>NC_059126.1:4379349-4979349 GCF_020740685.1 Jaculus jaculus
ATTGCCCTCTGTTGTGCAGCAGGGGCAGGACTCACAGCTTACCTCTCCCCATTGTTTATATGCTTGCACATTCACTGTTTCTCATTATTTCCCTTAGAAAACACGGCCTTAAAAATAACACTTTAATGCTAGTCAACCCACATTAACTACCATTCATGACTTGTCAACAACTACAGAGCCTTCCTGTGACATTCAGTACCACTCACTTCTAAGCACAGGTTACAGCACCCTCCTCCTATGTTAACAAACATTACCCCACCATAGACTGTCAGTGCCCTACTCCCACATTCCCTGCCATCAATCCACTCCAAAACCAAAGAATTCTCCTTCAGCATTAAGCACCACCAGTCAGCCACACAATCTAAAATGCCCCCCTCTTGCATTTAATTCTAGACACTTCATTTCTCTATTGGCATTGTCCTTCTCTAACACTCTGCTTTTCTTCTCTCCCTACCAATTACAAAGACATCCTAGAATCCACTACTGGTCAACACACCCAACTTTCTACAGAGCTATTACACCCCATATTGTGGCTTGCATTTCTTTTCATATGCTCACTTCTCATTCTGAATCTAAGAAGTAGCATACTACACAAGCTCTGTTCCTGCCTCATTATCGTTTTTCATGGAGCAGCTACATGGAGTCTTCACTCATCAGCATCCACAGAAGATTATCATCTTTTTACTACTGTGTCATAGTTCCTTGTTGGGATCTCATCTGGTTTTTGAAACCACGTGTAATTTAAAAAGTTTTCTGTTCCTAACATTTATTTTAATGAACTCATGGGATGGAGCTGTAAAAACTGAATTTTACTTTAAAATTTAGAGAGCCTAGATAGAAATGTGACATTTTAGTGATTTACTGGAGTTATCCTGAACTCTGAAATCATGGACCTCTGCTCACTGGGAACCAGCTCTCAGCCATATGAGAGGAAGGACCTCAGGAGTACTAAAGGTGGCATTGGTGCATTTTTTAGGAGTCAGAATGTTTTAGGCAGAATTGGAGCTCATGTGGTAAAAACAGAGCAACTCCTGTAGCCATCAGAAAGAGTTGGATACTGAAAGATAGAAACTATTGCTTCCACAAACTGTTTGTTAGTTGAACTCAACTGGAGCTGTTTCCCTCACTCCATGTAATTTTTTCCAGAAGCCTCAGACACATGAACACCAATGGGATTTCTTGGTGTGAATTCTTCTTTTTAACATTTTTTATTTAGATTTATATTTATTTATTTATTTGAGAGTGAGAGAGAAAGAGAATGGGTGCACCAGGGCTCCCAGCCACTGCAAACGAGCTCCAGATGTCTGTGCCCCCTTGTGCATCTGGCTAACGTGTGTCCTGGGGAACTGAGCCTCAAACTAGAGTCCTTAGTCTTCACAAGCAAGAGCTTAACCACTAAGCCATCTCTCCAGCCCATTGGGGTGAATTCTAAATCCAAGACAGTATGTGCATCCTGACTCAGATACCAGACCCAGAAGAGCAAGCAGTCTGTTAATCATGGGGGAAAATCATCTGGATTACCCTTTTACCAGCCCACAGTGAAGTTCTGGAACTTACTGTAATTCATTTTTTTCATTTAGTTAGAGCAGAATCTTGCAGGAATCTGACCACCTCCTTTACTCTCCTCCATCTCAACTGTACATCACAGTGTTCAGTGTATCCTTCCAGGAAATCTCCACTGATGAGAGGAGAAATTAAAAGTCATACTTGCAGAAAGATATATATCCTAAGTATACTTACAAACTGTATGCATATCTAAGGCAATATTACAGAAGAATACAAGTATGTGGGGCCGGGGAGCTGATTCAGCACATAAAGATACTTATTTGCAAGCCAGACAACCAGTGCTTGACCCTCTTCAGACTCCATTGAAGGCCACATACACATGTCTCTGCAATGACTCGGTGCCCACTGCATGGGCTTCAAACCCTGCAGAAGCCAGAAGTTTGCAGGCAGCATGATTGAATTTCATACCTCAACTGCCTTCCCTGAGGAAAAACTACATAGACAGGACCTCAGTCTTGGTTGCCTTCTTCCCACACGTGGCCTGGTGTGACTGAATGTGCCTGGTACACAAGCCATATTTACATCATCCTAAGCTGTCTGATTGATGATGGTTTTAGGACTAACTGCTGCCAGAAAAATTCATGACAACTTGAAAGATTTTGACAGTAAAGCTAAGTACAAGGGAAGTTTACACTACAAATTTCCCCAAGTGTTGTAGATCTGAAACGGGTTTTAAGGTAAATGTGATGTCATGAGTACAACCACAACAGCAATATCCCACCACCTACTTAGGAGGATTATGCATGCCTAACAGTTTCCATTTATTTCATCATTAGCACATAGTCTTTCTTGACTACCTTCAACCCCACAACTAACTAAATATTGGAGTTGAAACAAAATAAAGCATTTTTCTAGTCAGATGGAACAAATGACAGTCCATGTATTTTCTTCCGTGTGTGCACATGATGAACTTATATTTTCACAGTTATAACCCCTGTAATCCCTACACTCAGAGGTCTGAGGTAGGAGGATTGTGAATTTGAGCACAGCCCAACCTACATTATGTTCAATTCCATCCTAGACTATATAGAGACACCTTATCTCAGAGAGAGAGGGTGGGGGGGGGAAGGAAAGAACAAAAGAAAGAAAGGAAGGAAGGAAGAAATGAAGGAAGCAAAACAAGGGCTGGAGAGATTTCTTAGAAATTAAGGTTCTTGCCTGAAGAGCTTAAGGATCCTGGTTTTACTCATCATAATGCAAGTAAGCCAGCAATACTTGAGGGCAAATATAATTGACATAGCATGTGCTTGTGACATTTTTAAAAATATTTTTTATTTATACACAGAGAGATAGAGGTAGAGAGTAAAGACACAGAGAGAATGGACACACTGGGGCCTCAGGCAATACAAGTGAACTCCAGAACATGAGCCACCTTGTGTATCTGGTTTTACATTTGTCCTGGGGAATTTTACCCAGGGTTTTAGGCTTGGCAGACAAGTGCTGTAAAGTCTGAGTCATCTCAAACCCTTTTTTTGTATTTTTGTCAAAACTATACCTGCTCTGTGTACTAATGGTGGCCATGTGTGACTAGCCAAAAGTATTACAGTGAAAATTTTGTGTCATTGAAGGAATTTTTCTACCTTTGGTATATTTCATATTTCCTAATCTGAAAAATTAAAATACTGTGTTAAAAATTTAAATTTCAAAACATTTTACATTTTAAGCTGACAAAACTATAAAAAAGAGAACCACACCTGTCTAACAACATTTGCTATGGATGCCAATAGGAATGAAAATGTGATCACACTCAAAAAAATGTCTACTCTTCTAAAAGTGCTTAGTTGAGAGATATAAAGACTAAGGCAGATAGAGAGAATGGACACACTAGGGTCTTCAGCTGCTGCGAACAAACTCCAGATGCTGTGCTACATTGTGCATCTGCCTTACGTGGGTCCTGGGGAATCAAACATGGGTCCTCTTGCACTGATGGGATGGCAAGCACCTAAACTGCTAAGCCAGCTCTCCAATACAAGTATTATCTGTTTATTTGTTTATTTGAAAGAAAATGTGAGTATGGACATGTCACGGTGAGCAAGAGAGAGGGAAAAACACATAGGCAAACAGAGGGACAGACAGAGAAAGTGACAATAGGCATATCATGATCCCCTGCTGTTGCAAATTAAAATCTGATGTACTTTGCACATCTGGCTTTATGTGGGTACTGGGTAATTGAACACAGGCTATCATGCTTCACAAAGAAGTGTCTTTTAACACATAGCTGTCTCTCCATCCCTTTATTCTTCATTTTATACCATGCAAAACTGTAGGTGTTGGAGATGGAGTAATAATTAATTCAGGAAATTGCATGTCGTGCAAATATGAAGACCTGAGTTTGAATTCCTAAAACCCTTTTTCTTCTCTTTCAACCATTTGTTTTTTGGTCTGCTGAGGTAGGGTCTACCCCAAGCTAATCTGGAACTCACTATGTAGTCTAAGGTGGCCTTGAACTAATCCTCCTACATCTGCCTCCTGAGTGCAGGGATTAAAGAGGTGCACCACCATACCAGGTCTAAAGCCCATTTTTAATAAAGCCTTGAACAGCAGTGAGCACCTGTATCTCCAGTACTGAGGAGGTGAAGACAGGAAGCTCACTGGGGTTGGCTGGCTAGCTAGTCTAACAGAGTTCATAAGCTCAAAGTTCAGGAGCGATCTAGTGTCAAAAATAAACAGAAGAACTGGTGAGAGAGCTCCAGGGTTAAAGACACTAGCCTGTAAATCTTTTCAGCACAGGTTCAATCACCCAGGATCCATACATAATAAGATACACAAAATGGCACATGAACCTAGAGTTAATTGCAGAATCAAGTGGCCTTGGTACACCCACAGATGTTTTGTCTATTTCTCACCAATAATTAAATAAATAAAGTATGAAAAAAAAATCCACACATCTCTCCATGCTCAACACTCCAATTGAAATGGATCAAAGACCTTAATATAGGACTAGAAACACAGCTATTATGGAAAGAAAATATAGGAGGAACTTTCCATGATATAGCAATGGGGAAAGATTTCCTGAAAAAAAAAAAAAAAAACAATACCACAGGATATTAAATAATCACTCAACTAATGGGATCACATGAAGCTAAAGAGTTTCTTCACAGACAAACGTACCATAGGCAAAGCCAATAGATTACCCATAGAAAGGGAGAAAATATTTGCTCTATACACAACTGACAGAGAACTGATCTCTAGAATCTACAAAGAACTCAAAAATCTAAACAGTAAGAAGTCCAACACCCCACTCTCAAAATGGGACAAAGAGCTGGAGAGACAGTTCACAGAGGAAGAAAAACAAATGGCAAACACACACTTAAGAAAATGTTCATAATCTCTAATCACCATGAAAATGCAAGTGTAAACAACTATGAGATTCCACCTTACCCCAGTAAGGGTAACAAACACCAAAAAAATCTAATGAAAATAAATACTGTCGAGGCTGTGGAGAAATATGAACCTTTGCCCATTGTTGGTGGGAATGTAAGATGGTACAACCATTTTGGAAAGCAACACAGAGACTCCTATAAAAGCTGACTATAGAGATACCAACAGACCCAGTTATTCCATTACTGAGCCTGTAACCCAAAACCTTGAAGTCTCAATCCAGAGATATTTGCTCAACCATGCTTATAGCAGCTCAATTTGTAATTGCTAAGAGCTGAAATCTACCCAGATGTCCATCACTAGATAAATGAATAAATAAGAGGTATCGTATCTACACAGTGGAATTCTGCACTGCAGTAAGAAAAAAATGACACAATGAAATTTGAAGGAAAATGGTTAAACCTGTAACAGATCATTCTCAGTGAATTTACCCAATCACAGAAACATAATTGCCATGTAGTCTCACTCATTTACACCACCTAACCTGATGCACCCAAGATACCAACATACACAGCAAGAATCTCAAGGACTGGACAATAGGGTTGGAGGGGAGTAAGAGGAGTGCAAGGAAAGTATGGGGGACACACATCTGGACACAATCAGCACTGGTACCATAAAATTCTACATCCTAAAAAGCAGACCAAATTCTATAACCTTCAACAGGCCCTTAGAGGGAATACTGGAGTTACAAGGCACTGGAGAAGGTATGATAAAGACCGACCTTAATCTTCTACAGCCTTTCTCTCTCTCTCTCTCTCCTTCTTCTCTCTAATTCTTATCATATTACTTATTTTTTTCTTCCTTCTATTCAAGGGCACTACCAGTATCAGCAGGTGGCTATCATCCACAATGAAGTTTTGTTCAGGGAGACCTACAAGGTTTCCTAAAAGAATGACAGATTTCTGTCAGAGTACTTGATGATCCATCAAAGTTAGTGATAAGACCCTACTACTGAAGACACCATATGCAGTTGACATGTAACATTGAAGGACATGGCTGGAAGCTCGAAGAGATTCAGTCCCCAGACAGTCAGCACATCTAGTGCTAGATGGTGCTCCATGGGATGAATATCTGTCCAAGCAACTCATGGTCTAAATTACCTAGCAGCAAATAACCTGTCATGATGTTCACACAAATGCAATAGTGATGCACTGCTATGGTGGAAAACAAACTGCTCCTGATTTGGCTAACTGGTCCACTCAGTGGAATGGAACCCATAGCTGGAGCAGGGAAACAAGTCAGAACCATACCCCAAAATAAGCCCACTCGCCATTATCAAGTTACCAAGTTACCACCAATCATGGGCTACGAGAAGGCCTACAGCTATTAAATTCTTTCTAAAACTAACAAGAGTTATCCCATTTATCTGGTGCTAGTGTACTCTCTATTGGATAATCTGCTTCTATTTTACAGGTAGATGCAGATCCTATGAAGAGAACCACCCCATCATACCTCAAAAGGGTCCCATCTGGACCTAAGAATAATTGGTGAAACAAGCAAGGGTGCTGTTTTCTTGGTGAACCTGGTACCAGCACAAGGGTGAAGGAGATCAACACAGAGAAAAATTAACTCCTGCCAAATCTGATATCCAGAGACACAGAGGCACCCAAGACCTCATCAATGAAGCAGACCAAAAGTGAACCAACATGGCTCAGGGAAATTTGCAGAAATGGGTGTGAAAGATTGTCAGAGCTCCACATTGGTTCTTGATACATGGAGATATTTCCCCCTACCCATAAATGAGGGCAAACTCCATAATTCATGACCCATATACTTCAACAAGGAGGGGGCTGAGGGAGGAGCAAGGACAGGGAAGAGGATAACAAAGGTACCAAGTTGACTGTATTCACTGAGTACAAAACTAATTAATAAACAATAAAAACTACATAAAATACAAATATACATTTTAAAAAATAAAATGGAGAAAAATTAAGCAAGGCACACAGGCATACACTTACAGAATGTCATCAAGACACATTATATAGCTGGAAATATGAGAAAACCAAGAAAAGTAACAACAACAGAATATATATGTTTTCTGAACTCTGTAGTCCAGAAGAAAGAAGAAGTGAGTTTTGCATGCAACATATAGTTCTTGCAAGAAAAGTCATTTGTTATTTTTATTTATTTATTTATTTATTTATTTATTTATTTATTTATTTATTTATTTAAGAGCAACAGAGAGCAAGAGAGGGAGAATGGGCATGCCAGGGCCTGCAGTCACCGCAAATGAACTCCAGATGTGTGCTCCCCCTTGGGCATCTGGCTAACGTGGGTGCTGGGGAATCAATCTCGAACCAAAGACCTTAGGCTTCACAGGCAAGTGCTTAACTGCTAAGCCATCTCTCCACCACAAGAAAAGTCAGTTTTTGTTAGCATTCAAATGAATGGGTTTTACTGGGAGATTTTCATACATACCTGTTACTACATTAAAAACATATATATTTATTTGAGAGAGAGAGAAACAGAGATAGGGAGAAAGATAGAATGGGTGTGCCAGGCCCTCAGCAAATTCAAATGAACTCCAGATGCATATACCCCCTTGTACATCTCTCTTGTATTGGGTACTGGAGAATCAAACCAGGGTCCTTATGCTTTGCAAACTCAGCAGTTAGGGTGCTTGTTTACAAACCCTAAAGACTCAGGTTCCTTTTCCCAATACACATATAAAGCCAGTTTCAGAAAGAGGCACATGCAGTTAGAGTTCATTTTCAGTAACTGGAGCCCTGACCTGCCCATTCTATCTTTGTCTCTCCCCATCTGTCTTTCTTCTATCTCTTTCCTATTTCAATAAAACTATTTTTATTATTAAAAAGAAAGGCCTTTAATCCCAGCAAGTGGGATGCAGAGGTAGGAGGATTACTGTAAATTCAAGGCTAGTCTGGACTTCCTATTGAATTCCAGGTCAGCATGGGCTAGAGTGGGACCCTACCTCAAGACATTGAAAAAAAATAAGAAGAAGAAGAAAGAAAGAACGAAACAGAAACCAGCATCCATCTCTCTATTCTTCTGGTCTATGGAAAGGAGGAAATTGGACAGGATCCAACATAGGAGCTTGTGTACCCAAGCAGCTGGACCACCAAGGATCCCTGAGCTACAGGAGCAAACACCAAACAGGGGGATTTTCCAACCTCTTCAACCTCCTTGAAAAGTCAAGATATCTGATGGGGATACAGCAGTATGATGAGCTGAGGAATTGCCACACAATTCCGGGATTCCTGCCCTCTCCTATACCCCCAACTGACAAAACCATGCACTTCCAGAAAAGGCCTTCAGGATCCAGTAAGCAGGGCATCTAGTACAGCTTATCAGAGCACAAGATTTGCAGCACAACACAGAGGGATCAAGGTGGGCACTCAGCATTGGTGAGATTGGAAGTCACCCCAAAAGGAAACAAAGAAGAAATGACAAAAAAGCAGGCACAAGGGACTGTACTGGAAGTGCTAAACTCTCTATGTCAGGGAAGGTTATGGGTTACACATGCTTTGTTGCCTTTACCTTTCTCAATTAAGCTGTATTTGTAGGTTTACTATTGTTGCCTTTAATCCTTTCAGATTGTAGGGCATTTTTTTTTTCTGTCAATATTGTAGGCAGCGACTGATTCAGACCCAGACAGAACTCATTTCAGAAGAGAAATTTCAACCTCACAGGTGACAGGATTAAGGGTGTATTGAAAAGCAGTCCCTTAGAGATTTGGACTTTGTAAGGCTTCCTGTTTGTTTCAGTCCCCACAGTTTTATACGCTGTGCTGTCTTTTATGGATTTTGCATGTTGCACAGTTGAATTTTAGAAATTACCAGCAAAATCTTCTACCCAGACCAGTAGAATCTTTCAATAACAGGGAAACTGAACATCTAGTATTACTATTTTGACTGGATTAGAGTACAGAGCTACTTTGGCACCTTAAACACCTACTTTGAAAGTATAAAGTTGGTGTTATAGTCAGGTTTTCTTTGCTGGCAGAAATCACCCAACTAAAAGCAGCTTCTGGGAAAAAGAGATTTATTTTGGCTTACATGCTTGAGGGGAAGCTCCACGATGGCAGGGGAAAATGATGGCATGAGCAGAGGGTGGACATCACCCCTGGCCAACATAAGATGGACATCATCAACAGGAGAGTGTGTGAAATACTGGCATGGGGAAACTGGCTATAACACCCATAAGCCTGCCTCCAACAAAACACTCCCTCCAGGAAGCATTCTTTCCCAAATATCCACCAGCTGGGAACCTAGCATTCAGAACACCTAAGTTTATGGGAGACACTGGAATCAAACCACCACAGTTGGATTTCCAAATCTAAGATCCCTGCACATTATTAGAAAACTAAGGCATCATATAACACAAAATGCAAAATCTCATTATTATAATGCAAGAAACAAAGAATCAAGACAGTACAATTGGGCAAAATAATAAATCATTCAGAAACATACCTCAGTGAGACAGTTTTAGATGGAATGTCTAACAAAGATTTCAAAAACATAAATAATAAATAAATAAATAAATAATTGATAGTATCTGTACTCAACGAACTCCAAGAAGGAATCAAAGAGGAGAACAAAGGAGTTAAGGAAGAAACAAACTCCTGAAGGCAGTTTCAGGCAACATAGGAAACAAGCTTAATGAAATATGAATGCAAGTACAAAACATGAGTAAGGAAATAAAATTACTGGAGGAAATTATAGCATTAAAGAGCACAGTCAGTTAAATTAAATATATATATATATTGAATGTACCACCAGTAGAATGGATGAAAGAGAGAGCAGAATATCTAAAATAGAAGACCATGTAGAAGATCTAATGCAATCCAACAAATAGAAAGAAAAGCTAATAGCAAGGAATGAATGGTAATTTATATATACTTAGGGAACTATGAAAAGATGAAACATTAGAATTTACTGTATAGTACAAGGAGTAGAATTACAATTCAGATGGATAGTAGGTGTTTTCACCAAAATCATATAAGAAAAATTACCACAAATTGAGAAAGATTTGCCAGTGCAGATACAGGACACTTTTAGAATACCAAACAGACAATATCCTGAAAGAACCTCTCCTTGCCATGTTGTAGTTAATGACTAATCATGCAAATCAAAGAAAATACAATGAAAGCAGTTAGAGAGAAAAAAAAAAGCAAAGCAAGGCAAACCCATCAGGATCACAGCAGGTTACTAGACATTGGCACTTGCCTTCCCAGGAGTAAAAAGATGGTAAGACCCTGTTTCTGAAGACTCCATGTGCATTGTCAGCAAGAACATTCAAAACTCAAAGCAGTGCTAAGCTGAAAAGCTCCTCTCTGTAGCCCAGCCTAGTGAATGGTACAAAGAGCTGCAACAAATGCTGTCCTGTGTGAGACAGAAGTCATTAGCAGTGAAAAGAGTAGACATTGGAGGCTTCATGTTTGGCCAGATAGGCCAAATGACTGATTGAGTACAATAATGGTATGTCTGCTCTGGGAAAATCACTGTTCTCTGACTGGATGAAGGGCCAACTCTATGGGAGGGAATTGAAAGCCTGGTAATGAAAATCCAATAAAAAGACTATGGCAGTGGAGGTCAGGTGCCTTAGGGGTATTAAAACCTACTTTTGTTTGGCTGAATAAAAGTATTATTCTCACAAAACTTCCCTGAGAGCCATACACATAATTTTCATATCCATATATTAATTTTTCTCTCATTTTTTAAAAAGAAGTTTCTCTTTGCAAATGGCAGTGACCACAGGGATGACCAAGAAGCCAAAACAGTGCTGAGAAGGTATGACGGAGGAATGTACAGCACTGAAACATCTCTATTTAACCCCCCAAGATGTAGGGTCCATTGTGAAAGATGTGGTGGACAGAATGTAAAAGCCAAACGAAGAGAACCACTCCTTACAATGCAAATGCTCAGACAGAAATTGGCTTTGATACTCATGATATTGCAGTGCCTAGGAAAACCTATAAAAGGCCCTCTTAATAGGAGAAAAACATGATGACATTAAAATTAAAGAGAACCTAATGAAGAGAGGGAGTGGATATAATGGAGTGCAGAGTTATGAAGGGGAAAATGGGAGAGGGGAGGAAAACATTATGGGTTATTGTCTGTTAAGTATAGAAGTTGTCAAAAAAAAAATTAATGATGGAAAACTCTGCACAATACCTAATATACTTATTAGTGAAATGCATCCTATGTAGAACCCCAGTAGCACAATTAACTAGACAAACATTTAACTATGGGGACCTTATAAAACTTAATCGTGATTGTATAGACACACAAAATATCACAAGACTAAGTAGACAATCCAAAGAGAGGGAGAAAATCTTGACCAACTATACAAGGATTATACAATAACTCAAAAACATCTAAACAACAAAAACAAAATAACCCAATAAAATGGAGGCAGAGAACTGACCACAGAATAATCAAAGGAAGAAATACAAATGGCCAATACACATATAGTGAATTCCAGGTCAGGCTGAACTAGTACAAAACTTTAACAACAATGAAAAATTAAAACTAAAATAAATAATAATATTCTAGAATAAGATAATGAAAAAGAAGAAATAAAGAGGGAGGAACAATAAGGGAAAAATTTCTAAATAAGTGAAAGAATTTAATAGACAGTAGGGCTAATGAAAATGTACTGGGTACAAAGGGTTGGTAGGGATTACAAATAACTGAAGACAACATGAATCAATTCCACTTAAGCTGTCATTCTGGATAGCATTCAATAAGATAAAACCATAAGTATAGAGAGGGGGAAGAAGTTGTCTAGACAGTGAGTTAACTTCCACAGTGAGTTGTTGGCCAGGGAGACTCATAAGGTTTTCTAAACATTAAAGTTCTTCTCCATAATACCTGATTATATGGCACAGATAAAAGGTAAGAAATATCCAATTCCTGGAGACACCTCAGGTTGCTAGTCTAAGGTCATCAAAATATCAATCTATAACTGATAGCAAAACCAGTTCCTCCCATCTAGCACTTAAAATTTTGGAAAACACTATGGAGACTGATGGGTGACAATGATCATTATAAGACTAAATAGGCAGGAGACCCTTAAAGCTACAATGTCAACCAGCAAAGCAAGAAATACACACTTGTGTAATGGTGACACACAGTTTTTGCAGGTAAACAACTGTTCTCTGCTGGAAGATGAAGGCACTCAGTAGGGGCAGAAACCCATAGGTAGAAAACTCCTAAACTCCATATCAGGAGAGTGTTTACATACCACAAGCACTCAAATAATTCTGCACACACACTTTAACCCAAGCTGTTCTCACTATTATTTGGAAAATCTGTTTTATATTACAGGTGGAAGAGAAAACTCAGAAGGTTCAAGATCCATCAGTACAACAAGTAAAGGTAGTCAGTTGCCTTCCATAAGATGAACATTCTTTGCCTCATCTGCAGAGACCCAGAAAATATTGCAATGGAAGCAGCAACATGAGTATTGCTTCCAGAATTAGCCTGACAACCACATCATGGGCAAGGCAAGACACAGTGGATGATACTAATATACACAGCAAACAGACCTATCAAGGATTATGGACCACCAAAAAAGGTGGGGAGGGAATATTTTAAGAGCAAAAGAGTGGGTAGAAATATCCTGAGGCACAGGATATTTCCTGACCACCACACCTCCACCAAAGATTGACTGGGATCTCATTTACTCAACAATTAATAGCAATAATTCTAATGAGGAGAGCCCTCAGGGAAAGTGGGAGTGGAACTGGAGAGAGAAGTTATAAGACGATATCCTCTGTCAAAAATTATAATAAAAGTTAAAAAAATATATGTTGCCAAATTGATGAAATCAGGAATCAAATAAGCAATGTGTTCTTGGGCAGATCCATGAGGGTGTTTCTGGAAAGGACTAGCAGGGAAAAGTTCCACCGGAAAAAGTTCCATGCTCCAGAGTGAGCAGCCCTTCCTATACTTGCCTACATATAAGGAGGTTCCACAGAAGAAAAAACAATTGTCCCTTTTCTGGCTGCTCTTGGTACTTGCTGTAGTACATCTTCTAGTCTGTTTTCTCAGTACTTCAAGGACTTCACAAGCCACCTTCATCAGCCTTCTAACATGGACTGAAGACCTTCAATTCTCAGGAATCCTCAAGACCTTCAATCCAAGACTGGAAGTCTTAAGGCATCCAGCCTTGTGGAATGAGCAGTTACTGAATGCTCTGACTTGCCATCCTGCAGACCAACATGAGTGGACTTCTCATCCAGCATCCCCTAAAATAATCCAATGGGTCCCTTTTATACACATACTTTTTGACTCACTTTGTTCCTGTAGAGAACCCTGTCAAACACAGGAAGTATATGACCCAATGTCATTATATTGGATGAGTTTCCCAGGTAACCAGGTAGAGTACAGCTAGTATAGCTAGAAGGATGATGGTGGACATAAGACTGTCTTTGAAAGGCTTGGGTCTAAACTGTTCTAGGAAAATGGATTTTATTTAAAAATGAAATAACCATGTTTGAATAATGATACATTTACATTGATACCATCATTTGACAAAAACAATTATGCAAAGTTGATAATTTTATATGTAACTCTATTTTAAAATTATTCTAAGCAGGAAGCACACATAAAGACATTAATGTGAAGAACACATATATTCATATTAAATTTTCTTTGGTATGGCTTATGTAAAACCTTGCAAACCTATCCACATTTCAGTAGTTGAGGCATTCTGGGAATTTTGAGTGTAAATGCAAAACAATATTCAGTGCAGACTATGGGAGATTTCACTACTAGCCTTCATAAAACCACGACAAAAAAATGAAGATGCATAACAGAAAGTGATCATCACAGTGGAAATGAGTATTACAATGGTAAGGTTCATTTTCAGTTTAGACACAGGAAAGACAGAAGAAAACCACTCGGTTGCTTCTTCAGTGTTTTAGAAAAACAATCAGTTGCAGGTAATAAAAATGGAAACAAGTTAACTTGGAGAATTAAATTATTAGAGTTGTTAAATTTATGGGGTCATAAGAAGCATTAATTTTAAAGAAAGATAACAAGTAAATTTCTTTAAGTACTCTTTCCTTTTTATAGCATGTTAATTTCAGTATATATTTATATTTGCATCTCAGTTTTATGTTAGACATTACTAGAAAATGATTCTGAAACTTGAATTCTCTCCCTGCAAAACTCCACCAAGAAACAAAAGTATTTGTGCTTAAAAAAATCCTGTTTGATGGGCTGGAGAGATGGCTTAGCGGTTAAGCGCTTGCCTGTGAAGCCTAAGGACCCCGGTTCGAGGCTCGGTTCCCCAGGTCCCACGTTAGCCAGATGCACAAGGGGGTGCACGCATCTGGAGTTCATTTGCAGAGGCTGGAAGCCCTGGCGCGCCCATTCTCTCTCTCTCCCTCTACCTGTCTTTCTCTCTGTGTCTGTCGCTCTCAAATAAATAAATAAATAAATTTAAAAAAAAAATCCTGTTTGAACTGACAGAGAAAGAGAACAGAAGGTGAAGGTATGGTATATTATATTATTCCTTTAACAATGAAATTTTAAAAGTCACATAGGATCTGTCCCTCCATCGCATTTGTCCTTGAAAACAAATAGGAAAATATTCCTTATAACTTTCACAATATTTTCCTAACTTTGAAAAATAAATGCATGCATTTTCCCCATGGTCCATAAATTCAATACATCATACTGAATTCAAACACCAATTCCTTACTTGGTGAGAAATTTTAAAAGTTTTTCTATGACATGCTCAATGAAAGTGAGGTGCATGCATATATCTGTATTAGTATGTAGTAGAGCAGAAGTGTGTGCAGATAGATTTACAACTGGGGCCAGAGGTCAACATCAGTTGTCTTTCTCAGTCATTGTCTACTTTTTTTTTTTTTGAGATAGTCACTGAACCTAGGCTATCCAGGTAGCAAGTTCCAGTAATCCTCCTGCTTCCACTTCTGGGATTATAGGAGTACATCAGCTACCATGGCTGTGAAGGACATGTTGGGATCTGAAATCCAAGACTGTATACTTATGCAGCAAGTATTTTACCCACTGACACTTCTCCCCACCCTTCATGTCATATCTTTAAAGGCAATTTAAAATTTTTCTTTCAGGGTTTGCATGTCTGCTTTATTGGAGAGGCTAAATCCCTCAAAATACTTATAAGTTAAACACACCTATCCATTTTAAACTATGCTAATATGTCTCTCAGCTGGAGAATTTTTTTTTGTAAACAAGACCATAAGAACCAAGGTCAGGCAAAATCTGTCTACAAGGCAAGACATGACAGATGATTCCTATCAGGAGATGAACCACACCCCACAGAGGAACTGGTGAAATGAGCAAGAGGACTTCCACAGAGGGTCTGCCAACCTGCACAGGGTTATGGAGACAGACCGGGAGGAAACTGAAAATGCTCCAAAGCAGAAATCCAGAAGCTGCTGAGAACTCACCACCAAACGACATTCAACAAGGCTCAGGGAATTATGCTGAAGTGTGGGTAGAAAGAATGTAAGAGCCACAGTGTGGGGGAAAATAGCCGGAGATATTGCTGCCCTCACAATAACTGACTGCTGCTCTCACAGTCCACAAGCCCAAGGAGAAATACTAGCAACCCTACTGAGGAGACCCCATAGTAGCATGAGTGCAGGAGGAAGGAAATGGTGGTAATAACACATTATGTGTCCATGTAAAGTTACTACTTAAAGAAAAAGGAAAAAAAATACAATTTTAAAGCTGGAGAGTTGGATTAGGGGTTAAACTGCTTGACTTTGAAGACTAAGAACCAAAGTTTGATTTCCTCAGGGCCCACTTAAGGGATCTGCACAAGAAGGCACAGCATTTGTAGTTCAATTGCAGTGGTTGGAGTCCCTGCTGTTACTATTCTCTCTCTTTATTTGCCTCTCTGGCTCTCTATATCTATATAAAAATACATAAATGACATTTTGAAAGAAAGAATTCTAAGTGAATAATTCATAAATTTTTGAATTAGATTTCAAAAACATAAACTATTGCAAATGTGCTAATGATGAAAAATAGGAAAAAGGAAAGTGACTGTTTCTCAGTAGAATAACTCCATATTCATGTTAGGAGGTTTCCTAATTGGATGATTCACTCCCATGTCATTTATAAGTATGAGACCATTGTCTGCAGTGAGAGTAATCTGAGAGGATCTTCTATTATATTTTTCAAACTTTTAAACCTTTATTGAGAGTCTGGAGAGATAGCTTAGCAGTTAAGGCACCTACATGTGAAGCCTAAGGATCCAAGCTCTATTCCCCAGTACACATGTAAAGCACAAGTTGACACATGAGTCTGGCTTTAATCTGTATTGTCTAGAAGACTTGGACCCAAATGGCAATAAAATCATAAAATATACATCCTAAAAGACAGATTAAACTGTTGAACCTTCATTAGGCCCTTAGAGGAAACACCTAAATCACAAGATCCTAAAGAGACTATGATGAAGGGGGACCCTAATGTTCTCCGACCCTAATCTTCTCTTATTTCTCTTTCTCTCTCTCTCTCCCCACTCTTCTTCTTTTGTTTTAATCTTATTTTAATTTTTTCTCAAATTTTAATACATTTTCCATGATTATAAAATATCCCATGGTAATACTCCCTCCCCTGCCCTTTCCCTTTAGAAATTCTATTCTCCATCATATACCCTCCCCAGCTTAATAAGTCTCTCTTTTATTTTGATGTCATGATCTTTCCCTTCTTCTATGATGGTCTTGTGTAGGGAGTGTCAGGCACTGTGAGGTCATGGATATCCAGGCCATTTTATGTCTGATGGGAGCACATTGTAAGGAGTTCTACCTTTCCTTTGGTTCTTATATTTTTTCCGCCACCTCTTCCGCACTAGACCCTGAGCCTTGGAGGGTGTGATCAAGATGTAACTGAGTATTCTAGTCACTTATTTCCACTACTATGATATCTTCTGAGTCATCCCAAGGTCACTGCTATCTGAAAAGAGAAGATTCTTTACCCAAAGTGATAGTTACATTAGTATAAGGGTATGAATATTAGAAGTCCTTGCTGGGAAGTTTGATAAGCATAGTATATACACTTACCCAAACATCAGCAGACATTACACCCCTAGGGCTCATGAGTACCTCTGTTTTAAGTTTTCAGTACAAAGGATGTATTCCCTCTCTTGGAGCAGGCCTCCAGTCCAACTCAGGAGCAGAGGTCAGTAATCTAAAAAAGAGATACAAAGAGAAGAGAAAGGAAGGGAGGAGGGTATTTAGTAGATTGGTATTGTATATATGTAAGTAGAAGAATAGATTATCTGGGGTGAAAAGGCCCAAAATGAGGTCAGGGAAGGAGATTGAGTAAAGGAAAGGTGGAGGGAGGGCTAATCAAATCCAAAAGGATATAAATAAATCATAAGGAATCCTCCAATTTTGGACAATGAAACACTAAGGAGCTGTAAATCGTTGCCAGAAAATTTTCAGTCCCAGGGATTGGATACCTTCCAGTGAGTTATTGGCCAGGGTGGTCCCTGATTCCCCCAAAACATTATAGGCCATTGCCAAGGCCCTTGCTTTCCCATCAGGACTCGATGGTAATACCCTACTGCTGAAGACTCCACATACTTGGGCTGCAAGGCCACTGAGAAATCCTGCTGGAACTGAACTGATATCCTCCCCCATGTAGACCAGCTGACAGAAAGCTGGAAAAAGCCATTCTACATGCAGTTCAATGGGAGAAAGAGATACCACCACTGAAGATGCTCAACAGTGGTCACTGCAAGCCTTATAATTGGCCAGCCAGGCCAAATGATCCAACAGGTGCAATAGTGGCATGTCTATAATGGTGGAAACCAACTGCTGTCCTCTTCTTCTATTTCATGTCACTTATCATTTTCTTCCTTCTCTTACAATGACCTGTAACTCCCAGTACGAAATGTAGCTAATATCCACAAAGAGCTGTTCATCAGAAATGTAATAGTTTTCCCAAAAGAAGACAGATTTCTGTCAGAGTGCTTGATGACCCAACTAAGGTTAGTGGTAATATCCTCCTGCTGAAAACACCATATGCTGTTGGAATATAACATGGAGTGACCTTGATGGAATCTGGAAGAGAATCAGTCCACAGACTGTTATCTCATCTAGTGCCAGAAGGTGCTACAAGAGTTAACGGGGTAAATGACCATCATCTGCCCAAGCAATTCATGCCTGAGCTACTCATCAGCAAGTTACCTGACATGATGATAACCCAAGTATAATAGTGGTACACAGCCATGCTGGAAAACCAACTGCTCTTGATTTGGCTAACTGCTCTGTTTAGTGGAACCAAACCCATAGCTGAAAGTGGAAATCAATTCAGAACCATATCCAAACATAAGCCTGTTCTCCAATAACAAGTTCCCATGAATCGGGGGGCAGGGGGTACAAGAGGCCCTAAACATATTAAATTCTCTCTAAAAAACCAAAGGTTATCACATTTACCTGGTGTAACTTCACTTTCCGTAGGATCCTTTGCTTCTCATTTTCAAATGGGTGAGATTATAGGGCCAGAATCAGCCCACCACACTTCAAATGGGCCCCAGCTGAAATTAACAGTATTTGGGAAACAAGCAAGAGCGCTGCATCCTTGTTGAGCCTGGTACCAGCACAAGGGTGAAGGAGATCAACACGGAGAATACTCAGCTCCTACCAAACCAAGTATCTAGAGACACAGAGGCTCCCAAGACTTCATTATTGAAGCAGACCTAAAAGGATCCCAATGTGGCTCAGGAAATTTTGCTTAAGAGGAGGCAAAAAGAATATTAGAGCCACATGTTCAGTCATTATACACAAAGCCTTTGCCTCTTACTCATAACTGATGGTCCCACAATGTATGACCCATACTCTCCAAGGAGCAGGGTTTCTACAGAGGGATGATGACAGGGAGGAGGGTAATAGTTCCAACATTACTATACACACTGTGTACATAAGGAATAAAATAATCGAAAAAAAAATCAGTCAATGGTCAATGTTGCTTCAAACATGAAGCAACAGACTATTCCAAGGCAAAAATGGAAGAACTGAGAGATGTGCATAAAAGGAGTGATTTCAGTGATGAAGACATGGCTTAGCCTTTAAAGCATTTGCCTGTGAATCCCCAGTACCCAAGGATACCTGATACACAAGGTGGTCCATGCATCTGAAGATCCTTTGTAGAGGCTGCAGCACTGTCATGCCCATAATATCCCCCCTCCCTCTCTTCTTCAGAATAAATGATTAAAATACGTAAAATGAAAGAGTTTTAAAATCAGTGATCTTATTTATTTTATTTATTTATTTATTTTTACTTCTGTACTTAAGCCAGGGTTTAGGTACAGTGGGAAATGCCTGTATGTTTAAGCTCCAGCTCAAGCCTCCAGTCACTGATTTAGTGTATTAGCAGTATCCATTTCCCTTGCTGTTCTTTGGATACAGGACTTAATCTCAGCATCAAGAAAGAGACAAGATAAAACCATTTCCAGAAGCTAGAGAGCTTGCTTTGTGGATAAGATGGCTAAACTACTTGATGCAGAAGCATGAAAATTTGTTTCTACTTGTTTTGTCTATGTAAAGTTCAGATGTGTCAACGTGCACTTATAATCCCTATGTGGGCAAGCACAGAAAATAGAACACTTTTCAACTAACTTGTCTATCAAAATCTGTACTATCTGGGTTCAGTGCCAGCCTTGTGTGAAAACAGAAGGCAGAAAAGCAATTGAGTAAGACACCTTACATTGATCTTTAATCTTCACATGCACCCAAAGACAAATAAGTACATACACACACACACACACACACACACACACGAGTTAGAAAATTCAGTTTTAAAAAATCTGTTCTCTCTTAAATCATAATTGAAATTTAGCTCACATACTTTCATTTTTTCTAAATATGTATGCATGCATGTATGTATTATCTATATTATCTATCTATCTATCTATCTATCTATCTATCTATCTATCTATCTATACATATCCACATGCATACATACACACACATGCATACATATATACATACATATACACATATCATGAGCTGGAGTCATGGCTCAGTGGTGAAGAACACTTGTTTGAAAAATCTGAAGACCAGGGTTTAATTCCCCAAAATCTAGGATAATCTCTCACAGGTATTGACAAAGATTTCATTCCTTGGGAACTCTAGATTCTGTCAACCTGACCATCATGAGCTAATGAAAAAAGGACAACACATGCCAAACAGTGATAGGACCAATGGAAAGTGGGGAAGGGGAGTATATAGAGATGTCTGTTTTTCTCAATAAAGGAGTCTTGCTTTCAGCTTCTCACCTGACTCCCAGAATCTGTGTCATTTATTCTGTGCCTTTGTACCCCCATCCACAAAGGGTGTTCAGGGGAATCCAGCAATAATTACCTATGCTAATAATTGGAAGGGTTTCCTCTACATTTTCCTCTAGCAAGATTAGAGTTTCAGGTCTGATACATTGGATTTTATTCTTGTGCATGGAGAGAGACAAGGAAATGTTTTCATCCTTCTACATATAGAAATCCAGTTTTTCCAACACCACTTGTTGAAGAGGCTGTCTTTTCTCTAATGATTATATTTGGCCTTTTTTGTCAAAAATTATGGCTGTAGCCATAATGGCTGTTGCTGTCTGGATTAACATCTGGGTCCTCAATTTTATTTCATTGATCTATATGTCTGTCTTTCTGCCACTGCCATGCTGTTTTTGTTACTACAGCTTTGTAACATAGCCTAAAATTGGGTATGGTGATGCCAGCAGATTTATTTTTTTGATCAGAATGTCTTTGATTATTCAAGGTTTTATGTGCTTCCAAGTGAATTTTAGCATTTTTTCTATTTCTGTGAAGAATGCCACTGGAATTTTAATGGGGATTGCATTAAACATGCAAATTCCTTTTGGTAAGACTGGAATAAATACAAATGAAATATTTTAGAAAGTTGCACATCCCTAGAAATGCATATTAAAACTCTGTTGAGATTCCATCTCACTCCTGTCACATTGGGTACTATTGGTGAAATCAAATGATCATAAATGCTGGAGATGATGCTCATAAGTAGGCACCCTTCTACACTGTTTGGAGGGATGTATTATGTCCAGCCATTGTGAAAATCAGTGCAGATATTTCTGAGACAGCTAAAAGTTGATCTAGTATATGACCCAGCTATGCCTCTCCTAGACCTAAACCCTTAGGCTCATCTCACTCCCTTAGAGATACTTACTCAACCATATTTATTGGCATTTTATTCTCAATAGCTAGGAAATTGAACCAGCCTCATAGTGCCTCACTGATGAGTTTATGATAAAGATGTGGCAAATTTAAAAAATTGAGTTCTACTCAGTAATAAAAATGAAGTGATGATATTTGCAGGATGTACAAGCAATTTCCAACATTTTGAAGGAATTCCTCTTGCTTTTTCTCTAGCAATTTCAGAGATTCAGGTATGATATTAAAGTGCCTGACCCACTTGGATTTGTTTCTTGTGCATGGAGAAAGACAAGGATTTTTTCATTGTACATATAGATATCCAGTTTTTTTGCATGGAGAAAGACAAGGATTTATTTTCATTTTACATATAGATATCCAGTTTTTCCAGCACCATTTGTTGAACAGGTTCCTTTTTCTCCAGTGAATATTTTTGGCATTTTTATAAAAAATCAAATAGTGGAGACTTCCAGCAAAGATGGCAACTGCCTAGCTGCACTGGAAATACTGGGGAAAGAAAGGCAAGACATTGAGAGTTCACTGAGGGAGAGAAATCTCCAGGAGATTGTCAGTGGGCAGGAACAGAAGGGGGGAAACAGGGAATCACGGATTCCCTTGTGAGTGGGTAGGCCACCCCTCCCTGCAAATAGCCACCATGTCTGCCGCTGCTGCTGTCACGTGCTGATTAATGCCTGCATGCAGAAGCTTAGACTGCTCCTCACACTCACCCATTTACTGCTCCAGCCACCGTGCATTTAACAACTCCTGGCAATAACAGGGAATCCTTGATTCCCTCAGGAGCAGGTAGCCCACCCCTCCCCTTATCCACAGCACAGCTGCACACAGATCAATCCCTGTGTGTGGAAGTTTACACTGCTCTGCCCACTCAACTCACTTACTGCTCATGCCACTGCACATAGAGCGAGCCCATTCCCACATCAACTGTCACACAAGCTCAGACTGTGAATCTCACTTGCGCCAGCTCAGGTGCCATCCCCTAGCTGTCTGCCATGCCAGCCATCTGCCATTATCCTGTGGCAGGGGAGCACAGACTGCTTCCGGGTCCCAGTGTTACCAGCCAGAGTTTGGGCTGCTTCAGTGCTTGGAACCTCAGTGTCCCTCCTAGCTTGAATGCAGGCAGCTTTGGCACATTACCAACTGAGAATTCTGGCAATGTTGGCACCCCTGCCAGGCAATTGTGGGATACACTTAAACATTTTAATATCAGGATCAGTGGAATACCAGAAGGAAATTCAGACCAAAGGCATGGAGAACTTACTTAACAAAATAAGTGAAGAAAACTTCCTTAGTCTAATAAAAGAAAGTCCCATCAAGATACAAGAAGCCAACAGAACTCCAAACACACTGGACCAAAGGAGAAACTCTCCAAGACATATTGTCATTATGACTCTAAACATTGACAACAAAGATAAAATCCTAAAAGCAGCTAGTAAAAAACAGTGCACCACTTTCAAAGGTAACCCCATCAGAATTACTTCAGACTTCTCAAAGGAAACCCTGAAAGCTAGAAGAGCCTGGAAAGAAACACTGAAAAGTCTAATAACCTATGGCTTCCACACCAAACTACTCTACCCAGCAAAAGTATCCCTCATAATAGATGGTGAAAGAAAAACTTTCCATGACAAAACTCAGCTTTGACTTCCAGTTAAGATGGCGGCATAGGTACCACGCCAAAGCAGCCTAGGGGGAAAAAAGACCAAAACAACTCAGCAAAATACACATGTTTACTAAAAAGTGAGGTGTATAGGAAATAGAAATGGCAGCAGAGAAATAGAAGAGATCCAGAGCATCCAGAGCCTGCACAAGCTGGCAAAAGTGGCCCTGACAGGTCCACCAACCATGGTGGCAGCAGCACAACAGAGGGCCACCAGGCTCAGCTTGAGACACAGGAAAATCCAGGTGAGGGGAGCTTCCACTCACACTGGAGCTCTCCACAACTTAAGAAACATGAAGGGACAGCATCAGTGAACAACGGAGGAACAGATAACAAGGTAGAAGAACATGAGGAACAGCAAGAGAACTAGAGCAACATTGGCTCCCTCTCTTCCCCATAACCTGTGCCCAGCTCCAGCAAACAGAGCAGCGGTCCCGGGAATTGACCATGCCAACTTGAGCCAACAGTGGGACCCAAGCAGGAGCAGAGTCTGGCAGCAATATCAGTGGCTCTGGCACTGGCAACAGTGGCCCCAGAGGCAGCAGATCCAATACTGGAAGAAGCAGCAGCAACAGCAGCGGAAGGTCCAGCAGGGCAGCTTCAGTGGTAACAGCGGCAGCTTCAGGGGGCAGCAGCAGCGGTTCCAGCAGTTGCAGCTGCAGCAGCAGCAGTGGTGAAGGATCCAGCAGCAGCAGTTTCAGCAGCAGCAGTAGTGGTCCCAGCACCAGAGGTGCCCATCTACAGGCCCACAGTTGCCAGGCTCAATTTGCCCTATACGACAAGCCAGTGCCCAGCTCCAAAATCAGAACAGTGGCCCAACGACCAGCCAGCAACTTGACTGAGACACAAATCATCCAAAAAAGGTAACTGGGATAGCACCAGGGAAGGGTCTCACTTGGTCATAAGCTGACTTGGATCCCTGAACAGACAGGAATCTTAATCTCTTTGTTGATAGAGGATCTGGTTGTTATAATACCTACCATTACATAAATACATGGTGCTGTTTTTCATTGAATGTGTACAGTGTTTACCAATATTTTATTCCACTCAGCCTCCTTGAATACTCCCATAGCAGGCAAACTCAACCCCTAGGAACACCTTTGTAGATACTCTGGGAGTCTTAAGAGCCACACCTAACAAGTTAAGCTCCTACCCTGAAAATACATATAACATCAAATCAACTGATACAGCTAAGAATATCCAGCTAGCTAGAAAATCCAAGCATTAACTTAATCCAAGATGCAAATACATACATATATATATATATATATATATATATATATATATATATATATATATATATATATATATAAAATAACACAAGAAACACTAAAAGGGAAGACAATATAAGTACACCTAAAAGTATTAATACATCAGAAATGACCTCCAGTGAAAATGAGTTAGAGGAAATGCCTGAGAAGGATTTCAAAAGAATGAATGTAAATATGCTCAAAGAAATC
Organism: Jaculus jaculus; assembly: GCF_020740685.1. Classification (NCBI taxonomy): domain Eukaryota; kingdom Metazoa; phylum Chordata; class Mammalia; order Rodentia; family Dipodidae; genus Jaculus; species Jaculus jaculus. The sequence goes on from NC_059126.1 coordinate 4,403,578, forward strand.
AAAGGAGTCAAAGAGGAACCCAAACAGGAAATCAAAGGAATCAAAGAAGATGCAGGACCACAATTTCATGAAATAATGAAGGGAATACAAGACATATATAAGGAAATAGAAACAATAAAATCCATTCAGAATTACTAGCAATGAAGAACACAGTTAATAAAATTAAAAAACTCTGTAGAAAATCTCACCAGTAGAATGGATGAAGGAGAGGACAGAATATCTAAGCTAGAAGACCAGGTGGCAGATCTAATGCAGTCCAACAAAGAGAAAGACAAACTTATAGAAAAGTATGAGTGGGAATTTCAAGATATTCAGGATACTATGAAAAGATCAAATATAAGAATTCAGTAGAAGGAGAAGAATTCCACTCCAGAGGCATAGTAGGCATCTTCATCAAAATCATAGAAGAAAAGTTTCCCAAAATGTGAAAGAGGTGCCACGGCAGATTCAGGAAGCCTTTAGAACCCCAGCCAGGCAAAACCTGGAAAGAACCCCTCCTTGTCATATTATAATCAAACTACCAAACACACAAACCAAAAAATATTGAAAGCAGTTAGAGAGAAAAATCAAATTACCTACAAAGGCAAGCCCATCAGGATTATAGCACATTCTTCATCACAAAGTTCAAAAGCCAGAAGTGATGTATTCCAAGTTCTGAAAGATAACAACTGTCAACCAAGGTTATTTTATCCTGCAAAGTTATCCATTCAAGTGGAGAAATAAGGACATTCAATAAGAAAAGCAGGTTAAATGAGTACTTGAGGACAAAACCAGCTCTAAAGAAAATACTTGAAAGAATCCTTCATGCTGAAGAAAAGGAAAAGCACACATATAAGTAGCCTGGAAAAAACAAGCAATACTCAAATACTAGATAACACAAGAGAGCAAGGGTAGAACTGGAAACTCCCCCCCACACACACACACACACAAATGGCAAACATAAGGACACACCTTCCAATACTATCTCTTAATATCAATGGGCTCAATGCCTCAATGCCCCAACCAGAAGACATAGATTTCCAGACTGGGTTAAAAGGCAGGATCCTACAATTTGTTGTCTTCAAGAACTCACCTTTCTACAAAGATAGACGTTATCTTATGGTGAAAGGTTGTAAAACAGTGTTTCAAGGACATAACCCTAGAAAACAAGCAGGGGTTGCTATCCTAATATCTGACAAGGTAGAATTCAGTCCAATGTTAGTCAAGAAAGATAAGGAAGGTCACTTTATATTGATTAAGGGCACACTCCAACAGGAGGACATTACAAACCTAAACATATATGCTGCTAATATGGGGGCTCCCAAATTCGTCAAACAAACATTATTAGAACTAAGGTCACAGATAATACCAAACACAGTGGTGGTGGGTGACTTTAACACCCCACTCTCATCAATTGACAGGTTATCCCGGGAAAAAATAAACAGAAAGGCATCTGGACTAAATGAGGTCATAGAAGGAATGGACTTAACAGATATATACAGGACATTTCATCCAAAGGCTGCAGAATATACATTCTTTTCAGCAGCACATGGAACATTCTCTAAAATAGACCATATATTAGGACACAAAGCAAATCTTAACAAATACAGGTAAATTGAAATAATTCCTTGCATTCTATCTGCCCACAATGGAAATGAACTTCAAATCAATAAAAAGAAAGGCTATAGAGCATACACAAAATCATGGAAACTAAACAATACACTACTAAATGATGAATGGGTGAATCAAGAAATCAAGAAGGAAATAAAAAAATTTATCATCAAATAATAAAGAGAACACAACATACCAAAATATCTTGGACACAATGAAGGCACTCCTAAGAGGTAATTTTATATCTTTAAGTGCCTATATTAAGAAATTAGAAAGTTCGCACACTGACCAAGTAGGCTTTATCCCTGAGATGCAGGGATGGTTCAATATGCACAAATCTATAAATGTAATACATCATATAAATGGGTCAAAGGAGAAAAATCAGATGATTATCTCATTACCAGCAGAGAAAGCGATTGACAAAATCCAACATGCCTTCATGATAAAAGTCTTACAGAGACTGGGAATAGAAGGAACATATCTCAATATGATAAAAGCTATTTATGACAAGCCTACAGACAACATATTACTAAATGGGGAAAAACTGGAAGCTTTTCCACTAAAATCAGGAACAAGGCTAGGGTGTCCACTGTCCCCACTTTTCTTTAATATGATTCTGGAACTCTTAGTCATAGCAATAAGGCAAGAGACACACATAAAAGGGATACAAATTGGAAAGGAAGAGATCCAGTTATCATTATTTGCAGATGACATGATTTTATACATAAAAGACCCTAAAGACTCTACTAACAAACTATTAGAGCTGATAAAAACCTACAGCCATGTAGCATGATTCAAAATAAATACACCGAAATCAGTTGCCTTCATATATACTAACAACAAACACACAGAGCTTAAAATCAGAGAATTTCTCCCATTCAAAATTGCATTAAAAAGATGGAATAAACCTAACCAAGGAAATAAATAATCTCTACATTAAGAATTTTAAAACTTTCAAGTGAGAAATTGCAGAAGACACTAGAAAGTGGAAAATATCCCTTGTTCCTGGATTGGAAGGATCAATAATGTGAAAATGGCAATCTTGCCAAAAGCAATCTGCACATTTAATGCAATCCCTACCAATATTCCAAAGACATTCTTCATGGAAATAGAAAAAGCAATCCAAAAATTCATTTAGAGTCACAAAAAAACCTTGAATATCTAAAATAATACTGAGCAACAAAAACAAGGCTGGTGGTATCACCATACCTGATTTTATCCTATACTACAGAGCCATAGTAACATAAACAGTGTAGCAGTGGCACAAAAACAGACATGTAGATCAATGGAACAGAGTAGAGGACCCAGATGTAAGTCCAGGTAGCTATAGTCACCTGATATTCAATAAAAATGCCAAAAATACTCATTGGAGAAAAGACAGCTATTTCAGCAAATGGTGTTTGGAAAACTGGATATATAGCCGCAGAAGGATAAAAATATATTCTTCTCTCTCTCCATGCACAAGAATTAAGTCCAAATGGATTAAAGACCTTAACATCAGACCTGAAACTCTGAAACTGCTAGAGGAAAAATTAGGGGAAACCCTTCAACATATTGGTCTTGGCAAAGACTTGCTGAATACAACCCCAATTTCTCAGGCAATAAAACCATAGATTAATCAATTGGACCTCATGAAATTACAAAGATTTTGCACTGCAAAGGACACAATGAAAAAAGCAAAGACGCAACCTACAGAATGGGAAAAATTCTTCACCAGCTATTCATCTGATACAGGATTAATATCTAGGATATACAAAGAACTCAAAAAGTTTTATAATAAGGAATCAAATAAGCTGATCAAAAAATGAGCTATGGAGCTAAGTAGAGCATTCTCAAAGGAAGAAATATGAATGGCAGATAAGCATCTAAAAAATGTTCTATGTCACTAGTCATCAGGGAATTAAGATCAAAACTACATTGAGATTCCATCTCACTCATGTCAGATTGGCCACCATCATGAAAACAACTGATCATAAATGTTGACAGGAATGTGGAAAAAGAGGAACCCTTCTACACTGCTTGTGGGAATGCAATCTGGTCCAGCCATTGTGGAAATCAGTTTGGAGGTTCCTAAAACAGATAATGATTGATCTACCATATGACCCAGCTATAGGACTCCTAGGCATATGTCCTAAGGAATCATCTCATTTCCTTAGAAGTACATGCTCAACCATGTTTATTGCTGTTCAATTTATAATAGCTGGGAAATGGAACCAGCCTAGATGTCCCTCAACAGATGAGTGGATAATGAAGATGTGGCACATTTATACAATGGAGTTCTACTCAGTGGTAAAGAAAAATGAAGTTATGAAATTTGCAGAAAAATGGATGGCTCTGGAAAGGATTATACCAAGTGAGGTAACCCAGGCCCAGGAACCTAAGCACATGTTTCCCTCATATGTGAATCCTAGCTACAGATGATTGGGCTTCCATGTGAGAAGGAAAATCTTTCATAGCAGAGGCCAGTAAGTTAAAAAGGAGATATAAAGGAAAGAGAAAGGAATGGAGAAGGGTTCTTAATAGATTGGTATTGTATATATGTAAGTACAGTGATTGAGATGGGGAGGTAATATGGTGAAGAATGGAATTTCAACGGGGAAAGGGGGGGAAGGGTGTTACCATGGGACTTTTTTATAATCATGGGAAATGTTAATAAAAATTGTGAAAAGATAAAAAAATTAAATTATATTAAATTTAAAAAATATATAACAATAAATTTCAAAAAAAATTAACTTTACAACTATATTAACACAATGCCAAACGTACAGAGAGCATTTCAGGAAATTCTCCACAGAGATGAAACAAATAATCAAAATCAAATGCCTACAAGAAGCAGATCACAATAACCAAACTAAGAGTAGGCACAAAAAATTTCAAAGTCTATGAAAATACCAAAGCACACATACCATCACAATATGGCAGGGATCATATCAAATATCACAGTCATTACCCTAAATATTAATGGCCTAAATTTACCCATAAAGAGATACAAGCTAACATGATGTATCAAAATTATACCTCTCAATCTATTGCCTTCAAGAATCTCATCTCACCACTAACGACAGACACCTCAGGGTGAAAGGGTGGAAAACAATATTCCAAGAAAATGGGAATAAGAAACAAGCAGGGTAGCTATATTAATATAGATAAAATAGACTTCAAACCAAAAATAATCAAAAAAGACAAATGTTGAGCCTTGAGAGGCCCAGAGATGAGGCCTAGTGGAAATTCCTGAGCCTAGCTAAAGTTTGCCAAACTGCTCTGCCCAGCTATGACTCAGCAGGGTACCAAGTGGCCTCTGGCCTGCTACTTCCACACAGAAATTTATAGTTCCTGCCCTTGCATGCTTAGAACTCAGCAGGGGCCAAATGGCCTCTGGCCTGCTACTTCCACACAGGAAATTAGAGTGCCCGTCCATGTGTGCTTAGAACCAATCATCTCAGAGGCCACAGTATGCTATTGGCCCTTACATCTCATCCTACCCTAACATCCCCACCTTCATTCTCAACATTATATAAACCCCCACCTGTAACAATAAAGTGAGTTCCTGCTTCAACAAGACTCCTGGCTCAGTGGTTTGCTCTTGGCTGTCAACACTCACTCTCCTCCTCAACCCCTTGGGAGTAACCAGCAGGGCTGGTCCTTCCTCAACACTACCTGTGGGGAAGCCCGACCATCTGGCCCCCAACATGGGGCTCTGGGAACCCAGCAGACTAGTGCCCCATGAAAGACATTTGTTGAGGAGGTCAATTGGTGTGCAGAAGAGTATACCCTCATAAGTTATGAGGCAGTCTTCATTTTTAATGTGCTAAACTTTGCTTCTAAAACCTGTACTTGCTTGTCAACATCTCTTCATTCTCTTTCTCTTCCCTTTCACTTTCAGTTCACTGGCAAGCTGCATCTGCAGCTTTTGTACAGCATGTTTACCTATATTTTGGACCCTTGTGTTTATGTTGTACTTGTGTCTGTGGGTAACTATAGCCCTAATTTTATGGATATTTCTCCCTCAACTTTATACTATCTCCTGTCAGGTTAGGACCATGGCTGCTGCCCTCCAGGAAAATAAACAGAGAGATTTGACCACTATTATCTACACATTACAGTTAAACCCTAAAAAATCAACATATTTCAAGGGTGGTTATGAGGGCCACGTTAAAAAGGAGTACCCCAAGAAGACAAGCCTCCCCTGCCCTCTGGGGGCACAACGAACGCCCCTTGCACCCACTACCCTAAATACAAAAAGGGGTTTCATTGGGCTAGGGAGAGTCAATCAAAGTTTGACATACAGGGAAAACCTTTAAGTGAGGCTTTCATCAGTACTGACCATAAGATCTTTTATAATGATTTGTTAAATATATATATATATATATATCTCAACAACAGTTTGAAGACGGAAGGGAATGTAATCCCAATTATAAAGATGACCCTTACTTTAAACAATGCAGACAAAAGTAATACAATAAACACCCCCAATTGTAAGGGCCACTGCCCAGCCTCCCCCCATTTAAAATCCAGTGGAGACCAGGGACTCCTATATGGGTTGAGCAGTGGCCTCTCCCTTTGTGGTGGTTTGATTCAGGTGTCCCCCATAAACTTAGGTGTTCTGAATGCTAGGTTCCCAGCTGATGGATATTTGGGAATTAATGCCTCCTGGAGGGAGTGTATTGTTGGGGGCGGGCTTAGGGGCATTATAGCCAGGTTCCCCATGCCAGTGTTTGGCACACCCTCCTGTTGCTGTAGTCCACCTTATGTTGGCCAGGGAGTGATGTCCACCCTCTGCTCATGCCATCGTTTTTCCCTGCCATCATGGAGCATCCCCTCAAGCCTGTAAGCCAAAATAAATCTCTTTTTCCCAGAAGCTGCTCTTGGTTGGGTGATTTCTACCAGCAATGCGAAACAGACTGCAAAACCCTTCTAAGTTACACCAACTCCAACAGTTGGAGGCCGGACATATCCATCCCTCCACTAGTCCCTAGAACTCTCCTGTCTTTGTCATAAAAAAAAGCCCTAGTGGGTCCTGGAGATTTTTACACGATTTAAGAAAAATCAGTAAACACATGATCCCCTTTGGAACCTCCCAGAAGGGACTCACATGGACCACAGCTATTCCAAATATATACCATGTTACTATCATTGGCATTAAAGATTGCTGCTTTTCTATCCCTCTCCATCCAGGACATAGAAAAATTTACATTCTCTCTACCAACTGTTAAATTTTGTGGCCCAGATAGGAGATTTGAGTGGACTGTCTTACCTCAGGGCATGGCTAGTAGCCCACCCATTTGTCAATATTACCTGTCATCCAATTTCTCTTCTCTTATCAATCTTACAAATACTATTTTATATTTAGATGGATTATGTTATTCTTGGGTGCCTAGATTTCTCCACACTCCATGACTTTACCCACCAATGTCTAACTATCCTTCATACTCACAGCTTTAAGTAGCTCCTGAGAAAGTTCAAACTGTGCCTCCCTTTAAGATCTTGGGCTCAATCCTTACCCTAGATACAGTTTCACCTGTTAAACCACAACTTTATATTCAGGATTCTTACACCTTGCCTCAACTCCAGAAGCTCTTGGGAAAAATTAACTGGATGAGGCCCACTCACTACCCAATCTTATTAAATCTCACCTTAGACTTGATTCCAACTCTATATGCCCCTTAATGATCCAGGCTCATGCCCTACTCAAAGAAAGAGTCCACTGTATATTCATACAACATCTTCAAGGCCTTCAAAATTTACCAGGTTTCCTGTCTGAAAGATACAGCTTGGCTGATCATTTGGCCTCTGTGGCTCAGTGTCACACTGTCTCAGAGGCTATCCAATTTCATTCCGTAACCCCTACCAACTAGAGAGGCCTTAAACAAAGATTCCCCCAAATACCATATAAAAATATTAAAAAGATTATTAAGACATAAAAGTCTTGCCAACCCTTCCTCCAGGTTCCCCCTCCAAACTTCGGGAAGTAACCCTCGGGGCCTTCTCCCCAACAATCTTTGACAAATGAATGTTACTCATTATCCCCCCTTTGGAAAACATAAATATATGTTCTTATCAGTTGATACTTTCTCCCGTGCCTGTTGGGAGAAATCTAAACATGCCATTATTCATCTGCTGGGGAGAAATCTAAGCATGCCATTAGTCTTATGTTTCAATGTTTTGCCACTCTCAGGCTGCATAATCAAGTAAAAATAGATAATGGCCTCTGCTTTGTAAATAAAATCTTTACAAGTTTCCTCCAGACATGACAAATTACACATGCCACAGACATTCCATATAACCCTTGAGGCCAAGTTATCCTTAAAAGATATAACCAAACACTTCAATCACAATTACAAAAACAAAAGGGGAATCACTACTCCCCCCAATATCAACTAAAGAAAACATTGTTCACCTTAAGTATTTTAAATTATTTTTAGAAATAAAAACAGTCTCCAACATTAGTCATCCTCTGTCACATACAGCTCGATCAATGTCAAGTGGAGAGACCCATTGACTGGGGCCTGGAGAAGGCCAGACCCACTCCTCACAGCAGGGAGAAGGCTTAGATCTATCTTCCCTCAAGATGAAAAAGGACCCATTTGGGTACCAGTGAGGGACCTAAAATATTTACTCCATCAAGGGGAAACTGAAAATCACCCCTCCAGAGAGTGTCCCACCCCTGAAGACTGTACCTAAAATGATCTTCACCCTACTAAACCAAACAATTCCCTCCCTTGTGGAGAATTGCTGGCTTTGCCTCTGATCTTGGCCTCCCCAGCTGCTTACAGTAATCACCAATGATACAAGTACAGTAGCCCACACAGACCTACTCATTGGGTTGGGAATATCAGTGGCATAAAAGCCATGTCCAACCCTATCCTTGATCTCCAACAACAGCTAGATTCCCTGGCTGAGGTAGTCTTACAAAACAGGAGGGGACTAAACATATTAATGGCCAAAAAGAGAGACATATGCTCATTTTTACAGGAAAAATACTGATCCTATGCCAATAGATTGAAAATCGTTCAAGACAAAATCAAAAGACTTCAAGAAGACCTGAAGAAGAGATGGTGGGACCTCCAGGACAACGCAGTGTAAATGGGCCTATATGGCTTCTTACCCTACATCTTCCCTCTACCTCTTCTTCTCCTTTACCTTATCCTCACTGTCACACCTTGTGTAATTAACAAAGTTACACAACTGATTCACCAGTGGCTAAAGGCAATAAAAATCCATTAGGTTAAGATACATCACCAGTGGCTAGAGGCAGTAAAAATCCATTAGGTTAAGATACATTATCAAAGGCTGACAACTCAAAAATTAAGTTACTCAGATGACCCACTGCCACCTCCTCTGCCCTCCATGTGACCAATGATGGGTAAGATCTCAGACTGACTAAAACAACCTAACAGGCCATGGAGTGGGTTCTCAATGAGCTAAACACCTGGTACACAGTGACAGGTAAGATCCCCAGAGGGGGACAACATAAGACAGGGGCCATGGTGAATAATACTCTTACAAAAACAAAAGGGATGATATTGTATATATGTAAGTACAATGATTGAGATGGGGAGGTAATATGATGGAGAATGGAATTTCAAAGAGAAAAGTGTGTGGTGGGGAAGGAATTTCCATAGAATTTTTTTTTATAATCATCAAAATGCTAATAAAAATTTTTTAAAGAGAGGGGGAATGATGGGCCTTGACAGGCCCAGACATGAGGCCTAGTGGAACTTTCTGATACTGGCTAACGTTTGGCAAACTGCCTCTGCCCAGCTATGACTCAGCAAGGGGCCAAATGGCCTCTGGCCTGCTAATTCCACAGAGAAAATTAGAGTTCCCATCCATGTACTCTGAAAACCAATCATCTCAGAGGTCATGGTATGCTATTGGCCCTTACATCTCATCCCACTCTAATGTCCCCACCTTCATTCTCAACATTATATAAGCATCCACTTGTAACAATAAAGTGAGTTCCTGCTTTTACAAGACTCCTGGAGAGGTGATTTGTTCCTGGCTGTCAACATTCACCCTCCTCCTCAACCCCTTGGGAGGAACCAGTGGGCCTGCTCCTTCCTCAGCACTATGTGCCAGGGGAGCCTGACAGACATTTCCTACTTATCAAGGGAACGATCCACCAAGAGGATATTACAGTCATAAATAAGTATGCACCAAACACAGGGGCACCACAGCTCATAAAGCAAAACCTACTTGACAATAAAACAGAAACAAGCACCAACACCATCATAGCTGGGGACTTCAATACACCATTGTCAGTAATAGACAGATCATTCAAACAGAAACTCAACAGGGAAGTAAGAGAGCTCAACAAAGCCATAGATCACATAGACCTAACAGACAACTATAGAACTTTCCATCCCAAATGAACAGACTACACATTCTTCTCAGCAGCCCATGGAACATTCTCTAAAATAGACCATATGCTGGGTCACAAAGACTGCTTCTACATATTTAGGAAGATGACATAGTTCCCTGCATGATATCAAATCACAATGCTATATTGCTAGAAATTAACAACAAAAGATCCACCAACAATTACAACAGCACCTGGAAACTGAACAGCACACTTTTAAACAATAAATGGATAGTGGGTGAAATAAAAAATGAAATTGCAAAATTTCTGGAATTGAATGACAATGAGAACACATCATACCAAAACTTACGGGACACAATGAAGGCGGTTCTCAGGGGAAAATTTATAGCACTCAAAGCCTCATAAAAAAGACAGAGAGAGGGCTGGAGAGATGGCTTAGTGGTTAAGCACTTGCCTGTGAAGCCTAGGGACTCTGGTTTGAGGCTCGATTACCCAGGACCCACGTTAGCCAGATGCACAAGGGGGCGCACGCGTCTGGAGTTTGTTTGCAGTGGCTGGAGGCCCTGACGTGCCCATTCTCTGTCTCTCTCTGCCTCTTTCTCTCTCTGTCTGTCACTCTCAAATAAATAAATAATAAACAAAATTTTTTTTTAAAAAAGACAGAAATATCCCAAATCAATAACCTAACCATCCATGTAAAGACACTGGAAAAGCAAGAAAAATCCAAACCAAAGAGCTCTAGAAGGAAAGAAATAATTAAAATCAGAGCAGAAATTAACAAATTGGAATCCAAGGAAATAATTAAGACAATTGTCAAAACAAAGGGCTGGGTTTTTTGAAAAAATAAACAAGATTGAGAAGCCCCTGGTCAATTTGATCAAGCAAAAAAAAGGAAAAGCTTCAAATTAACAAAATTCAAAATGAAAAAGGAGAGATCACACAAACAGGAGTGAAATTGGTAGTATCATCAGGACTTATTTCAAAAACCTCTACTCCACTAAACTGGATAATGTGCAGGAGATGGATAAATTCCTGATGCATACCATCTATCAAAGCTAAACTCAGAGCAGATTAGTCACTTCAATGGACCCATCACACTCATGGAGATTGAAAAAGTAATAAAAACCAAAAACCCTCCCCAAATAGAAGAGTCAAGGACCAGATGGCTTTTCAGATGAAATCTATCAAACCTTAATGGAAGAACTAAAACCAATTTTCCTGAACTTGTGCCACAGAATTGGAGAACAGGAAAAGCTCCCAACTTCGTATTTGAAGCTAGTACCACCCTAATTCCAAAACCAGGCACAGATGCCACAAGAAAAGAAAAGTACCAGCCTATTTCCCTGATGAAATTAGATGCAAAAGATCCTGACCAAAATCATCTCAAACCAAATCCAACAACACATCAAAAGCATTATCCACTTTGACCAAGTGGAATTCATCCCAGGAGCACAGGGGTGGTACAACATAAACATAATACACCACATAAACAAGGTTAAACATTAAAAAAAAATTATCATTTCGATAGATGCAGAAAAGGCCTTTGACAAGATACAGCATCGCTTCATGATCAAAACATTGGAGAGAATTGGAATAGTTGGTTCATATCTTAACATGATAAAGGCAATATACTAGTCTTTGAAGACCCAAATAATACTTAATGGAGAGAGACTGGAGGAATTCTCATTAAGATCAGGGACAGGACAGAGTTGTCCTGTTTCATCTCTGTTTTTCCTGGAAGTCCTAGATCAAGCAATAAGACAGGAGAAGGAAATAAAAGGGACACAATTTGGAAAGGATGAAGTTAAGTTAGCTGCATTCGCTGATGACATGATTGTATATGTAAGAGATCTGAGAGATTACGTCCCAAAACTCCTTAAGGTAATTAGTTCCTATAGCAAAGTAGCTGGATATAAAATTAATGCACAAAAATCATTAGCATTTCTATATGCAAATGAGAAAGATACAGAGAAAGAAATAAAGGACAGAGTCCTATTTTCAATAGCAACGACAACAACAACAAAAATATACCTTGGAATAATATTAACCAAGGAAGTGAAAGATCTATGCAACAAAAACACTCAAAAAAGAAATTAAGGAGGACTTCAGAAAATAGAAATACCTCCTATGCTCCTGAATAGGCAGATTTAACATTGTTTAGCAGAAGACCCTACTGCTGAAGACAACATATGCAGTTGACATGTAACATGGAGTGACATGGCTGAAATCTAGAAGAAAATGAGTCCCCAGACAGTCAGCCCGTCTAGTGCCAGAAGGAGCTACATGGGCGACTGGGGGAAAATGACCAATATTTGTCCAAGGAACTCATGGTCTAACCTACTTAGCAACAAATACCCTGTTGTGATGCCCACACAAGTGCAATAGTGGCACACAGCCATGGTGGGGAACCAACTGCTCTTGATTTGCATAACTGATCCCCTCAGTGATATGGAGCTTGGATACAAGTCAGAACCACACCCAAACATAAGCCCACTCTCCCATATCAAGCTACCATCAATCATGGGGTACAAAGGGCCTACAACTATTAAATTCTCTATTAAAAAGTAAGGATTATCTCATTTGTCCTCTCTGTTGGAGAATATGGTTCTCTTTTTCAGATAGATGTAGATCCTAAGGAGAGAGCCACCCCATCATACCTCAAAAGGGCCCTGGCTGAAACTAAGAAAAATTGGCAAAACTAGCAATGGTCCTGTTTTCCTGATGAACCGGATACCAGCACAAAGGGGAAGGATACCAACACAGAAAAATCAACTCCTACCAAACCAGAGAGCCAGAGCCTCAGAGGCCCTCAACACCTCATCACTGAAACAGACCAGAAATGAACTCAACATGGCTCAGGGAAATTGTGTAGAAGAGGGGGTGGAAAGAATGTCAGAGACACATGTTGGTTCATGATATGCAGAGACATTTATCTTACCCTAACTGGGGGCTAATTCCATAATGCACGACCCATATACTTCAACAAGAGGGGCCAATGGGGAGGGGGTAGGTCACAGATGAGCCTAATAATGGTACCAGAATGACTGTATTTGCTGAATACAAAACTAATTAATAAAAAAAAAACAAAACAAACAAACAAACAAAAAAAAGTGGCTGTAGCTACCTGGACTAACACCAGGGTCCTTCATTTTGTCTCATTGATCTACATATCTGCCTTTGTGCCACTACCATGCTGTGTTTATTACTATAACTTTGTAATGTGGCTTAAAATTTTGTGTCATGATAATGCCAGTCTTATATTTGTTGCTAAAAATTGTTTGGCAATTCAAGATTTCTTGTGCTTCCAAATGAAATTTAGGATTACTTTCTATATTTATGTGAAGAAAGCCATTGGAATTTTAATGGGGACTGCACTAAATGTGAGATTGCTTTTGGCATTGGCATTTTGACAATATGGATTCTTTCAATCTAAGAATAGGAGATGTCTTTCCTTTTCTTATGTCTTAGGGAATTTCTTGCTCCAGTGTTTAAATTTCTTATTGTAGAGATCCTACACTTCCTCAGTTAAGTTTTCTCAAAAGTACATTAGGTTTTTATTTTTATTTTTATTTTTTGAGGTAATTGGGATTGGGAGAGATTCCCTGATTTCATTATCCATAAACTTTTTGTTAGTGTATAGGAAATCTACTCATTTCTGATTCTTGGTTTGTTTGTTATATATTTTTAAAGGCCTTTAAAGTGAAGCATTAAATTGTTTACTTGTGAACGCTCTAATTTCTTAATATAAGCATTTAATTTTTCCCCTATTAAGACTAGATTCATTGTGTCTTAAAGTTTTTATAAATGTTATTATCATTATCATTTGATACTATGAATTTATTGACTTCCTTTTTGATATCCTCAATGACCTGTTCATTATTCAATAGTGTTACTATTTAGTCACCATGAATTTCTGTATGCTTTCTAGCTTTTCTTGTTGATAATTTTTAGTTTAAGCCCATTGTGATCAGATAATCAAAATTATGCAACCATAATCAACAGTAACACCACCTCCACACTCTCCTTCCACAGTCGACTGTATCCCCAAACAGTGAGCCAAAATAAACCCTCCCCACTCAATTGTCTTCGTTGAGGCCTCTTTTTATAAAAAATAAATTATTAACTTATTTGCAAGCAGAATGGCAAAGACAGAAAGAATAGAGAAACAGAGAAGGAAGGGAAGGAAAGGGGGGGGGGCGGGAATATGTGTACCTGGGCATTTTGGCATTTGGCATTACACTGGTACAGGGGAATTATTTGACTTTGCAGACAAATGCCTTAAACACTGAGAAATTTCTGCAATCCTTTTAAAAACTTTAAAAAAGTGTTTTTTTTAAATTAATTTATTTGCCAGCTCAATGACAGAGGTGAAAGAGAGAGAATCAGTGATCTTATTACAACATAAAAGTAAATATTCCCCTGACTAACAAGGAAATCCACCCATCTGTTGTGGCCGGCTCAACATTACTGAGATTGATATCCAACCAGAGTTGGTTTAAGGGAGGAGGAACAGGTTTATCAGACTTACAGACCTAGAGGAACTTCCATCAATGGCAGAAGACACTGCTTACTTCCATAGATCCAAACAGAGAGAACAAGTACAGCAATCAAAACAGCAACACCAGCCACACCAGAAACAAGCATGCAGGAAACACTAGAGCTCAGTGCTCCATTTGCCTTTGGCCTGGCATTTAAATATATATCCAGTGACAACCCCCCCCCCCCCCGCCACCAGCAGGAATTTTCCCCCTAAGGGCTGAGGTTCTAAACTCGACTTTATACATTTTTTTTTTTCATGTTTCAAGATAGGGTTTTTCCAAGTTTACCTGGAATTCACTATGTAGTGTCAGGCTATTCTTGAACTATCAGCATTCCTCCTATCTCTTCCTCCCAAATGCTGGGATTAAAGGCATGTACCACCATGTCTATTGCATTCTGATGGTTAATAAATAAACTGCATGTATGGGCCTTACATTTACATTACCACATTCAAGGACACCACTGTCAGTATCACTTAGCAAGCCAGTTTCAAAATCAAAGTGTTTCAGGGGTTGTGACATTCCAAAATACTCTCATAATGACATATATGCCAAGATTTTCCACAGTAGGCTTTGCCCACAGTGGGAACTCATTGATGACATGGATAGAATTGGGTCTGAAAAGCTGGGTGTAGTGGCACAGGCCTTTAATCCCAGCACTGGTGAGGGAGAGGCAGGAGGATCACAGTGAGTTTGAGGCCACCCTGAGGCCACATAGTGAATTCCAGGTCAGTCTCAGTCTGGACTAAAGTGAAAACCTACCTAAAAAAATAAAAATAAAAAAAATAAAGGTGGTTGTCTGAAGAATTTCTTACTGTTTTTCTGTTATATTTAGGCTTGGGATTCAGAAGTTTGTTTAGTGTGTGCAATACTACATTCACCTATTCATTGTATGCTAGTATTCTTGGATCAGAAAATATGTCTTTATGTAAACAAACAAGCAATGGGTTATCCGAGCATGTTGGCATTCACCTTTAATCTTAGAACTCAGGAGGCAGAGGTAGGATTTCTCTAATTCACTGTGAGAAACATCTTTCCATATTTTGCATTTTTATTGTAATATCATCTCTAAGAAAAAATAAATTCATTCTTTGTTGATGGAATCAGCAGGGCCTAAACCAAAATATAACATAACCTGCTTATTACAGTCACTTTAAAGTATTTATAAAGCTATGCTACTGAAATTTATTTGCAGTGTGTAGAGATCCTGGCATGCCTATTACCACTCTTTCTTTCTATTTTTTCTTTTGTTCTTTCTTTTTCTCTCTTTCTTTCTTCTGTAATCTCTCTCTTGCTCTATATCTCTGTCTGTCTACTTACAAAAATACACATAATATTTTATTATATATAATTTTTAAAATATTTTATATTTATTTATTTATTTGAGAGAGAGAGAGATATACAGAAATAGGCAGAGACAGACAGAGAAAGAGAGAGAGAGAGAAAGAGAGAGAGAGAGACAGACAGACAGAAACAGAGAGAATGGGCATGCCAGGACCTTCAGCCACTGGAAAGGAACTCTAAATAAGTGTGCCCCTTTGTGCATCTGGGTTACATGCTTTCTGTGGAGTTGAACCTGGGTCCTTTGTCTTTGAAGACAAGTGCTTTAATTGCTAAGCCATCTCTCCATCCATATATATGTGTGTGTGTGTGCGTGTGTGTATTTAATTAACAAGTGTTATAATTACAGACACAAACTGCTTCCCCACTTTCTGCTTCATATATATATATATATATATATATATATATATATACATATATATATATATATATATATATATATGATTATATGTTGTGTAACTTTCAAAGAATACTATTTTACTAATATGTAAATTAAATCTAATAAATGGAAAAGGGGGCTGGAGAAATTGCTGAATGGTTAAAAGTACTTGTTTGCAAAGTCTGCTGGCTTAGGCTTAATTCACCAGAACCCACATTAAACCACATGCAGAATGACTAAAGTTCAAAGGCAGACAGTAAATAAATAAAGAGAGTCTCATGATTAGGAATTATATTAACATATTTAATTACCAAATTATTAAAGTACCTATGTCAATGGATTCCATATATATTTTTTGTGAATAAACAGATTTTATAATTAAAAGTGAAATGGAGAGAAAGTAATTAAATAGAAAGCTCTAGGGATGGAACTCAGTGGTACAGTGTGTGCCTAACATATATAAGACCCTGGATTCCAAATATATCTTTTGGTCTCAGAATTTGTTTATATAGATTTGGAAATAATCCTTCTTACATCTATAGTTGTTGTTATTTTTATTATTAGAGAATTAGAACTATGGGAAAATATGTCTCAATATTTGTTTCCCCTCTTGGAAAGCTCTTGTTGTATTACTTAATGGGCCTTTTGTATATTTAAGGTAGTTTTTTAACCTTTGGTTATACACTTCTTTCTGAGTGTTTAAGACCATGCATATAGCCAAAATTTAATTAAGGATTAATTTTGGAAGTCATAATTGTCTTTCCAATGAGTCTTGAATTTCTCTGGAATCTGTTGTGATGTTACCGTGTTCATCTCTGATTTTATTAATTTGTGTCTCTTCTCTCTTTCTTTTGGTCAGATTTGCTAAGGGTTTATCAATCTTGTTTATCCTTTCAAAGAACCAACTATTTGTTTCATTAATTCTTTGGATTGTTCTTTTTGTTTCTATTTCATTAATTTCTGCCCTAATCTTTATTATTTCTTCCTGTCTACTGATTTTTGGTTTGCCTTGTTCTTCTTTTTCTTTTTTCTTTTCTTTTTATTTAAGGTGAAGCATTAGGTCATTTACTTGCGACCTTTCTAATTTCTTAATATAGGCACTTAAGGCTATAAATTTACCTCTGAGAACTGCCTTCATTGGGTCCCAGAGATTTTGGTATGTTGTGTTCTCATTATCATTTGACTTTATAAATTTTTTGATTTCCTTCTTGATTTCTTCATTGACCCATTCATCATTTAGTAGTGTATTGTTTAGTTTCCATGATTTTGTGTATGCTCTATAGCCTTTCTTGCTATTGATTTGTAGTTTAATTCCATTGTGGTCACACAGAATGCAAGGAATTATTTCAATTTTCCTGAATTTGTTAAGATTTGCTTTGTGTCCTAATATATGGTCTATTTTAGAGAATGTTCCATGTGCTGCTGAAAAGAATGTATATTCTGCAGCCTTTGGAGGAAATGTCCTGTATATATCTGTTAGGTCCATTCCTTCTATGACCTCATTTAGTCCAGTTGACTCTCTGTTTATTTTTTCCCGGGATGACCTGTCAATTGATGAGAGTGGGGTGTTAAAGTCACCTACCACCACTGTGTTTAATAGTGTTTGTTTGATGAATTTGGGAGCTCCCATGTTAGGTGCATATATGTTTAGGATGGTAATGTCCTCCTGTTGGAGTGTGCCCTTAATCAATATAAAGTGACGTTCCTTATCTTTCTTGAGTAACGTCAGACTAAAGTCTACCCTGTCTGATATTAGGATAGCAACCCCTGCTTGTTTTCTAGGCCCATTTGCTTGAAACACCGTCTTCCAAACTTTCACCCTAAGATAATGTCTATCTTTTGTAGAAAGGTGAGTTTCATGGAGACAACAAATTGTAGGATCCTGCTTTTTAACCCAGTCTGCAAATCTATGTCTTTTCATTGGGGCATTGAGACTGTTGATATTAAGAGATATTATTGAAAGGTGTGTATTTATGTTTGCCATTTGTGTGTGTGTGTGTGTGTGTGTGTGTGTGTGTGTGTGTGTGTGTGTTACTGGTTCTACCTGTGCTCTCTTCTGTTAACTGGTATTTGAGTATAGCTTGTTTTTTCTAGGTTCCTTATATGTGAGCTTTCCTTTTCTTCAGCATGGAGGATTCTATCAAGTATTTTCTGTACAGCTGGTTTTGTCTTCAAATACTCCTTTAACCTGCTTTTGTCATGGAATGTCCTTATTTCTCCGTCTATTTGAATGGATAGCTTTGCAGGATAAAATAACCTTGGTTGACAGATTTTATCTTTCAGAACTTGGAATGTATCACTCCCAGCCCTTCTGGCTTTAAAAGTTTGTGTTGAATAATCTGCTGTAATCTTGATTGGCTTGCTTTTGTAGGTAACTTAATTTTTCTCTCTAACTGCTTTCACTATTTTTCTTTGGTGTGTGTGTTTGGAAGTTTGATTATATTATGGCAAGGAGAGGTTCTTTCTGGGTTTTGTCTGGCTGGGGTTCTAAAGGCTTCCTGTACTGCATTGGCACCTCTTTCCCAATTTGGGGGAAATTTTCTTCTATGATTTTATTGAAGATGACTATTATGCCTTTGGAGTAGAATTCTTCTCCTTCTACTATGCCCTGAATTCTTATAATGGATCTTTTCATAGTGTCCCAAATATCTTGAAATTCCCACTCATACTTTTCTATCAGTTTATCTTTCTCTTTGTTGGACTGTATTAGATCTGCCACCTGGTCTTCTAGCTTAGATATTCTGTCCTCTCCCTCATCCATCCTACTGGTGAGATTTTCTACAGAGTTTTTGTTTTTGTTTTTTTCATTAACAGTGTTCTTCATTGCTAGTAATTCTGACTGGTATTCCTTATTATTTATATTTCCTTATTTATGTCTTGTATTGCCTTCTTTATTTCATTAAATTGGTGTCCTGTGTCTTCTTTTTTGTTTGATTGTTTGTTTATTTTGTTTTGTGCTTTATCTCAAGGTTTGTCAATCCTGACATTCTTTTTTTTAAATTTAATTTATTAGTTTTCTTTTCAGTAAATACAGGCAGTTTGGTACCATTGTTTAGGTTCATCTGTGATCTACTCCCTCCCATTGGAACCTCCTTGTTGATGTAAATGAGTTGTGCATTGTGGAGTTACCCCCAGCTATTGATATGATAAATGTCTCTGCAAATCATGAACCAACATGTGACTCTGACATTCTTTCCGCCCCCTCTTCTACATAATTTCCCTGAGCCATGTTGGGTTCATTTACGGTCTGCTTCAGTGCTGAGGTGTTGGGGGCCTGTGAGGCTCTAGCTCTCTGATTTGGTAGGAGTTGATTTTTCTCTGTGTTGGTCTCCTTCCCCTTTGTGCTGGTATCCAGTTCACAGGAAAACATCACCCTTGCTTGTTTCGCCAATTGTCCTTAGTTTCAGTCGGGCCCCTTTTGAGGTATGTTGGGGCAGCTCTCTCCTTATGATCTTCATCTATCTGAAAAAAAAAAAAAAAAAAAAGCAGATTCTCTAACGGAGAGTAAGTTAGCACCCGGAAAATTGAGATAACACTTACTTTTTTGATAGACAGTTTGATATGTTTAGGCCCTCTTACACCCCGTGATTGATGGTAGCTTGATATTGTAGAGTGGGCTTGTTTTTGGGTATGGCTCTGACTTGTTTCCAAGTTCCAGCTATGGGTCTAATACCACTGAGTGTATCAGTTAGCCAAATCAAGAGCAGTTGGTTCCTCTCCATGGCTGTGTGCCACTATTGCACTGGTGCAGGCCTCACATCAGGTATTTGTTGCCAATTAGGTTAGACAATGAGTTGCTTGGACAGATATTGGTCATTTCCCCCAGTCACCTATGTAGCGCCTTCTGGCACTAGACACGCTGACTGTCTGGGGACTGACTCTCTCCTGGCTTCCAGCCATGTCATTCCATTTTATGCGTCAGCTGCGTATGGAGTCTTCAGCAATAGGGTCTTACTACTGGCCTTTGGTGGGTCATCAAGTACTCTGACATTAGTCTGCCATTATTTTGGGAAACCTTGTAGGTTTCTCTGATCAAAATCTCATTGTGGATGGTAGGCCCCAAAGCTGGAATTGGGGGTTACAGGTCAGTGTCCACTAAGAAATTAAGGAACATAACTAATATTCAAGAGTTAGATAGGAGAGAGATAGAGGGGAGAGGGGGAGAGGGAGGGAGGGAAGATATAGGAGATTTAGGTTAGTCTGGATCCTGCCCTCTCCAGTATCTTGTGGTTCAGGTGTTTCCTGTAAGGGTCTAGTGAAGGTTCAGCCATTTGGTCTGTCTTTTAGGAAGTAGAATTTTATAGTACCATTGCCGTTTGGGTCCGGATTACTGTTTTCCACACTTCGATGACCTCCCCTCCTTCCCACCCATCCTATAGTCTAGTGCATGAGGTGCTTGCTGGGTATGTAAGGTATCTTGGGTAGATTCAGGTTATGTACTGTAGATGAGTGAGACTATGTGTCGATTTTTTTTTTGTGATTGGGTAAGTTTGCTGAGAATGATCTGTTCCAGGTTCAACCATTTTTCCTCAAATTTCCTTATGTTGTTTTCTCTTACTGCTGTATAGAATTCCATTGTGTAGATATACCACATCTTTGTTATCCATTCTTCTAATGATGGACATCTGGGTTGATTCCAGCTTTTAGCTATTACGAACTGAGCTGTGACAAACATGGTTGAGCAAATCTCTCTGGCCTTTAGTTTGAAGGTTTTAGGATAGGTGCCCAGTAAGGGAGTAACTAGGTCTGTTGGTATTTCTATAGTCAGGTTTTTCAGTAGTCTCCATATTGCTTTCCAAAGTGGTTGTTACATCCTGCATTCCCACCAACAGTGAATGAGTGTCCCTGATTCTCCACATCCTCGCCAGCATTTATTTTCATTTGACTTTTTGATGTTTGCTATCCTTATTGGGGTAAGGTGGAATCTCATAGTTGTTTTAATTTGCATTTCTCTGATGATTAGGGATGATGAACATTTTCGTAAGTGTGTGTTTGCCACTTGTATATCTTCATCTGGGAATGCCTGTTCAACTCTGTGTTCCATTTTGTGAGTGGGGTATGTGTCTTCTTATTGTTTAGACTTTTGAGTTCTTTGTAAATTCTAGAGATAAGGCCTCTGTCAGTTGGATAACCTGCAAATATTTTCTCCCATTCTGTGCGTATTTTATTGGCTTTGCTTATTGTTTGTTTGTCTGTAAAGAAACTCTTCAGC
Source organism: Jaculus jaculus (assembly GCF_020740685.1). Taxonomy (NCBI): domain Eukaryota; kingdom Metazoa; phylum Chordata; class Mammalia; order Rodentia; family Dipodidae; genus Jaculus; species Jaculus jaculus. The sequence continues at coordinate 4,424,958 of NC_059126.1, forward strand.
TTCATATGATCCCATTGGTTGATTGGCTGTTTAAGAACTTGAGCCACTGAGGTTTTGTTCAGGAAGTCTTTTTCCATTCCTATATCATGGAAAGTACTTACTAAATTTTCTTCAGGTAGTTTTCAAGTTTCTGGTCTTATGTTGAGGTCTTTGATCCATTTGGATTTGAGTGTAATGCATTGTGAAATGTGTGGATCAAGTTTTAGTTTCCTGCATGTGGTTATCCAGTTTGTCCAGCACCATTTGTTGAACATGCTGTCTTTTTTCCAGTCTATATTGTTTGGGCCTTTGTCGAATATCAAGTAGCTATAGTTGCTTGGCCCAAAACCCGGGTCCTCAAGTCTATTCCATTGGTCTATACTCCTGTTTTTATGCCAGTACCATGCTGTCTTTATTACTATGGATTTGTAATATAGCTTTATATCAAGTATGGTGATGCCACCAGATGTATCTCTTTTGCTGAGGATATGTTTCAATATGCGAGGCCTTCTGCCTTTTCATATGAAATTTGAGATCATTTTGTCTATCTCTGTGAAGAACACTGTAGGGATTTTAATTGGAATTGCGTTAAATCTATATATTACCTTTGATAGGATTGTCATCTTCACAATGTTAATTCTGCCTATCCAGGAGCATGGCAGTTCTTCCATCTTTGCAAGTCCTCCTCAATTTCTTTTTTGAGAGTTTTTATATTTTCGTTGTATAGATCTTTTACTTTCTTGGTTAACATTATTCCAAGGTATTTTGTTGTTGTTGTTGCTATTGAAAATGGGACTATGTCCTTTATTTCTTTTTCTGTGTCTTTGTCATTTGCATACAGAAATGCTACCGTTTTTTGTGCATTGATTTCATATCCTGCTACTTTGCTATAGGAGTTAATCACCTTCAGGAGTTTTGGGATGGAGTCTCTTGGGTCTCTTACATATACAATCATGTCATCAGCAAATAGAGCTAACTTAACTTCTTCCTTTCCAAATTGTATCCCTTTTATTTCCTTCTCCTGCCTTATTGCTTGAGCTAGGACTTCCAGAACTAAATTGAAAAGCAGAGGTGAGAGAGGACAACTCTGTCTTGTTCCAGATCTCAATGGGAAATCCTCCAGTCTCTCTCCATTAAGAATTATTTGTGCCTTTGGAGCTTTGTATATTACCTTCAATATGTTAAGATATGTAGCAACTATGCCAATTCTCTCCAATGTTTTGATCATAAAGTGATGTTGCATCTTGTCAAAGGCCTTTTCTGCATGTATCGAAATGATCATGTGGTTTTTATGTTTAAGCTTGTTTATGTGGTGTATTACATTGACAGATTTGCATATGTTGAACCACCCTTCTGTTCCTGGGATAAATCCCACTTGGTCAAGGTGGATAATGCTTTTGATGTATTGTTGGATTTGGTTTGTGAGTATTTTGTTGAGGATCTTTGCATCTATGTTCATTAGGGAAATAGGCCGGTAGTTTTCTTTTTTGTGGCATCTCTGCCTGGTTTTGGGATTAGGTTGATACTTGCTTCATGGAAAGAGTTGGGTAGCTTTCCTTGTTCTTCAATTGTGTGGCATAGTTTTACAAAGGTTGGTTGAGTTCTTCCATGAAGGTTTGAAAAAATTCGTCTGGGAATCCATCTGGTTCTGGACTCTTCTTTTTTGGGAGGCTTTTTATTACTTTTTCAATCTCCGTTAGTGTGATGGGTTCATTGAGGTGATCAATCTGCTCTGAGTTTAGCTTTGGTACATGAAATGCATCCTGGAATTTATCCATCTCCTCCATATTTTCCAGTTTTGTGAAGTAGAAGTTTTTGAAATAAGTCCTGATGATTCTGCCAATTTCACTTATGTCTGTTGTGATCATTCCTTTTTCATTTTGCATTTTGTTAATTTGGAGTCTCTCCTTTTTTTTGCTTCATAAAATTGGCCAGAGGTTTGTCAATCTTGTTTACTTTTTCAAAGAACCAGCTCTTTGTTTTGTCAATTGCCTTAAGTGTTTCCTTGGTTTCCAATTCATTATTTTGTGCTCTGATTTTAATTATTTCTTTCCTTCTGGAGCTCTTTGGGTTGGATTTTTCTTGTTTTTCCAATGCCTTTAGGTGGATGATTAGGCTATGTATTTGGGCTCTTTCTGTCTTTTTTATGAAGGCATTGAGTGCTATGAATTTTCCCCTGAGGACTGCCTTCATTGTCTACCATAAGTTTTAGTATGATGTATTCCCATTGTCATTCAATTCCAGGATTGTTGCAATTTCATTTTTTATTTTATGCACTATCCATTTATTGTTTAAGAGTGTGCTATTCAATTTTCAATTGCTGTTGGGGTTCTTGTTGGTTTTCTTGTTGTTGATTTCTAGGAATATAGCATTGTGATCTGACATCATGCAGGGAATTATGTCGATTTTCCTAAATATGTGGAGGCTGTCTTTGTGACCCAGTATATGGTCTATTTTAGAGAATGTTCCATGGGCTGCTGAGAAGAATGTGTAGTCTGTGGATTTGGGATGGAAATTTCTGTAGATGTCTGTTCGGTCTAAGTGCCCTATGGTTTTATTGAGCTCTCTTACTTCCCTTTTGAGCTTCTGTGTGGATGATCTGTCTATTACTGATAATGGTGTGTTAAAATCCCCAGCTATGATAGTGTTGGTGGTCATTTCTGTTTTATTGTCAAGTAGGTTTTGTTTTATGAACTGTGGTGCCCCTGTGTTTGGTGCATACAGATTTATGATTGTAATATCCTCTTGATGGATTGTTCCCTTTATAAGTAGGATGTAGCCTTCTTTGACTTTTGTGATTGTTTTTGGTTTAAAGTCAATCTTATCTGATATTAATATAGCTACAACTGCTTGTTTCTTATACCCATTTGCTTGGAATATTGTTTTCCACCCTTTCACCCTGAGGAGGTTTCTGTCGTTAGAGGTAAGGTGGGTTTCTTGAAGGCAGCAGATTGAGGGGTCTAATTTTTTGATCCACCCTGTTAGCTTGTGTCTCTTGATGGGTGAATTAAGGCCATTAACACTTAGGGTGATGACTGTGAGATTTGATTTGATCCCTGTCATGTTGTGGTGGTAGAGGTGTGTTGGCATTTCCATGGAATTTAAAATTTTTTTCTGTCTACTCTGGGTTTGGTTGCTCTGATCTGCTTCCTGTAGGGATTTGTGTTTTGTTATTTGTTTCTTCTCTGTGCAGAATTTGCTGGAATACTTTCTGCAGGTTTGGTTTTGTGTTCATATAATTGTAAAGCTGAGTTCTGTCAATGAAAGTTTTCCTTTCACCATCTATTATAAGGGAGACTTTTGCCAGGTAATGTTGTTTGGGTTGGAAGGCATAGTTTCTTAGTGTTTGGAGAGTTTCATTGCAATCCCTTCTGGCTTTCAGGGTTTCCATTGAGAAGTCTGATGTGTTTTCCTTTGAAAGTGGTGTGATGTTTTTCCCTAGCTGCTTTTAGGATTTTCTCTTTGGTGTCAATGTTTAGAGTCTTAATGATAATATGTCTTGGGGAGTTTCTCCATTGGTCTAGTCAGTTAGGAGTTCTGTTTGCTTTTTGTATCTTGATGGGCCTTTCTTTTAAGAGACGGGGGAAGTTTTCTTCAGTTAATGTGTTAAATAAGTTCTCCATGCCTTTGGTCTGAAATTCTCCTTCTGGTATTCCAATGATTCTGATATTAGGACATTTAAGTGTATCCCACAATTCCCTCATGTCTGTTCAGAGGAACTTTTGAACTTACTGAAAGTTTTGCACTCTCGAACTGTTTCTTCCATCCTGTCTTCCAGATCAGAATTTCTATCTTCCACTTCACTGACTCTATTCAAGAGTGGAGGTTGTAGCTTTAGTGCAGCAGGCTGGTGGACAGGGCTGGTGGGTGCCCGATCAGAGCACAGCCACCTGGGGTGCACGTTGGACACGTGGGTGCAGCACAGGGGGCATGGAGGATGTGCGGGGTGCAGGGGTCATGCGGAGCTGCGGGGGTGCATGGGGTTGTGCAGTGGGCACACGGGGGCATGCGGGGGTCTCACGGGGCATTCGGGGGCATGCGGGGGGCAGGGGGCATGCAGGAGGCACTCAGGGCGCACAGGGGGCATGGGGCATGTGGGGGGCCTGGGGCACCCGGGGCGCACAGGGGGGCACGGGGTGTGCGGTGTGCGTGGGGTGCAGGGGGCATGGTGCATGGCAAGGGTGGGGGGACGCGGGGCATGTGGGGTGCCGGGGGGGCATGGGGCATGGGGCACGGTCGGAGCGGGGCGTGGGGTTGTGTGCTTCCCTGTTTTTCCCCACTCTGTGCCCTTCCACTGGCAAAAAGACCCTAATAGCCCTTGAATACTTGCCTTTTATAACCTGGCATCTGGAGTGCCCTGTGTCTTCTTTGATTCCTTTGATTTCCTCTTTGATTTTTTTGATTTGTTCTTTGACTTCTTTGAACATATATACAATCAGTCTTTTGAACTCTTTTTCAGGAATTTCCTCTAACTCGTTCTCACTGGAGGACATTTCTGATGCACTAATACTTTTAGGTGGATTTGTATCGTCTTCTTTTTAGTGTTTCTTGTGTTATGATGTATTTTTGCATCTTGGATTAAGGTAATACTTGGATTTTCTATCTAGCTGGGTATTCTTAGCTGTATCAATTGATTTGATGTAATATATTTTCAGGGTAGGAGCTTAAGGTGTTAAGTGTGGTTCTTAAGACTCTCAGAGTATCTACAAAGATGTTCTTAGTGGTTGAGTTTCCCTGCTGTAGGAGTATTCAAGCAGGCTGAGTGGAATAAAGGTAGATTCTAAAATTTAATAAACACAGTACACATTCAATCAAAAACAGCCCCAAGTATGTATGCAAGAGCAGTTATTATAATGACCAGATCCTCTATCAACAAAGAGGTTAAGATTTTTGGTCTGTTGAGGGATCCAAGTCAGCTTGCAACCAAGTGCGACCTTTCCCTGGTGCAATCCCAGTTACCTTGGTTGATTTTGGTCTTAGTCAAGTTGCTGCCTGGGTATGTCAGGCTGCTGTTCTGATTTCTGGAGCTGGGCACTGGCTTTTCCTGTGGGGAAACCGAGCCTGGAAAGTGTGGCCCTGCAGATCAGCACCCCTGCTGCTGGATCTGCTGCTGCTCAAGCTGCCGCTGCTGGGTATGTAGCCACTGCTGCTGAAGGTGCTGCTGCTGGACCCACTGCTGCTGCTGCCTCTGCTGCTGCTGTAGCTGCTACTGCTGTGTCCACTGCTGCTGCTCCCACTGAAGCTGCTGATGCTGGGTGTGCTGTTACTAGGTCTGCCACTGCTGCCACGACTGGAGCTGCTACTGCTGGGGTCACTGTTACCGGTTTCAGAGCCACTGATGTTTCTGCTGAACTCTGCTCCTGGTTGGATCCCACTGTTGGCTCAAGTTGGCGTGGCCGGGTCCCAGGACCGCTGCTCTGTTCGCTGGAGCTGGGCTCAGGTGGTGGGGGAGGGGAGGTAGCCACAGCTGCTCTGGTTCTCTCGCTGCTCCATGTGTTCTTCTACCTCACAGTCTGCTCCTCCATTGCTCACTGCCGTTCTACCTTCATGTTTCCTGAGTTGCGGAGAGCACCGGTGTGAGTGGAAGCTCCCGCACCTGGCTTTTCCTGCGACTGGAGCCAAGCCCGGTGGCTTTCTTGTGCACCACCGCCGCAGCAGTTGGCCGATCTGCCAGAGCCACTTTTGCCAGCCTGTGCGGGCTCTGGAGGCTCTGGATCTCTTCTACTTCTCCGCTGCCACTTCAATTTCCTATACACCTCACTTTTTAATAAAAGTTTATATTTTGCTGAGTTTTTTTGGTCTTTTTTCCTACCTAGGCTGCTTTGGCATGGTACCTACGCTGCCATCTTAACTGGAAGTCTCTCCAATGAGTCTTTAGGGAACCCATGAGTATCCTAATATTTTACTGTTTTTTTTTTTCTTGACTATTAGGCTGAGTCAGGACTGTGCTAGCCAAGTAGTTTTCCCTTTTTGGGGAAGTCAGGAGGATTGCTCCTCAATCATGACTCTCCTATTTAGATGGTAGACTGCACATCAACTTTGTTAAGGTTTCCATATCCTCCCTGTTAAGGAAGATGGGTGACTTACTAGGAGGGCCCGTGTAGAAGTGTCCTATCATCTCCATGACCTGGAAGCACAGGCCAAAATATTAGCACCTTTTGTTCTGATGATTTCAACTGGCTTTGGCTTCTATGTAGGTAATTAACATACTTAGAAAGGAAGTTATACCAGCCTGGTGTATCTACATATAGAGCACATTTGATTCCTGAAATAGATTTAGTTAATGAATGGCACAAGGTCTTCTAAAATCATTCTGTCCTATATTTAAAATTTTTTGTTGTACTGTGGCATCATGAGCCATATATATGAGGTATAGACAGTAGGCACATGTCACACCTTAAATATCTAACATTTATATATAGGCTGAACCTGTTATCAGTCTTAAAAATAGTACCATAGTACCAATTGATATATAAACTTATAAATTATCGGAAAAGGACAGGTATGACAGTATAAAGTCTTAGCACCTGTGTTTGAAAACATCTTTGATTATTTCAGATACCTGTATGGGTACCAATTACCCAGAGAACATTGGAAACATAACCACAAAGCTTGAATATTATTTTTCTCACATGAGGACCATGTTTGAGCATGAGGCTGTACCCTAAAGTAGGGCAGATATGTTAAGAGTTAATTTTGTTTTAAGCACTGGAATTAAAATATCAGAAATGAGACAGTTACTTTACATATACAATACAGTGGAATCTGGTCTTTTCTGAGACAAAAAAGCTACCTAAACTTTAATATAACCCATAAAAAATCTTTTATGAATTAAAAAACACCACTTGACCACCAGTAATTTTGGTCTAATCTTGACAGCTATTGATTTTATGTGCCATATAAATTTATTAACATAAAATAATGTTATGTTTTACCCGTGACTTAATTTTCATAAGCTTAGGTAAGCTATCACATATTTTAACCTGAAAATTAAAGTTTTGATTCTTAAGATTTTGTAAACAGTTGAAAAATCTCTGTTTAGGCATGATATTTAGGTTCTCTCTACACATGCACATCTTTAATACATACTTCTGCATTTTGATCTATGTACCACTCAAAAAAGTATTTTTAATAAGCATTCTATGTCCCAACATTGAAAAGCCCCACCCCAGCTCCTTCAATCAACTCATCTCAACCCATTATTAAACATCTTTCTTATAAGGCTATTAAGAAAATCTATACTAAATCAAATTACTAATAAACAAGTAGTCTAAACACAATTTTATGTTATTAATACCAACAAGACACTTGAGAATGACTTGGATAGTAGTAACTAAGGCACATTTTGTTTCTGTCTTGAAGGAGGCTGATCTAGAAGTCAGATCAGTTCCCTCCTTCTTTTAAGTAGCAGGACATTTCAATCTCTCTTTATTTCTTTTAACTATCTGAGAAATTATGTTACCACTTCAGAGAGAAGTCTGTTGTCTTTAATAATGCACTATGTAAGTTGAAGTTGACCTAGAACATAAACTCAGTAATTATATTTATGATATCATGTAACAAAGTATGACATTGTTTACATAAAACTTTAGTTAAATGAGACCTTTTATTGCCGCTTTTTAATGCTTGCACTGTGGCAGTTGTGCAGGGCTTGCATACACCTTATATCTGCTTCTACCAGCTTCTGGGCATTCATCTGGGGCAAGTTCTAGTACACATGGAGGTAATGGCCAAGACTGGCCAGGTATCCAGAAGGGTAATGAAGGGTGGGGGGTTGTGACTGTTGGGAAAAAAGAGAGCCTCCGGGACCACCAGGAGCCTATTGAAGAGTTCTTGGTATGTAACCATACTCTTGATGTTCAGAGAGTCATGTTGCATTCTCACTGGAATCCATGAGTTTCCTACCCATAGGTTTCTGACCCTACTGAGTGCCTTCAATTCCAAGCAGAAACCAGGTGGTTACATGCAAAACTTGTGTGACACTATTATACAAGTGTGTATTTCTTGCTTTCATGGTTGAATTTGTAGCTTACAGAGTCCCCTGATTATTTAGTCTGATAGTGACCATTGTTACCCACCAGGCCCCATAGTGTCTTCCAACATTTTAAGTGCTAGTTGAGAGAGTACTGGTCTCTATGTCAGTTACAGACCAGTGTTTTGATGACTTGAAAACCAGCAGTATCTTCAGCTATAGGGTATTTCTTACCTTTTAGCTCTGCCAGGTAACCAGATATTATGGAGAAGGCCTACATTGTTTAGGGGACCTTATGGGTCTCCCTGGCCAACATCTCATTGTGGTGGTTAACTCACTGTCAGGACAACCTTGGCCCCACCCTTTTTATTTGTGGTTTGATCTTCTTGAGCAATATCCAAAAAGAGGGCTTCTGTGGACCTGATTCATGTTGTCTTCAGTTATTTGTAATTCCCTAACCCACTCTTTATAGCCACAATATTTCCATTAACACTACTATATTAATTTACTTCAGTTAGCCAATAGAGAATTTTCTGCTATCATTCTCCCTCCCTATTTTTTTTGTCTTATTATAGATTATTATTTTATATTTTATTTTTACTTTTTAGATTTTTTGTTGTTCTTAGGGTTTTCTACCAGTGGAGCCTCACCAGATTTTCAGTATTTGTGTATTGGCCATCTGAATTTCTTCCTTTGATTATTCTCTGTTCAGTTCTCTGCCTCAATCTTTTTGGGTTATTTTGTTTTTGTTGTTTAGAATTTTTTAAGTTCTTTGTAGTTTCTAGATATTAGACCTCCATCAGAGACATAGCTTGTCAAGATTTTGTCCTGTTCTTTGGGTTGTCTAGTGAGTATCTTGGTATTTTGTGTGTCTGTACAATCACTGTTAAGTTTTATAAAGTCCCAATGCTTAAATGTTTTTATAATTTCCTTGCTACTGTGGTTTTCTTAGGAAGCCTTTCCCTATAACTATATTGTGTATTGTGCAGTTTTCCAAGGGTTTTATTCATTGTTATTTACATATATTCTTAATAGTAAACCATAATGCTTCCCTCCCCTCTCCCATTTTCCCCTTCCCAACTCTGCTCTCCATCATATTCCCTCCCTCTCTGCATTAGGTTTTCTTTTATTTTCATGTCATCACATTTTCTCCTATTATGAGAGTCCTGTATAGGCCTAGACACTGCAAAGTCATGAATATCAAGGCCAATTTCGGTCTGAGCATTTGCCTTGTAAGTAGTGGTGCCTTTCCTTTGGATTTTATATTCTTTCCACCACCTCTTTCACAATGAACTCTGTATCTTGGGGGGTGATATAGAGAAGTTTGTGTGGAAGAGTCCTCCTTCACATCTTAGCACTATGTTGGCTTTTGGGTGATCCCAGTGGTCAGTGCCATCTCAAAAGAGAAACTTCTCTAAACAAAAAATGTGAGTAGCATTAATATATAAACATTAATTGTATTAATTTCAGGGCAGTTTTGTGAGAATAATACATGTATTTAGCAGACAAGAGTAGGCTTTAATACCCCGAGGCACCTGACCTCCTCTGCTATGTTTTTTTTATTTTTTATTTTTTTTATTTTCAATACCAGGCTTTCCATTCCCTCCTGTAGAGTTGGGTATCAGTCCAATCAGAGAACAGCTCGATTCCCTTGAGCAGACATGCTACTATTTGTCAAGAGCCACAGCTACTCTTTGACCTTGGGAACTAAGGGTGTTCTCTTATCTCTTAGTACAAAGGAGATCTCGTAATCTGCAGCTGCTCTTTGACCTTGGGAGCTAGAGTGATCTCTAATCTCTTGATCCTAAATCACTGTTTAGTATGCAGCCTAGATAGAGTAAGCACCTGATCCTAAAGCATTGTTTAGTATACAACCTATGTGGAGTGAGCGCCTGATTCTAAGGCATTGTTTAGTATACAGCCTAGATGGAGTGGGTGCCTAATAGAGGGATTACCATATGACCCTGGTGAAACTAACCTTAGGCATGTAAACATTGTCAAAAAAGTTCTGTCTTCTATGTCTGCCTGAATAAGTCTGGAGGCCTTGACAAACACCTAGCATGGTCTCCTTCTTGTGTCTGTTTGCCTTCTCCCATTCAGGTTAACTTCCCCTCAAGTCCTTGTTCAACTCCCCCATGGCCAGGGCACTATTGCACTCAGTCAGTAATTGGGCCTGTCTGGCCAAACATGACACTTCCATTGTCCACTGTTTTTACCATTGAAGACTTCTGTCTCACATATGACGGCATGTACTGCAGCTTTTTACAGTGTTTAGTAGAATGTCTATAGAGAGTGGTTTTCAGCTCAGCACCAGCTTGAGTTTTGAATGAGCTTGCTGACCATGCATGTGGAGTCTTCAGAGATAGGGTCTTACCATCTCTAAATCATGGGAAAGCAAGTGTCCTGGTTTATGTTCAGTAACCTGCTGTGATCCTGATGGGTTTGCCTACATATGTGACTTGCTTTTGCTCTCTAACTGCATTCAATGTATTTTCTTTGGTTTGCTTGTTTAGTTATTTAATTATGATATGGCAAGTAAGAGGCTCTTTCTGTTTTTTTATGTTTGGTATTCTAAAAGCTTCCTGTTTCTGCATTGGCATTTCTTTCTCAATTTGGCTAAGTTTTTCTTATATGGTTTTGTTGAATACACCTACTAAGCTTCTGGATTGTAATTCTACTCCTTCTACTATACTCTGAATTCTTATGTTTCATCTTTGCATAGTGTCCTGAACATCTTTAAATTACTATTCATACCTTTCTATTTGCATATCTTTCTATTTTTTGGACAGTATTCAATCTGCCACCTGGCCTTCTAATTTAGATATTCTGTTCTCTCCATCCAATCTACTGATAGGAATTTTAATAGAGATTTTTTTTTTTAAGTTTATCTGACTATGCTTCTTAGAGCTATAATTTCCTCCTGCTTTTTCTCCACTATTTCTATTTTCTTACTCATGTCTTCTAATTGCTTCCTTATTTCATTAAGCTGCCTTCCTGTGTTCTCATTGACATTCTTCAGGAGTTTCTTCTATTCTTTAATTCCTTTGATTTCTTTGAGTACAGATAAAATCTTGTGTGTGTGTGTGTGTGTGTGTGTGTGTTGAAATCTTTTTCAGGTATTTCATCTAAAACAGTCTCACTGAGGACAGTCTCTGATCAATTTATAATTTTTGGTAGTATTTTATTGTTTTGATTCTTTGCTTCTTGTATTATAATGTTGATATTTTGCATTTTGAGTTTATTTGATGCTTAGATTTTCTAATAATCTGCATTGATTTTAGATTTGGAAGTCCAATTTTGCGTATTGTCAAAGTAAGAGTTTTAGTGCCAATGTTGACTTCAAAAATTCCAGTGGACAGAGTAGAGCATTTTACTGGTAATTTCTACAATTCAACTGTACAATATAAAAAATAAAAGGCAGCACAGTGTATACAAATTTGGGGATTGAAGCATCAGGTATCCTTATAAAGTCCAAATATCAAGGGTGTGAGTTGCTTTACACCATTAAGCCTAAAAGGGGTGAGTTTGAGATTTCTGTTCTGAAATGAGTTCTAGTTCAGTCTGGCACTTAATCACATCCTGCCCCCAATAATCACAGAAATAAAAGCCCTCTAAGATTCTTAAGGCACTAAAAACAATTATATTCAACCCACATACAGCTTAATTGAGAAAGGTAAAGTCAATAAAGAGTATGTAACCCATACCCTGCCCTGACAAAGAGAGCCCAGCACTTCCAGTGCAGGTCTATATACCTGCTTTTCTGCCATTTGGCCTTGTTTCCTTTTGGGGTGGCTTCCAATATCTCCAATGCTGAGTGCCCACCTTGATCCCTCTATGTTGTGCTGTGACCCTTGTCCTTTGATCATCTGTGCTAGATGTCTTGCCTACTGGAAACTGAGTGCTTTTCTGGAGGTTCATGGTTTTGTCAGTTGGGAGTTTGGGAGAGGGCAGGAAGCCTGGAATTGTACGGGAACTTACTACTCAATTCCATGTCCCAGTGTCTCATGTTTAGATTTCTTGAGTTTGAAGGAGACTTATGAGGTTGGAAAATTCTGCGTGTTTAGTCTTTGTTCCTGAAGCAGGTTGCTGAGACAGCACACAGATACATGTTTATTCAGCTGCTTCAGTACATAACTTGCTAGGTGGGTTTCTGTCCAATTTGCTCCTTTCCATAGACAGGAAGTAGAGAGAGACGAACGCTGGTGTTCAGTTTACTTTCACTTTTTCTTTTATTTTTTTATAATCTTATTTGTTCATTTGCCAGCAGAAAGAGATGAGAGAGAGAGAGAGAGAGAGAGAGAGAGAGAGAGAGAGAGAGAGAGAGGGAGAGAGAGAGAGAGAATGTAGAGACCAGGTCCTTAGTCACTGAAAATGATCTCTAGATTTATGTGCCCCTTTGTGAAATTGGCTTTATATGTGTACTGGGGAAGAGAACCTGGGTCCTTAGGGTTTTCAAGCAAGCATCCTAACTGCTGATCCCTTGTTCTACTACCCACTTTCTCTCTCTATTTCTTTTTTTCTTATTTTTCAAGGTAGGTTCTCACTGTTTCCAGGCAGAACTGGATTTAACTATATAGTCTCAGGTTAGCCTTGAACTCACAGCAATCATCCTACCTCTGCTGCTCAAGTACTAGAATTAAAAGTGTGTGGCACTACATCTGTCTACTTTCTCTTTTTTAACCTAGTCCAGAACCCCAGCCTATGGAATGTTACTGCCCATAATTAATTGTTTTCCTACATTAATTAAACTGGCAAGACCATTCCCCTCATGGGATTCTATGTCCTATCAAGTTACCGTCATTATAATTGCTTACAGAATGTATGTGTCATGAAAGCAGCAATGAGGAAGGGGTCCAGCAAGATAGAAGGTCAAGAGGCTGTTGAGGACTGAACTGGATGTTTGGCAAATAAAAGAAAATGTAAGGGTTGAAAGATGGCTTAATGGCTAAACTGTTTGCTTGCAAAGGACCTGTGTTTGATTCCATAGTACCTACACAAGGCAGATGTACAAGGTGGTGCATACATCTGGAGTTTATTTGTATTTGCTGCAGGGCCTGGCAAAGCCATTCTCTCTGTCTGTGTTTCTTTCTCTCTCTCAAATGAATAAAAAATAAAAAGTTAAAATATATAATAGGTGTATATAAAAATCTCCCAGTGAAACCCATTCATTTGAATGCTAAAAAAAAGACTTTTCATGCATAAAACATAGGTTCCATGCACAATTCATTTCTTCTCACTTCAGTACTATAAGTAGATTTCTGTGTCCATTGTACCATCGTACATGGGTGGTGAGTTAGATATGATCAAGATTGCAGTTCTTTGCTGGGTGTACTGTGTACAAACTAATCTCCTATGTTCTCTGGACCACTGATCCACAAGGTGTATTGTTCTTCCCCTTGCCAGACCTCAGATCTACCTTTACAACAATATATCTCAAATATATCCCTCTGCTTTCATCACAGATCTAACGTAGAATGCAAGATAGTGGCCAAGGACAGTATGGCTTACCTGTTATTGGTCTGCTTTTGGGAGTGCACTGTGAACCATATTCACTTTAGGTTTGTTATTTGCTCACCATTCAGCAAAACAAACCCACTCAAACTCAGTCTTGATCTTTAATTCCATCTTCAAATCTCCTCTCATATTTCTTTAGTGTCAGATTGTGTCCTGCCTCATTAATTAAATGATTTAAAAAGTTATAAAATGCTTCTGGCTACATTAGGGATAATTGGTTTGGATAATATAATTCTTTTTTTAAGACCTCACCTTTATGTCTATATAACAGTTTCTTATTATTTGTGGCAATAAACCTGTACCCACCATGAACTCTCCAATCCTTTTAAGAACTCCAAGATACTTAAATGACTTTTGAAATGTAAACTCCATTAGAAATACATATCGTTGTGTATAAGAGCACAAAGGAGGTAAAGGGTATTCTTTATTTCATTTAGTGATTTCTTCAAATAAGCATTACTTTACTATAAAATATTACTTTCCATTCAACATTAAAATGCAAATTTGTATGACCATCATTCAACTTATTTTAATTAAGTTCAGATCAAGGATAACACAAGCTTCATTAAGGGAAGTAATTTGAAAATCATTGAGAATCTTTTAACTATACAATGACACTAAACTTGATATGTAATGAGCTACAAACAAGTGTTACTTGTCATTGCTAGAAACAAAAACTCATGTAATATTATTGTAAGGGGAATGAATAAAAGTCCTATGATACCTATGATAGAGTCTTATACAGCTTGATGCAGAAAGAAGTTAAATGACATGAGATAAATGTTCACAATTATTATTATACCCCTCTTCCCAGCACTGAGATCATAAGCACATGCCACCACAGCTGGCATTTTTTGTCTCTTTTCTATCTACCTCTATCTCTCTGCTTGTAAATAAATTTTTTAAAAAAATATCACTATCAAATAAAAATAAATATCTATTATGTTTGTAAAATAGTATGTGAATTTATTTTATTTTATATTTTGTAATTTGAGTTTGAGATATGGTTGGCATTCCTTAGCCACTGCAGATGAACTTCGTGCATGTGCACCAAGTTATTATTCACATGTGCCACCTTGTGTGGATGTGATGCCATGTAGTGCTGGCTTACTTGGGTTCTAAAAAATAGAACCTGGGTCCTTAAACTTTATAAGTAAGAAACTTAACCACTAAGGAATCTCTCCAGCCATTTTTTTGTTTTGTTTTGTTTTTGTAGAAATGGTGTCACTTTATAGCCTAGGATGATTTGAACATAATCGTCTGTGTTGGAATCAAATTCATAATTCTCCTACCCATGCCTCCTGAATGCACAGATTATAGGTGTGTACTGCCAGGACTGGCTTGTTTTCAAAGGAGTTATGTGAGTAATGGAGAACTGAGAAAATTCAGTATGAAAGCAGATGCGTAATTGGCTCAGAAAAATCATTTACCTGGGATGTGTTGTGTTTGGTAAACACTTTCTTGCAACCTATGCAAACCTATGTTTGTCAAATTGTTCTCATCATTTGCACTATTGGACAAGAACACATGGGCTGACATTTGATCCATCTGACTAAAAAAATGTTTTCCTTGACGTTCCTATTTATTTATTTGAGTGACCAACAGAGAAAGAGGCAGATGAAGACAGAAAGAAAGAGAGAGAGAGAATGGTTGTATCGGGCCATGCAGCTATTGCAAATGAACTCAGACATGTGTGACCCCTTGTGCATCTGGCTAATGTATGCTCTGGGGAATCAAGCCTCAAACCAGCCCTTAGGTTTCACAGGCAAGCACTTAAAAGGTAAGACATCTTGCCAGCACACCAATTGCTATATTTTAAACAGGGCTATTTGCATCTTCCTCAGAGATAGGCATAGCACCTTGAACTTGTTTATATATCACATTTATTCACACCATTGGACTTGTCTAACATGTATGTGTGCTTTTCAACTATGCACTGTTGCAATCATTTTTTATTATATGCTACTTGTTTCTCTATGTATATATGTGGACAAGATTGCATATGATGTGTGAATTAATGTCACGGTGCATGTGTGAACATCACAAAACCACATTGTCATGTTTCTCCTGTATTCCACTTTTAAAAACTATATATATATATATATATATATATATATATATATATATATATATATATATATATGTAAGTTATTCATTTATTGAGAAAGAGGGAGAGGGAGGCAGAAAGAGAATTTTCAACAGAGATTCTACCTACTGTAAATGAACTATTCATGTATTTGCCACCATGTGCATCTGGCATACATGGCAACTAGGAGATCAAACCAGAAGCCTTTGGCTTTCAAGCAAATGACTTAACCATTGAACCATATCTCCACCCTGTACTTTCTTTTGATGCAGTGCTTCTCTTATATTTTTGCTGCTGCTGCTGCTTGCAAATTTCTGTCTTCTCCTGGCTGTGAAGTACAATTACCAAGTAATTACAGACATGTGTGTCTCTGGCTTTTGATGGACTCTGAGGAGGATCCATCTCTAGTTGGCAGGCTTGCAAACAAGTGTCTTTAAGTGCTGAGCCAGCTATCCACCCCTACATTTTTATATCCTTCTTTAATGTTACTTTAGATATGCATTCAGTTTGCAAGAATACTTAGGATATATACATATTTCTGCAAATGTTACATAGAATTTCTCCTCTCCTCAGGGGAGAGTTCCTGCAGAGACTGTCAGAACACTGTAATGAAAAGTTGAAATAGTGGATAGTAATGGAAGTGGGATTCCTGCAAAGTTCTGGTCTAGCTCAATAAAGACATGGATTGCATGAAGTTCCCGAACTTCACTGAGAGCTGGAGTAAGGGTAATCCCCACCACTTGCCCCCATGATTCACTGACTGTTTGCTGTCTTGGGTCTGGCATCCAGCTGAGGATGCACACACTGGCTGGGATTAGGAATTCCCACCAAGGAATGTCATCAGTCTTCATGTTTCTGCTGAGATTTGCATGGGGTGAGGGAAACTACTCCAGTTGAGTTGAACCATCCAACAGTTTGCAGAAGCAAGTGGTTTTACCTTGCAGTGTCCAACTGTTCCTGATGCCTACTGGAGTTGTTTATCTCATGAGCTGAGACTCTAATACCTCTGCATCCTCCAAAATGCACCATTGCCACAGTTTTTACTCTTGGCGTCCTTGAAGTCCATTATTTCAGAGTTCAGGATAACTACTGTTCAATCAGACAAATGACATATTTCTAAACTTATCTGGACACTCGAAATTCTAATGTGAAATGCAGTTCTTCTAGCTCTGTCACATGAGATTATTCAAATAAATATTAAGATCAGAAAACCTTTCAAAGTACACATGTTCCATAAATCAGATGATATCCCAACAACAAAATTTTGCACAGTAGTAGAAAGGATGAGAAACTTCTGTGGATCCTGATGTCTAAAGACTCCATGTAGCTGCCTCATGAGTG
Source organism: Jaculus jaculus (assembly GCF_020740685.1). NCBI lineage: Eukaryota > Metazoa > Chordata > Mammalia > Rodentia > Dipodidae > Jaculus > Jaculus jaculus. The sequence goes on from NC_059126.1 coordinate 4,441,850, forward strand.
AGTGAGGCAAGAACAGAGCTTGTATAGTGTACTACTTTTTAATTCATAAAGGGGAGTGAGCATTGAGCACTGTGTGGTGAGTGCTGAGAAATGGAGAAGAAAAATAAGGACATAGGAGTTATTTGACTACATGTCTTTTCTCATACTTTCATTTTAATATTATTTATTGACTTATGTGTGAGAATATGTACACAGAAAAAGACAGATGCACCAGATTCTCTAGATACCACAAATAAACTCCTTGTGCATGTGATACTTTTTGCATTTGTCTTTACGTGTATATTGGGGGATTAGCTCTGGAACCTTAGGCTTTGCAAGAAAAGGTATCGTAGCCTCTGAGCAACTCTCCAGGCCCTTATTTGTTTCATATGATACCTTCTAAAACACATTCACAAAAGAAATAAACAGTTTAAAGAACATGCTGCCCATGTTAATTTCATATAGTCAGCATATATCAGTATAGTTGAAACAGTAAAATGTAGTGACTTATGAAATCACTGAAAATGAGTGTAAGCATTTTGTTGTGAATTAGAAATGCTGGGAAGGAAAAATATAATACGAAATCAGGGACTTGCCAATTTGCCCTGGTTACAAATATAGTTAAAAGACTTAATAAGTCTATGGTTAGAAAGGGATTCCAGAAACTAAATTTGCATTCGTTCAAGGTGTTTTATATCCAGTAATCACAATCACCACCATGGCTGCCATCCATTTTGTCTGTATTATGCCATGCTACAGATTCATGACGTTAAGGATCCTTTTTCTATACTCACCTTTATGCTTTCTCATGAACTATGCCTGACAAATTCCATTAAGACACTACCATTCCTTATTTTTCAGCTTGTCTTCTTTCCCTACTACTGTTCCTCTGGAGCTCATTCAGGCAAATTTGTCTCAAGATGTTCATTGAAAGGTGGGGAAATGTGATGCATTCATGACATCCCATCAATTGGAAATTATAGGTAGGAAACACCAGAGTCAAGGCCAGAATCACACATTTTGCAAATTCAAGTGTTCTCTGGGCACCATAGTTACCTCTTGAACTTGCAAGAAACCCTGAAAAAATTATGAAGGTGACTATGTAAAAATGAACAAATCAGTGTATCAAATTTTGTGATGATAAAAATTTCAAAAGAAATATGTGGGACAGAGCATGTGCAAACAATATGCATGCTAAAAAAGAGCTATGATGATGTAACAAATAGATGTCAAGATGGCAATGGAAAGCAAGAGATGATTAAAGGTCACTTCATATCCAGTAATGAGTAAAGAGAATACAGAATATACTGTTTATCTAAATGTGCTAAATGGAAATTGACCTGACTGACAATTTTGCTACTTTTCAAAATTTGAATTAAGGCCTTTTAAATATAGTTTTAATCTATTAAGATTCATGAGCATGGAATAACAATCAATTTCACTTTTTTTCAAATATCTAAGCAAATTCAAAACCAGAATTTCTTTTTTTTTTGAATTTTTATAGAACTTTTCCAAGAACAGAATATTAGTTCTCATTGTCTAAATCTTCTATTATAATCTATGCATGCTTTCTTAAAGGGATGAGTTTTGAAAATTTTTTATTCTATGTTATTTATCCATTTTAAATAAGTTGGTGTTTTAAATAAAGAATGTTCAGGGTTATTGTATATTACTGTATTTTACTGTTTGTTGTAACATTCAATTTGTGCATTTATTAAACTGTGCTGAAATGTTCTTCAATCATATTAAGAAATGGTTTTCCAAATAATATGAAAAATTTGAACTTGAGGCTAATATACAGAATTTCTTTAAAATACTTTTTATTTGCATATTTCTCGCTGCTCTATGGTGCCTGGGGGAATGGAGCATCTGTGGGTAACTGAAATGTGTATTTGCATTCCTAAGGCTTGGCCACATGCCAGTGGAGGAAGGAACAGAAGCTGGCCACAAGGGCAAAACCAGAACATTACAAATGTACTGGGATTTGAGCAAGCTAGTTTTCACTGCAGATTGAACCAACGTGTGTCCTGTTATCAGTCTATCAGTTCTTCCTCGTGACGCTTCAAAAACTGCTACAAGAGGTAGCAGGTGACGATGTTAGTGCTTATGCTGTATAACCTATGTAATCTTTCTTTCCTAACCCATAGCAAATAATTTCAATATGAAAATTTATATGAAACAAAGTACAACTACAGTACATCTGCTAAGCTACAGATGCACTTTTTTAAGTTTCTGGAGGCCAGGGAAGTTTAGTTTTAAAAGATTAGCCTGACGTCATGCATATTGCATGGAGTATAGTACAATGACCTAAAGAAATGAAGAAGATGAGGAGGAGGAGGAGAAGGAAGGAGAAGAAAAAGAAGTTAACCAGATACTACCTGATATACCATGTTTCTTCTATAACCTGTGTCTTTTACTTTTGTCCTCTGCCATGTAACTAAATGGGGTAAATTCAAACATTCAGGGCAGTAAACTCTGACAAAGAAAAGGTAACCAATAAAATATTAGGTAAAACCATATATTGTAGATTAAAAAAAAAAAAAGAAATGGTGTATGCAAGGCAAATCACCACTAGGTTTGAGACTCAGGCTTTGAAATAAATCCACTGTGTGTCAACACAAGCTGCTATTTGGCATATAGCTCCTTGCCACTCGCATTTCTCTGGCACCTGCACATTCTGGAGCATTGAACAGGAATGTTGATGGTGTTTCACCTCCACTTCTACTAGGGTGCCATATGTCTTGGGGTATGTAGAGAGCTGAGTTGCCTGCAGCCAGCAGATCAGCTAATCATTAGGACATTGGCCTCATGTTATACTGGACACCAATCCTAAAAGTGTACCAGTACCCAGGACAGGAGCATCAAAGTGAAATGCACCTTGCTGCATTTTCTTTCTGGTCAGTCCAGTCTGAAGGCAGGAGGGAAGCTTGATTTCAGTCCAGAGCCAAATTTTCCTGAATAATGGAATGCAAAACAAACAAAGCACCACTTTGTGCTGGCACTTGGGAATTGCCTGGTAGGATGGATCCATTTTTTTAGACGTGGATGAATGACACAGCTTAATTGAGAATCACAGCAACATGCAGCACCTTCCTGTAAATTCCCTTCTCATGTGTGATTGTTGTCCTCCAATGGAGGCAATGGTGGTAAATGGAGTCATCATACAGTCCTATGATGTTTGGTTAAATTTTTTTTAAAAGAGGACATTCAGGTGATTATGAGAAAGGGTTATTTGTCTTTCTGCTTTGGATCCTACTGTTGAAGACTGTAAGCTCCAACATGCTGGTGACAGAGGCAAAGGACAGGAAGCTACAATCACTCAAGGAAGTGTGAGTATAGCTACCTGCCTTAGCATCTTCATGCCAGGCCATAATTCTTTGATTATGGACTAGTGCATAGTACACCAGTGCACATGGCTGTCTTCAAGATTATGTCATAGAAAATAAGGCATCAACACAACAATACACCTTGGACATTTAGTAATAGATAATAACATACATTTAGTAATAGATAATAACATACATACTATATATATATGGATATATATGTTATATACACACACATACATATACATACATATATACATACATACATACATACATACAAACATACAAAAATATAAGTGCACATGCAGTATAGATTCAATTATTTTTCTAAATACTACAAAAAAGGGAGTTTCATGTTTACTCAGGTAAAAAATCTGCCATCTTGATGTGTCAGTAATACAGATGCAATCTGGTCTCAGTTGTGTTACATAACAGAACACTCATATATGCAAAGTAGACACAGACCTTTTCTCAGACCCTCTTATGGACCAGATTTTAGAATGACTTTCATGGCCTGAGATAGGAAAGCACTCTCCTGAGACCCATCACATCATGACATGTAATAACTGCCAATGTACTAAGATTGTATAGATCTACCCAGAGTCACCTCAAGACAATTCTCCTCATAAGGCTCACATTTCCTGACACAGCTCAGAGCTGTCTGACAACACAGCATGTAGTACCACACACTGGCCCTTATAAAGCACAGATCTGTCCTGTACGTACAATTTCCTAACCTGTAGTGCAACTTACATGTACCAAGACACAACTCATTTGTACTGAGGCACTTCCAACCTAGAGCTCTACTAACAGTCACATGGTCTGAGACATTGAAGGTATGTGCTCAGACACAGCCTGGCAGAGTATAATCTTCACATATCCTGAGACAGGTCTTTTCTAAGCAACCTTGGGAACTGTCCAGTAATGTAACTCACATGCCTTGACAAAACACTTGTCTTGGAACAACTCAGCTTTTGCATGTAATATCACTCTTGTGCTCTGAAATGGCACAGTTCTGTCCTGATCCCCTTATTCTGTGGCAAACTGTGGACTGGTGTGTGATAACTCACACATACCCTGACCCAGCAAAAATTCTACAGCATCTACAATTGTGATTGTGAAAATGTCCCATTGAACAGCTCCTTACATGACCTAAAGTACCAAACACAACATCTAATAAATTTCCTTCATTTCCTGGCAATAATGCTACTGAGCTGTGACACACAGACCTCTCTAGAAAACTCATTGAATGGGCTCTTGCCTCTTGACTGGAATCTTTCTCTTACCTGGCCTGGCCTTGATCCTAGCCTTTCTTTCCCTGGCCTATTGCCTTACGTTGGCTTGCCTCTTGCCTTGTCTTTCCTTTACTTGCTTTGCCTCTTCCATGGCCTTGCCTTCCTGTTCCCTTGCTTAGGACTCTCTTCTTGCAACTTCATTGCCCTCTTGTCTGCTTGGCATTTGCCTCTTGCCTCTTACCTGGCCTTGCCTATTTCCTACCCTTGCCTCTTGCCTTGACTTCCCCTGTCTTGTGTGTCCTGATCTCTCCTTTTCTTGTTCTCCACAATATGTGGGCTAGGGTGTGTTCTCCAACCTCAGCTCATGCCATGGATTTTCCCTGCCATCAGTGGACCTTCCGCTCAGGTCTATTTTTATCCCACAAGCTGCTCTTTGTTCATTTTTTTGTTGTTGTTGTTTGTTTTTTTTTTTTTTTTTGTTTTGTTTTTTACTACCAGAAATGAGAACCCAATTACAAGAGCAAAGTTGTACTGAGGGATGCGATTGCTGCTAGACAACTGACAGTGTAGCTTTGGCTTTATGGAGCTGCTTTTCAAGAGGAATGTGGAAGGATTTCAATCCCTAGCCTGAGAGACGCCTTGGAATGCTGTAAGGACAGCTTGATGGACTATTCTGCTCAGAGCTGAAAGACAGATGCAATAACAATGATGGACTGTGCGTTTTGGATTATGAGGGTGAGAAAAAGCTTTCCTTGGGATGGCCTTGCAGTTTGTTTGAGAACCTTTTCTTATGGCCATGTCCTGGGAAGTCTTAGAGGGGTTGATTTGCACAGAAATGAATTGGGCTGAGCAGAGGCATATGGCATAGGAAGAAAAAAAAAAATCTTCCAGTGAAATTCTGCCCATTGAGCTGCCTTTGAGATACTACCAACTTTGAGAATGGGCAAGGTGACCAGCATTGGGACAATACAAAGGATATAGCCTCTTTTGAAGGAGACTGAGTACTCAATGTGTGTCCTTTTCTTCAAAGACTGCTTCATTCCACCCATGGGTTAACAAATTGACATCCTACCTAGTATTGTGGAGTATAATGAATGCAAGAGAGGGACATTGAGTTTGCAACACAGTCTTGTGTTTTGGAAATGGCCATGGCAATGTGAACCAGGTTTGCTGTATGGCTACATGTAGAACTGATGGGCTTTGAAGTTGAAATGAGGATTGCAGTGGAGATGCCAAGACCATGAGATTGCTTCTAAGGAGAGCTGCCAACCCTGGATGAATTTCCCAGGCTTGTGAGTAGCCTGGGTGGAGGGGTGGAATTGGAAATCCAGAGACTTGTTACTGGTTAGAATGATCTGAAATACAGACTTGTATTAGGCTAGAGTTGTTGGACTTGTATTTACAGAGATTGATGTTTGCCCTGTTTTAACCTGGTGTTGGCTGAATGTTTCTGCACTATGCCCAACGACATCTTTTGCAGTGTGATTGCAGTGTGAAATTATAGGATTTTATGGAACTTTTTGGTATTAAATGATCTTAAATAATCTTGCACTATGTGGATGTCTGAACATCACTGGAATTGATTAAAACCTATGGAGAATTTTAGATGTGGACTGGATGCACTGCATTTTACATCTGTGTGGTTATAAGTTTATGGGAGGTAGGGGTAGAATGTGGTGTTTTGATTCATGTGTCCCCCATCAACTTAGTTGTTCTGAATGCTATATTCCCAGGTGATGGAGATTTGTTAATAAATGCGTTTTGGAGGTGGTGTAATTTGGGGGCTGAGTTATGGGTGCTATAGCCAGTTTCCCCATTTCAGTGTTTATCACATTCTCCTGTTCTGTTGGATACGTTATGTTGGACAAGGAATGACGTTCAGCTTCTGCTCAAGCCATCATTTTCTCTGCCATCTTGTAGTTTACCCTCAAGTCTGTAAGATAAAATAAACATCTCTTTTTTATTTATTTATTCCCAGAAACTGATCTTGTTTGGGTGATTTCTACCACAAATAGGATCCTGACTGCAAAACTTGGTCTCTTCTCTCTTTCCTGGTCTCTTTCTTTCCTTGTATCTTGCCTTGGCTTTCCTCGGCCCTGCCTTGGCTCTTGACTTGCCTATTTATTTATTTATTTATTTATTTATTTATTTTGGGGGGTATTGTCTCACTCTGGTTCAGGATGACCTGGAATTAACTGTGAACTCTCAGGGTGGCCTTGAACTCATTGTGACTCTCCTACCTCTGCCTCCCAAATTCTGGGACTAAAGGCATGTGCCACCATAGCCAGCTTTTGAATTCCCTCTTTCTAGCTTCTTGATTTCCTGGCCTCCTGTCTTGTCCTGTTTCTGCCTTTACCTTGCTGGCTTTACCTGCACTTACTTTATGCCTTGCCTAGCCTTGACTGCCCACTTGTCTTGCCTAGCCTCAAACCTTACCTGGCACATTACCTTGTTGCCCCTAATCTCAACACAGCTTATATGAACCTGTAGATATTTCCAAATTGGGAAATCTCAAAAATATGAGACCTTTTTGACCATGATCATTTGGACATAAGGCACTCAGCATTTATACTAAACATTATTTAATAACCTCAGGATCTCTTAGGTATTCCTTCTTTTCTTTGGACAAGTCTCACAATAGCACAGGCTTACTTGGATTTCACTATGTACTCCCATTGTAGCCTTAAATTCCTGGCAATCATCCCACCTTTGCATATGAATGCTGGTATTGAAAGCATGCACCACCACACCTGGCCTCTTACCTGTTGACATTTTGCCACCTTACTTGCTGCTCTCATTTCCACAAACCTTGTAATTTCATGGAAGATATCATCTAATTTTCTTTCCAAAAAGATATATTTCCTCTTAGTATCTTCTAAGGACAAACATATTTTCAAAGCATCAATGCTTTTCTCTGCAGCCCCAAAATATTCTCATTTTTAAAAAATTTATTTGTTTTCAGAGATAAAGAGACAGAAGTGAGATATATGATTGATGATAGATGATAGATAGATAGGTGATAGAGAGAGAGAAAAAGAGAGAGAGAGAGAGAGAGATAAAGAAATTACACAGAGGGGTGAACTTGCTACAAATGAACAGTGGATTCCAAATGCAGGTGCTACTTTGTGTATCCAGCTTTTTGTGGGAATCAAACTAGGGAATCAAACCCTGGATCATTGTGTTTGCAGGCAATTATCTTAACTACTGAGCTATCTCTCCAGCCCAAAGAATATTGTCTTAATAATAATGTAGATAGTTTTCAAGTCAAATGTAGTGTTGTGAAAGTATTTTTGATTAATGTATGGCCCCCATTCATATGTGGCAGTATTTCCAGACTTATGTACTGTATTTTGGTATGTTCCAATTGTCTCTCATTGATACTACTTCCCAGTCCTTTTTTTTGGTGACACTGACCCTTTCGAAGAGTCCTGGCACTTTATTTTTTTTAAAGTAACCCTCCATTTGGGGTTGTCTTATTGATAAAAGTTTTTATAACAATAGTACTAAAAAAGTAACAATCATTTTGCATTTTGGTATATTTGTGTAATATGTGAAGAATGTGTACATGTGTGTGATGCATGTGAATGTGCAAATACACTAGCCTCATGCACATGCATATGAAGACCAGAGGACTACATTGGGTTTGCTCCTCTACTGCTCTTCTGCTTTGTTTCCCTGAGACATAGACTCTCACTGAACATGGAGCTCACTGTTTTTCCTCTTAGACTGGCTGGTCTGCGAAGCCCAGACTGTCTCTTTTCTTCTGTCATCATCATTTATGTTACAGAGCAGTTTAAACATGCATAGTTTATAGATGTTGGTGACAAAAATCAAATTTAGCCCGCTTGATTATATAGCAAGTGCTCTTAATTCTGAGCCATATCCCCAGCCTATTTGAATTAACAAACATAAGTATCTACTGCTTTAGTAAAGTAAAACATTAATATTATTTAATTATTTTTAATAATTAAAATTTTTTAACATAAAGTGGATGAGATTATTTTAAAAAGTCTCAAAAATTGGGCTGGAGAGATATCTTAGAGTTTAAGGTGATTGGCTGCAAAGCCAAATGACCCAAGTTCCATTCCCCATTATCCACATGAAGTCAGATACATAAGGTAGCATATATATCTGGACTACCATTTGCAGTAGCTAAAGGGTCTGGTGTGCCCTTTCTCTCCCTCTTGAACTCTAAATCTCTCTTGCCCATTCTAATTGACTATCTAGCTATATATCTATCTATGTAACTATCATCTATGTATCTACCTATCTCTATATCTCAGAATAATAAATAAAATATTTTACACAATCAGGGACATTAATAAAATAATTATTTGCTGTACTCAGGAGACTGAAGAAAGAGGATTATTGCAAGTTTCAGCCAGGGATATATAACAAGGCACTATATTATAAAACCCCAACAAAGTCAAACTAATAAACCAATTCACTAATTAATAGATGGCAAATGTGATGTCTACAATTCCATCTATTGGGAGGTGAAGGTAAGCAAAACAGAAGTTGAAGTTTTATGAGGAGTACAAAGTCTTCTTGAACTACAAGAAAACCTGTGTCCAAAAACAAAACCTAAACCCTACCCGTAATTACAATCCAGCTGGTTTTGGTATTGTAATAGTTCTACATTGAAAAATACTATATATTAAAAAATGCTGTAAGCCAAATGTAATGGTTTATGCCTTTGATTCTAGATCTCAGGGGGCAGAGGTAGGAGGATCACTGTGTTTTGAGGTCATTCAAGGACTATAGGGTGAGTTCCACATCAGGTTCATCTAGAGTAAGTCCCCAAAGAAACAAACAAAAATAAATAAAAAGTGAAAATAAGGGCAGATTGCTAGGGATGTAGGTCACTGGTAGAGCAACCATAGCCTCCATACATACAAGGCCACCATTTCCAATCTGTCTTGGAAAACATTATATGAGGAAAGAGGGAAAATGAGGTACTTTGAAGGAATAAAAGGGAAGTAAAATATAAAAGTTTATAAGCACCCAAATGAATGTTCTGTGATCTTTGTGTTACATAAATCAAATTTCTAATCTACTTAATGTTTAAGGACATTTATCTTTGCTGATTTTGCAAAGCATTATAGGTCTGAAAAAAGGAGCAAAGAAAATGTCTATTTTTCAATCCCATCCTTCTCTACTTTGTTGAAATTCAGACCTGGCCTTTTCTTTAATTCTATTATACAATAAATAAAACATATCAGGTCTGGTGAGATGGTTCAGCAATTAAGCTGCTAGCCTTCAAAGCCTAAGGACCCAGGTTAAATACCTCAGAACCCAAGTAAGTAGATGTACCCAGTGGTCCCCCAGGAACAGGAATTCTGAATGCTAGGTTCCCAGCCTATGTAGGTTTGGGAACTAACACCTACTGTAGGCAGTGTTTTTTTTTTTTTTTTGTTGTTGTTGTTTTGTTTTTGGAGTGGTGGGCTTATGCATTTAAAAGCTAGTTTTCCCTTGCCAGTGTTTGGCACACTCTCTTGTTCCTTTTGTCCACCTGATGTTGGCCAGGAGTGATTTCCACCCTCTGCTCATGCCATCATTTTTCCCTGCCATCATGGAGCTTCCCCCTTGAGACTTTAAGCCAAAATAAACCCTTTTTCACAAAGCTGTTCTTGGTCAGGTGATTTCTGCCAGCAATCTGAACCTGACTGCAATGGTAATGCTGGTACCAAGACTGGCTTTGATGCTAGACACCTGACTATATGGCTTTGTCCTTTTGGAGATTATTTTCAATAGGAATGTGGAAGGATTTGAAATCTTAGCCTAAGAGATGCCTTGCAGTGTTATAAGTACAGCTTGATGGACTATTGTGGTCAGAGTTGAAAGACCTTCATGCAATAAGAACTATGGACTGTGAGGTTTGGCTTGGGTAGGGGAGTGAGAAAAAGGTTTGCTTGACCTGGGCTAGAAAGCCCTTTGTGTGAGAGGCTTGTTGTTTGCTCATGTCTTGAAAAGTTGTGCAGGGTTGCTTTGAACAGAAATGGATTGGGTGTGAGAAGACAGATGTGGCACAGAAATGACCTCTTTGGGTGAAACTACTGCCTGTTCGGCTGCAATTGAGAGATTACAACCATTGAGATCGGGCCAGCTGACTTGCACTTGGACAACAGAAAGAATGTAGAGTATTTTGAATGCTCAAGGAGTGTCATGTTCTTTAAAGTGTGCATCATTCCCCCAGGTAAACAAATTGGCACTGTACCTGATACTATGGAGTGTAAGCAATGCAGGAAAGGGAGGTTCATTGAATTTGCAACATGGTCTTGTGTTTTGGAAATGGCCATGGGCAGTAGGAAGCAGGTTTGCTGGATGACTGTATGGACACCTGATGAAGCCATGAGGATGGGCATGGATTGCAGTGGAGAACCACTGGAGATGCTGGGACTACAAGATTGCTGCTAAGAAAAGCTGCCAGCCCAGATGAAGTTTTCCAGTACTATGAGTAGCATAGTTGAAGAATTGGAAAATCAGAGACTTGGTGCTGGTTAGAATTATCAGACTTGGAGATTTGTCACTGATTAGAGTTATTGGACTTGGAGCTACAGAGTTTGATATTTGCCCTGTTTAAATCTTGTACTGATTGAATATTTCTTTGCTATGCTCAATGCCATCTTTTGCAGTGTATTTATTCCATGTCATTATGCTTTTTGGGGGTGGGACTTTTAGTATTATGGCTCAGTAAAAAGACCTTGGATTATGGAGATGTTTGAAAATTTTTAGAATTGATAAAAACTAGACAATTTTTAAAGTTGGACTGAATCCGCTAAATTTTGCGTCATGGATGGTTATCAGTCCATGGGGCCCAGGGGTGGAATGTGATCATTTGATTCAGGTCTCTCTCTTAAACTTGGGTGTTCTGAATGCTAGGGGCCCAGTGAAGGAGATTTGGTAACTAGCACCTTCAGAAGGTAGTGTATTGTTGGTTGTATGCTTATAGGTATTATAGCCAGCTTCCCCTTGCCAATATTTGGCAAACCCTCCTAATTCTGTTGTCAATCTCATGTTGGCCAGGAGGTGATGTTTACCCTCTGCTCATGTCATCATTTTCCTCTGCCACTGTGGTTCTTCCCCTCAAGTCTGTAAGCCAAAATATACCCCTTTTCCCAAAGCTGCTCTTGCCAGGTGATTTCTGCCAGCAACACAAACCTCACTGCAATAGTCACCTTCTTGTTGGTATCTACCAGCAACATGAATCCAACTGCAACAGTTAGCTTCTTGTTGCTATCAGAAACCACCTGACCAAGAGCAGCTGTGGGATAAAGGGTTTATTTTGGCTTACGGACTCCAGGAGAAGCTCTACAGTGGCATGGGAAAAGGATGGTATGAGCAGAGGGTGGACATCACCTCCTGGCCAAGATCAGGTGGACAATGGCAGCAGGAGATTGTGCCAAATGCGGGCAAGGGGAAGCCGGCTATAACACCCACAAGTCCATCCTCAAGAATTCACTGCCACCAGGAGGCTCCAATTCCCAAATTTCACCAGCTAGGTTCCTAGCATTCAGACCACACGAATTTATGGCAGATGCCTGAATCAAACCACCACATTCTTCTAAGTTCTGGGATTTTAACATTGTGCCACCAAACCTTTTTTTTTTTTTTTTTTTTTTTTTAAGGGGGAAATCTTTTGATGCCCTGGCTGACCAGGAATTCACTATGTCATCTCAGACAGTGTCAAGCATAAGGTGATCCTCCCATTTTTGCCTTCTGAGTGAGTGCTGGGATTAAAGGCATGTGCCACCAGAGAAGAGAGAAAGAGAGAGAGAGAGAGAGAGAAGGAGGGAGGGAGGGAGGGAGGGAAAGAGGGAGCATAAATGGCATAACAGGGCCACTATCCACTAAAAATGAATTCCAGACACACATGTATGCCACGTTGTACATCTGGCTTTTCGTGGACACTGGGGAATGGAATTCAGGTCATTGGGCTTTACAGACAAGCACTTTAACTGCTGATCCATCTCTCCTGCCCCCTACAAAAACCTTTTTATAGGTAAATTTCATACATGTACATAATGTATTTTGATCAGAATCCCCTCCCATTACTTTTTTGCCTATCTTTTCTCCTCTCCTCCCACTGACCTTATTTCAAACCATTTCCTGTTCGATTCCAGTGATTTTTTTTTTCTTTTTCCATCCTCTGTCATCCTTGACATGTTAATGGGCTCATTATTTTGCAGGTAATCCCAGGAGAGAATTTACATAATATGCATGAGCCCCTATGTTCAATCCCTAGCACCAGGGGAAAAAAAGTGAAAAGACTAGACAGAGAATCATGTTTTTGGTTTTGAGGCATTTATTGTAAGAACTTGGATTTTGTACTGAGAAGTGGTCTGACATCACTGCTTCTGGGCTAGATATATGTCTGAGTACATTCTGAGCTCCTGTCAGCTTTCTTTCCTTATCTGTGGAATGGAGCAGGTCATATCCACATCTTGATTTATTTTAGGAGTAAAGGAAAGAATATAATTTTGTGGGGACAACTAACGAAATTGGGAAGGGAGTGCTGAGTATTTACTAGGCTAGAATTTGAGGTTCACCTCAAGAGCAGAGCAGTGAGCAGCCCCATGGTAGCCTTTAGGTAAAGTGATAGGAGCACTTGTGTGTTGGAAAGATAGTTGTTGGCAATGTAGACATTAAGGTATAGGGACCCATAAATGGTGCTGTCAATGAAAAAGGACAGGTATTTTGGAAGTAAAACTGATGAGATTTTGCTATATATAGAGAGGGGAGAAAATTGGGGAGGACAGGAAAAGAATGTGGGACTGGGGAGTTGGCTCAGTGGTTGAAGGTGCTTGATTGCAAAGCTTTTGACTTCACGGAACCCACACAAAGCCAGATCCAAGGTTGTGCGTGTATCTGTCATCCCAAGGGACTTACAACAATTGGAAGGTGGAGCCAGGAGAATAGGAAATTTGAGGGTCAGCCTGGACTGTATTTATTTGCCACAGGTTTTCCCCCTGACCCTGTCTCAAGAAGGTGAAAGAAAAGCACAGACTCTTCAAGGTTGTCTTTGAACTCTACATGTGTTTTATAGCAAATACACACACACACACACACACACACACACACACACACACACACACAGTAAATAAAAGCTGTTGAAATGCTTTCCCATAAGCCTCACTTGATGTTCACTATTGTATCATGAGCTAGAGATTATTATTATTATGACTGATAATTTTATTGGTATGGAAGCTGACAATCAGGGAAGTTAAGCTCCAGGTCACATCCAGGATGTGGTAAAAGTCAGAATGCTAACCAGGAGTATGTTTTCTAAATTTGGCCATATCTCTGAGGTTAAACAGTGCCCCAAGAATCAGTGTGCAGAGGCCACCAGTGGAAGAGGCAGGGCTGGGTCTAGAAGTAGCTATGTATTGGTTGTGCAGTCTCCTGGTTGCTAGGAGACTCTGATAATTAGAGTCCCCAGGGTGCTAGGCAACTCAAGTTGCTAAGAGTTTAATTTTATTATAAGTCCTGGTTGTTAGAAGGCTCAGGTTTTTCAGATTTTCAAGTTTTGAAAGACTTCATGTTTCTCACAGCACCCAAGTTGTTTGAACCATCAGCTCTTAAGGACCCCAGCCTCTTTATCACCCTGGTTCCTGAGATCATTCATCTGAGAAGAATTTCAGGGTTTTATTTTACAAGCCGTGGGTTTATAGAGTCCTTCAACTTCTGAGGGATTTAGTGTAGTTATAGCCTCATAGTTGAGCTCCTCAGGCTCCCCAGGGCTCCTAGGGCTAAGGACATATTCTTGAATGCTCAGGTCTCTGGGCTTCCTGGTAATGGGAGGACCAGGATGATTTCTTCCACTTCCTCAGCCTCTTTCTTCTTATTTTTTTTTTTTTCCTTTTGGTTTTTTGAGGTAGTGTCTCAGACTTTTTCTTTATTTATTTTTTTTTATTTCTTTGAGACAAAATGGGCGCTCCAGTGTCCTTAGCCACTACAAACATCTCTTTAGTGCACATATGCAACATTGTGTGCATGCTTCACTGTGTGTTTGGCTTCCAAGAGACTTGGAAATCCAAACATCAGTTCTTAGGCTTCACAGGCAAGTGCCTTAACTGCTAAGCCATATCGCCAGCCCTTTTATTTTATCTTTTGAATTTTTATTTATCAGTCTCTTTCTGTCTGGTCAGATAGTGAATATATGCTTCTGTCAGGTATACTGAAACTTTTATTTATTTTTTTTAGTTGATCTTGTTCAGCTCCCACAACTGTACTGTCTCCTGATGTCAAACTTACCACTTAGGCACTGGCATAGTACCCTTTAGAGAGGAATTTGTTTCTACAGTAACCACATGTTCAAACATATGTTGTCATCATTCACCTTCCAAACAATTTGAAAGACTCTGATATTAGACTGTGAGGAATTCTAGAGGTGACAGCCCCTTATGTTGAATCGTAGATCGTCACTTACAATCTTTAAAAAGAACATTTTATTTATTTTGAGAAAAGAAAAGGGAGAGAGAGAGAGAGGTGCACATAGAGGGAGAATAGGTGCACTAGGGCCTCTAGCCACTATAAATGATCTCCTGACTCATGTGCCCCTTTGTTTACATGGGCACTAGGGAATTGAACGTGGGTCTTTAGGCTTCACAGGCAAGTGCATAACTGCTAAGCCATTTCTCCTACTCTTCCAATCTTTTCTTTTTCAGATTTGTCAGAACAGTTAAATTAGCTCATGTGTTTTTGTCCATAAAAGCTTTTTTATAATTGCACAGAAAATTGCAAAAACAATGGACATATTTTGTTCTCTTCACCCAGTTTCCACCATACATACATACATACATACATACATACACACACACACACACACACACACACACACACACACACACACACATATATATATATATATACATATATCATGCCAAACTCAGGACATTGACATCAGTACAATGTGTTTGTTACATAGGTGGGCTAGTGTACCGAACACCCCTGCTAAGCACTATTCCATCACGACAAATATCTGCCTGTCACATCATTTTGTAGTTATATGCCTCCATGACCTTGATGTTTTAAAATGTGTTTGTGTATCCCTCCTTCAGTGGATTCTGTGTGTGCCTTCTCTATGAATTAGTCAAGGAAATATGGAGATAAATATAAATGCCTTCTTGCTATGCACAGAGGAGGACACACTATAAATTATAGTGAAATATAGTAGTTCCTTTTAAAAATAGGTGTTAGATTATATGTAAGCACACATATATGGTATAGAGATTATATATGTGTGTGTGTGTGTGTGTGTGTGTGTGTGTATGTAGATAGATGATATAGATTAAATATAGATATAGATAGATATGAATATGGATATGAGAGGTAGAAAGAGAATGAGTGCACCAGGGCCTCCAGCCACTGCAAACAAACTCCAAACATATGCACCACTTTGAGTATCTGGATTTACGTGGGTACTGCAAGTAGCAAGTAAGCAAGTGCCTTAACTATTAAGCCATCTCTCCAGCCCCTAATAATTCTGAAAGTAGGACAAAATAAGGTATAGGGACAAGGAAATGGTCTGGAAGACTGAAAACTAGAGTAGCAGGTTTAAATTTTCTGCCATGGTTGGAACACTGGGTTGATTTAGTGTGAATTGAAGTTATTTGGTACCTAGCTGAAGAGGTTATCGTAGACACATAACTTTGGGGAGAAGTTATTAATTCAGAAGTGCCAGAAGGTATGTTTGGCAGAAGGCTGGGGTAGCAGGAGAGGACAGACCATGCAGCACGAGCTGGGCTGCCCAGCAGGGTTGGCATATGCAGCAGTCACCTTCCCATTGCTGGGACAAAGCACTCAAACCAATTAAGCTGATGAGAGTAAAGTTTTTACCTTAGCTACAGTCGCCAAGGAAAACAGGACATAATACACTGGAAGAAACATGACAAGAATAAATTCATACCTTTCAATAATAACTGCTAATATCAATGAAGTCAATGTACCAACTAAAAGACAAAGGCTTGTAGCCTAGATTAAAAGGCAGGATCCTGCCATATTCTGCCTCCAGGAAACTCATCACTCAATAAAAGATAGATAGCATCTTAGGGTGAGAGAATGGGAATTGTTATTTCAAGAAAATGGGCTTAGGAATCAAATAGAGGTTGCTGTATTAATATCTGACAGGATAGGCTTCAAACCAACATTAATGAGAAAAGATTTTTAAAAAGTCATTTTATACTGATTAAAGAAAACTCAACAATCATAAACATACATGCATTAACATGGGGGTTCTCAGTTTCATCAAACAAACACCATTAGACTTAAGGTCACAGATAACAACAAACACAACTGTAGTGGAAGACATCATTACCCCACTGTCATCACTTGACAGGTCATTCTGGAAAAAATAAACAGAGAGCCATATGAATTAAATGATGCCATCAAAAAAAGAGACCTAACATATATCTACAGAGCATTCCATGCAAATGCTGCAAAAACCACAATTATTTCATCAGCACATGGAACATTTTCTAAATTAGCACATATATTAGAGCACATGGAAAGTCTCCACAATTACAGGAAAATTGAAATAATCCCTGGTATTCTATCTAAGCACAACCAAATCAGCAACAATGAAAACTACAGAGCATAGAAAATTTCATGGATACTAAAGAGTACACTATTGAATGATCAAGTATCATTGAGAAATCAAAAATTAAATCTATAAATTCACAGAATAAAATTATGATGATAGTAAACATAACAAAAACTTTGGCAATAATGAAGACAGTCCTAAGAGGAAAATTTATAGCTTTAAGTGACTATATTAAGAAATTAATGAGTTCACAAATAACAATTTGATGCTTCACCTTCAGGTCTTGGATAATGAAGAAGAAAGTAAATTAAAAATTAGTACATGGAAAGAAAAAATAAAGTCTATTGCAGAAATTAATGAAATATATTCCTAAAATATCCAAGAAACAAAGAGTTCATTCTTTGAAAGGATAAACAAGATAGGAAAACCAGAATTTGACCACAATAGAAAGAGGCAAAACTTAATGAAATTAGAGATGAAAGCAGCACCATTCAAACAGTATCCAAAGAAATTCAGACAATTATAAGGACACCATTTAAGAAACCATATCTATCTATCTATCTATCTATCTATCTATCTATCTATCTATCTATCTATCTATCATCTATCTATCTATCTATCTATCATCTATATACATTTATATATAGAGAGAGATATATATAAATAAATATAACATATATAGAGAGAGATATATATCTATACATATCTATGTAATCACTGAAAATCTGAAAGAAATGATTTCCTTGACGCATATGACTTACCAAAATTAAGTCAAGATGAGATAAACTATTTATACAGACTTATAACAAGTACAGACATCCAAGCCATTATAGAAGCCTCATAACTAAAAAAACAACAGGCCCAGATGGATCCACAGGTGAATTTTACCAGATATTCATGAAGAACACACACCACTGCTTTTCAAATATTCCCATAATATAGAAAAGTAAGGATTCTACTGAAACCCTTTTATGAAGCCAGTGTCAGCCTAATACCAAGAAAAAAGTCATAACAAAAATAAATAAATAAATTACAAACCCTAAAAACTCTACCAGCAAACTACTGCACCTGAAAAACCCTTTTAGCACAGTTGCAGGATACAAAATAAATACACAGAAAAGAGAAGCTTTCCTGAATACTGACAAGAAATATGTGGAGGATGAAATCACAGAATCTTTAACATTCAAAATTTCCTTAAAAATAAATAAATGACCTTGGAATTAACTTAACCAAGGTGGCAAAGGATATCTACAATGAGATCTTTAAGACACTCAAGAGAGAAATTGCAGAAGACACAAGATAATGAAAGTATATGCCATGATCTTGAAATGGAAGGATCAATATTGGGAAAATGTCAATCTTACCAAAAGAAATCGACACATTTAATACAATCTATATTAAAATTCCAATGGCATTCTTCACAGGAATAGAAAAAAAAAAACCTAAAATTTATTTGGAAAAAAATAATCTCAAATAGCCAAACAATTTTAAGCAACAAAAATGCCACATTACAAAGTAATAGTAACATGGACCTTAACATAAGACCTAAAACTCTGAAAATGCTAGAGAAAAAGGTAGGGTAACCCTTCAACATATTTGCATATTGACTTCCTGAATATAGCCACATTTGATCCGAAAATAAAACAACTTATCAACTACTGGGATCTCAAGAAATAACAAAGCTTTTGTACAGCAAAGGACACATGAATACAGCAAAGAGAAAACCAACTCAATGGGACAAAATCATTTCCAGCTACATATCTGACAGTGGATTAATACCCAGAATGTACCAAGAACTCAAAAGCAGAACAATAAGGAATCATACAACCTAATTAAAAATGGGCTATGGAACTAAATAGAGTTCTCATCAGTAGAAATACAGATGACATATAAACACCTAAGAAAGAGTGCTACATCCATAGTCTTCAGGAAAATGCAAATTAAAACTATCTTGAGAATCCATCTGTCTCCCATGAAAATGGCTACCATCAAGAAAACAAATGACAATAAATATTAGTGAGGATGCAATGAAAGTTGAATCATTCTATAATGTTGGTGGGAATTTAATGTGGTACAGATATTATGAAAAACAGTTTGGAGGTTCTTGAGACAGCTTTTTCCATATGATCCAGCTATAGCAATCCTAGGCATATATCCTAGTGACTCTCCTCATTACCTTGGTGATACTTGCACAACCATGTTTATTGCTGCTCTATTCAAAATAACTAGGAAATGGAACTAGTCTAGATGTCCATACACAGATGAATAGATAAATGGGGTTCTATTCATGGTAAAGAAAAATGAAATTTGCAGGGAAATGGATGGATCTGGAAAGGGTTATACCAAGTGAGGTAACCCAGGCCAGAAAACCAAATGTTGCATGTTCTATGTCATATGTGGCCCTAGCTACAAATGTATAGACTTGTGTGTGAGGTAGAAAGAAAAATCAGTAGTAGAGGCATGAAAACTGGAAAAAGTCTATAAAGGAGGGAGGATATTCAATGAAAATTCAATCTATTCTGAACACACATATAAAAATCTAGTTTTCTGAATAATGTCCCAGTCAGAAACGATAGTTTTGTTTCTAGAAAATTTTCAGTGCAATGCATGGGATGCCTTCCAGTGAGTTATTGGCCAGGGAGGTGGTCCCTGTTGCCTCTAAAACATTATAGGCTATGGTAAAGGCCCGTGGTTTTCTATGAGAAATAGATGGTAGGACCCTATTGCTAAGACTTCACATGCCTGAGAGGCAGAGTCACTGTGAAATCAAGCTGGTGCTGAGCAGAAAACCTATTCCCTTGAGGCCAGCCAACTGGAAGCTAAAAAGGGTGTAGTATATGCAGCCTGATGGGAAAATGATGTCATCAGTAGTGAAAACAGTGGACACTGGAAGCAGCAAGATTGGCTGGATAGGCCAAATGAATGAATGAGTGCAGTAGTGTCATGTATGCTCTGGTGGAAACCAACTGCTCTCTAATTGTACTGAAGGCCCACTATATGGGAGGAAATACATGGCTGGTATTTGCCGTCCCTCCCATATAGGTTGAAGCCTGGTGCTGTCTGGATAAATTCATATATGACTCTAACCAAATAGCCTAAAAGCATATACTTAATGTTCATATTCACTGATAAATTCTAGTCTTACTTCTGGTTAGAGAATCTTCTCTTTTCAGATGGTGAGCACCACCAGGATGATCCAAAAGGAAATATACCCCTGAGAAAAAAGGATGGAGCAATGTCCAGCACTGAAACATCTCACATCCTCCAAGGCTCAAGGTCAGTTTGGGAAAAGGTGGCAGAATGAATGTAAGAGCCAAAGGAAAGGTAGCACTCTTTACATGCAACTGTCCAGACAGAATTTGGCTTCCATATCTAAGACTCTGCACTGTATAGCGATACCTACACAAGACGTTCAGGGTAGGAGAAAAAGGTGATGACATTAAGTTAAGAGACTAATGGAGAAAAGCAGGTGATATGACAGAGAGCAGAGTTATGACGGGAAAAGTGGAGGAGGGGAGAAATACTAAAATCTGTTGTCTGTAAGTGTAGAAGTTGACAACAAAATATTTATTAAAAATAAGCAGACAGCTGGAGAGATGGCTTAGCAGGTAAGCCCTTTCCTGTGAAGCCTAACGACACTGGTTCAAGGCTCAATTCCCCAGGACCCACATTATCCAGATGCACAAGGGGCTGCATGAGTCTGGACTTCATTTGCATGGCTGGAAGCCCTGGCGTGCCCTCTCTTGCTCTGTCTTTTCTCCCTCCTTCTCTCTCTCTCTGTCACTTTCAAATAAATAAATAAAAATAAACTAAAAATTATTTAAATAACCAGAGACTTCAAAATTTCTCATGAACATTTTATATTTTCTAGGCTTATTTTTATTATTTTTGAAACAATGTGTCATAGATTCTAGATGGATAATCTTGAGATTCTCCTCCTTTTTTTAATGTATTGATTGCTGGGAATAAAAGCATGCACAATTACACTTTCATATGCAATGGTATGGATCACACCCATGGCACTGTGAATGCTAGGCCAGCAACCTACCAAGTTAGCTACATTTCAGTCTGTTCTTTTTATTTTGCAATATAGGGCCTTACTCTATACCCAGGTTGTTCTTGAAAACACACCTGCCCTATTGCCTCAGGATTCCAGTGAGATTCAGGGATTCTTGTTTCTAATTCCTGTGTTCAGTCATCATGCTGGGATCACACATATGCTCTAAAATATCTGGCTTTATTTGGTGTGGTCGAATCACATCTTAATTACTAGGCTTTACATCAAAAACATTTGTATTTTGGGCCAATGTCCTCAGTTTCACTAGCAACTATGTTTTCCAGTGGGAATGTGGAGAGATAAATGCAAAATTATTATCCTATCTTGAAACTATTCTGGCAGCAAGATGGCCACATAAGAATGCAACACTTTGCTAAGTAAATGCCATCATCATCTCAAAGTCTCTGCATGAATCAATGCATTGATCATAAAAGGTTTGTTTTTGTTTTTGTTTTGGTGATGCAGTGTCTCATTCAAGCCCAGAATGACTCACACTCATTTGGTAGTCCTGGACTGTGCCTGGAACTCATGGAGGTCATCCTGATAACATTGCCTCCCTAGTGCTGGGTGAAAGGCATGCACCAACACAACACACTACAAAAATCACATTGCCGTAATTGCTTAAAATCATTTGGTCCTTGTTTTTCAGAGTAAAGAAATGCAGGTACTTGTTTCAACCTATGTTTCCAGTCTACTCTAGCCAGATCCTTTATGAAAACAGTATAACACTATGTTTCAGTAACTAGAATGGTGTCTATTTTGATATTGCACAGCAGGTACATAAAATGTAAAGGTGTCTACCTCAGCAATGTTCAGAAGGATTCTGGGATCAAATAGCTGAGGGAATACAGTCTAGGAGAGGACAAAAAAGGCAGGTTCCCTTATGCTTGGAAATCATATAGTTTACTGTTATATTTCATAAAATTGGAATAAAACAAGTAATAATCCCTGGAAAGCAGGAGTAAGGACAATTCTTCTAGATTCTGGAATCTGTAAGGAAATAAGATGAAAAAAATTTCTTACTCCCTTTAACAGAATAGTACCATCCATATCTGATACATACATACAACCCAGCTTTTTCTAAATATCTGAGTTAAGTGTCCACTGTGGATAATGGAAGAATAACAAGAGGCTTCTCAACCTTTCCTCTTTAGTACCACTGTGTACATGGAACTTGCTAACTGAATTGAAATCTACACAGCCATCAATGTTCACATCTTATGTCAAACAGTGTCTCTTCATATTTCAACAAGTGAGGAATTATGACCCTAGGATCTCTGTATTTTAAGTAATTCTACATTAATTCCAATAAATTTATGTTAGTAAGACTTTTCTCTTTTCAAGTAGCCTTATTTGCTCATTAACAAAATAATATCTATAGGTGTTTGCTTACACATAATTTTTAAAGTGAATACCCCATGGAAAAGATGAATGTTTACATTTGTCTGCTTTCTTGTGTTTGTCTGTGTGTGCCCAAGTGTGTGTTCTTATGTGTTTGTATGTGTGTTCATGGCAGGGTTTCTTGCTAGTGAAAATGTAAACCATGTGCTTGTGCCCAATTTTACATTTGGCTTTATGTGTTTTGTTGAAGAACTAAACCTGGACCAACAGGTTTCCATCTACAGCCTTTAGCTGCTGAGCTTTCACGCACACAGAATGTAATTTTTTGAAAGGTAGCTGGGAGGATCTTTTGTGGACCAGATTGTCCTCAAATTTATAAATGAAAGGATGATCTTCAAGTCCTTTTTCCTCCTGCTTGTACAACCCTGATTTTGAGATTAGTTATATAACACCACATCCAGGTTTTATTTTTGTTGATTTTCTTCCAAATGTAGAGAGATCAAGGCATGCCACAGACTGCTGCCACCACAATGAAATCCAGTTTCATGTGTGACATGTGTGTCTAGTGTGATGCGGATAGTGAGTCATCAAGCCAAGGATATCAAGGTTTGTGAGGATGTGGCTTTAACTGTAGAACAATCTCTCCAGAACACACCTAGTTTTGCACACTTGCTCCTTAAGGAATAAATCATACTTCTACTTCTATTATATCTTTCCAAAAAGCTAAAGAATTCTGTTAAAATACTTCAAAAATGCTTAATCTATTTTAATTAAGATGGGTAAAAATCGGTGGATATAGTGGTACCCCATATAAGCTCAGTAGTCGGGGACATTTTAGCTTTAACATCTTTAGTTCAAAGCCCCTGTACACAGTAAGATACTATCTCAGAATTAAGAAGAAAATTCTTACCAAACGATGGCATATTTCCTTTCACCTCATGACTTTCATAGAAAAAGAACTTTCCATAGTATAACAGCAAAGAGTTTAATTCAAAGGATAAATGTTTCGACTTGTCTTTATATGGAGAAACTTCTAAGTTTTCATTGTAAGAGGTGCTTTCAGAAACTGAATAGAATTCTATGGTGTCTGATCACTAAATATCTAGTGAAGCATATGAGAAAGGAATTCACACTTCCCATTTATCCAGCACCATTGAATATATGGTTCCTTCTTCTTTTCTTCTTCTTCCTTCTCCCGTTTGTCTTCTCCTTCTTCTTTCCTCCCTCTTTACTTATTTTTTTCTCCTGCTTTTTCTTGTTTGTTCCTTTTAGGAACTGTCTTACTCTATTGTAACCTGATTTAAAATATTGTATGTGGTTGCATGATAGGCGCATTCTCCTAGAAGTGTTTCTACTTCTGCCTAATGAGTACTGGGATTGGAGCCATAAAACATGCCATCCAGGTACAATTATAAATTAACTACTAAATGCTAGTTCATTACTATTTAAGGCCCATAATTTAGGTGATATACTTTAAAAAGTACCTATCCCAAGCTTTAATTTGGCATCATAATCTGAAAGCTGGATCCCTAATGCTTTCAGCCCAGTTCAGTCTAGGTAGCATCTGAAGACATAATAAAAATGGGATCCAAACACTTACTTGTGAAAGATGTTCAGTTACTGTCCATATCCACCTATGAATACAAGATTTCTACATTAACATACTGTGACAAATAAAATTACTCCATTTTCAATGTGTACTCAACACAGATAACCAGTTCTTATGGTACAGTAAAAAAAAAATAGTGAAAGGATACACATAAAGTAAAAGTAATATAGTCCTTTACCTATCAAGCTTTTGAGACAATAACACAGAAGCATATTGGTCCTTGAATTCCTGATCCTTCTGCATCAGCTTCTCAAGTGCTAAAATTCCAGGTATATGCTAACAAGCCTGGCTCTATTAAGTCTTTTTTTTTTTTTTTCCACAGGCCTGTAGTATGTGTAGGAGGTGTATGTACATGTGATATGCCTTGTGCTCATGCATGCAGATCAGGGAGAATTTTTGGTGTCTTCTATTAAGCAGCATGTCTTCTTTAAATGGAGTCTCATGGAAAGTGAAGCTGCCATTTTTAATCAAGTTGGCTAACAAGTGAGCCTGACCAATTCTTCAGTCTCCATTCCACAAAGGGACTGGGATTACACCTGTAGGTGGACATACCCAGCTGTTTATGTGGATGCTGGGGTACAGAACGCAAGGAAAATCAGACCCTTAGGTCTTATGTAAGAACATTCTTACCCAGTGAACCATTTCCCCAGTCCTCTGTACAAGACTTTTGTAATCTCATTTAGTGAATATGTTATATTGGAAAATAAGAATACATAACAAAGGAGATGTTTTAAGGCTATCCTCTATTCACTCAAAATTTAGCTCAAGTAATAATAAATACTTAAAAGGAATTTGGATGTTGAAGTAACATTAGGAAGTTTATATTAAGGGCTCAAGAGCTGACTGATGTAGGTCCTTTCTGTGCAGACATGAAAGTCAAGACAAGAAGGCTGAAAAACTGCCCAAGTTACAGTCTCCAGTATCCATACAAAACATCTAGGAGTGGTCATGTGCACTTGAAACCACAGTACTACCAGGTGATAAAAGACCAAGAAGTGGCCTCGCTGCTGAAATGCAGCATGTTTGACTGGAGCGAGGCACCCAACATTCTGCTGTGGCCAACACAGTGAAACAGTGTAGAAGCAATCTATCTCTATGTTACTTACTGTTTTTCCATGGCAGAGTCTTTGGAACTTGCTTGCCTGAAGCCAGATTACTTTTAGGTTCCATAGCTGCATTGTTTGCAGGACTACATAACCATGGAAGCAAAGAAGAAAACCATTAAGTCAGTATATGCATATTTTTCTGGGAGGCACACATCATTTCTCAGAATGTGACTTTAATTTCAGGTAAAGACCACCTACTTTAATCTGAAAAGCAAATACATTTCCAGCAACTTTAGTTCTATTTCCACTTCTCTGGAATGTTCCCTATTCCGCATACTCATTAGGATGAGAACAAAATGTTTCATTTTCTAGAAATTAAGGTTAACAATAATGACCTCCAATGCCTTGTTGAATGCAAGGATTATTAGCTCAACATACGTGAAAATAATATACTATTACATTGAAAATGCCAAATCCTAGGGCTGGAAAGAAGCATCAGTGATTACATTTCTTGCCTCAGAAATGTAAGGACTCATATTTGTATCCCTAGTACCCTCTATCACAAGATTCACATGATCATAAATGCATCTGGAGTTCATTTTCATTGGATGGAGGCCCTGATCTGTCCATGTATACTCAATTTTTCTCCCCTCCCTCCACCCTCTATCTGTATGTAACCCATTCTATGGTGAATACAATATTAAAAACTGGTGATATAAGACTCATAGTACTGAGGCAAATTTACATTAGTAAATGATAGAATTCATCTTTCAGTTTTTTCTATATTACTGCTAGCAAAATAGCATGCCCTTAAAAATTAGCAAGTGACTTGGGCATGGTACCACATGCCCTTACTCATAGCACTCAGGACACATCACTAGAAGACTCAGTGAGAGCTGGAGGCCACCATGACTACACAGTTAATACCAATTCAGCCTGTGCTAGAACAAGAACTTACCTATAATACAAAAATAAATAAAAATCAACTTACTTCAGTAACCCAGAAACAAGGCAGTCTATAGTAGAGTGAGACCGTGCCTCACAAAATAAAAAGAAATAAAGTTGATAAAATATAGACTCCACTTCCTGGCATTGTGGTACATATCCACAATCCTAGCACTCAGGAGTCAGAGGTAGGGAGACTTCTCTGATTTTGACACCAACATGGTACTAGTCAGGTTAGGATAGAGTGAGAAAATACAAAGAAAAACAAAAGAAATCAAGCAAGCAAACAGTAAAAATGAAAAAAAAATAGGATGAAAGGAAAGACAATTTTATTCATTTGTTTTCAAATACAGACATAGTTTTAGTTTTGTTGGGAACAATTCTTTCCTGTCTTAAGTTGGGAGATGAGAATTCTGAGGTTTGAACTGGTTATTAAGAATAAGTATGAAGAGTAATGATTTTCTTTCTTACCAATAAATACACTGGATTTCACAATCTCAAACTACTTTAAAGACCCCTTCTGCAGAGTCTAGCTGTCTGGAGTAAAAAGGACTTAAATGGAATTTCTGCAAAATTTCTTGTGGAGATGTGATGTGCAAACTCTTATGGGTTCATGTTTGAAGACCAAAGGATGGCACTGTGTGTCTTCCTTGAGGATTCTTCACTTTACTTACCATGCCAGTGTCTTTCACTTGAACCCAAAGATGTATTCTCCCTCAGTTTGGCCCAGAGACCCTATCTTTACCTCCTGAGAACTGAGACTGCAAGCCTGTGGCTATGTCTAATGGTATTTATATGGGTTCCAGGCAATCCCAACTCTGCTTCACATGTTTGTGCGGCAAGCAAGTTATCTTTTCCTCAGTTTTGTGTATGACTTTGTTAACAATGCAAATGTGCCAAAACAAAAAAGAAGACACAAGAATACCACCTACAGGTATGGGAAGGTTCCTCCACAGTTAAAGACATTTGGTTGCTTAGCTGGCTTTGCCAGTTTCAATTCCTCAGCACCCATATAACATAAATCCAGATGTACAAAGTAGCACATGTACGTAGACATTTTTTGCAATGGCAAGAAGTCCTGCTGCTCACATTCTCACTTATTCTCTTTGACAATAAATAAACAATTTAAGGAACTTACAATAAAAATAAAACAAGAATGCCTAGCAGTAATGCACCTCTGTAACACAATAAGGCAACATTTTTATGCCTTAACTGGTAAGTACAAAGACCATGATCTTGTATCAAGGAAAAAATATGGAAAAAAATACCAGTAAAATTACCTGTGGTAGATTACCAATCAAACATCATCAAGGAAAGGGGACTTTACTTGCCTGGCTTTGCCTCTTGCTTTGCCTTGCCTCTATCTTGCCTTGCTTATTAAGTTGCATTGCCATTTTGTTGCCTTGCCTTTTAATTTCCTTTACTCTTGTATTAACTTGTCTTTTACTTTTCCTCTTGCCTTGCCTTCCCCTTGCCTTGACATGCCTTTTCCTTTGCCATGCCCTGAATGTCTTGCTTTGCCTTAACTCTTTCCTTCCCTTGTGCCTTGACTAGCCTGTTGCCTTGCCTTGTTTCTTGCCCTGACATGTCCTACCTTGTCACTTTGATTGCCTCTATCCTTGCCTGGCCTCTTTCCTTGCCTAGTCTCTTGCTTTGGCATGCTCTTGAATTGCTTTGCCTTCAGCCTTGCCCTTCAATGCATCCTGCATTGCTTTGCCTCTTCCACAACCTTGTTGTGCCCTTGAATGAACTTGCCTCCCTACCTTGCCTCTTGCCTTGCTTCACCTCATGCTTTCTTTGGCCTGTTGCATATGCTCCCCTCTTGTCTTTCTCCCTGCCTTGTCTGTTGACTGGCCTTGCTTCCCCTTGCCTTGTCTGTTGATTAGCATTGCTTTTCCTTGCCTTTCCTTCCCTGCAATGTCTCTTGCCACGCATGCCTACTCATCTTATCTCATGCCTAGCATTATATTTGCCGGTGCCTTACCTAGCCCCTTGCCTTGATATCCTCTTTTCTTGCCTTACTTTATGTATGGCATGGGCCCTTGCCTTGCTTTACCTTGCCTCTATACTTGAATGACCTCTTGCCTATATACTCTTGCCTTTCCTGAAATCTCAGCTTTCTTTGCCCTACTTTTGTCTTGTGTGAACTTTTGCATAACCTTCCTTCTTTTTTAGCCTCTAGAATTCCCTGAACTCCTGTCTTTTTTGTGACCATATGTTGCCTGACTTGCCACTTTGTACACTTGCTGATTGCCTTGCTGGTCCCTTGCCTTTTCTGGCCTCTCCTCTTCCCTTGCCTTTTCCCATGCTATGCCCCTTCCTCTTGCCTTGCCTTTCACCTTCTGTGTTGGACTATAGCACTACCTGGCTCATTGTCTTTGCTCATTCTTTCCTGGCTAGGCTTCATGGCAAACCTTCCTCTTGGCTTGTCTCTTCCACTTCCTTGCCTAACCTTCTCTTGCCGTACGTGGCCTCTTCCCTTGCCTTGCCTGCATCTTGCCTTAAGTGGCTATGCCTTGCCTGGGCTCTTGTCATGCTGTTGTCTTTTATTTACCTTGACTTATTTTGCCTTACCTCTTACCTCACCTTGCCTCACAGCTGTCTTTGCCTCCCTTGACCCTTCCTTTGCCTATTCATTTGTTATTATTTATTATTCATTGGCTATTTTACCTTTCTTTCCTTTGTTTTTATAATGGAGCACATGGATTTGGGGAGGTAGAGGACAGACTAAGGCCAATGCATTTACCATTTATTCTCACAGAACCTGGTTGTGCCCCAGATAAATGGGGTGGTGTTATTCTCTTCAGCCAATTCTGCAAAGGAAGCAAAAATTCATTTGTAATAATCAACATAAGACACAATTACAGTTCATTGTGTGATGATCAATACTACCTCTAAGTTTATAATGCAAGTAAAACTTGATCATTTACCCCCAATGTGACATAGAAGCAGGAATTTGACTACAGGATATAAACACAGAGCAATATAGAATATTAACTTGCCTCATAACAATCAAGCACATATCACAATAGAATTTACACTAGGAAGCAGATATGAAGAACTGTTTTTGCCAGGCAAGAGGCATAGGCTATTCTGCATGTTTGCATGGTGATACAAATGAGCTCAATTGTGGGCCCATGAAAAATAGTAAGGCTTTTTGAGCAATATGGTACAGAAAGAAAAAAGAAAATTTTCCTCTGTCTTAAGCAAATGACTTGAGATTTACATATGTTGAAGAAAAACATGTAGAGGCATTTACCTAGATCCCAGTCTTCATCACAAGGAGGGTACTGCCATGTGTTCTTGGGCACAGTGTCTTGTCTAGGATTCCTAATTGGGTTGACTGCAAGACAAAAAAATTACATATAAATGAGAGACTTCTAAGTTCCTATGCAAAAGAGATTACAGTCTTATCAGACTGTTTTGTATAAACCATGGCTAGAACAAATTTGGCAAGAGAAAAAAAGGAAACAAAAACAAAGACAAACATCACATATAAGGAAATTAAAGAAACATAAAGAAATTGGTAAAGATATACATATATAGATACTGAAATAAGTCTGTCTGTCTGTCTGTCTGTCTGTCTGTCTATCTATCTATCTATCTATCTATCTATCTATCTATCTATCTATTGAGTTGGCAGCATTTAGTCCTGGCTAGTGTCATGGTCACTGTGTAACCAAGGATCCAAGGATGACCTGGAGATACCTGGTCCTCCTACATCCATCCATCCATACATACATACACGCATCCATTATCTATCTATCTATCTATCTATTGAGTTGGCAGCATTTAGTCCTGGTTAGTGTCATGGTCACTGTGTAACCAAGGATGACCTGGAGATCCCTGGTCCTCCTGCATCCACCTTGAGTGTTGGGATTACAGAAAATGTGTTCATATCATATTCATTTAATGCTGGGGATCAAATAAGAATGTGGTGCATATTAGGCAACCACTTTACAAACCGAGCTCAAAACCAGCCCCAAGAATATGAGTTAGATTCCTAGGAGAGAAACCTGTCTGGTTACCTAATTATAAAAATCTTGGAGATAGACAATATGCCATTTTCAAAAATTGGTGAAGTTGGAATTTTGCTCACAATGTAGCACAATGTACATTTGAAAGAGTCAGTTGTAGATTGGCAACATTTGAATTAGACAGGCTTACCCAAATCCTGCTCTATACACCTGTCATCACATATTGAGATATGGTGACTGAGTTCAGTCCTTGGTACCAAGTGACGAGCATTGAATGGACATGTAGCAAAATTTCTTGCAATATCAGGATGATTCTGTGGAATCCAAATAAAGGCATTGGTTAACTGTTTGGATTTCTCCCTCTCTCTCTCTCTCGCTCTCTCTCTCCTGAAAGTAAAAGTTTGTTTATTTGGGAAGACAACTAGGATAAGTCAAAATGCGGCAGGGATAAGAAAGGGTAATGATTGAGTGAATATCATGAAAATATACTATATAATTGAAAGAAACTGTATAAAAAAATAAGAAAGAGAACCTTCAGAAATAAAAGCTCAGATAAGTAGCATAAAGTAATTTGTAGCAGGATATAGTGGGCCAGTTGTGAACTTGAGGCAGGTGGATCACTTCAAGGCCATCCTTGGCACTGAATGTGACATAGGTTGCGCTACATGATACAATATTCTAAACAAAAAGACAGAGCTGAGGAGCAGCTCGAGTTAATAAAGGGCTTGAGGCACAATGCTGAGGATCTAGTGTGCATTACCAACATGCCTATAAAGAGGAAAATGAAGGGACATAATCCAACAGCTTGGGTGGTGGAGAGAAGAGATCCCAGGGCTTATTATTGACTGAGTCTAATTCACTCTAAGATCTCCAGGTTCGGTGAGAAATCCTGTCCCAAACTAAGGTACCCAGGTGTGGTAATGCACATCTTACACTCCACCACTCACAAGGTCAAAGCTGGAGAAAACTGAGTTTCAGATCAGCCTGAGAGGCAGTTGCAAAAGGCTATGGCATGCCCATTCTTCCCCATCTCAAAGAGAAATACAAAAGATTATTCAAGAAATACTGTTTTGAAAGGATGATATTGCCACCAGTTGAGGGAAGAAAACCAAAGAGAAAATACTGATGCACTCCCTTTCTGACAGTGTTGGCATTTAACACAAAAGTAGACTCACCAAACAATTTTGGCACTCAATTAAACATTTCAGTTTGGGGCTGGCAAGATGAAGCAGCATCTAAAGGTACTTTCTTGCAAATCCTGACAGCCTGGCTCTGATCCCTCAGTACATAAATTATGCCAGACATATGGTTCTGGAGACTTGCTGCAGAGGCCAGATGCTCTGGTTTGCATATGTACTAAAGCAAACTCACAAGTAAATGAAGGAGGAAAGGGAAAAGGGAGGAAAGGATCAGTAAAAGAGAAATAAAGCATGGAAGGGGAGAAAAAGAAATCATGTAAGTTAAAATTACTTGCACTTTACAAAACTCTACCTTTTTATGTTTTTTACCTTTTTAAAATTTAGGGTAGGACACCTCCATGGTCATGCCATCCCTGTACACACAATGACCCTTCTGAGTGCCTTGATTAAAGGCATATGCAACCATACCAGCTAAAATCTAGACATGTAAAGCAACTCAAACGTAACAAAAGGCTGAATTACAAAGAAAAAACTAGCCTAAAAGTAGCTTACCTTTTTGCACTTGATTAGGTGATAAGGAAACCTGCAGGCCCTGATGTGGTGATTTTTAACATAAGGACATTGTAAGAGTCTTTCGGGGTCTGGAGATTCCACTGACAGAGAGAGAAGCACAGTTAAGTATAAAGCACAGTAGGACCTTATGAGATTACACCCTTGTGGGCATGTGGGGGTTTCTATAGAATCTATACAAAATAGTAAGTCTAAATAAAACTTCAGATTGAAATAAAGGGTGATTAAACAATTTCAAATGAAAACATTTATAGCCGTGGGGCATGTTTTAAATTCCAGCACTCTGGAAACAGAGCTACGAGCATCATTTGAACTCAAGGCCAGACTGAGCTAGACAGGGAGTTCCCGGACATCTTTGGCTGGAGTAAGAACTTACTAGGGCAAAATGAAAACCGAAACAAACCAAACTTAAATAATGAAAATGCAACCATAAAAATCACATACTGTATCTCTGAATATTGTATGGTAAGAGTTGAGACTCCCAAGACTTCATCACTGAAACAAATGAACCCCAGATGGCTAAGGGAAATTTGTGTAAGAGGAAGCTGAAAGAATGTTAGAGCCACACGTTGGGTCATTATGCACAGAGACCTTGACTCTTACCCATAACTGATGGCTAACCTGACAATACATGACCCATAATGCCCAACGAGGAGAGTACCTGCAGTGCGGAAGGAGTGGGAGCAATGCTGCCAACATGACTGTATACACACTTTGACCATAACTAACTTAAAAATAATTCTAATTTTTAGAAAATTCTCTGGGCTATCATTGAAGGGTAGTAAGCCCAGCAGAATCCGCAGTTGTGTTGGTGAAGTTTCAGTTACTGTTTGACAGGGCAGTATTTTATGCTGAATATCTTTACTACATGATAAAAGTAAATGAAACATTCCCTTTTCTTTTCAAAACATGATAGTTAGGGTCACTTAAACTCTCTTGCTATTCCAACTACAACTTCCAACCAGCAAGTTAAAATTGGAATGGCTACTGGTGTGCCACTATGCCCACTTTGGCCCTCTGCCCTTGCAAACACTCCCCAATCCAACTGGTCCCAGAACAAGCTGAGGAAATTAAGCCTTACTATTACCAGGAATTTGTGACATGAACAAACTTGATACGCAAATCTCTGTGTCAGTTATGGTCTATAAAAGCTCAAAAATATTAGTGCATAGACTTTTAAATATTTTGGGGGGTGGGGGGGAGGGAAGGGAGTTTCCTGGTAGTGTCTCACTCTAGCCAAAGCTGCTCTGGAATTCACTATGTAGTCTCAGGGTGGCTTTGAACTCATGGTGATCCTCCTACCTCTGCCTCCCAAGTGCTAGGATTAAGGGCAAGTGCCACCATGCCCAAGTAAAATATCCTTTTCAATTTACTTCTATAACTATTACTGACTTCTCTAGGTACCTCATAAATGCCCCCATTCCTTTTAGCAGATAGGTAAGTTTCCTTTTCCTATAGTTGACTAGAGAGGAGGAAAAAAAGTTCTTTAAGCACTACAAACAGTTGAAAGGAGAAGAAAGTATCTGCAAAAATAATGAAAATAAAATAAAACAAAAGACAGAACCTCCTGAGTCTAAAACAACAGCAGACAGACAGAAATGCTGTGTGTGTGTGTGTGGGGGGGAAGAGGCACTAACCTATATCATATTATTGAAACTGTCATTGATCTAGATAAGCTTACCAGGCTGAACCCCACAACTTAGCAAGCTGTGTGAAGAGCAATAAATTAAATGGTTAAGCACACTCTGTGAGGACTAGTGGCAACCTAGTCAAAAGCTCCTTACATTTGTAGGTAAGGATAAAAGTAAGATAAGCCATTCACATTTGATTAGAAGAATATAAATCAGGAACCATAAAAGGAGAGCAGAACTCAATGTGGAAATGTGAAAGAAAGATTTGCTTGTATTGTGTTAAGCATGGAATTAACTGGTAATCATGATCCTGATGCAAGTAATCAAGGCAATGCCTTAAATACCAGAATGAATGGGAAGGAAAAAAGTCTTAGAGGTTTGGTAAATATTTTATTGATTATTTCATTTATTTGTGAGACAGTGAGAGGGGCAAATAAAAGGATAGAATGGGTGTGCCAGGGCCTTTAGCCACTGCAAGCAAACTGCAAATGCATGTGCCCTCTTGTACATCTGGCCTACATGAGTCCAGGAAAATTGACCCAAGGACCTTAGGCTTCTCATGCAAATGTCTTCACTGGTAATCCATTTCACCACCCCACCAAACTTTTCTTATCCAGCAATCTTTTCTATTTTTGTAGTATAAGAATATACATAGAGCATTTACTGATCAAATTCTTTTAAGTTTCCATTAATTTCATCCCTCCCATCACTAGTAAATGTTAGACCATGTCAGCAGCTGACAGACTGGGAAAACTTATGATTCACATACTTTATATGGGACTGCCCATATAGGGGCATATGTCAGAAAACTACCACAAAGCTTTATTGCTCAGTTATTGGTAATTTAGGTAAACTCTAATCTCCTTTGATAGATTAAAACAAACACACCACTTACTTAGTTGGTAGAAACCAAACCTAGGCCCTTGAGCATGGTAGGCAAACATTCTACTACAAAGTTAAGTCCATTGCCTTACACCAAGTATATTTTGTAAACTGAGAACTGTGGGGTGTGAACATCTTGCATACTGGTCCTATGTCCAAGGGTATATACTGTTATGCTCCCTCTCTTCCACTTCAATCCACAACTCCCCCTCTTCTGTGGGTTTACCAGCCTTCACTGTAGGATCAAAAATGTAGCAGTCAGCTCCCCTTCTCTCTCCGTGTGTCTCGTGTGTGTGTGTAGTTAACATCACAACATATATTTCCTACACTATGGCTATTCTTTCAACTCCTCTTCTAGAATGAATGTCCCCTGTGCTTCCAAAGGCACTTGTTAGTCTCTTTGGGGTGAGTAATTGGTCTGCATAACTGACTTCAAAGATTTCTTGTTGTTGTTATTCTAGTTTTACTGTTCAAGGTAGAATCAAGCTCTATCCCACTTAGACCTGGAATTTATGATATATCCTGGAACTCACAGTGGTCATCCTACATCGGCCTCCTCAGTGCAAGTATTAACAGGCACGGGGGGCGGGGAGAAAGGGAGGGAGGGTGGGAGGGAGGGAGAATGGGCATGGTAGATATTCTAGCCACTGCACATAAGCAACCAATTAATTTGTCCTGCTGCCTCTGGCATATGTGGGTACTAGGGACAGAATGTGGGACCTTAGCGTTTGAAATCAAGTGCGTGTAATGCTAAGTAAGCTACATCCTCAGCCCTAAATTTGATGAATTTTGAGTCACTTCAGTATCTACCACCATGTCCTTGGAGGTGATTATCAGGATAGCAGTGAGAGTGGTACTCATATTTAATCTGCCCCTAACCCTGTAATATTGACTTTTTTATTTTGTTTTGTTTTCTTTTTGATTTTGAGACAGAAACTTGATAAGTACCTCAGCCTGTCTTCAACATTCTCATCCTTTTGCCTCAGTCTCCTCGGAGTTAGGTATACATGTATACAATACCACACCTGGTCCTCATACCTCTTTAAGTTACACATGCCTTATATCTAATGAGATCAACCATGAATAAAGGGCTGTGTCATATTTTATGATATATAATAACCTATATTATTTCATATTTGATGACTTATAGACATGAACACCATGCAGACTTTATCTTCCAATGCAGTTCAGAGACATTTGAACTTTTCACAACAAACTTCAAAGAAAACAGACATCAAAGTACACATAAACAATGTATATGTATAAAGACAGCAAGTAATACGTACTGGAAGTGTATTCAATGTTGACAGCAAAATACCCAGAGCAGGTTCTAGGGAAGGAAAAAGCATGCTTTAATGGATTAGCAATAAAATACATCAAAAGGTAGCCATAACAACTTTAATAAGTTGTTGAGTTAACACACAAGTTCATTAAAAGAAACCCTTAGTGACCCACCACAAACATTTATCCTTCTTATATCACTGACACGTCATCCACTTATAACTCATAGTATTGTAATGAAATCTAGGCCTACCAACAGTTAAGTCATGTACAATTGCTGGCATAGATGACAAGTTTTTACTCTATTTTAAGGGTTATTACAATAGCCAGTTTTTGACCTAGTTTTAGGGTTTCATATTATGAGAAATCAAGTCTTGCTGCAAAGATACTGCTCTTTTCAATTCTTGGATAAACAATAAAAGCTCTTCTTTCAAGTTCTTAAAACATTACATTAAGGGCAGGCCACTTTTTTTTTTTTTTCTGATCTAACACTGCTGGATGCTAATTTAATAACGTTTAACCTATTCAAAATTTTCAGGTATTTTCTAGTTTATTTACCAACTGTATAACTTTTGAAAATTTATTTGCAAAGGCTAAAGAGATGGCTTATCAGTTAAGGTCCCTGTTTGCTAAGCTTGAAGACTGAGGATGGATTCCCCAGAACTCATGTCACTTAGATGTACAAGGTGGCACATGTATCTGGAGTTGATTGCTCTTGTTAGAGGTTCTTGCCGGCACATTCACAATAAATCTACATGCCTGCAAATACATAAAATGTTAAAAAAAAAAATATATATATATATATACATATATATATATATATATATATATATATATATATATATATATATACACTTTTTTTTTTTGAAAATGTTATCTCATAAAAGTATAAAAGTGGACAGGCTTGGGAGTACATGCATTTAATCCCTGAGTTGGGAGGCAGATATAGGAGGATCATAAAGATTTAAAAGTTAAAAGAGTTACAAAGTTACCCTAGTGTAAGTTAAGGTCAGTGTAAGATCCTAACTCAAAAAAAAAGCACTGCTAAGCAGAGAGAGAAAGAAAGATAATATGGGTACAAGGGCCTCTTGCCACTGCTAATGAACTCCCGAAGCCTTCTCCACTGTATGTTTGTGGCTTTACTGTTTTACTGGAAATTGAACACAAACATTCAGGTTTTGCAAATAAGCGTAACTACTGAATCATCCCTCCTGACCCATTTCCCCGACTCATAAAAAACACAATGCTGCCACGCTATGTTCCCCTTTTCTGGAGTTGATTCACTTTGTTTTCCCCAACTTCCTATGCCAACATGGCAAGAAGTGTTGATTTAAGACTCTCCAGCCCCTCATTCTCTCTACACAGTAGGGGAGGTTTATAAACGTGAGGATTTAAGAATTGTTTAGAGTAGGGTACGTCATGACCTCATGAGTTTGTTTTGTTTCTTTCTTTTTTTTTTTTTTTTTTTTTGAGGTAGGGTCTCACAGTCCCCAACTTGACCTGGAAGTTCCTTTGTAGTCAGTCGGTGACCTCAAACTCCCAGCAGTACTCCTATGTGTCCCTTCCGTGTGGTGGGATGAACAGCATTCGCCACAACAATGGGGAAATTGTTATTAAGTGAAGTTTTTGTGGGAAAAGTTAAGGTGTCTGAAACCAGGCCCATAGGAAGGCTTTGAAATTGTGTTTTGTGTTCATCTCTAGTCAAGGTTTCCTTCGGCTCCTCACCCAATTCCAAGCCCCTTGTGTCCCATTCTATAACAATAATAATATGAGTTAAAGTGGTTAAGGAATAGAAGTGATCATTTGAACTCTGGTACTTTGCTGTAACTTTGGTACTTGGGTTCGGGTAATGAGTAGTAAGAATACGTTACACATACTCTTCAAGTTTGAGTTAACACAGTGTGGTGTTTTTTGATGTTGTGCTACAGCCAGCCACTTTTGTTTGGAAAAGGTGACTGTGGTGGAAGAACCCAGTAGAGAGAGAGAGAGAGAGAGAGAGAGAGAGAGAGAGAGAGTGTGTGTGTGTGTGTGTGTGTGTGTGTGTAATTCCAGGTGTACTGATGAGTGCTGAGTGCAGTGACTTTTCGGGGGGCAGGGTATTTGCCAGGCACCACAGCGCTGAGAGCCCATGTGGGCCATTGAGAGCCTGGCGTCGTGAGAGCGCAGTGTCCCATGAACAACGTGCCCCGTCCTGAGGGTTAGCAGGAGGTTTCCCTCAGGCGGCCATGACGGGAAGAAGCGGAGCGTGAGGCTGCTCTGTGACCTCTTAAGGGGGCTGGAGGCCTCCCTCGGGTGAGGATTCCCTTCCCTACAGCCAACACCGAGGAGAGAAACCCCCTTTTCCAACGCAGGCAGGGGCCAGCGATGGGAGCCAATACGGGCAGGCGGGGCAGAGGGTTCCCTAGAACACACTGGAAACAGGTGCGAGAGGTGTCGGAGCGGCGAGCGCTGGCCGCCAACGGTCTGAGCGCCGGAGAGAGCGGCCTTCACAGGCCCGGCCTGAAGAGCAGGGCGGGAAAAGGGAAGAGCGAGAGGAGGAAGGGCCCCGGAAGGTGAGCTCTGTGGAGGCGCTGCCCTGGCTAAGACGCCAGGGCCTTTCTTACCTCAGTGCAGGCGCTCGGACCACAGGCGACTCCGCCCGCAGCCACCGCCACCGCCACGGCCACGGCCACCGCCAAGGAAACGGCCACGGCCACGCGCGTCGTCAGCAACGCCCACTTCCGGCGGCGACACAAAGGCGCGCGCGCGTTCCGTGGCTCGTCCTGTGACGCGTGCCAGCTCCCACAGGCTGGGCCCCGTGCAGCGCGGCGGGCACCCACGGCGCCAGCCCCTTCCTCGCTGGGTCCGCGTGCGGCCGTCGTCACGTGTGAGGCCTTCGGGCGCGGTCCTCTACGAGGTGAAGCCGCAGCGGTCGTGCGTGGGGCCCGCGCCCCTCCCGGGCGGTGCTGACGCGCACGGCTAAGGAAACGGAGCTGGCTGGGAAGCAATGGACGCTGTCGGCCTGGGGTGCTCGCTCCAAGTTATTGGTGCAAATGGTCTACTGAGAACGGCTTCTGCGTTTTGAAAGGACCGCGGAGTTGGAGCTCACTGACACCACAGCTGAACAGCTACCGAGCAGGGGCCTGTCTGTCTGTCTCTCTCTCTCTCTCTCTCTCTCTCTCTCTCTGGGTGTGTGGGTGTGTGTGTGTGTGTGTGTGTGTGTGTGTGTGGACACGCTCAGGCAGTTCCTTTGCACTGGCTGCAGGACCTCGCGCGCCCATTTCTTTTTCTCTGTCCTCTCTCTCTCTCTCTCTTCCTCCCTCACTCCTTCTCTCCTTCCCTCTCTCCCTCCCTTTCTCTCTTTCAGTCTCTTTCTGTCTCTCGATCTTGTATAATTAAGTAAAAATAAAATAAACTTTAAAAATTCAGGCTGCAGACGATTCTTTCTTTCATGGTGGCTGCAAGGATGATATATATTCCTGCTTATGCGATGAAAGGGACTATAACTTTAGGGCAAACAAATGGTTCACAGTGACTGCTCCAAAGAGGGAATCAAAGACTCTGAGCCTTCTGAAAACCCTAAGCCTGACAAAAGTATACGTTTGTTTCTGAAACTACTTCCGGAAACAGGTATAACCTTGGAGTAATGGCAAAACTGGGTGGGCGGCTCACATCTCTACACTTACACAGTTGGGAACTGGATGATGCAGGATGAGGACTATCAGTCAAACCTGGTTCCATATTAACAAAAACAAAACAAAACATAATTATAAGTGTATACGTACATACATACGTACATACATGTACACATACACACATACGTATACATATACATACATACATACATATATATATATATATATATATCGCGTGCTAATGCTTAAATGCTACTCAGATTGGGTATGCCAAGGAAATGCTAGATAAT
Organism: Jaculus jaculus; assembly: GCF_020740685.1. Classification (NCBI taxonomy): domain Eukaryota; kingdom Metazoa; phylum Chordata; class Mammalia; order Rodentia; family Dipodidae; genus Jaculus; species Jaculus jaculus. Next base: position 4,481,313 of record NC_059126.1, read on the forward strand.
ATAAATTCCCTGAAGGAATAAAGCTATGGGGCCTCAAATGACCTACAATGGCATCAAGGAGAGAACACACTTATGCCCCTTCAAGTTTAAACACAAAAAACAAATGTATGTGTGTGGGCGCATTGCCTTTTGTAAAGATAGGGTGATAAATTGAAACTTCAAAGCAGAACAAGAAGTTTGGAAGATGACTGTACCATATGAAATATTGGAATTCCTGACATTTAAGTAGGTAAGAGTCTACTAAACATGACTTGGGAGGCATCATTGTCAAAGCAAAAATAATACAGCCTTACTGCAGAGAATCTTTGGAATAGAACAGATGGTTCTTCTTAGTGTAATTTGTAAGTTACTACCTCACACCCTAATTGGTAATCTTTTGAGAAGACCCCATACTTTGCAGCTTTCACAGTAAGACCATACAAACAGCCAGGGGCATTGACACAGCCCGGGAGTCCCTACATTTGGGAAGTTGAGGCAGGATGATTTTCAAGGCTTTGAGATCAGACAAGGCTACCTAGATTCAGGCCAGCTTGAGCTATAGAGTGAGACACATCTCAAGAAAGCCACCCAAAATCACAACTGGGCTATTTGGAGAGATGAGTAAGTAGATAAAGTAGTGCTAGATTGCAAAGGCTGAAGGGCTGCCTTTAATTCCCCAGTACTCTAAGGTAACAAGCCAAAAATGCAAAGGAGAGCATGTGTCTGGAGTTAGGCTGCACAGGCAAGAGGACCTCTTGCACTAACTAACTCATGCTCTTACTTTTTATCAGGTAAATAAATAAAAACTTTTGAGAAAACACAGCAAGGTCCTTCTCCATGCAAAGTAAACAAGTCAACCAAACACACCAACTCAAAAATCAATGAAGACATGAGTGTGGCTGGGAGATGAGGTGAAGCTATTCTAGTAGAAGATGAATGGGTCTTAGTCAGGTCTGCCTATTAGAATCATCTGGGACATGCTTAAGACATACAAGGCCATGAGCCCTTCCAAAACCAGTTAGTCAGAAAGAACCAACATTTTTTTTTTTTTAATCTACTTAGATGAATCTAAAGCATAGCACTCCAAGAACCACTGACCTTGGCATAGTTTTTATTGATCACGGCTGTTCTTTGACCTAGATGGCCTGGATGAATCCTGCAGGAGATGGAATCTGCTCAATGCTTTTCCAGACTTAAAAAAGTTGCTGAGACCCAAATATACACTGCTTGCTTAGCACTTTAAAAGCATTTTTTAAAACAAGTAATGTTTTTTTTCTAAACCTTTCACATTATGAGAAATTTTTAAAATGAGTTTATAATATCCTAACTTATGAATTTATTGAAATATCATTCATTCAGAATTATTTGGGTCCACATATTTGGATCAAAATATGATGACCCTTTTCAGGCTTTAATTTGCAGTAATCTGTTGCTATTTTGCTACTGTTGGCATGACATATGAGGAACCGTTATTCAAATACCTGCAGATTGAACTTTCTGGGAAACAAGGAGCCAGTAAAGGCAATAAGAAGAAGGGAGTGGGGAGATATATCTAAGACAGAACCCCAGCTCAAGGTGAACTCCAGTTGGTAAACCATAGGCAGGGTTTTGCACTAATAAAGTTATTCAACTTAGCACCAGTGGGCAAGTCCACTGACTTAGAAATAAAACTCCAAGCTGCCTTGACTGCTTAGCAGTCAAGATGCATTCCTTCAAAACCGAAGAATTCATTTTTGACTCTCCAGACCCCATAATAACCAGACACACATTGGTGGAGCATAGGCAACTTTACACTTTCTCTCTAGGTGGCAAAAGCACCTGAAGTTTGATTGAAGTAGGTGAGACTCTGGTGCATCAATGCTCTGTCTCTCTCTCTCATTCTTTCACTCTCTCTCTCTCACTCACTTATATATGTTTTGTAATCATCAAGCTGTCTTTCAGTGGCAATTGGGAAAGAGACTGCACCACACACCTGCTCTTTCTGTTCTTTTATTTGTGGTGCAGGAGCAGGATTCAAGGTAGTGTCTCTGTCTAGCTCAGGCTGACATGGAATTCTGTAGTCTCAAAGTGGCCATGAACTCGTGGTGATTCTACTCCATCTGCCTTCCATGTGCTGGGATTAAGGACATAGGCCAACATGCCAAGCTCTCTTTTTTCTATTCTTTAAATGCTTTGTTCAATCCCTGTCAACATAGAGAAATTTGGCATTATCTGAGAGCCATGATGAGCTTTATTTTATTTATTTTTTATTTATTATTTTTTTTATTTATTTTTGACAAACAGTTCAATAATATTTCTATAGGTGAAAACAATTATAGCCAGTAAATTTTCACAAGGGTCTATCTAGGATCTCAAAGACATTGCTCTATGGTACTTGCTATTTTTTTTTTTTCTATGAACATGCTACAGTTTATCACTAAATTATATGTACACATACATTTACAATCTCTCTCTCTCTCTCTCTCTCTCACATATGATCCATCTAGGAGCTCATAGACATTGCTCTATGGTACTTGCTATTTTTTTTCTATGAACATGCTACAATTTGTCCCTAAATACACACATATGGCAATTTTATCATTCATATATAAATATATATATTAGTAACATGAATTGATAATAATAGGACAATATTTGGACCTCCTCTGTTTTGCCAAGATTACTATATTATTTCATAAGCATGAATGATAACTCATTGTTAAAAGTTGCTTGCCTACAAGGCTTATCCACACCATGGCTGTCTTGACTTTAGCTAATGAATAACCCCACTACATATGAACCTTATTCCTCAAAAAGGAGGGTATGTGGGCTGGAGAGATGGCTTAGCAGTTAAGCGCTTGCCTGTGAAGCCTAAGGACCCCGGTTCGAGGCTCGGTTCCCCAGTTCCCACGTTAGCCAAATGCACAAGGGGGCGCATGCGTCTGGAGTTCGTTTGCAGAGGCTGGAAGCACTGGCGCGCCCATTCTCTCTCTCTCCCTCTACCTGTCTTTCTCTCTATGTCTGTCGCTCTCAAATAAATAAATAAATTTTTTTTTTTTTAAAAAAAGGAGGGTATGTGCAGAGGGTGATGCACAAGAAGGACGCTAAAGATGAGACTGACATGACTATATACACTGTGTATATAACAAATAATAAACCTGGCCAGTTATAAGAATTTGGCAAGACCCACACTATTAAAAAATGTTGTATTTTGTGTACTGAGTTCTGTTGCATGCCAAGCTCTGGTCTTTCAGAGTTTCATAACAGTAAATTGTGGTAGAAAGAAGAACTTTCAAATTGAGTGGTCTCTGCACATGGTGTCTGGCTCTTAGTCCCTTTGCTGTCTTCTAAACTCACTGTTCACAGTCTTGGGATTATGGCTCACAATGGTCATTCCATTCCCTTCTAGCTTACCTGTCAGTCAGTGTTCCCTTGTCCAACCTTCCCTTTTTCATAACAACCCTTTTCCACCTGTTATCTCCCACCCAGATGCTGGCAGATTAACTAGTCATGTGCATTGATTTTTCCTTCATTTCAGCATTCCAGTGTGGCTCAAAAAAGGGGGGAGGGGTCCCTCAAGTTCTTACCTGCATGTAGCATGCAAAAATCATTCTTTTTAGACACTTGTTTCCAGGATTCCAGTATGGACACACACATACACACACACACACACAAATCAAATAAAAAACTAAAAGAAAAATAAATAGGGTCCCTCAAAATATTACCTGCATGTAGCATGCAAAGATCAGTTTTGTTTTTTGTTTTGCTTTTTTGTTATTTTGTTTTTTGTTTTGTTTTTCTTGGATTTATTTTGCAATAATGGCCTCATAAATGGCCAAAGCAAATCTACAAGTGGTGATAAAATTTGCATGAACACGGTGGTGTGCATTATGAATATCATAGGCATCCTTTGTCTACCAAAATGCCTCCTCACTTTCAACCTATAACTTGGGTTATCCTCTACTCCAGAGGACAGCTGAGAATATACCTAAATGTAGTTAACTATTTCTTCTGAGAAATCTATCTAGTTATCTACTATTGCCACCATATGTTCTCTTTTATGCTTCCAAATCCGTTCTTTTGCTGCCTTCATAATAAGTCCGTTCTTTGTTACAGTGAGTCATTTAAATTACTGTGTGCTAGTGGAGGTAGATTCTAAAGCATAATTTTGATGGACTGCCCAGAGTTTATTATCACTGATACATTATGGACATGTGCAGTACAATGACTTAAGATTCACTCCTCTTTAAGCAAAAATGATTTGTTTTCAGCTCATTCCATTTATATATTCTTACGATTTTCTAGTGCTGGACAATAATAACCTCATGCAATATTCACTTAATTTGTACATGTTCATAAGGAATAAAACATCTCAACTGTATTGCATTTTTCCAAGTTTAGCATGGGATGTCTCTTAGTAGTTATTCAGTTTTAAATTCATTTCTTTGTTTTTTGAACCACTTTTCAACATAGGCATTTTGTAGTGATTTTGCATCATTGTGAACAACATTCCTGAAAAAAAAAAAATCAACTAATGGGGAGAAAGAGTTATATTGCCTCATGGTTTCAGATAATCAAATAACATCATGTCAGGAAAGGTTGGCAGAACGGTTGAGTTATGGTTATTGGGAACTGGGAGGTTGTCTGTGCAAATTGTAAGGGAAGCAGAGAGCAGGCAAAAGTAGGGCCAGATGAAGACTTTCAGGGGCTCATCCTTGTTTACTTACTTCTCACAGCCTGGCATCATTGGTTAAAGTCTCCATCATCTCAAGGACAGGGCCAACCGTCATGGAGCAAGCATTACAACATGAGTCCTGGGGGAAAATTTCATGTTAATATCATAACAGGGAATGCTTAATTCCTTACTTAATTGATTGGCATACATTTTATAGCTTTGGAAAGTGCACTGTAGAATTCCTTAAGTTCAAAGCCCTCTACAATGCTACTATGACCCATGTGGTATCAGGGGTTATGCACATAGAATGAACTGGTGCTCCTCCGCAAAGGTGATGTGAGCCCTGATTGTAGAGCAAGCATACAATAGCAATAGAAGGACATGTACCCAACTCTGGGAGTCATGAGAAAATGACTTGGTCTTTACAGTCATGGGTATAGAAAAGCCTACAAGAGGGTGTTTGCTGACATTCCATTCCCAATAGGCAGCCTTATTATAAACTTGGTTCCTGGAGCCACTGAAGCAAAATTGTAGCCTCTGTGTCAAATACACAGATATGGGCATCTTATCAACTGGGAATTTTACAAAATACTTAAATGGTAAAAATAAAGATTGTGTCCGCAAGAGATATATGAGATTCTGGGACCCTTCATAGCACAGAAAACTCACCATGGACTCTTGAGATTGGACATTAAGATCTTCCTTGATTTTATTAGAGGATGTGAAATGTGTAGTCAGAAATAAACTTGTGACTGTACAAAATGCAGTTTTATTTAGCCCTAAAAATATAACTTCCTATGATATACTTATAGATGAATTTGAGTGGCATGAGTTCCTGACAGTATTTACAACCATTTTTGAAGTGCTTTTAGTTATTCCATGGAGGTCATATTATGGCAATGTCAACTTCTGTCAGGCATACCATGTTAGATCAAAAGATTTTAGTAAGCATTGTTAATGTGGAATATTCATATCTAATGCCATTCATATATACACTGTGGAAAAATCCAAGTGATTTTATTTAAAAAGTATCATCTCATATATAGTTCATGGTGTGAACACATACTGAATCTCAACATTGAGAAATTACATTTAATTAACACATAAACAAGACTCTGGGTTCCAGATTTCCAACAACAATGGCAGATTTCTTCCTCTTTGCAATAATACTTACATAGAATTTAAGTTATAAATTAAGCTTTAAATAGTTTAAAAGGTCTCATGACAAGCTCTGGGTAGTTACTTACATTATAATTGCATACATATTTTTATTGCAAATGTCTTATTTACAATTTTGTTACTATTATAATCTCCATGATTTTATGCCTCCCTGAACCTAAGGACATATTTGAAGTGAACAAAAATAGCATCAGTTTGCTGAAGGCAGTTGTAAACATTCCACTCGAAAATATTGCAAAACTGCTTAGCTTAGAAAAAAAGTTGTTTTTTTTTTTTTTTCTGTTATGGAAAACACATGAGTAACATGCTATAAAGTGTAAATGCAGTTTAATCTCATCTCTGTATTTTGACAGGTACGTGCCACTTCCATGCACATTTGTACATAAAGTGTTTTGGAAGAGACTCAACACAGGCATGGAAAGAGACTGGTCCCAAGTCTGTACAAATGGTGCCTTGTGGTGAACAGTTATGGCGAACAGGTTATGGACCAGAAACAAGTGGGTGAAAGGGGACAAGGACAATTTGCCAGAATCCACAGCTCTCTGAGTCCAAATTGAATGAAAAATAACCCCTCCCCCCAAAGAGACCCCAAATCTAACCCACAAGCAGCACCCTTCCCCCACCAGAACTGTAGTACAAGGGAAGAGCAGGGCAGCTTTGCCAAGGCCATGGCGCCCTGCATCCTGGTCAAGGGAGCTAGTGGATGGGCAGGGGCTCCCCAACAGTGTGGGTAGTGGGTATGGAATACCAAAATAAAATGTCAAATAAGTTGTATAGGGTTCAACCATGGGGCAGTGAGTCAGAACCAGGCTGGGGGAGAGGTTTCTGCGGGGTCAGATCACTGCTGTCACCACCGCTTCCCTGGGAGCCAGTTATTTTGCCATTGCCTTCATTGCTACAGCTGCCTTCGCTGTCTTGGACTACAGCACCGTGTTCAGGATGGCTTCTCCAAACTCATACTTCTGCTCAATCTCCTTGCCAAAGTCTCCCACAGCCAGAGGAAGGTCAACCAGGAATTCCCCACTGTCCTGAAGCAGTGACAGCTACCTGTTCTGGATGCCAATCAGCTGGAAGTCATTCCTCTTGACATTGGGGACATCCATGTTATGAGTTGATGGGCAGATATCCTCGTATTTCTTCACAATAAAGATGTCAATATGAACTAGGTGAACCTTGGCATGGCCATGTTTGACAGTCTCCAAAGTAGACATTACTACTGCTTTACATGGCTGGACTTTAAACACCATGAAGCCATTCTTCCATAATGCTGAGCACCGCATTGGGAAGGAGGTTGAGGCCCCTGCAAGAAACTCTTGTGCAGTAAGCCTCTAGTGTTTTAAGATCCATAAGAATCTTAGGTAATAAATTTGAAACTTAGCAGTGCAATATGACTAAAAGTTGGAAATCTATTGAGCATGGCATTGTTATAAAACATACAACATGGTATCATTTAAATAAATTGACAGCTAAGCATTTCCTGAATAAAAAGATGTTTTAAAAATGGGCAAATGTGCATGAATTATTTTTGATGATACTAGCTGTAAACAGGTGAGCAGAAATCTGTATCCTTAGAAATTACTTTTGCTTAGAACCCTTTTTTAAAGCTTTTCTGATGTTGTTGTTGTTCATTTATTTATTTATTTGAGAGCGACAGACACAGAGAGAAACAGGCAGATAGAGAGAGACAGAGAGAGAATGGGTACACCATGGCCCCCAACCACTGCAAATGAACTCCAGTCACCTGTGCCCCCTTATGCATCTGGCTAACGTGGGTCCTGGGGAATAGAGCCTCAAAGCAGGGCCTTTAGGCTTCACAGGCAAATACTTAATTGCTAAGTTATCTCTCTAGGCCTGTAACTCTTTTATAATTTTCTAATGTATTTTTTTGTGTTGGCTCTTAACTTGTTTTGCCATAAATAGTCATAATTACCTTTGTCCTTCTGTTTTACTTCTAGTTCTGTTGTAATCCAAATTTTACAAGAGACATTCCCCATCTCTTATTAAGAACAAAAAAAGAGTTGGAGTTAAAAATGCTTCTCAAGTGACTGCTTCATTGCTCCCAGAATTCAACTCTAACCTCAGAACAGACAGTAACATGGATAATCATAAGTGTGTTGTAGTTGTTGAAGCTAGTGAACAAGGTTTGTTTTCCACCTAAGCAAATGTAATTGTGCCTCAGATAAACAAGGTGTTCAGTGCCCAAGGGATTACTTGTACAAATCATCCAATCTGAAGAGATTTTTGTGCTCCCTCTTCAGGTTTAGTTAGGCCATTGGAACAAATGCCCTTATATCAGTAGTCTGATTTAACTCATTTCACCAATTTTTTATATGTGCTCCCACTGCAAACTCTGAAGCATGTGAAAACATTGCTATTTCACTTCCACTTCTATGCCTCTGTTTCAAATTGGATCTCCCTTCTATAATGCTCATTATTGACTGCCAAAGGACAGTCCACTTGATTACTGGTCTTCCTAATTTTCTAGTCAACCAGTCTTATTATTACAACCTGCAACTAGCAGACAACCCATGGTTCCAACCCCCAACATCCAATGTGACATCCACTGCCTCACATTCAACACCAGCTTAACAACTGTCTTTAATATTGCAGTGTCATTCTAAGGACAAATGATCAGTCACTACGAAAGGTTTTACACAAAAATCATAGGTTAAAATTCATGTTTAGGGCTGGAGAGATGGCTTAGCGGTTAAGCGCTTGCCTGTGAAGCCTAAGGACCCCGGTTCGAGGCTCGGTTCCCCAGGTCCCACGTTAGCCAGATGCACAAGGGGGCGCACGCGTCTGGAGTTCGTTTGCAGAGGCTGGAAGCCCTGGCGCGCCCATTCTCTCTCTCTCCCTCTATCTGTCTTTCTCTCTGTGTCTGTCGCTCTCAAATAAATAAATAAAAAAATTAAAAAAAAAATTCATGTTTACAAGAAGTTGAGAACTAATTCTCTTATTTGAACTATAAAATTACATGGGTTCTTATTCCTAGTTCTGAAGATCAATACAAACATGAAGTAAGAGGGCGGGATGAGGGAAAGAAGGAGTCTAGAGGAACAGGAAAGGAGCTGCAGCATAAAGTATGTACTTAAGACAGGTAAATGAAGGTATGATGTACGTGAAAGAAATTGTGATGATGAACCCATGAGTATGTAGAATGGACATATATCACAATGCAATGGAATTATATTATATTTCAGTGACAGGCTCTTATAGTATTTGTCATATAGTATATAATATTTGACAGAAAAGCTGGCAGGCCTCTTTTATGTAACTTTAAATGGTTTTAAGAGGAGTATGTAATAACAATGGGGAACAGAAAGCACCAAGTTCAGAAAGTAAAAATGGAGTGAAATCACTGAAAATTAGTGAAAGCATTTGTGTGTGAATTAGAAATGTTGTGAAGGTAAAATATGAAATGAAATCCATGACTGGCTGACTTGCATTAATTCTAAATATAGTTAAAAGACTTAGCTAATTCTATGATTAGAATGAGATCTCTAAAACTAAGTTTGCATCAGTTAAAAGACTTTAATGTCCACTAATCATGATCATATCCATGGTGCCATCCATTCTGTCTCTATTATGCCCTGCTACAGATTCATGACATTAAGGATCTTGTTCCTATACACAACTTTATACTTTCTCATGTACTATGACTGACAAAGTCCATTAATACCTTAACATTCTTTTTAAAAATCTTTTTTGTTTATTATTTATTTGAGAGTGACAGACAGAGAAAGAAAGAGAGTGAGAGAGAGAGAGAGAGGGAGGGAGGGAAGGAGAATGGGCGCGCTGGGGCTTCCAGCCACGGCAAATGAACTCCAGATGCTTGTGCCCCCTTGTGCATCTGGCTAACGTGGATCCTGGGGAATTGAGGCTTGAACCGGGGTCCTTAGGCTTCACTGGCAAGCGCTTAACAGCTAAGCCACCTCTCCAGCCCACTTTAACATTTTTTTACTTTCCAGTTTGTCTTCTTTCCTACTATTGCTCCTCTGGAGCTTATTCAGGAAAATTTGTCTAAAAATCTCATTGAAATGTGGGAATTGTTATGCATGGCAGAGTATACTCTTCACATAACCCGAGACAGGTCTTTTCTAAGCAACCTCAGGAACTGTCCAGTAAAGTAACTCATATGCCCTGACACAATGCAGACTTACCCTGGGACAACACAGCTTTTGCATGTAATACTACTCATGTGCTCTGAAATGGCACCGGTCTGTCCTGACCACCTCATTCTGTGACTAACTGTGGTCTGGAGTGTGACAACTCACACATACCCTGACCAAGCAAAAATTCTACAACATCTATAACTGTGACTGTGAAATGTCTCCTGGAGCAGCTCATGACATGACCTAAAGTACCAAACACAATATCTCATAAATTTTCTTCATTTCCTGGCAATTGTGGCAATGAGCTGTGACACACAGACTTCTCCAGAAATATGCATTGCATGGACTCTTGCCTCTTGCCTGGCATCTTTCTCTTACCTGGCCTTGCCATGCCTCTAGCCTTTCCATGGCTAGCCTATTGTCTTACCTTGATGTGCCTCTTGCCTTGTCTTGCCTTCCCTATTCCTTTGCAGTGCCTTCCACTTCCCTTGCTTCATGCCTCGCCTCTTGCCTCTTCATTATCATCTTCTCTTCCTTGGCTTTTGCCTCTTGTCTCTTACCTGGTGTTGCCTATTACCTGTCCTCACCTCTTGCCTTGACTTCCCCTGTCTTGTCTAGCTTGACCTCTCCCCTTCCCTCACCTCTTGCTTTTCATGGCCTCTTTCCTTGACTTGCTTCTTTCCTTACCTCACTTCTCTTCTTGACTTCCCTTGCTTCTTGCTGCTTTCTTGGTGTCTGGCCTCTGGTCTTGCCTCTTGTGTCTTGCTTGCTCTCTTTATTTCCTGATCTCTTTCCCTGAATGACACCTTGTCTTGACTTGCCTCTTACTGGCCTTGCCATACCTTGCCTTTCCTTACCTCTTTTCTTGCCTTGCCTCTTTTTTTGCTTGCCTGATCTCTCTTGGCGCCTCTTGCCAATTCTCTGGCACTTTTCCCTACCTTGCATGTTGCCTTGGATTACATTCTGCCTTGACTTTCCTTGCCTGGTCTCTTAAGTTACCAGGCCTCTTACCCCTTTAGAAGCCTTTTTCTTGCATGGCCTCTTCCCTTGCATGTTCTCGTTCTTTGCCTCAACTTGAAGTAACTTTTTCCTTGCCTTTCTTTGCCTCCATCTTTCTTCTCTGCCTTTTGTCTCTTGGCTGGCTTGTTTCTCTTTCCTTCCTTGGGGTCTCACCTTGCCTTACCTCTTGTCACTTTCCTCTTGTCTTGCCTTACCTCTTGGTTCTGTCAGGAGCCATAGAGCAAAATCCTCTCCATTTTGCTTGGGCCTGTTCTTAAATGGACTCACTTGTTAGAAAGCTGGTCCATCCAGCTTGCAATTAGGAATGTTGGTCAGCAGACTGCTTGCAGAATCTTATCTTTTGCCAAAGGCCAGTTTATGGTCAGGCTGTTAAGCCATTGAGGCATAGTTAGATAAATGCTCAGTTACATCTCCTCTAGGCTCCCTAAGATTAGATAAAACCTGGTTACATCTCCTCTAGGTTCCCTAAAAATCCCTCAGCCCTAAATCATGTCAGCCAGCTTAACTCCCCACTTTCTTCCCCTATATAACCACTGTGTAAAAAATAAGAATCTGAAGACCTTGATCAGAACATAGACTTGGTCTCCTTCTTTGTGTCTCTTGTCTTTCATCCAGGTTAATTTCCCCTTGGGTCCTTGTTTGACTCCCCACTGGCCAGGGAAGGTTGCCTCATCTCTTGATGCTTTTCTCTTACTTTTCTTTGGCTTTTTCCTTTCCTGGCCTCTTGTTGGTGTGCTGGTTTGATTCAGGGATACTCCATAATCTTAGGTGTTCTGAATGTTAGGTTCCCAGCTGATGGAGAATTGTGAATTAACAACTTCTTCAGATAGTGGATTCTTGAGGGTGGGCTTATGGGTTTTATATTCAGTTTCTACATGTGATTGTGGAACACTCCTTTTCTTTTTGTCCACCTTATGTCAGCTAGAGGGTGTTCTCCCACTTCTTCTCATGCCATTGTTTATCCCTGCCATCACTGAGATTCCCCTCAGTTCTCTAAGCCAAGATAAACTTATTTTTATCCCACAAGCTGCTCTTTGTTGGGTACCTTTTCTGCCAGCAATAAGAACCTGATTTCAAGAGTAAAGTTATACTGAGCACTGAGATTGATGCTAGACAACTGACTGTGTGGCTCTGGCCTTATGGAGCTGATTTTCAAGAGGAATGTGGGAGGATTTTAAACCATGTCCAAAGGGATGCATTACAGTGCCATATGGACAGCTTGATGGACTATTCTGTTCAGAGTTGAAAGACAGAAATGCAGTAAGAACTATGGACTGTGAGGTTTGGATTATGAGGATGAGAAAAAGCTTTCCTTGGGCAGGGCTACCAGTTTGAGAAACTTTTGTTATGGTAATGTCCTGAGAAGTTGCAGAGGTTTGTCTGGCATAGAAATAAATTGGGTTGAGCAGAAGGCTATGGTATATAGAGAAAAAACTATATATTTGTGTGTGAAATACTGCCCATTGAGCTGCAAATGAGAAATTACAACCATTGAGAATGGGCAACTTCACCTGCATTGGGGCAACAGAAAGAATTTAGGCTCTTTTGAAGGGAACTGGGTGCTCAAGGGATGTCCTTTTCTTCAAAATCTGCTTTATTACACCATGCATTAGCAAATTGTCATCCTACCTGGTATTGTGGAGTATAATAAATGCAAGTAAGAGAGGGCCACTGAGTTTGCAACACACTCTTGTGTTTTGAAATGGCCAGTGGCAGTTTGAACCACGTTTTTTTCTGGATTCTTGAAAGTAGACTTGATGTGCTATGAAGTTGAAATGAGGATTGCACTGGAGACCCAGTCAAGATGCCAAGACCATGAGCTTGCTTCTAAGGAAAGCTAACCCTGGAAGAATTTTCCAGGCTTGTGAGTTACCTGGATGGAGGGGTGGAATTGGAACACTAGAGACTGACATGGTGACTTGTCTCAGGCTAGAGTTGTTAGACTTGGACTTATAGAGATTGATATTTGCCCTGTTTTAATCTGGTATTGGGTGAATGTTTCTTCACTATGCCCAATGACATCTTTTGCAATGTGAATGTTTATTCTGTGGCATTATAGTGTTTGCGGGATGTTTTGTTATCATTACTAACTTATAATATGTGGAACTATGTGGATGTTTGGACTTCTTTGAGATTGATAAAAACTATGGAGAATTTTTAAATTGGACTGGATGTATTGTATTTTACATCATGTATGGATATCAGGTTATGGCATCTAGGGGCAGAATGTGGTGGTTTGACTCATGTGTTCCACCTTAATCTTAGTTGTTCTGAATGCTAGATTTCTAATTGATGGAGGTTTGATAATCAATCCCTTTTGGAAACAGAATATTCCTGGAGGCAGACTTACAGGTGTTAGGGTTAGGGTAATGGTTAGGGTTACTTTGTTTCTCTTTCTTCTGTCTCTGTCTCTCTCTGTCTCTCTGTCTCTCTCTCTCTCTCTCTCATAAATAATAATAAGTTTATTGACAACTTCCACATATATAGACAATATACCATCATCATAATCCCCTCCCACATCTTAGCAATTATAAATAATAGTACTTGAGCTCGGAAGATGGATTAGTCACGAAGAATACTTCCAAGTAAAGCCTAACAATCTAGTTTTCATTACTTACTGCCCATGTAAAACCATATGCAGATAGTGACTCATATGTCAGGAGTTTTGTTTTAATTTTTAGTGTCAACAGGTCCTGGTGTACCTATTCTCTCTCTCTGTCTCTCTCTCTCTCCAATAAACAAATAATTTCTTTTTTAAAAAAAAAAGTAGTGGGCGAATGGATAACCAAGCTGATATATCTACACAATGGAATTCTACACAACAGGAAAGAAAAGAAAATGACACAATGAAATTTGAAGAAAAATATTCGAACCTAGAACATATAATTCCCAGTGAACACATACAATCACAAAAAGATAAATGTCACATGGTCTCCCTCATCTTTTCCATTGCTCTAGCTTGTAACTCCCTGCACCAGCAGGTGGATAACATCCACAATGAGCTGTTGATCAGAGAGACCTACAAGGTTTCCCAAAAGTGGGCAGATTTCTGTACAAGTACTTGATGACCCACCAAAAGTTAGTCAAAAAATTCTAAGTCTAAAACTCCATAAGCCATTTGCCTAGAACAGGAAGTGACCTGGCTACTATCTGGAAGGGACTATTCCCCAGAGTGTTGATTCATCTAGTGCCATAAAGTGGTACATGATTGAATAGGGATATTGACCAACATCTGGCCAAGCAACTCAATGTCTAAGCTACCCCGCAGCAAACAAACTAATGTGATGATCACCCAGGTGCAATAGTGGCAAACAGACATGATGGGTAACCAACTGCTGTTTATTTGGCTAAGTGATGTGCTGAGTAGTACAGAACCCATAGATGAAGCTGGGAAACAAGTCAGAACCATATACAAAAAATGAGCTCGCTCTCCACTATCAAGCTCCCATGAACTGTGGGCTTCACTCTCCATTGGACAATTTTCTTCTCTTTTTCAGACAAACACAGATCCTGACAAGAGAATCAGCCTGTCATACCTCACTAGGGCTCCAGGTGAAATCAACTGTAATTAGAGAAATGAGGAAGAATGTTGCTTTCTTGGTGAATGTGATGCCACAAGAAGAGTGAAGGAGATAGACACCAAACCTTCAAATCCTACCAAACCAGATATCCAGAGACAAAGAATCCCCAAAGACCGAAAATGAACCCAACATGGCTCGGGGAAATTTGTGGAAGAGGGGACAGAAAGATTGTTTGAGAAAAATGTGGGTCATTATGTGCAGAAACATTGCCTCGTACCCATAACTGAAAGCTATCTTCACAATTCGTGACCTATATTGCCCAACAAAGAGGCTCCCTGTGGATGGGGAGGACAAGGAGGAGGGTAATGATGGTACAAACATGACTGGGTATACACTTTTTACGTAACTCGTAAAAAATTGAGGGGACTTGAGCATATGAAATCTTTGGCCTTTGTGATGGTTGTTAAAAGGAGAATTCAAAAACTGATTGTTTGGAACTATGTCTAGTTTAGGTGATACATAGATTCCTGTGAAAATCCTTTTCAGTTAACCAGGAGGCCTTTAGAAGAATCCATTTTAAATTGAAAGAAAACATCCAGGTTCTATAGAGTTCTTTAGTGTTTAAAGTGCTGTCCATTAAAGCTCAGGGACTCTGGTTTGATTCCTCAGTACCAATATATGCCAGATGTACAGGTGGTGTATGCATCTGGAGTTTGTTGGTAGTTTGTGGAGGCCTTGCAAAGAAAAAAAAAAAAAAAAAGACACAGCCAACAACTCACAAGAACTCCAGCTAGAGGTATGGGGACTGGCTCCAAGTTAAAGGTGTTTGGTTGCTTAGTCTGCTGTACCAGTTTCAATTCCTCAGTACCACTATAAGAAACATCCAAATGTACATAGTAGTACATGTATGTGGAGACTCTTTGCAAGAAGTCCTGCTGTTCCCATTCTCACTTATATTTTTTGCTATTAAATAAACAATTTAAAGAACAAAAGAAAAGGAAAGATAGAAAGCAAAAAGATAGAAAGAATGAAAGGGAAAGGATGGAAAGACAAGAGCCCATATATTTTGGGAAGTAGGGGAGATAGTAAAAGCAATGCATTTACCATTTATTGCCACAGAACCTAGTTGTGCTCCAGGTCAATGGGGTGGTGTTCTTCTCTTCAGCTAATTTTGCCAAAGGATGCAAAACTTTTTTTTTTTTTTTTGTGGTAGCCAAATATAAGACACAATTGAAGTTCAGTGTAAGATGAACAATAGTATCTCTAACAATGTAACACAAGTAAAAGTTAATCATATACCCCCCATGTGACATAGAAGCAGGGATGTAATTACATGACATAAACACAGAGCAATACATAATATTAATCCGGCCTAATAACAACAAAACACACATATCACAATAGAATTTACAAGAAAAAGCAGATTGCAATGTGGGAAGGCGTGGATGGACAAAAGAGTGAATTCGCTGATTCCCATGCTCATGGGTAACCTACCAGTCCCACAACTCCCCAAGTAGATCTCTTAGCCAGAGTCCCAGCCTCTAGAAATAACTGCAGGTAAGGACAACCAGGCCAGTAGTTTCATCTGCTCAGGTAGTAACAGGCCATAGCCAGGAAAAACAACTTTCTGCACATTCACAGATTCCTACCCAACCCCTCACGTGTCATCAGACCACCCTCACACTCCCAGCTTTGGTCCCGGCTGTTCTGACCCCGACCACTGCAACTTCTTAACCAATCCATTTTGGCCCCCTCCCTGATTTTGACCCACCCAACGTGACTCCTCCCCTCCCCGTGACTTCCTTTGGACCTGCCCTGTTTAGATCAGGCCCACAGGATTCTAACCCTATCCTTTGCTTGGCTCCTGCCCTCAGGACTTCAGACAAGGTCTGCTACAGCCAGCTATGTCCCCATGCGACTTCCCTTCTGTGCCACTGTATTTCACCCACATATGGCTTCCCACCTGCTCCTCTATTTTCCATCACACTCTGCACAACTTCAGACCTGCTCTGCTGCACCCTAACCTGCCCCCAAGCATCTTCTGTCTGGCTCCATACTACACTGCCCTACCATACCCCACGTGACTTCCAACCCACTCCAATCTTTTCTGCCCCTGCCCTATGAGACTTCAGACTTGCTGTAGTGCAGAGGACATCCAACACACCAATCTGAACTCTTGCCCTGTCCACACATGACTTCCCACCCAATTTGATCATCATTGAAAAGAAAGTCTGAAATGTAGCTGGAGAAAAACAAGACATCACTTGAAGAATGGGTAACTACAATGTGGTATATCTACACAATGAAATTCTGTACAGCAGTCAGAAAAAAAAAATGACACAATGAAATTTGAGGAAAAATGTTTGAACCTGGAACAGATCATTCTCAGTGAACTTAGGCAATCACACACACACAAAAAATTGCCACATAGTCTCACTCATTTACAGCACCTAACCTGAACCTAACCAAGATACCTTACATACCCAACAAGCACCTCATGGACTAGACACTAGGATGGATGGGGAGTGAGGGAAGGTCATTGAAGGGGTGGGAAACACAAATCTACACACAAATGACAATGGTATGGCAAAATTGTACTTCCTAAAAGACAGACCAAATGGCTGAACCTTCACCGGGCCCTTACAGGGAACACCTGGACCACAAGACAATGGAGACTGTATGATGAAGACTAACCTTAATCTTCTACAGCTTCCCTCCCTCCTTCGCCCCCTCCCGCCCTTCTAACTCTTGTATATTATTTACCTTTTGGCCTCCATCTCTTAGTGGGCACTGACCTGAAATTATCAGTACCTGCATGTGGCTATCATCCACAATAAGCCTTTGATTAGAGAGACCTACAAGGTTTCCTAAAAGACAGGCAGATTTCTGTCAAGAGTACATGGTGACCCAGCAAAGGTTAGTGGTTAAGACCCTACTGCTGAAGACACCTTATGTTGTTGGCAGGAAGTTGGAAGAGAGTCAGTCCCTAGACAGTCAGTGTGTCTAGTGCCAGAAGGTGCTACATGGGACTGCTCTTGATTTGCCTAACTATTTCCTCAGTGGTATGGGACCCATAGCTGGAGCTGGGAAACAAGTCAGAACCATATCCAAACATAAGCCCACTCTCCAATATCAAGCTGCCATCATCTTGGGCTAAAAGAGGGTCTATATCTATTTAATTCTCTATTAAAAAAAAGTATGGGTTATCTCATTTGTCCAGGTGCTAACCTAGTCTCCGTTGGAGAACATTTAAAAGTAACCACATCAGAATCACTTCAAAGTTCCCAGTGGAAAACCTGAAAGACATAAGGGTCTTGAACGGAATACTGCAAAGTCTAAGAACCTAAGGCTTCAACGGCCTTAGTTGACCCACTAAAAGACACAAGATAACAGGGTAGATCAGAAAATTAGACTCTTCAAACTGTTTTCTTCAAGAAGTGCATCTCAGCACTAAAGACAGACACCTCCTCTGGGTGAAAGGGTGGAAAGTGATATTCCAAGAAATGGGAATAAAAAACAAGGAGGCATAGTCATAGTAATATCATATAAAACATACATCAAACCAAAAATAATCAAGAAAAGAAAAAAGAAAAAGAAGTCCAGTTCCTACTTATCAAGGGAATAGTCCAGCGAGAGGATGTCACTATCATCAATCTTTATGCACCAAACAAAAGTGCACCATAATTCATACAACAAAGCCTACTGGACAATAAAAGAGAAATAATCAGCACCACTATCATAGTTGGCAATTTAAATACACCATTATCACAATAGATAGATCATCTAAACAGACTCAACATGGAAGTGAGAGCTAAACAAAACCATAGAACATTTAAACTTAACAGACATCTACAGAACATTCCAAATGTTCTCCAAAAACCCAAAGCCAGACTACACAATCTTCTCAGCAGCCCATGGAACATTCTCAAAAATGAATATATAATAAGTCATAAATGCTGCCTCACTATATTTAGGAAGATTGACATAATCCTGTGCATCATATCAGATTACAGTGCTATATTGCTAGAAAATAACAACAAAATACCAAAATTTCCATCAGATCTTACAGGACACGATGAAGGCAGTTGTCAGGGGAAAATTCATAGGATGAAATACCTTCATACAAAGACAGGGAGATCATAAATCAATTACTAACCATCCTCCTAAAGGCACTAGAAAAGCAAGAAGAATCCAACACATAAAACTCCAGATTGAAAGAAACAATTAAAATGACAGCAGAAAATAGTGAATTGGAAAGTAAGTACAAATCAGGAAAATTGATGAAACAAAGAGTTTGTTCATTGAAAAAGTAAACCAGATTGACAAACCCTTGGCCAATTTGATCAAGCAAAAAAGGGGGATTATTCACATTAACAAAATTATAAATGGAAATGGAGAAATCCCAACAGACAGAGGTGAAATTGGGAGAATTATCAGGTCTTACTTCAGAAGCCACTACTCCACAAAATTGGAAAAAGTGGAAGAAATGGATAAATTCCTAGACATATACAATATGCCTAACCTAAACTGAGAGCACATTAGTCTCCTAAAAAACCTATCACACTCATCAAAATTGGCAAGGTCATAACAAACCTTTCAAAAAAGAAGAGTCCAGGACTAGACAGATTCTCAGCTGACTTCTATTAAACCTTCGTGGAAGAACTGAAACCAATCTTTCTTAATCTATGCCACAAAATATGAGACCTGGGAACTCCTTCTATGAAGCTCCTATCACTGTAATACCAAATCCAGCCAGAAATACCAGACAAGTTAAACTACAGGCAAAAATGAAACTTTTTTAGATGAAATGTCTAAAAAAAAATCGTGAAGAGGAATCAGAGAAGAAATGAAGGATATCAAAGAAGGAAACAAAGGAATTAAAGAAGAAATCAAACTTCTGAAAAAGAATACAGGAAACCAGCTTAATGAAATTGAAAAGTCATTACACAACAATAGTAAATATCTCTGAAGAATACATGCAGTAAGAAAAAACAAAACAAAACAAAACAAAAAAACTCTGTGGAAGTTCTCACCAGTAAAATGGATGAAGGAGAGAACAAAATATCTAAAGTAGAAGATGAGGTGCCAAATATAATATAGTCCAACAAAGAGCAAGGGAAACTAAAAGCAAGTTACAATTGGGTAATTCAAGATATACTGGAAACTTTGAAATGATTACATTTAAGAATTAAGGGTAGTGCTGGAGAGATGGCTTAGTGGATAAGTGCTTGCCTGTGAAGACTAAGGACCCCAGTTCGAGGCTCCATTCCCCAGGACCCACATTAGCCAGATGTACAAGGGGGCACACGCGTCTGGAGTTTGTTTGCAGTGGCTGCAGGCCCTGGCAGGCCCATTCTCTCTCTCTCTCTGCCTGTTTCTTTCTCTGTCAGTCACTCTCAAATAAATAAATTAAAATTAAAATTAAATTAAAAAAAAGAATTAAGGGTATAATAGAAGGAGAAGAATTTCCGTACAGAGGCTTAATAGGTGTTTTCATAAAAGGCATAGAAGAAAATTTTCCCCAGTTTGGAAAAGAATGCCAATGCAGATTCAAGAAGCTTTTAGAACACCAACAGAAAAAACCTGGAGAGATTCTCTCCTTGCCACGTTGTAATTAAACTACTAACACACAAGTCAAAGCAAGTATATTGGAAGCAGCTAGAGAGAAAAAGCAAATTACCTACAAAAGCAAGACCATCACAATACCTGCAGATTACGGAACACATACTTTAAGAGCGAGAAGGGGTTGGAGTGATGTATTCCAACCTCTTAAAGATCACAACTCTTAACCAAGTTTATTTTATCCTGCAAAGCTACCTATTCAAATTTATGGAGAAATAAGGACATTCTAGAACAAACACCACACAGGGTCATGATATACAGAGACATTTATCGTACCAGTAACTGTGGGCTAACTCCACAATGCATGACCCATATACTTCTACAAGGAGGGGCCAGTGGGAAGGGGGTAAGTCACGGATGAGCTAAAATCATACCAAACTGCCTGTATTTGCAGAATAGAAAACTAATTTTTAAAAAGTAAAAATAAATAAATTAAAAAAATAAAATAAAATATGAAAAAAATAAATAAAATGAAAATGTATGACATCTAAACCATCTCCATAGAAAAAAAATTAAAGTTATTCTTTACACTGAAGAGCACACAAAAGAGGAAATAAAATAAAATAATCCACATTCCAAGAACAGTTAAAGAAAAGAGTAATGGGAAAATGGGAAACACTTCACATAAGAAAAATGGCAAGAATAAATTCATAACTTTCAATAGTAACTGCTAATATCAATGACATCAATGTAGCAACTAAAAGCCGAAGGCTTGCAGACTGGATTAAAAGACAGGATCCTGCAATTTGTTGCCTCCAGGAAATTCACCTCTCAATAAAAGATAGACCACACCTTAGGGTGAAAGGATGGGGAATATTATTTATAGAAAATGGGAGTAGGAAAAAAAAAAAAAAAAAACAGAGGTTGCTATATTAACATCTGACAGGAAAGAATTCAAACCAACATTAATGAGGAAAGATGTAAAAGGGTCATTTTGTACTGATTAAAGGAAACTCCACAATCCTAAACATACATGTACTTAACATGGGGGTCCTCAGTTTCATCAAACACCATTAGACTTAAGATCATATATGACATTAAACTCAATAGTAATGGAAGAAATCAGTACCCCACTGTCATCACTTGAGGGGTCATCCTGGAAAAAAATAAATAGAAAGCCATCTGAATTAAATGATGCCATGGGGGGGGGGGAAGGGGGAACTAACATATATTTACAGAGCATTCCATGCAAATGCTGCAAAAAAATACATTTTACTCAGTAGCACATGGAACATTTTTGAAAATAGAACATGTATTAGCTTACATAGGAATTCTCCACAATTACAGGAAAATTGAAATAATCACTGGTACTCTATGATTTTAAAAATACACAATGGGATTAACTCCAAATCAGCAACACTGAAAGCTACAAAATGTAGAGAAATTCATGGAGACTAAACAGTACACTATTGAATGATCAAGGGGTAATTGAGAAATCAAAAAGTAAACCTAGTAAATAAGTAAATTCATAGATTAAAATTATGAATGCAAAACAACATACCAAAACCTTTGGCAAAAATGGAATCAGTCCAAAAAGGGAAATTTATAACTCTAAATGTCTATATTAAGAAATTAAGGAGGGACTTCTGGCCAAGATGGCAACTGCCTAGCTGTGCTGCAGATACCAGGAAAGAAAGGCAAGAAATTAAGGGTTATTAGGATCTTCCTGCCAGTGGGAGGGAACAGAGTGGGGTAAAACAAGAAATCACTATTCCCCTCTCGGTGGGAAGTCTACCCCACATAGAGCACTGCGCACCACACCCCAAGCTGCTGTGCTCCGACTGGGACCACCAGCCCATCGCGCAAAAGCCAGCCCACTGCACTGACTGCGCAGGGACCTCTGCCACAGTGCTCTGATCTCTGGCACTGGCCTACCACACAGTGCTCCATTCGCACACCAGCAGGGGCAACCTCTGCTGTGATTAGGCAGCTGCCAGACACCGCACCGCTGTGCACCCATCGCTTGCCCGCTGGGCAGCCTCTGCTGTGTCCCGATCCCGTGCCCACATCAGCTGCTTCGGCACTACAATTGCACATGCAGCAGGCCCATTCCCACAGCAAGGGCCACACAAGCCCACACTGAGTCACTAGTGCCAGCTCAGGTGACATCACCAACCTGTCCATTGCCACGCATCCCCCACTCCCCTGAGGCGAGACAGCACAGACTATTTGCAGGTCACAGTGTTCCCAGCCAGGGTTTGGGCAGCTTCAGGCCTGCAATCTGAATCCCCTTTCAAGATCAAAGACAGGCAGCTTTGGTGCATTACTGCGTGAGAATTCAGGCAACTTTGGTGCCCCTGACAGGCAGTAGATAGGTGGCTTTGGCAAGAGAGAGCAAAAAAACAGGCTGCTTGCAACTGCCCCAGGTTGCCTTGGATTCTCATTGAGCTAGATCCCAGGCTGCTCCACCCACCTACTTGCCCAAACACTGACATGGGTAGACCACAGAGCAAAAGAAATAACATGAAAAATAAAATGAAAGATAATCCAGACAGATCACCCAATTCAACAAGGATTACAACTAACCAAAACATAGAAGAGTGTTTAGGATCAGAACATCAAGTGGAAGCTATGAGCAATGCAACCCTGACCAACCTACTGCTAGAACTGGCAGAAAGCTACAAAGAACAGATAATCATGTGGATGCTACAATCACTAAGCGTGAGCAATATGACAAGTCACTGGAAGGAATTCAAAGAGAGCTAAGAGAGTTGAGGGAGAGTGAAAAATAAGAGGACCTTAAAAATCAGCTGGCCACACTAAATGAAAACATAAAGAAATGCAAGGATGATTTCCAAGAATCATCAAGAAAATCAGAAAATGAGGTGAAAAGGGAGCTGGACAGAGCAATGGAAGTGATGCATAGGAAAGTAGTAGAAAATGCAAACTTAATTGAACAAGGCCAAAACTCACTAGAGGCCCTCAAGAATAGAGTCAGTGAAGTGGAGGATAGAAACTCTGATCTGGAAGACAGGATGGAAGAAACAGTTAGAGAGTCCAAAAATTTCAGTAAGTTCAAAAGTTCCTGTGAACAGAAAATGAGGGAATTGTGGGATACAATTAAACGTCCTAATATCAGAATCATTGGAATACCAGAAGGAGAAGAATTTCAGACCAAAAGCATGGAGAACTTATTTAACACAATAAGTGAAGAAAACTTCCCCAGTCTCTTAAAAGAAAGGCCCATCAAGATAAAAGAAGCAAACAGAACTACTAACCAACAAGACCAAAGGAGAAACTCCCCAGGACATATTATCATTAAGACTCTGAACATTGACACCAAAGAGAAAATCCTAAAAGCAGCTAGGGAAAAACAGCACACCACTTTGAAAGCAAACCCCATCAGAATTACTTCAGACTTCTCAATGGAAACCCTGAAAGCTAGAAGGGCCTGGAATGATACTCTCCAAACTCTAAGAAACTATGGCTTCCGACCCAAACTGCTCTACCTAGCAAAAGTATCCCTTATAATAGATGGTGAAAGGAAAACTTTCCATGACAAAACTCAGTTTTACAATTATATGAACACAAAACCAAACCTACAGAAAGTATTCTAGGAAATTCTCCACAGAGAAGACACAAATAACCAAACATAAATGCCTACAAGAAGATCACAACAAACCAAACCCAGCGTAGACACAAAAAAATTTCAAATTCCATGAAAACACCAACACAACTCTATCACCACAACATGGCAGGGATCAAATCAAATCTCACAGTCATCACCCTAAATATTAATGGCTTCAATTCACCCATCAAGAGACACAAGCTAACAGGGTGGGTCAAAAAAATTAGACCCCTCAATCTGCTGCCTTCAAGAAACCAACCTTACCACTAAAGACAGAAACCTCCTCAGAACTTTCCATCCCAAATCCACAGACTATAAATTTTCCTCAGCAGCCCATGGAACATTCTCTAAAATAGACCACATACTGGATCACAAAGACTGCCTCCACATTTTTAGGAAAATCGACATAATTCCATGCACGATATCAGATCACAATGCTATATTGCTAGAAATTAACAACAACAACAAAAAACCCACCAAGAATCCCAATGGCAACTGGAAACTGAATAGCACACTCTTAAACAATAAATGGATAGTGGATGAAATAAAAAATGAAAATGCAAAATTCCTGGAATTGAATGACAATGAGAACACATAATACCAAAACTTATGGGACACAATGAAGGCAGTCCTCAGGAGAAAATTCATAGCACTCATTGCCTTCATAAAAAAGACAGAAAGATCCCAAATCAATAACCTAACCACCCACCTAAAAGCACTGGAAAAACAAGAAAAATCCAACCCAAAGAGCTCCAGAAGGAAAGAAATAATTAAAATCAGAGCAGAAATTAATGAACTGGAAACCAAGGAAACAATTAAGGCAATTGACAAAACAAAGAGCTGGTTCTTTGAAAAAATAAACAAGATTGACAAACCTCTGGCCAACTTGATCAAGCGAAAAAAAGGAGAGACACCAAATTAACAAAATTCAAAATGAAAAAGGAGAGATCACAACAGATAAATGAAATTGGGAGAATCATCAGGACTTATTTAACATACCTCTACTCCACAAAACTGGAAAATGTGGAGGAGATGGATAAATTCCTAGGCACATATCATCTACCAAAGCTAAACTCAGAGCAGATTAATCACCTCAATGAACCCATCACACTCATGGAGATTGAAGAAGTAATAAAAAACCTCCCAAAAAAGAGGAGTCCAGGACCAGATGGATTCCCACCCGAATTCTATCAAACCTTCATGGAAGAACTCAAACCAACCTTTCTAAAACTGTGCCGCACAATTGAAGAACAGGGAAAGCCACCCAACTCCTTCTGTGAAGCTAGTATCACCCTAATCCCAAAACCAGGTACAGATTCCACAAGAAGAGAAAACTACTGGCCTATTTCCCTAATGAACATACATGCAAAGATCCTGAAAAAAATCTTCATAAACCGAATCCAACAACATGACAAAAGCATTATACACTTTGACCAAGAGGGTTTATCCCAGGAATACAGGGGTGGTTCAACATATGAAAATCTGTCAATGTAATATGCCACATAAACAAGCTTAAACAAAAAAAAACAAAAACACATGATCATTTTGATAGATGCAGAAAAGGCCTTTGACAAGATACAACATCACTTCATGATCAAAACATTGGAGAGAATTGGAATGGCTGGTTCACATCTTAACATAATAAAGGCAATATACAAAGCTCCAAAGGCCCAAATAATACTTAATGGAGAGAGACTGGAGGAATTCCCATTGAGATCAGGAACAAGACAGGGATGTCCTCTCTCACCTCTGCTTTTCAATATAGTTCTGGAAGTCCTGGCTGAAGCAATAAGACCGGAGAAGGAAATAAAAGGGATACAATTTGGAAAGGAAGAAGTTAAGTTAGCTCTATTCGCTGATTACATGATTGTATATGTAAGAGGCCCGAGAGACTCCATCCCAAAATTCCTGAAGGTGATTAACTCCTATAGAAAAATAGCAGGATGCAAAATCAACGCACAAAAATCGGTAGCATTTTTGTTTGCAAATGACAAAGATACAGAAAAAGAAATAAAGGAAATAGTCCCATTTTCAATAGCAACAACAACAACAACAACAACAAAACCCTTGCAAACAGGGCTGGAGAGATGGCTTAGCAGTTAAGCACTTGCCTGTGAAGCCTAAGGACCCTGGTTTGAGGCTCCATTCCCCAGCTCCCACGTTAGCCAGATGAACAAGGGGGGCACACGTGTCTGGAGTTCGTTTGCAGAGGCTGGAAGCCCTGGCACGCCCGTTCTTTCTCTCTCCCTCTATCTGTCTTTCTCTCTGTGTCTGTCACTCTCAAATAAATAAACAAAAATTAAAAAATATTAAAAAAAAACCTTGGAATAATGTTAACCAAGGAAGTAAAAGATTTATACAAGGAAAATATAAAAACTCACAAAAAGAAATTGAGGAGGACTTGAGAAAATGGAAAGACCTCCCATGCTCCTGGATAGGCAGAATTAACATTGTGAAGATGACAATCCTACCAATGCCATATATAGATTTAACGTAATTCCAATTAAAATCCTTACAGTGCTCTTCACAGAGATAGAAAAAAATGATCTCAAATTTCATATGGAAAGGCAGAATATCCAAACATATCCTCATCAAAAGAGATACCTCTGGTGGCATAACCATACCTGATCTAAAGCTATACTACAAAGCCATAGTAATAAAAACAGCATGGTACTGGCACAAAAACAGGAATATAGACCAATGGAATAGACTTGAGGACCCAGATTTTGTGTCAAGCAGCTATAGCTACTTGATATTCAACAAAGGCCCTAATAATATAGGATGGAAAAAAGATAGCATCTTTAACAAATGCTGCTGGACAAACTGGATAACCACATGCAGGACACTAAAACTTGATCCACACATTTCACCATGCACTACACTCAAATCCAAATGGATCAAAGACCTCAACATTAGACCAGAAACTCAAATACTACATGAAGAAAAATTAGGAAGTACTTTCCATGATACAGGAATGGAAAAAGACTTCCTGAAAAAAAACCCAGTGGGCCAACCTCTTAAGCAGTCACTCAACCAATGGGATCATATGAAGCTGAGGAGTTTCTTTACAGATAAGAATATAATATGCAATGCCAATATAATACCCAGAAAATGGGAGAAAACATTTGCAGGTTATCCAACTGATAGAGGCCTAATCTCTAGAATCTACAAAGAACTCAAAAGTCTAAACAATAAAAAGACAAATACCTCACTCACAAAATGGGGTGAAGAATTGAACAGGCAATTCACAGAGGAAGATATACAAATGGAAAACACACACTTAAGAAAATGTTCATCGCTTATCATTAGAGAAATGCAAATTAAAACAACTATGAGATTCCACCTTACCCCAATAAGGATAGCCAACATCAAAAGGTTAAATGAAAATAAATGCTGGCAAGGATGTGGAGAAGCAGGGACACTCATTCACTTTTGGTGGGAATACAGGATGGTACAACCACTTTGGAAAGCAATATGGAGACTCCTGAAAAAGCTGACTATAGAAATACCAACAGAACCAGTTATACCCTTACTGGGGATCTACCTGAAAACCTTCAATTCACAGGCCATAGAGATTTGCTTAACCATGTTTGTAGTTGCTTAATTCATAATAGCTAAAAGCTGGAATCAACTCAGATGTCCATCATTAGAAGTATGGATAATGAAGGTGTGGTATATATACACAATGGAATTCTATATAGCAGTAAGAAAAAATGACACAAAGAAATTTGTGGAAAAATTGTTGAACCTGGAAGAAATCATTCTCAGAGAACTTACCCAATCACAGAAAAAAAATCAACACATAGTCTCATTCATCTAAAACTCCGAACCTGAATCTACCCAAGATATCTTACATACCCAGCAAGCACCTCATGGACTAGACAATAGGATGGATGGGGAGGTCAGGGAGGGCATCGAAGTGTGGAAAACAGTAATCTGGACCCAAACGGCAATGGTACCATAAAATTCTACTTCTTAAAAGACAGACCAAATGGCTGAACCTTCACTAGACCCTTACAGGAAACACCTGAACCACAATACACTGAGATGGTAGGATCAAGACTAACCTAAATCTTCTACATCTTCCCTCCCTCCCTCTCCCCCTCTCTCCTCTCTAACTCTTGTATATTAGATATGTTTTTCCACAATTTCTTAGTGGACACTGATCTGTAACCCACACTTCCAGCTTGGGCCTACCATCCACAATGAGGTTTTGATCAGAGAAACCTACAAGGTTTCCCAATTCAATGACAGACTTCTGTCAGAGTACTTGATGACCCACCAAAGACCAGTGGTAAGACCCTATTGCTGAAGACTCCATACGCAGCTGACATGTAAAATAGAATGGCATGGCTGGAAGCCAGGAGAGAGTCAGTCCCCAGACAGTCAGCATGTCTAGTGCCAGAAGGTGCTACATGGGCGACTGGGGGAAATGACCAATATCTGTCCAAGCAACTCATTGTCTAACTTAATTAGCAACAAATAACCTGATGTGATGCCCACACAAGTGCAATAGTGGTACACAGCCATGGTGGGGAACCAACTGCTCTTGATTTGGCTAACTGATCCCCTCAGTGGTATGAGACCCATAGCTGGAGCTGGGAAACAAGTCAGAACCACACCCAAACATAAGCCCACTCTCCAATATCAAGCTACCATCAATCATGGGGTGCAAGAGGGCCTACACCTATCAAACCCTCTATCAAAAAAGTAAGTGTTATCTCAATTTTCTGGGTGCTAACTTACTCTCCGTTGGAGAATCTGCTTCTCTTTTTCAGATAGATGCAGATCCTAAGGAGAGAGCTGCCCCAACATACCTCAAAAGGGGCCCGACTGAAACTAAGGACAATTGGTGAAACAAGCAAGGGTGATGTTTTCCTGATGAATTGGATACCAGCACAAAGAGGAAGGAAACCAACCCAGAGAAAAATATACTCCTACCAAATCAGAGAGCCAGAGCCTCAGAGGCCCCCAACACCTCAGCACTAAAGCAGACCAGAAATGAACCCAACAGGCTTAGGGAAATTTTGCGGAAGAGGTGGCAGAAAGAATGTCAGAGTCACATGTTGGGTCATGATATGAAGAGACATTTATCGTACCAATAACTGTGGGCTAACTCCACAATGCACAACCCATTTACATCAACAATGAGCATCCAAGGGAAGAGAGTAGATCATAGATGAGCCTAAACAATGGTACAAAAATGCCTGTATTTGCTGAAAAGAAAACTGATAAATTAAATTAATAATAAAAAAGAAATTAAGGAGTTCACAAACAATAATTTGGTTTTTATTAAGTAGTTTTGTATTCAGCAAATACATTCAGTCTTGTACCATTGTTAGGCTCATCCATGGCCTAACCCCTCTGCTGGGCCCCTCCTTGTTGAGGTATATGGGTCATGCATTGTGGAGTTAGCCCACAGTTATGGGTATGATAAATGTCTTTGCATATCATGACTCAACTTGTGGCTCTGACATTCTTTCCACCCCCTCTTCCGCAAAATTTCCCTGAGCCATGTTGGGTTCATTTTTGGCGTGCTTCATTGAGGATGTGTTGGGGGCCAATGGGTCTCTGGATGTCTGATTTGGTAGGAGTTGATTTTCCTCTGTTTTGATCTCCTTCACCTTTGTTCTGGTACCTGGTTCATCAAGAAAACAGCACACTTGCTTGTTTTGCCAGAGGCCCTTTTGTGGTATGATGGGGTGGCTCTCTCTTTAGGATCTACATCTATGTGAAAAAGAGAAGCAGATTTTCTAACAGACAGTAAGTTAGCAACAGACAAATGAGATAACCCTTACCTTTTCTACAGAAGTTAATAGATGTAGGCCCTCTTATAGTCCACGACTGGTGGTAGCTTGATAATGGAGAGGAAGCTTATGTTTGGATATGGTTCTGACTTGTTTCGCAGCTCCAGTTATGGGTACTGGACAATTGAGGGGATCAGTTAGCCAAATCAAGAGCAGTTAGTTTCCCACCATGGCTTTGTGCCACTGTTTCACTTGTGTGAGCATCACAACAGGTTGTTTTCTGCGATGTAGGTTAGACCATGAGTTGCTTGCACAGATATTGGTCATTTTTTCACAGTTGCCCATGTAGCACCTTCTGGCAAGAGATGTGCTGACTATCTCGGGACTAACTGTCTTCCAGCTTCCAGCCATGCCATTCCATTTTATGTGTCAACCACATAAGGTGTCTTCAGCAGTAGGGTCTTTCCACTAACTTTTGGTGGGTCATCTAGAACTCTGACAGAAATCAGTCTTTCTTTTAGGAAACCTTGTAGCTCTCTCTGATCAAAAGCTCATTGTGGATGATAGTCCATGCTGGTACTGGGAGTTACAGGTCAGTGCCCACTAAGAAAAGGAGGAAAAAGATAACTATTATAAAAGAGCTAGAGAGAAGAGAAAGAGAGAGAAAAGAAGAGGGAGAGGGCAGGAGGGAAGCTGTAGAAGATTAAGGTCAGTCTTTATTATACCCTCTCCAGTGTCTTGTGGTTCAGGTGTTCCCTCTAAGGGCCTGGTGAAGGTTAAGCCATTTGGTCTGCCTTTTAGAAAGTAGAATTTTATTGTACCATTGCCATTTTGGGTCTAGATTTGTGTTTCTCACCCCTCCATTGCCCTCTCCTCCCATCCTAATTTCTAGTCCACGAGATTCTTGCTGGGTATGTAAGGCATCTTGGGAAGATTTAGGTTAGGTGCTGTAGTTGAGTAAGACTATGTGGCAATTTTTTTTTTTTTGTATGATTGGGTAAGTTCACTGAGAATGATCTTTTCCAGGTTCAACCATTTTTCCCCCCAAAAAAATGACACAGTGAAATTTGAGGAAACAAATAACAATTTGATGCTTCACCTTCAGGTCTTGGAAAATGAAGAAGGCAAACCAAAAATCAGTAGATGAGAAGAAATATTAAAAATTAATTCAAAAATTAATGAAATATATTCCATAAAGATCAAAGAAACAAAGAGTTGGTTCTTTGAAAGGATGAACAAGATTGGCAAACCAGAATTTACCACAATAAAGAGAGAAGAGACAGAACTTCATGAAATTAGTGATGAAAGAGGTACCATTCCAACAGAATCCAAAAAAATTAAGACAATTATAAGGACATCCTTTAAGAATATATATAAAGAGAGATAGATAGATAGATTTAAAATCTGAAAGAAATTATTTCATTGATGCACATAACAAACCAAAATTAAATAAAAATGAGATAAACCATTTATATAGACCTACTCAAGTACAGACATTCAAGCCATTATATAAGACTCATAATGAAAACAACAAATGGCCCAGATGGATCCACAGGTAACTTTTACCAGACATTCATGAAAACTAACACCACTGCTTTTCAAATATTTCCATAATATAGAAAAGGAATAATTCTACTGAAATCCTTCTATGAAGCCAACATCAACATACTACCACAACCAGACAAAGACATAACAAAAATAAATAAATAATTAAAACTACAAACCTTAAAAACTCTACCAGGAAACTGTTAGAGCTAATAAACACTTTTAGCAAAGTAGTAGGATATAAAATAAATACACAGAAATTAGTAGGTAGTTTTCATATATTCTGATAAGAAATATGTTGCTGATGAAATCTTGGAAAGTCTAACATTCAAAATTGTCTTAAAAAAATAAATAATTACCTTGGAATAAACTTAACCAAGGAGGCAAAGGATATCCACAATAAGAACTTTAAAACACTCACGAGACATTGCAGAGGACTCAAGAAAATGAAAATATATCTCATGATCTTGAAATGGAAGTTTTTACTTTGGAAAAGTGCCAATCTTCCCAAAAGAAATTGACATATTTAATACAATCACCCCTTTCTACCCAACAATCCCTTCTTCCCCCTATCATTTGGACAGGGTTTGATGTCTCTCAGAAAAAGAAGGCTCAGTGTGTTCTTGGTGCTATCTAAAAGAAATTTTGCCACGCCATGGAGTGTAGACAGAACAGAATTCAAGTCAGTGACAACACAGTCCTTGACTGAGGAACAAAGTGAAAAAGACAGCATTCAAATGCGGACTGATATGAAATGATACTCAAATTATTAGATCTGTTCCAGAGCTAAAAGAGAAGTGCTGAAATATGTGACAGTGTAGTGATCACCCCTAAGTAGGACATCTCTATCTTCCCCAGGAGGCTCAGAGAACCTTGGAAGAAGAAGTAGAAAAAGCATAGTGATCTGCAGGATGAAGACAGTGATGGGAAACACGGCCCTCTCTCCATGACAGAGTCATTACCATCATAAAATCACAGCACTGTGGTTACCAGTACAAGACTGGGCCCATGCACTTTTCATCATGGAATGGGAAGCAGGTCATAAGTCCATGCCACACCCTGAAGATTTGTACAGTGAGTGTGTTCTGGTGAAAGGCCAGTCACTTCTTGAGTAGCATAGCCACTTGTTATATTGTCCATACTCCAGTTACAAATGCAAATTTGTCTCAGTACTATAAGTCTTGTATCACAAGTATTTTTTTTAAATTTTTTGTTCACTTTTATTTATTTGAGAGTGACAGGGAGAGAAAGAGGCAGATGGATGGAGAGAGAGAATGGGCGCTCCAAGGCTTCCAGCCACTGCAAATGAACTCCAGATGCATGCGCCCCCTTGTGCCTCTGGCTAACATGGTTCTGGGAGAATCGAACCTTGAACAGGGGCCTTAAGCTTCACAGGAAAGCACTTAACTGCTAAGCCATCTCCCCAGCTCCATCACCAGATTTTAATATTGTATTTATTCACCATAGAATGGGGAACATACAGATACAGTTTGGAGGGAGAAGGAAGATGTGAATATACAAGGGCATACCAGGGCCTCTGGCCAATGAAAATGAACTGGAGTTGCATGTATCATCATATGCATCTGTTCATAGAGAGGGTACTGGGTATTCAAATATGATTCCTTACACTTCTGAGGCAAGAAACATAACCACTAATGCTTCTCTCCAGCCCTAAATTTTCTCATTTTTGATGTAATCATATATTACTTTCACATGTTGAGTTAAAGATCCTGTCAGTGGATGTTATTGTTAAGCTCAATTTCTAGAAAATGAAACGTTTTGGACTCATCCTAATGAATATGCAGAATAGAGTACATTACAGAGAAGTGGAAATAGAATTCAAGTTGCTGGAAATGTATTTACATTTCGTATTAAAGTAGGTGGTCTTTCAGTGAGATTAAATTCACATTCTGAGAAATAATGTTGGCCCACCAGAAAAATATTGATATGCTGACATAATGGTATTCTTCTTTGCTTGCTTGTTTATGTAGTTCTGCAAGCAACACAGCTATGGAACATAAAAGTAATCTGGCTTCAGGCAAGCAAGTTCCAAACTCTCTGCCATGGAAAAACAGTAAGTAACATACAGGCAAAATGCTTCTATGCTGTTTTACTGTGTTGGCCACCACAAAATGGTGCCTTTCTCCAATCAAACATGCTGCATTTCAGCAGAAGGACATTTCATGGTTTTTGGTCTTCTGGAAGTACTGTTGTTACAAGTGCACATGACCACTCCGAGATGTTTTGTATGGATTCCAGAGGGGGTAACTTGGGCAGTCTCAGCCATCTTGTCTTGGCTTTCATGTCTGCACAGAAACAACCTACACCAGTCAGCTCTCAATCCCCTAATACTAACTTTCTAATGTCACTTCAACATCCAAATTCCCTTTAAGTCTTTATTATTACTTGAGCTAAATTTTGAGTGAATAAAAGATTGCCTTTAAACATCCCTTTTTAAACGTATTTTTATTTTCCAATACAATGAATTCACTAAATGATATTCTTAAAGGCTTGTTCATAGGACTGGGTAAGAATGTTCTTACATAAGACCTAAGGGTCTGATTTTCCTTGAGTTCTGTACCCCAGCATGCACATAAACAGTTGGGTATGTCCACCTCCAGGTGTAATCCCAGTTCCTTTGTGGAGTGGAGACTGAAGAATTGGTCTGGATCACTTGTTAGCCCGCTTGACTAAAAATGGCAGCTTCAGTTTTTATGAAACTCCATGTAAAGAAGACATGTAGATGAATAGAAGATATCAAAAATTCTCCATGATATGCATGCATGAGCACAAGGCATGTCACGTGTTCATACACCTCATACACCTACTAGAGACCTGTGGAAAAAAGGCTTTATAAAGCCAGGCATGTCAGCATATTCCTGGAATTTTAGCACTTGGGAAGGTGATGCTGGAGGATCAGGAATTCAAGGACTGACATGTTTCTGTGTTACTGTCTCAAAAACTTGATATGTAAAGAACTATTTTCCTTTTACTTTATGAGGTATCCTTTCAGTAATTTTGATTTTTTTAAATGTTGTTACGCTGTATACCATAAAAACTTATGATCCCTGTATAGTACTCATTGAGAATAGAGTAAATTTCATTTGGCATGATATGTTAACTTGGAAATTTTGTATTCATATGTGTGTATGGACAGTAACTGAACATCCTTCACAAGTAAGTGTTTAGATCCCATTTTCTTGTGTCTTCATGTGGCTACTAGACTAAATTGGGCCTAAAACATTTTGGATCCAATTTTCTTTCAGATTATGATGCCAAATTAAACCTTGGGATACTTTTTAAAGTATGTAGCCTAAATTATGGCCTTAAACAGTAATGGACTAGCATTTAGTAGTTAAATAATAATTGTAGCTGGATGGGGTGTCTTATGGCTCCAATCCCAGCACTCATTCATTAGGCAGAGACACGAATATTTCCATGAGAATGAACCTATATTGTTACCACGTACTCTACTCTAAGGAAGGTTATAATAGAATAAGATAGTTCAAAAATAAAAACCTTGATGTGGTAATACAAAACTAATCACAAAAGCAGAGATGTACAAGCATGATGAAAAAGGAGTTGAATATCATCCATGGCTTTATAAATTTGAGGACATTCTAGTCCACAAAAGATCCTCCGACTGCCCCACTTTCAAAAAGTTACAAGGGTGGATAGAAAGTTCAGCAGTAAAGGCTATAGATGGCAAATGCTGGGTCCAGGTTTAGTTCTTCAACAAACCGCTTAAGGCCAAAAGTAAAAGTTTGCACAAGCACATGCTTTCATTTTCATTAGCATGAAATCCTGGCATGCACACACATACAAACACATAAAAGCACACAGATAAACACAAGCAAGCAGAAAATGTAAAGAAATAGTCATCTTTTCCATGGAATGTTCACTTTAAAAATTATGTATAAGCAAACACCTACAGATACTATTTTTTAATTAGCAAATAAGGCTACTTGAAAAGAGAAAAGTGTTACTAATATAAATGGACTGCAATCAATGTAGAATTGTTCAAAATACACTGATTCTAGGGTCATATCTCCTGACTTGTTGAAATTTGAAGAGACAC
Organism: Jaculus jaculus; assembly: GCF_020740685.1. Taxonomy (NCBI): domain Eukaryota; kingdom Metazoa; phylum Chordata; class Mammalia; order Rodentia; family Dipodidae; genus Jaculus; species Jaculus jaculus. The sequence goes on from NC_059126.1 coordinate 4,516,338, forward strand.
AGTTTGACATAAGATTTGATGTCTGCACAGATTTTAATTCAGTTAGCAAGTTCCATGTACACAATGGTATAAAGAAGAAAGGTTCAGAAGCATCTTGGCATTCTTCCATTATCCACAATGGATACATAACACAACAATTTAGAAGCAGCTGTGTTGTATGTGTGTCTCAGATATTGCTGAAATTGTTCAGTTAAAAGAAGTAAGAACTTTTTTTTTCTCATTTCCTTACAGATGCAAGTATCTAGGAACAATCTCCCTTATTCCTGCTGTCCAAGGATTCCTATTTGTTTTATTCCAAGTGTAGTGATATATAATAGTAAACTAGATGATTTTGAAGCTTAACAACACCTGCCATTTTTTTCCTCTACAAGTATGTAATGCTTCAGTTATTTGATATCAGAACCCTTCTGAAAATTGCTGAGATAGACACCTTTTCAATTTAATTAATGCTGTGATAAAATCAAAATTCACACCATGCTATTTACTGAAACATCGTGCTGTACTGTTATAAAGGATCTGTCAAGATTATCCTGGATATATTGGTTGAAATAAGTACCTGCATTTCTTTACTCTGAAAAACTAGGAGCAAATTGTTCTAAGCAATTATGACAATGAGATTTTTGTAGTGTGTTGTGTTGGTGTATGCCTTTCACCCAAGCACTACAGAGGCTATGTTATGAGGATGATCTCCATGAGCTCCAGGCACAGTGTGATACACCCTGCACTTGAATGATATACTGCATCAACAAAAAGAAAACAAAAATTAATCTTTTATCACTCAAGCAGAGATTTTGAGATGTGATAGCATTTACATAGCAAAGTCCTACATTCACATTCATATATCATGTTGCAAGAATATTTTCAATATAGGATAATTTTGTATTTATCTCTCCACGTTCAAGCTGGAAAATATTGTTGCTAGTGAGACTGAGTAGATAGGCCCAGAATATAAACGCAGTTGATATAAAGCCTAATAACTAGGATGAGATTCCCACCAAACAAAATAAAGCCAGATTTCGTAGAGTAGATGTGTAACCCCAGCATGATGATTCAAGTCAGGAAGAAGAAAAGAGAATTCATGGATCTTATGGGTAACTAGCCTGACTAAAGAGACGTAGTACAGGATAAAAAGAAAACTTCCTATAAACACTAATGCAGAGAAAGGTGAGGACTTCAAATTGTAGTCCCAGAAGGTGGAAGGCTGAGTCAAGAGGAGAGGTGTGTTTTCAAGAATAACCTGGGCTATAGTGTATGGCCCTCTTTGAAAAATAAAAAGAATAGATTGAAATGTAGCTAACTTGGTAGGGTGCTTACCTAGCATCCACAAAACCATGAGTGGGATCCCTAGCATTGCATAAGCAAAGTGTAAGTGTGCATGCTTGTATTCCCAGCAATCAGGAGGTTAAAAAAAAATGTAAGAGAATCTCAAGATTATCATCAGCCTAGAATCCAGGACACACTTTTGCAAAAATAATAGAAATAAGCCTAGAAAAGAAAAAAAAATCTAGGGAAATTATGAAGTCTTTGCTTATATTTTAATATACAGTTTTATTGTCAACTTCTCCACCTACAGACAAGAAATCATAGTATTTCTCTGCTCGATTTTTTGCCTCATATATTTGCTCTCTGCCACATCACCTGCCTTTCTCTATTACTCTCTTTTAACTTAATGCCATCACCCTTTTCTTCTGCTCTGATGGTCTTGTGTATGTATTGATAGACACTGCAAACTTTTGGACATGGAAGCCAAATTCTGTGTGGACAGTTGCATAAAGGAATAGTACACTTCATTTGGCTCTTTCATTCATTCTGCCACCAATTCCTATATTTGGCTAAGACCATAACAATATAGGCTGGAAAAAAAGACAGCATCTTCAATAATTGGTGTTGGACAAACTAGATATCTGTACAGTGGACACTCAGACTTGATTCACACTTGTTACCATGCAGAACAATTAATTCAAAATGATTCAAAGACCTCAATTATAAGACTGAAAACTTGGTCATTAGTGGAAAATAAAAATAGACAGACTTTCTATGATTTAGCAATGGGAAAAAGAACTTCCTTAAATAAACAAAACCAGCACAGTATCTCAAACATTTACTCAACCATTAGGATCTCAGGAAGTGGAAAAGTTTCTTCACAGACATACAATAAGCACAGCCAATAGGTTATGCACATAGTGGAAGAAAATAATTGCAGGCTATCCAACTGACAGATGCCTAATTTCCAGAATCTGCAAAGAATTAGAAAACCTAAACAACAAAAAGTCAAAAGTCAAAAAAAAAAAAAAAAAACACTCACAAAATGGGTCAATAACAGGAAAGGAAGTTTTGAGAGGAAGAAACACAAATGGCAAATACACACTTAAGAAAATGTTCATTATCACTAATCATCAGGGAAATAAAATAAAAAAAAAAACAACTATGTAATTCCACCTTAGGATAAAAAAAAAAAAGCAATGGAATAAATGCTGGTGAGGATGCAGAAAAATAGGAACATGCACTGTTTGTGGGAATATAAGATGGTACAACCATTTGGAAAAGCAATGTGCAGACTACTAACATGTTTGAATATAGAAATCCAACAGACCCAACTTTTCCCTTACTGGGCATTTAACTTAAAATCTCCACACCTCCTTTCAGAGAGATTTGTTCAAATATGTTTACAGCTGCTCAATTTGTAATAGCCAAGAATGGGAATCAACCCAGATGTCCATCATTCCATGAATGGATAACCAGGATGTGGTTTTCTATATGACAGAATTCTACACAACATTAAGAAAAAACAATAGAATGAAATTTGAAGGAAAATGCTTAAATATGGAACAGATAATTCTCAGGGAACTCACCAATCACACAGAAATAATCATCCTATAATCTCACTAATCTATAGCTCCTAACCTGAATCTACCCAAGATGTTTATATACCTGCTAAGAATCTTGAGGCCTGGACAGTAGATTGGGTGGGGCAGGAGTGTAGCTAAGGACCCACACCAACAGGGGACACAAAACTGGACCCAAATGTCAATGGTACCATAAAATCTATATTCTAAAGGACACACTAAATGTTTAAACCTTCATCAGGCCCTTAGAGAGAATAGCTGAATCACAAGTCCCTAGAGAGTGTATGAGGAAGGCTGACCTTAAACTTATCCTGCTTCTCTCTCTCTTGCTCCCTCCCTCTTTTTTCTCTTCTATCTCTTTTATATTATGTACCTTTTCTTCCTTCTCTTCTTGGGTTCTGACTGTAACTTCCATATCAGCATGTGGCTATGGTTTCCGAAAAGAGGATACATTGCTGTGGGAGTACATGTTGACCCACCAAGTGTTAGCAGTAAGATGCTCTTGCTGAAGACAACTTATGCTATTGGTACATAACACAGAATGACAGGGATGGAATGTGAAAGAGTCAGGCCCCAGACAGTTAGCTCATCTAGTGTCAGAAGGTGCTACAGGAGTGACTGTGGGAAAATTACCAACATCTGTTGCTGGAGACTTCTGGCTGAAGGGGTGTGAGCCTGATGGGGAGTGAGGATTAAAGAAAGACAGGAGAAAGAATGAAAGTAAGGACTCCAGTCCAGGACTGAAGCAAGGACTGAAGCCACATTTATTTCTCCTTTTTTATATTTTCTTCTGAAAAGTTTGCCCATGGACAATTCCATGAGCTTCACATAAGTTTCTAACAAGACTACTCATTTCTGTTATAGAGTTTTTTCAATTCAATCACTTTTCAGTACAAAGGATTATCCCAAGTTGGGAAACAAACAAATCCTTTGATCCCAGCAATACAAGCATAAATCTTAAGGAATGCCCAGCTATTATCAGTAACACTGAATGTGCATAATCTTGCTTTTACATGTAGATGCCAAAGTCTTCCTGCCAAATGGCCCAGAACTATTGATACAAGGCCAGCCAAATGGCTCCTGAAAATTCCCCCCTTTCTATTTTTTATGAACCAGCCCCTTCTGGGTCTTGGTGAAGAAAGGCTGTGCTTGTCTTAGGTTATCCTCTATGACATTTAGGCCTTACCTGTCATCGGTACATGAATTCCATCATTCATGCCCTGTCTTAGGTTGACCTAGCTCGAGAGAATCTTACCCATCTTTGACTACCAGCTTCTGCAGGGCCTTAAAGATAATGTCTGAGAAAGCAAGGGTAGGGTCTAGAGCTGCATCCCATGTATTTCTGCATGGATATCCATAATGGCTCTCAAAAGGCATTTATCGAATATGGGAGGCAGACACAGAATGAGCAAAAGACAAATACGGGTATCAGCAAAGCTTCCTTTCCAAGAAGTGAGAGAATTCCATGGAGGCAAGGCAGACTTAAAAGCAGATACTAACTCATCAGCAGCTTTAGCTGCATCAAAAGTAAGATAATTATTTTGCAAAGTCAAAATCTCTTAATGCAACTGAATCAGATCCAGGGAAATATTATCATTATGCCAAGTACCTCTTATATGCATTTTTATCTTTTCCCAATGCTGTTGACTGTTATATTTTTTAGAAGTAACACAAATCCAATAAAAATCTACATGAGAGGACTTCAGGTTAAGATGGTGGCATAGGTACCATGCCAAAGCAGCTTAGGGGGAAAAAGACCAAAAAATCTCAGCAAAATACACACTTTTACTAAAAAGTGAGGTATATACAAAATTGAAGTGGCAGCAGAGAAGTAGGAGAGATCCAGAGCATCCAGAGCCCACACAGGCCGGCAAAAGTGGCCCTGGCAGGTCCGCGACTGCAGTGCACCAGAAAGTCACCAGGCTTGGCTCCAGCTGAAGGAAAATCCAGGTGAGGGGAGCTTTCACTCACACTGGAGATCTCTAAAACTCAATAAACATGAAGGGAGAGCATCAGTGAACAAAGGAGGAGCAGATCACAAGGTAGAAGAACATGTGAAACAGCAAGAGAACTAGAGCAGCTGCATCTCCCTCCCCTCCCCCACCAACTGTGCCCAGCTCCAGCAAACAGAGCATTGATCCCGGGAAACGGACACACCAACTTGAGCCAACAGCAGGACCCAAGCAGGAGCAGAGTCTGGCAGCAACATCAGTGGCTCCAGCACTGGTAACAGTGGTAGCAGCAGCAGACCCAGTAGCAGCAGTAGTGTCAGATCCAGCAGCAGCAGCTTCAGTGGTGGCAGCAGTGGCGGTGGACCCAGCAGTGGCAGCTACAGCAACAGCAACAGCAGCAGAGACAGCAGCAGAGTTGGACCCAGCAGAAGCGGCTTCAGCAGCAGCGGTGACAGACCCAGTAGCAGCAGCTTTAGCAGCATCAGTTCCAACAGCGGGGGTGCTGATCTGCAGGGCCACAGTTGCCAGGCTTGATTTGCCTCGCAGGAAAAGCCAGTGCCCAGCTCCAGAAATCAGAACAGAAGCCTGGTGACCCAGGCAGCAACTTCACTGAGATCAAAATCATCCAAGGTACCTGGGATTCCACCAGAGAAGAGTCTCCCTTGGTCACAAGGTGGCTTGAAGCCCACACAGACCAGAACTCTTAATCTTTTTGTTGATAGAGGATGTGGTTGTTATAATAACTACTTTTACAGACATACTTGGTGCTGTTTTTGATTGAATGGGTACAGTGTTTTGTTAAATTTTAGAATCTACCTGTATTTTATTAAACTCAGCCTACTTCAATGCTCCCATAGCAGGGAAACTCAATCCCTAGGACCTTTGTAGATACTCTGATACCCTTAAGAGCCACACCTAACACCTTAAGCTCCTACCCTGAAGACATATAACATCAGATCAATTGATATAGCTAAGAATACCCAGCTAGATAGAAAATCCAAGCATTAACTTAATCCAAGATGCAAAAATATATACACTATAACACAAGATACACTAAAAAGCAAGGCGATATAAATCCACGTAAAAGTATTAAGGCATCAGAAATGACCTCCAGTGAGAAAGAGTTAGAGGAAATGCCTGAGAAAGATTTCAAAAGAATGATTGTAAATATGTTCAAAGACGCCAAGGAAAAATCAAAGGAATCAAAGAAGAAATCAAAGAGGAAATCAAAGGAATAAAAGAAGACGGAGGACACCAATTTAATGAAATAAAGAAGGCAATACAAGACATAAATAAGGAAATAGAAACAATAAAGAAAAACCAGGCAGAATTACTAGCAATGAAGTACACAGTTAATAAAATAAAAAACCCTGTAGAAAATCTCACCAGTAGAATGGATGAAGGAGAGGACAGAATATCTAAGCTAGAAGACCAGGTGGCAGATCTAATACAGGCCAACAAAGAGAAAGACAAACTTATAGAAAAGTATGAGTGGGAATTTCAAGATATTTGGGACACTATGAAAAGATCAAATATAAGAATTCAGGACATAGTAGAAGGAGAAGAATTCCACTCCAAAGGTATAGTAGGAGTCTTCAACCTATCATAGAAGAAAATTTCCCCAAATTGGGAAAGAGTTGCCAATGCAGATACAGGAAGCCTTTAGAAGACCAGCCAGACAAAACCTGGAAAGAACCTGTCCTCGCCATATTATAATCAATCATTCAAACACACAAACCAAAGAAAAAGTATCGAAAGCAGGCATAGAGAAAAATCAAGTTACCCACAAAGCCTAGCACATCAGGATTACAACAGATTATTCAACACAAACTTTATAAGCCAGAATGGCTTGGAGTGATATATTCCAAGTTCTGAAAGATAACAATGGTCAACCAAGGTTACTTTATCCTGCAAAGTTATCCATTCAGATACATGGAGAAATAAGGTCATTCCATGGCAGAAGCAGGCTAAAGGTGTATTTGAAGACAAAACCAGCTCTACAGAAAATACTTAATAGAATCCTCCATGCTGAAGAAAAGGAAAAGCACACATATAAGGAACCTAGAAAAAACAAGCAATACTCAAGTGTTAGTTAACACAAGTGAGGACAGGTACAACCGGAACCACACACACACACACACACACAAATGGCAAACAGGGCTGGAGAGATGGCTTAGCAGTTAAGCGCTCGCCTGTGAAGCCTATGGACCCCAGTTAGAGGCTCATTTCCCCAGGTCCCACGTTAGCCAGATGCACAAGAGGGCGCACGCGTCTGGAGTTCGTTTGCAGTGGCTGGAAGCCCTGGCATGCCCATTCTCTCTCTTTCCCCCTCTATCTGTCTTCCTGTGTCTGTTGCTCTCAAATAAATAAATAAAAAAGAATAAAAAACTATTTTAAAAAACAAAAATGGCAAATATAAATACAGACCTTTCAATAATATATCTTAATGTGAATGGCCTCAATGCCCCAATGAAAAGACATAGGTTTGCAGACTGGGTTAAAAAGCAGGATCCTACCATTTTTTATCCCCAAGAAACTCACCTTTTTACAAAGGATAAAGATTATCTTAGGGTGAAATATTGGAAAATGATGTTTCAAGCAAATGGGCCTAGAAAACAAGCAGGGGTTGCTATCCTAATATGTGACAAGGTAGACTTCAGTCCAACATTAGTCAAGAAAGATAAGAAAGGTCACTTTATATTGATTAAGGGCACACTCCAACAGGATGATATTACAATCCTAAACATATAGGCACCTAATGTGGAGGCTCCCAAATTCATCAAACAAATACTATTAGCACAAAGTTCACAGATAACACCAAACACAGTGGTGGTAGGAGACTTTAACAACCCACTCTCATCAATTGACAGATCATCCTGGGAAAAAATAAACAGAGAGGCATCTAGACTAAATGAGGTCTTAGAAGGAATGGACCTAACAGATATCTACAGGACATTTCATCCAAAAGCTGCAGAATATACATTCTTTAAAGCAGCACATGCAACATTTTCCAAAATAGACCATATATTAGGACACAAAGCAAATCTTAACAAATTCAGGAAAATTGAAATAATTCCTTGCATTCTATCTGACCAAAATTGAATTAAACTACAAGTCAGTAGCAAGAAATCTTTAGAGCATACACAAAATTGTGGAAACTAAACAATACACTACTAAGTGATGAAATCAATAAGAATATCAAAAGAAATTAAAGAGTCAAACGATAATGAGGACACAACATACCAAAATCTCTAGGACAAAATGAAGGCAGTTCTAAGATGTAAGTTTATAGCCTTAAGTGCCTATATTAAGAAATTAGAAAGGTCTCAAGTAAAAGACCTAATGCTTCACCTTAAAGCCTTGGAAAAAGACGAACAAGGCCAACCAAAAAAGAAAAAAAGTGGATGGGAAGAAATAATAAAGATTAGAGCAGAAATTAATGAAATAGAAACAAAACAAAACAAAAAAAAAAAAAAAAAAACAAAGAATTAAAGAAACAAAGAGTTGGTTCTTTGAAAGGATACAGAAGATTGATAAACCCTTAGTAAATATGACCAAAAGAAAGAGAGAACAGACACAAATGAATAAAATCAGAGATGAAAAAAGGTAACATCACAACAGATTCTAGAGAAATTCAAAAAAATCACAGAAATATACTATAAAAGCATATACTCGACAAAATATGAAAATCTGAAAGAAATTATTTCCTTGATTTATATGACCTACCTAAATTAAATCAAGATGAGATTAATCACGTAAATAGACCTATAACAAGCATGGAGATCCGAAGAGTTATCAATAATCTCCGAACTAAAAAAAAGCCCAGGCCCAGATGGATTCTCTGCTGAATTTTACCAGACCTTTAAGGAAGAACTAACACCATTGCTTTTTAAGCATTTCCATGAAATAGAAAAAGTAGGAATTCTACCAAATTCCTTCTATGAGGCCAGCACCACCCTGATACCAAAACCAGGCAAAGACAGAACAAAAAAAGAAAATTACACACCAATCTCCATCATGAACATAGATGCAAAAATTCTCAACAAAATACAAGAGTACATCAAACAGAATACAAGAGTACATCAAAAAGATCATTCACCCTGACCAAGTAGGCTTTCTCCCAGAGGTGCAGGGATGGTTCAACACACACAAATCTACAAATGCAATACATTATATAAACGGGTTGAAGGACAAAAATCACATGATCATCTCATTAGACACAGAGAAAGCATTCGAATAATCCTACATCCCTTCATGATAAAAGTCTTACAGACACTGGGAATAGAAGGAACATATCTCAATATAATAAAAGCTATTTATGACAAGCCTACAACCAACATATTACTAAATGGGGGAAAACTGCAAGCTTTTCCACTAAAATCAGGAACAAGACAAGGGTGTCCACTGTCCCCACTTTTATTTAATATAGTTTTGGAAGTCTTAGCCATAGCAATAAGGCAAGAGACACACATAAAAGTGATACAAATTGGAAAGGAAGAGATCAAGTTAACATTATTTGCAGATGACATGATTCTGTATATAACGGACCCTAAATAGTATGCTAGCAAAATGTCAGAGCTGATCAAAACCTACAGCCATGTAGCAGGATACCAAAAACATACACAAAATCAGTAGCCTTCATATATGCTAACAACAAACACACAGAGGATGAATTCAGAGAATCAGTCCCATTCACTATTGCATCCAAAAAAATAAATAAACAAATAAAGTACCTTGGAGTAATCCTAACCATGGAAGTAAAGATTCTCTACAATGAGAACTTTAAAACACTCAAGTGAGAAATTGCAGAAGACACTAGAAAGTGGAGAAACATCCCTTGTTCCTGGATAAGAAGAACCAATATTGTGAAAATGGCAATCTTACCAAAAGCAATCTACACATTTGATGCAATCCCTATAAAATTCCAAAGGCATTCTTCATGGAAATAGAAAAAAAAATCCAAAAAATCATTTGGAATCACAAAAAAACCTTGAATATCTAAAGTAATACTGAGAAACAAAAATAAGGCTTGTGGCATCACCATACCTGATTTTAACCTGTATTATACAGAGCCATAGTAACAAAAATAGCATGGTACTGGCACAAAAACAGACATGTAGATCAGTGGAACAGAATAGAGGACCCAGATGTAAGTCCAGGTAGCCATAGCCACGTGATACTTGATAAAAATGCCAAAAATACTCATTGGAGAAAAGACAGCCTCTTCAGCAAATAGTGTTGGGAAAACTGGATATATCTCTGTAGAAGGATGAAAATAGATTCTTTTCTCTCTACGTGCACAAGAATTAAGCCCAAATGGATTAAAGACCTTAAAATTAGATCAGAAACTCTGAAACTGCTAGAGGAAAAATAGGTGAAACCCTTCAACATATTGGTCTTGGCAAAGACTTTCTGAATACAACCCCAATTGCTCAGGCAATAAGTCCACAGATTAATCACTGGGACCTCATGAAATTACAGATATTTTGCAGTGCAAAGGACATAGTGAAAAAAGCAAAGAGGCAACCTACAGAATGGGAAAAAATCTTCACCAGCTATATATCTGGTAGAGGATTAATATCGAGGATATACAAAGTACTCAAAAAGTTAAATAATAAGGAATCACACAAGCCAATCAAAAAAAAATGGGCTATGGAGCTAAATGGAGAATTCTCAAATGAAGAAATACAAACGGCATATAAGCATCTAAAAAATTGTTCTACATCACTAGTCATCAGGGAAATGAAGATGAAAACTACATTGTGATTCCATCTCACCTCTGTCAGATTGGCTACCATCATGAAAACAAATGATCATAAATGTTGGCAGGGATGTGGAAAAAGAGGAACTCTTCTACACTGCTGGTGGGAATGCAATCTGGTCCAGCCATTATGGAAATCATTTTGGAGGTTCCTAAAACAGATAAAGATTTATCTACCATATGACCCAGCTATAGCACTCCTAGGCATATATCCTAAGGAATCATCTCATTTCCTTAGAAGTACGTGTTCAACCATGTTTATTGCTGCTCAATTTGTAATAGCTGGGAAATGGAACAAGCCTAGATGTCCCTCAACTGATGAGTAGATAATGAAGATGTGGCACATTTATACAATGGAGTTCTACTCAGTGGTAAAAGAAAATGAAGTTATAAAATTTGCAGAAAAAAATGGATGGATCTGGAAAGGATTATACTAAGTTAGGTATCCCAGGCCCAGAAAGCCAACCACCACATGATCTCCCTCTATATTGACATATGTTCAGTCCCCCTCTCAAAGGATGGAAGTTTACACCAAGCCTTTTAGCTTGTGCATTAACCTGAGCATGAACACCTGCATCAAGCTGCAATTGATTCTCAAGTTCTCATTATGGGCCCTCTCCGGCCAGCATATCAAAAGTAATAGGTACCCCCTGAGCCTTATTTACCTCAGCAGTAGCCTGACAGTTTTCCATATATTCTATTTTGCACAATAAAGTCTCCCCCTGACAAACATGCCTTTGCTACTTGTTTCCAGTCCCCTGGAGGGAGCGCCTCAAATGCCACAGAGTCTGTAATAACAAGCGTGAAAGGAGCTGTAGGGCCATATTGCACACAAGCTGCTTTTAGTTCCTTCAACTGCTTAAAAGGTATAGGGCTATGAGATCTTACTCTATTCCCTTGAGTATCATTTTGTTCAAAAACAGGTTATATGTCAAATCCCTGCATATCTTCTCCTCTTTGCACCACTCCTGCAAGAGTGGCTTGCAGGAGTGAGACATAAGTTTGAATCAAAGATAAAGGATGAAGCTCACCCATAGGTTTTGACACTACCGCAATAACGGGAGGTTTCATTACAGCAGAAGGATTGGGAGTGGCTGTATTTCCTGGACTATGCTTTCCCTGACATTGCTGTACTTGTAATGACAGTGATTCAACAATATTTTACAAATGTTGCATCTCCTTTAAATATTTTTCTTTCTCTTTTCTCAGATTTAGTAAAAGTTATAAGAGTGGAAAGTCTTCCTCTTGGTGACCTTTTCTCACCTCCTCCTCTACTTCTGCTTCCTTCTCTGAGTCTGAATGATCAAGGCAACATTATTCTTCTCTAAATAAAAGTTTAGATCCAGACTCTGGTTCCTCAGGTGAAAGGGAAAGCTTAGTTTTATATTCTAAGTCCACACTGGAAAGAAATCCTTTGTCTTTTTAACTGTACTTGATTTAACTTTATCTCTTTCATGTCTAGGATCTAAACTATCTCTAACTAAAGCCCAAAGGCTAAAAGTTTCCACTGGTACTTTACCTGGCCCATGGGTATCATAATAATCTTGTAGCTTAGTCTCTACCCTGTGCCAGGTTCTTAAATCAACAGTTCTCCTTCTGGGAACTAAGGGCAGATTATTTCTATAAATTCCAAAAATTATTGTGCTGTTGCCTACTAACTTTGGTTCCCTGAGCATGCAACAAATTTTTCAGCATATGAACAAAAAGCATACGACTATTACCTTGTCCCATTTTTACTTATATTATTCACTGATCCTATTTTCCTTTCCCAGGCACGATATTTTTTTCTTTTCCCAAGTGCTCCTTTTGCTTTTCCTGCAGTATCCTACACTTTTGATCTCCGTATTCAGGCCTCACATTTGGGCACCACTTGCTGGAGCCTGCCAGCTGAAAGTGTTTGAGCCTGATAGGGAATGAGGATTAAAGTAAGACAGGAGAAAGTCCAGTCCAGGACTGAAGCAAGGACTGAAGCCACGTTTATTTCTCGGCAGTCCTTTTTACATCTTCTTCTAAACTGTTTGCCCATGGACAACTCCATGAGCTTCACACAAGTTTCTATCAACTCCTTTCTGTTAGAGTTTTTGCACTTCAATTGTTTCTCAGTACAAAAGATTAACCTAAGGTGGAAAACAAACAAATCCTTTGATCCCATCAATACAAGCATAAATCTTAAGGAATGGCCAGCTCTTATCAGTAACACTGAATGTGCATAATCTTGCTTACATGTACATGCTAAAGTCTTGCTGCCAAATGGCCCAGAGCTATGGATACAAGGCCAGCCAAATGGCTACCAACAATCTGTCCAAGCAATTCATGGTCTAAGCTACTCAACAGCAAACAACTTGACATGATGCTCATATATGTGAAATAGTGGTGCACAGCCAGGATGGAACCAATTGTTCTTTATTTGACTAACTGATTGGTTCAGTGGAACAAAATCCACAGCTAAAGGTGGGAAACAAGTTGGAACCATATCCCAAAATGATCCTGCTCTACATTATCAAGCTTTCAGAAATCATGGGCTATAAGAGGCCTACACATATTAAATTCTCTCTAAAGGAACAAAAGTTATTGCATTTTTCTGGCACTAACTTCACTCTCTGTTGGAGAATTTGCTTCTTTATCAGACAGATGCAGATTATTAGGAGAGAGCCAGCCCATCAGTGCTCCAAAGAGCCCCAGCTGAAATTAGAGTAGTTAGGGAAATGGGCAATAGTGCTGCTTCCTTGGTGAACCTAGTACTGGCACCAGGATGAAGGAGATGAACACAGAGAATACTCAACTCCCACCAAACTGGATATCCAGAGACAGAAAAGATCCCAAGACCTGATCATTGAAACAGACTTAAAATGAACCCTACATGGATCAGGGAAATTATGGAAGAGAGGGTGTAAAGAATGTTAGAGCCACACTTTGGGTCATTATGCACAGACACATTTTCCCTTACCTATAATTGATGGTTAACCACACAATGAATGACCAATATTCACCAACAAAGAGGGTTTCTGAACAGGGGGGATGACAGGAAGGAAGATAGCAATGATGGCATCATGACTGTATACACTGTGTACATGACTAATAAGGTCCTAGCTACAGATGATTGAGCTTCTGTGTGAGAAGGAAAATACTTAGTTGCAGAGGTCAGTAAGTGAAAAAGGAGACATAAAGGGAAGAAAAAGGAAGGGAAGAGGTACTTAATAGGTTGGTATTATACATATGTAAGTACAATGATTGAGATGGAGAGGTAATATGATGGAGAATGGAATTTCAAAGGGGAAAGTAGGGGGGAAGGAGGGTATTACCATGGGATATTTTTTTTATAATCATGGAAAATGTTAATAAAAATTAAATTAAAAAATCCTAAAACCTAATGTCAAGTGCTGATCAACTTTGCTTCAAACATGAGGAAGGAGTCTATCCCAAGGCAAGATGAAATAACTGGAAAATGTGTATGAAATTAATGATTTTAGGGATGGAGAATTGGCTTAGCAGTTAAGGCATTTGCCTGTGAAACTAAAAACCCAGGTTCAATTCCCCCATGCCCATGAGAACCAGGTGCAAAAAGTGGTCCATGAATCCAGAGTATCTTTGCAGTGGCTGGAGGCACTATAATGCCCATATTACCCTTTCTCTTTGGGTACTGTGATGAAATCAAATGGCCATAAATTCTGATGAGGATGCAGAAAAAGAGGAGGCCTTCTACACTGTTGGTGGGAATGCAATCTGGTCAAGCCATTGATCAAATCAGTTTGGAGCTTCTTGTGCCAACTATAAAGTGATCTACTGTATGACCTAGCTAGGCCACTCCTAGGCCTATATCCTAAGGACTCATGTCAGTACCTTAGAGAAACTTGCTCAACCATGTTTGTTACCATACTCCATTTTTTTTTCACTAGGTTGTTCCATTTCTCATTATTGTGATTATTGAGTTTTTTTTTTTTAAATTTTTATTTATTTATTTGAGAGCGACAGACACAGAGAGAAAGACAGAGGGAGAGAGAGAGAATGGGTGCGCCAGGGATTCCAGCCTCTGCAAACGAACTCCAGACGCGTGCGCCCCCTTGTGCATCTGGCTAACGTGGGACCTGGGGAACCGAGCCTCGAACCGGGGTCCTTAGGCTTCACAGGCAAGCGCTTAACCGCTACGCCATCTCTCCAGCCCTTATTGAGTTTTTTATATTCTGGAAATTAATGCTGTCAGATATGTAGCTAGTAAAGATTTTCTCCCATTTGGTACATTGGCCCTTTGCTCTATTTGGTGTCCTTTGCTGTAAAATAGCTTGGTGGTTTCACAAGGTCCCAGTTGTTGATTAGTAGTCTTATTTCCCCAGCAACTGGCTTATATTTAGAAAGCTATTGCCAATGCAATATGTTGTAGGATTCCCACTCACTTTCACTCTTGCAATTTCAGAGTTTCAGGTCCTATATAAAGGTCCCTGATACTCTTAGATTTGATTCTTTTACATGGGGAAAGATGAGGAGTATTTTAATCCGTGTGTGTGTGTGTGTGTGTATGTGTGTGTATGTGTGTGTGTGTGTCAAGATTTCTTAGCAACATTTGTTGTAGAGGTTATCTTTTCTCCAGTGAATATTTTTGCATTTTGGTCAAAACTCATGTGGCTGTAGCTACCTAAATTAACACCTGGGTCCTCCATTCTGTTTCACTGGTCTACATGACTGTTTTTGTGACATAACCATATTGCGTTTGTCTCTAGTACTTTTGGCTTAAAATTTGGTGTTGTAACACCACCACCTTAATTTTGTTGCTCAAAATTTGTTTAGCTATTCAAATCCACCCTCCCCTTTTGTGCTTCTATGATCTATTCCAACTTCTGAAAGATAACCACTGTGAACCAAGTTTACTTTTCCTTCAAAGCTATACATTCAAGTAGATGGAGAAATAAGAACACTTCACAACAAAATCAGTCTAAAGGAATATTTGAAAACAAACCCAGCTCTAAAGAAAGTACTTAACAGGATCTGCCATGATGATAACTCTTAATAACAACAGCCTTAATGTCCCAACCAAAAGACATAGGTTTACAGACTGGATCAAAAGCATGATCCTTTAATTTTTTGAGTCCAAGAAACTTGTATTTCTACAATGGATGGAGGCTACCTTAGGGTGAAAGGTTGGAAAAAGATGTTTCACATAATGGGCCCAGAAATCTAGCAAGGGTCATTTCCTAATATCTGACAAAGTAAACTTCAGTCCAACATTAGTTAGGAGAGATGATGGTCACTTTATATTGCTTAAAGGAACACTCCTACAGAAGGACATTGCAATCCAAAATATATATGTATCTAACATGGGGTCTGCCACCTTCCCAAACACACTCTATGAGAACTCAATTCATAGACAACCCAAAACACAGTTGTCAGGTGTGTCTTCAATACCCCACACTTGTCAGTTGACAGGTCAACCCAGAAAAATATAGAATATATAGAAAGGGCACCTCCAGAGATATGCTGTCCCTGTACACACAGTGAAGCTTCTAAGTGCCTGGATTAAATGCATATGCCACCATACCAGCTAAACTCTAAACATGTGATGCACCTCAAATGTAATGAGAGGATGAGTTACAAACAAAAGTTAGTCTACCTTTTTGCAGTTGATAAGGTGATATGGAAACCTGCAGGCCCTGATGTGGTGATTTTTAGCATGAGGACATTGTAATAGTTTTTCTGGATCTGGAGATTCCACTGATAGAGAAAGAAGCTCAGTTAAGTATAAAGCACAGTAGGACCTTATAGGATTACCCAGTTATGGGCATGTTGGATTTTTCAATACAGTCCATAGAAACTAATAAGTCTAAATAAAACTTAATATAAAAATAAAGGGTGATTAAACAATGATAGATGAAAATATTTGTAGTGGAAGGGTATGCTTTTAATTCCAGCCCACTGGAGGCAGAGATACGGTGATCATTTGAACTCAGGGCCAGGCTGAGCTAGACAGGGAGTTACAGGTCCTCTTGGGCTGGAATAAGAACTTACTATGGAAAAAGAAAAAAACAAAACAAACCAAACATAAATAATGAATATGCAACCATAAAAATCACAAACTATGTCTCTGTATATCTGGTATGGAAGAAGTTGAGTCTCCCATGACATCATCACTGAATCAGATGTGAAAGGAACCCAACATGGCTGAGGGAAATTTGTGTACAAAGGAGCTGAAGGATTGTTAGAGCCACACATTGGGTCATTATGCACAGAGACATTTCCTCTTACCCACAAGTTAAACTTTGTGAATGGTGGTAAATTAAATGGTTAAGCACACTCTCTGTGAGGACAGGTGACAAATTAGTAAAATGCTCCTACCACCTATGAAGACAAGGAAAAAAGTAAGATAACCAATTCACATTTGATAAAAAGTATATAAATCAGGAACCTGAAATGGAGAGCTGAACTCAGTGTGGAAATGAAAAAGTCAGATTTTCTGGGATAGTGGTTAGCATGGAATTAATTGGTAACCATGATCCTAAGCAAATAATCAAAGAAGTGACTTGAAGACCAGAATGAATAGGAAGGAAAAAAGACGTAGAGGTCTGCCAAGCTTATGATTCTAGCCAAAATCTTCTTTTGCTTAATATTTTATTTATTCTTCCTATATTTGAGAGAGAGTGAGAGGGGCAGATAAAAGGATAGAATGGGTGTGCCAGGGCCTTTATCCACTGCAAGAAAACTCCAGATGCATGTGTCCCTTGTGCATCTGGCCTATCTGGGTCCAGGAAAAGTGACCCAAGGTCATAAGGATTCTCAGGCAAATGCCATCATTGGTACTCCATTTCACCAGCCCACCAAACTCTTCTTAACCAGAAATCTTTTCTATGTTTGTAGTGACAGAATACACAGGGAGCATTTACTGATGAAATTCTTTTAAGTTTCCATTCATTTAATCCCTCCCATTACTAGTAAATTTTAGACCATGTCAGCAACTGGTAGACTGGACAAAGCTTATGAGTCACACATTTTATATGTAACTGCCCATATAGGGGCGTAGGTCAGAGAACTACCAGAAACATTTAGTGCTTGATTATTGGTAATGTAGTTAAACTGTACTCTACTTTTCTAGGTTAAAAACATACCACTTATTGAGTTTCTTGGAATCATGGCTAGGGCCTTGTGCATGCTAGGGAAATATTCTACAACAAAGTTAATTCCACTGACTTCAACAAAGTATATTTTATATGCTGAGAACTGTGGTGTATGAACATCTTGCATACTGGTCCTATGTCCAAGGGTATATACTACTATGCTCCCTCTCTCCCACTTCATTCCACTAATACCCCTCTTCAGTGGGGTTAACAGCCTTCACCGTAGGATCTTAAATGTCCAAGTCTCCCCCTTCTCTCTCTGTCTCTCTCTTTCCCTCCCCACCTCTCTCTTTGTGTTTGTGTGTGTGTGTCTGTGTGTGTGTGTAGGGGGGTGGGTGAGTATAGACAACATCACAAAATATACTTCCTATATTATGGCTGTTCTTTCAACTCCTCTTTTGGAATTAATGTTCCCTGAGGCTTGGAAGGCACTTGATGAGTGTCTTTTTTTGTTTTTTTGTTTTTGGCTTCAAAGAATTTTTTGTTCTAGTTTTACTACTCAAGGTAGAATCAACCTCTATTCTGCTGGAATTTACTATATAGCCTGGAACTCACAGTGGTCATCCTACATTGACTTCCTGAGTGTAAGGATTAACAGGCAGAGAGAGAATGGGCAGGGCACAATTTCTAGCCACTGCAAATGAGCGACAATTTAATTTGCTCCATTGCCTCTGCCATATGAGGGTACTGGGGAACTGGACGTGGGTCCTTAGTGTTTGAAATCAAGTGCTTGTATTGCTAAACCATCTCCCCAGCCCTGAATTTGATGAATTTTGAGTCACTTCAGTATCTACCACCATCTCCCTGGAAGTGATTTTCAGGATAGCAGTGAGAGTGGTATTCGTATTTAATCTACCACTAAGCCTGTAATATTGACTTTTTAAATTTGTTTTGTTTTGTTTTTGTTTTTGAGACAGAACCTTGGTATGTTCCTCAGCCTGCCCTCAAAGTTCAATCCTCTTGCCTCAGTCTCATCAGAGTTGGGTGTATATGTATACAAACCACACTCGGCCCTCATATTTCTCTAACAACTTAAGTTTCATGTACCTTATATCTGATGACATTGCCATGAATAAAGTGGGGTGTCATATGTTATAATATGAAATAACATATGTTATTTCAAGTTTGATCACTTATTCACATGAACCTCATGCAGACTTCATCTTCCAATGCATTTCATAAAGACACTTGAACTTTTCACAACAAACAGCAAACAAAATAGATATCAATGTACATGTATACAATTGATATGCTTAAAATCAGCATGGAAAACATACTGTGTCTTCATTGATGGCAGCAAAATACTCTGAGCAAGTGCTAGGGAAGGAAAAAGCATGTTTCAATGGATTAGCAATGGAATGTATCAAAAGATAGCCATAACATCTTTAGTAAGTTTTAAAATTAGGACAAACAAGTTCATTAAAAGAAACATTTCCCTTATTATATCATTATTTGCATTTTTGAAGCATTTAAAATGAGCTTATAAGATCCTAACTTCAGAATTTATTGCAATATTCATGCAGAATTATTGGGGTCCACATGATTTGAGTCAAAATATGATGACCCTTTTATGCTTTTATTCGCAGTAATCTGGCTATTTAGCTGCTGTTGGCATGACATATGAGGACACTTTACTCACATAACTGCAGAATGAACTTTCTGAGGAAGGAGCTAATAAAGGGAATGAGAAGATAGGAGTGGGGAGATATATCTAAGACAGAACCCAAAATCAAGATTAACTCCAGTTTGTAAACCCATGCCAGGATTCTGCACTAATAAAGTTATACAATTTAACACCAGTGTGCAAGCCCACTAACAGAAATAGAACCCCTAGCTGCACTGGAGTGATGGCTTAGCAGTAAAGATGCTTTCCTTTGGAGACTAATGATCCATATTGACTCTCCAGATCCCAGGATAACCAGACACATATTGGTGAAGCATGAGCAAGTTTACACTTTCCTTCTAGGTAGCAAAAGCACCTGAAGTTTGAACGAAGTACCTGAGACACTGGTGCATCAATTCTCCACACACATCTCTCTCTCTCTCTCTCCCTCCCTCCCTCCCTCTCTCCCTCTCTCTCTCTCTCTCTCTCTCTCTCTCTCTCTCTCTCTCCCCCCCTCCCTTCCTCCCTGTTTCCCTATCTGTCTGTATTTGTCTCTTATATATTTATTAAGCCCAGATTGTTTTTCAATGGCTTTTGGGAAAGAGAACGGTACCACCCAGCTGCACTTTCTATTCTTTATTTATGGTGGAGGGGTGGGGTTCAAGGTAGGGTCTCTATCAAGCTTAGGCTGACCTGGAATTCACTCTGTGATCTCAGGATGGCCTTGAAGTTATGGCAATCCTCCTACCTCTGCCTTTCATGTGCTGGGATTAAAGACGTAGACCACAATGCCTGGCCCTGTTCTTTTTATTCTTTAAATGCTTTTTTCAATCCCTTTCAACCTAGAGAAATTTGGCATTATCTGAGATCCCTGGTGACCTTTTATTCTTTCAGATTTTTGACAATCAGTTCAATAATATTTTAATAGTGAAAAACAATTACGGCCAGTAATTTACACATGGGTCTATTTAGGAGCTCACAGACATTACTCTATGGTACATGCTAGTATTTTTTTCTATAAACATGCTACAATTTATCCCTAAGTTATATACATATATATACACACACACACATACATACATACATACATACATATGTAATAGCACCCACTAACATGGCAATCCTTATCTTTCATATATACATATACATATACATATACATACACATACATACATACACAAATACACATGATTGATAAGGATAGCTCTTGCCAGGACAATATTTGAACTTACTTTGTTTTGCCAAGAATACTATATTATTTCACAAGTTCTGAAAGATAAATCATTGATAATAGTTCCTTGCTTACAAGGCTTGTCCGCATCATGGCTGCCTTGATGGATAACCCCACAACACATGAACCTTATTCTTCAAAGAGGAGGGTCCCTGCAGACGGTGGTGTGCAGCTAGGAGGCTAACGATGGGACTAACATGACTGTATTCACTGTGAATATAACTAATAAAAATGTTGTCAAGTTATAAGAATTTGGCAAGACCCACCCCACCAAAAATATTGTATTTTGCATACTGGGTGCTGTTGCAGGCCATGCTCTGATATTTTTGATTTTCATAACAGTAAATCGTGGTAATGAGAAGAAGTTTGAAATTGAGTGGTCTCTGCACCTGGTGTCTGGCTCTTAGTTCCTTTACTGTCTTCTAAAGTCACTGTTCACAGTCTTGTGATTATGGCTCACAGTGGCCATTCCAGTCCTTTCTAGCTTACAGCTCAGTGTTCCCTTGTCCAGCCTCTCCTTTTTCATAACAACCCCTCTCTACCTGTTATCTCCCACCCAGACATTGGCAAAATTACTAGTTTTGTGTTTTGATTTTTCCTTCTTTTCAGGATTCGAGTAAAAATGTGGTCTTTCAAGATGTTACCTGCATGTGATGCGAAGATCTTTTTGTTATTGTTGTCAGTTTGTTTCCTTTTGTCTTGTTTTTTATTTATTTATTTATTTTTTTAAATTTTTCAATAATGGTCTAGTACACTGTCACTGCAAATCCACAACTGAAGTTAAAATTTGCATGAACACACTGTTTTGTACTATGACTACTATAGGCATTCTTTGTTTACCAAAATGCCTCCTCACTTTCAACCTGTAAGGTGGGATATCCTCTAACCTGGAGGAAAACTGAAATATACCTAAGGGTAATTACCTATATCTTCTGAACAGTCTATATGCTTGTCTACCTTTGCCACTCTACACCCTCTTTTATGATTCCAAAAGCCCTTCTTTGGTTGTCCTCATAATAAACTCCTTCCATTCTTCCTATGAGTCATTTGAATTACTATGTGCTAGTGGAGGTAGAGTCTAAATCATCATTGTAATGTACTGTCCAGAGTTGAATACCATTGATACATTGTGGACACGTACAGCACAACTCCAGAATCACTCCTCTTTTTAAACAAACAAACAAACAACAACAACAACAAAATGACTTAGTTCTCAGGTCATTCCATTTAGATATTCTGATAATTTTCTACTACTGGTCGTTAATAACCTCATGCAACATTCACTTAATTTGTACATGTCCTTAAGGAGTAAAAACATCTCAACTGTATTGCAATTCCACAAGTTTAACATGGGATGACTCTTTCTACTTCCTCTGACTTAAATTCATTCCTTGGTTGTATTTTTTTTTTATCATTTTTCACCACAGGCATTTTTTGTGGTTTTTTCATCATTCTGCCCAACATTTATGAAAAAATTTACTAATGGGACTTCCGGTTAAGATGGCGGCGTAGGTACCACGCCAAAACAGCCTGGGGGGGGGAAGACCAAAAAAAAAACTCAGCAAAATACACACTTTTACTAAAAAGTGAGGTGTATAGGAAGTTGAGGCGGCAGCAGAGAAGTGGAAGAGTTATAGAGCATCCAGAGCCTGCACAGGCGGGAACAGCGGCTCCGGGGCGGCTCAGCTACCCGCCGCAACCGCGGAGCGGCAGAAAACCGCCGGACTCTCGGCTCGAGCCGCAGGACAAGCCAGGTGCGGGATTTTCCCCTCACACCGCGCTCTCCGCAACTCGGGAAACGTGAGGGGAGAGTGGCAGCGAGCAACGGAGGGAGGAGCAGACCGCGAGGTAAAAGCACACGATACAACCAGAACAGCCGCGGCTCCCTCCCCTCCCCTGCCGCCTGAACCCAGCTCCAGCGAACACAGCAGCAGCCCGGGACCCGGCCACGCCAACTTGGGCTGACGGCGGGACCCAAGCAGGAGCAGAATTTGGCAGCAACTTCAGCGGCTCCAGCACCGGTACCAGTGGCCCCAGCAGCAGCGGACCCAGGAGAGCAGCGGCTTCGGGGTGAGCAGCAGTGGTGGACACGACAACGGCAACTTCAGCAGTGGTGGGGGCTCCGGCGGTGGCACCTACAACAGCTGCAGAGGCGGCGGCAGCGGCTCAGTTTGCCCCGTAGGAAAAGCAAGTGCCCAGCTCCAGAAATCAGAACAGCAGCCCGACGACCCAGGCAGCAACTTGACTGAGACCACAATCACCCAAGGTAACTGGGATTGCACCAGGGAAGGGTCTCACCTGGTCACAAGCTGACTTGGATACCTCAACAGACCAGAAATCTAAACCTCTTTGTTGATAGAGGATCTGGTCATTATAATAACTACTCTTGCATACATACTCGGGGCTGTTTTTGATGGAATGGGTACAGTGTTTAGCTAAATTTTAGAATCTACCAGTATATTATTCCACTCAGCCTGCTTGAATACTCCTATAGCAGGGAAACTCAACCCCTAAGAACATCTTTGTAGATACTCTGAGAGTCTTAAGAGCCACACCTAATACCTTAAGGTCCTACCCTGAAAATATTTTACACCAAATCAATTGATACAGCTAAGAATACACAGCTAGCTAGAAAATCCAAGCATTAACTTAATCCAAGATGCAAAAATATATACATTATAACACAAGAAACACTAAAAAGCAAGACGATATAAATCCACCTAAAAGTATTAATGCATCAGAAATGTCCTCCAGTGAGAAAGAGTTAGAGGAAATGCCTGAGAAAGAGTTCAAAAGAATAATTATAAATATGTTCAAAGAGGTCAAAGAACACATGAAAACAATCAAAGAAGAAATCAAAGAGGAAATCAAAGAGGAAATCAAAGGAATCAAAGAAGAGGCAGGACACCAATTTAATGAAATAAAGAAGGCAATACAAGACATAAATAGAGAAATAGAAATAATAAAGAAAAACCAGTCAGAATTACTAGCAATGGAGAACACAGTTAATGAAATAAAAAACTCTGTAGAAAATCTCACCAGTAGGATGGATGAGGGAGAGGACAGAATATCTAAGCTAGAAGATCAGGTGGCAGACCTAATGCAGTCCAACAAAGAGAAAGACAAACTTATAGAAAAGTATGAGTGGGAATTTCAAGATATTCGGGACACTATGAAAAGATCCAATATAAGAATTCAGGGCATAGTAGAAGGAGAAGAATTCCACTCCAGAGGCATAGTAGGCATCTTCAACAAAATCATAGAGGAAAATTTTCCCCAAATTGGGAAAGAGGTGCCAATACAGATACAGGAAGCCTTTAGAACCCCAGCCAGACAAAACCCAGAAAGAAACTCTCCTCGCCACATTATACTCAAACTTCCAAACACACAAACCAAAGAAAAAATATTGAAAGCAGTTAGAGAGAAAAATCAACTTACCTACAAAAGCAAGCCCATCAGGATTACAGCAGATTATTCAACACAAACTTTTAAAGCCAGAAGGGCCTGGAGTGATATATTCCAAGTTCTGAAAGATAACAACTGTCAACCAAGGTTACTTTATCCTGCAAAGTTATCCATCCAAATAGATGGAGAAATAAAGACATTCCATGACAAAAGCAGGTTAAAGGAATATCTGAAGACAAAACCAGCTCTACAGAAAATACTTGATAGAATCCTCCATGCTGAACAAAAGGAAAAGCACACATATAAGGAACCTAGAAAAAACCAGCCATACTCAAATACCAGTTAACAGAAGAGAGCACAGGTAGAACCAGTAACACACACACACACACACACAAATGGCAAACATAAATACACACCTTTCAATAATATCTCTTAATATCAACGGTCTCAATGCCCCAACGAAAAGACATAGATTTGCAGACTGGGTTAAAAAGCAGGATCCTACAATTTGTTGTCTTCAAGAAACTCACCTTTCTACAAAGGATAGACATTATCTTAGGGTGAAAGGTTGGAAGACGGTGTTTCAAGCAAATGGGCCTAGAAAACAAGCAGGGGTTGCTATCCTAATATCAGACAGGGTGGACTTTAGTCCGAAGTTAGTCAAAAAAGATAAGGAAGGTCACTTTATATTGATTAAGGGCACACTCCAACAGGAGGACATTACAATCCTAAACATATATGCACCTAACATGGGGGCTCCCAAATTCGTCAAACAAACACTATTAGAACTAAGGTCACAGATAACACCAAACACGGTGGTGGTGGGTGACTTTAACACCCCACTCTCATCAATTGACAGGTCATCCAGGGAAAGAATAAACAGAGAGGCATCTGGACTAAATGAGGTCATAGAAGGAATGGACCTAACAGATATATACAGGACATTTCATCCAAAGGCTGCAAAATATACATTCTTTTCAGCAGCACATGGAACATTCTCTAAAATAGACCATATATTAGGACACAAAGCAAATCTTAACAAATTCAGGAAAATTGAAATAATTCCTTGCATTCTATCTGACCACAATGGAATTAAACTACAAATCAGTAGCAAGAAAGGCTATAGAGCATACACAAAATCATGGAAGCTAAACAATACACTACTAAATGATGAGTGGGTCAATGAAGAAATCAAAAAGGAAATCAAAAAATTTATAGAGTCAAATGATAATGAGAACACAACATACCAAAATCTCTGGGTCACAATGAAGGCAGTTCTAAGAGGTAAATTTATAGCCTTAAGTGCCTATATTAAGAAATTAGAAAGGTCGCAAGTAAACGACCTAATGCTTCGCCTTAAAGCCTTGGAAAAAGAAGAACAAGGCAAACCAAAAAGTAGTAGACGGGAAGAAATAATAAAGATTAGGGCAGAAATTAATGAAATAGAAACAAAAAGAACAATCCAAAGAATTAATGAAACAAAGAGTTGGTTCTTTGAAAGGATAAACAAGATTGATAAACCCTTAGCAAATCTGACCAAAAGAAAGAGAGAAGAGACACAAATTAATAAAATCAGAGATGAACAAGGTAACATCACAACAGATTCCAGAGAAATTCAAAAAATTATAGGGACATACTATAAAAGCATATACTCCACAAAGTATGAAAATCTGAAAGAAATGGATGATTTCCTTGATCTATATGACCTACCTAAATTAAATCAAAATGAGATTAATCACTTAAATAGACCTATAACAAACATGGAGATCCGAGCAGTTATCAATAATCTCCCAACTAAAAAAAGCCCAGGCCCGGATGGATTCACTGCTGAATTTTACCAGACTTTTAAGGAAGAGCTAACACCATTGCTTCTTAAGCTTTTCCAGGAAATAGAAAAAGAAGGAATCCTACCAAACTCCTTCTATGAGGCCAGCATCACCCTGATACCAAAACCAGGCAAAGATAGAACAAAAAAAGAAAATTACAGACCAATCTCCCTCATGAACATAGATGCAAAAATTCTCAACAAAATATTGGCAAACAGAATACAAGAGTATATCAAAAAGATCATTCACCCTGACCAAGTAGGCTTTATCCCAGAGATGCAGGGATGGTTCAACATACGCAAATCTATAAATGTAATACATTACATAAATGGGTTGAAGGACAAAAATCATATGATCATCTCATTAGATGCAGAGAAAGCATTTGACAAAATCCAACATCCCTTCATGATAAAAGTCCTACAGAGACTGGGAATAGAAGGAACATATCTCAATATAATAAAGGCTATTTATGACAAGCGTACAGCCAACATATTACTAAATGGGGAAAAACTGGAAGCTTTTCCACTAAAATCAGGAACAAGACAAGGGTGTCCACTGTCTCCACTTCTATTTAATATAGTTTTGGAAGTCTTAGCCATAGCAATAAGGCAAGAGACACACATAAAAGGGATAGAAATTGGAAAGGAAGAAATCAAGCTATCATTATTTGCAGATGACATGATTCTATACATAAAGGACCCTAAAGACTCTACTAGCAAGCTGTTAGAGCTAATCAAAACCTACAGCAATGTAGCAGGATACAAAATAAATACACAGAAATCAGTAGCCTTCATATATGCTAACAACAAACACACAGAGGATGAAATCAGAGAATCACTCCCGTTCACAATTGCATCAAAAAAAATAAAATACCTTGGAATAAACCTAACTAAGGAAGTAAAGAATCTATACAATGAGAACTTTAAGACACTCAAGCGAGAAATTGCAGAAGACACTAGAAAGTGGAGAAACATCCCTTGTTCCTGGCTTGGAAGAATCAATATCGTGAAAATGGCAATCTTACCTAAAGCAATCTACACATTTAATGCAATCCCTATCAAAATTCCAAAGGCTTTCTTCATGGAAATAGAAAAAACAATCCAAAAATTCATTTGGAATCATAAAAAACCTCGAATATCTAAAATAATACTGAGCAACAAAAAAGAGGCTGGTGGTATCACCATACCTGATTTTAACCTATACTACAGAGCCATAGTAACAAAAACAGCATGGTACTGGCACAAAAACAGACATGTAGATCAGTGGAACAGAATAGAGGACCCAGATGTAAGCCCAAGTAGCTATAGCCACCTGATATTCGATAAAAATGCCAAAAATACTCATTGGAGAAGAGACAGCCTCTTCAGCAAATGGTGTTTTGAAAACTGGATAAATATCTGCAGAAGGATGAAAATAGATTCTTCTCTCTCGCCATGCACAAGAATTAAGTCCAAATGGATTAAAGACCTTAACATCAGACCGGAAACTTTGAAACTGCTAGAGGAAAAAGTAGGGGAAACCCTCCAACATATTGGTCTTGGCAAAGACTTTCTAAATACAACCCCAATTGCTCAGGCAATAAAACCACAGATTAACCACTGGGACCTAATGAAATTACAAAGATTTTGCACCGCAAAGGACACAGTGAAAAAAGCAAAGAGGCAACCTACAGAATGGGAAAAAATCTTCGCCAGCTATATATCTGATAAAGGATTAATATCTAGGATATACAAAGAACTCAAAAAGATATCTAATAAGGAATCAAACAGGCCAATCAAAAAATGGGCTAAGGAGCTAAATAGAGAGTTCTCAAAGGAAGAAATACGAATGGCATATAAGCACCTAAAAAAATGTTCTACGTCACTAGTCATCAGGGAAATGCAGATTAAAACTACATTGAGATTCCATCTCACTCCTGTCAGATTGGCCACCATCATGAAAACAAATGATCATAAATGTTGGCGGGGATGTGGAAAAAAAGGAACCCTTCTGCACTGCTGGTGGGAATGCAATCTGGTCCAGCCATTGTGGAAAACAGTGTGGAGGTTCCTAAAGCAGCTAGAGATTGATCTACCATATGACCCAGCTATAGCACTCCTAGGCATATATCCAAAGGATTCATCTCATTTCCTTAGAAGTACATGCTCAACCATGTTTATTGCTGCTCAATTTATAATAGCTGGGAAATGGAACCAGCCTAGATGTCCCTCAACAGATGAGTGGATAATGAAGATGTGGTACATTTATACAATGGAGTTCTACTCAGCGGTAAAGAAAAATGAAGTTATGAAATTTGCAGAAAAATGGATGGACCTGGAAAGTATTATACTAAGTCAGGTAACCCAGGCCCAGAAAGCCAAGCACCACATATTCTCCCCCATATGTGGATCCTAGCTACAGATGACTGGGCTTCTGTGTGAGAATGAAAATACTTAGTAGCAGAGGCCAGTAAGTTGAAAAGGAGACATAAAGGGTGGAGAAAGGAAGGGAGGAGGATACTTAATAGGTTGATATTGTATATATGTAATTACAATGATTGTAATGGGGAGGTAATATGATTGAGAATGGAATTTCAAACGGGAAAGTGTGGGGGTGGGGAGTGAGGGAATTACCATGGGATATATTTTATAATCATGGTAAATGTTAATAAAAATTAAAAAAAAAAATTTACTAATGGGAAGAAAGAGTTATTTTGTCTCATGGTTTCAGAAATTCAAATAACACCACATCAGGAAAGGATGGCAGAATGACACAGTACTGGTAATTGGGACCTATGAGGTTATCTGTGCACATCATAATGGAAGCAGAGAGCAAGCACAAGTAGGCCCAGGTAAAGACCTTCAAGGGCCCCTCCCTGTTTAACTACTTCTCCCAGATAGGAATCTTTGGCTATCGTCTCCATAATCTCAAGGACAAGGCCACCAGCCATGGAACAAGCACTTCAAACATGAGACTTGTAGGGAAATTTTATATACAAATAATAACATGGAATACTCAATTCCTTAGTTAACTAATATGAATTTTATAGCTTTGGGATGTGCACTGCAGCATTCTGTAAGTGCAAAAATCTCTAACAATGCTAGCATGTTTCATGGAGTGTCAGGGGTTATCGACATAGAATGATTTGGCACTCCTCCAAAAATGTGATGTGTGCCTTCGTTTGTGGAGCAAGGCTCACAATAACAATGGAAATACATGTACACAACTCTGGAAGTCAGTGACTTGGGCTTCACTGTCACACCTATAGAAAAACCTACATGAGGGTGTTTGCTGACATTCCATTTCTAATAGTCAGCTTTATTATAAACTTGGTTTGAGGGAGCCACTGAAGCAGAATAGTAGCCTCTGTGTCACATACATGGACATGGGCTTATTCTCAACTGGGAATTTTAGAAAGCACTTAAATGGTGAAAATAAAGATTGGATCTGAGAGTGATACAGAATCTTCTGGTACTCTTCATAGCACAGAAAACTCATCATGGACTCTTGATATTGGGTATTAAGAACTTCACTATTTTATTAGAGAACCTAAAATGTGTAGTCAAAAAAACAAACTTTATGAAATCACAAATGCAGTTTTACTTAGCACAAAAAATTTAACTTCCCATGATATACTTACAGAAAAATAAAAATGTGGGTTATGTGTGATGGGATTTATTCACCCATTTTTGAAGTGCTTTCAATTAGTCCATGGAGGTCATTGTAATCCAATTTTACCTGGTGTAAGATATATCATGCTAGATGGATCAAATTTAGTACACAATATTAATGTGAAATATTCAGAGTAAATGCAGTTAATGTACATACTGTTGAAAAAAATTCAAGTAATTTTATTAAAACAGTATCAGCTCACATATAGTTCATGGTGTAAAAATATATTGAATCCTAACATTGAGGATTAGCATTTATTTAACACATAAACAAGACACTGGAGTCCAGATTCCAACAACAATTTCAGATATCTTCTTATTTGGAAGAATATTTACATAAAAATTAAGTTATAAATTGAGTTTTAAATAGTGTAGAAAGTCTTATGCTACATTCTGGGTAGTTGTTTACCTAAAAAAACGCATACATATTTTACTCCTAATGCCTCATTTACAATTTTGTTACTATTATAAGTCCCAATGACTCCCTCTAAAAATACCCCAAGCCAGCCCTTGGAGGCCTAGATACTGGTGATGTGGGTTCTAGCCATCTTTTTCCATTCTAGCCCAAACCTTGATTCAGCAAGGTCCCTGGTTTAACATTTGATTGGGAACTGCATCATTGCAACTAGAGAGATAAACTCCCATACAGTTCATCACATGCCTTCCCCATAAATTAACAGGTAACCCAGGCACAATACATCACCTGAAAGTTCCCTCATGTCCTTCTTCATCTTTCCATGTTAGTACATCACTACTTTGTTCTGGGCTTTGAGTGTGCCCTGTTCCCTGTAACTGAATCACAGAGATCTGTTTAGGCCAATTAGGAGACCACTGATCAGCTGTAAGTACTAAAACATCAGCTCCTGTGTCTAACAAACCTTGAAACTTTATACCACTAATATATAAAGTTAATTCCAGTCTGTGTGATCTAATGCCCTGGATGCAGTAAGCATCTGAAGAACCAAAACCTGCATCACCTCTTTTGTCCCTTTTACTAGCATTCTTAGTTTGTAGTTGAGGGAGGAATATTAATTGTGCTAATCATTGTCCCTTATTAATTACGGATATATCTCCAGGGCAATGGGTCATAACTATAATTTCACCTTCATAATCAGAATCAATCACTCCAGGAGGCACTAAGATTCCTTTCATGGTACAATTACTTCTCCCTAACAGTAGATCCTTAAGATAATGGCCCATAAACACCTGTTGATAAGGCCTGCATTCCAATTTCTGGGATTAATAGTGTGTAGGAACTGAGGTCCAGACCTGCACTGCCTGGGGTTCTTCTCAGAGGTCCTGAATGAATTGTATTTCTGGGGGATATAGTTCTGTAGTGCTTCTTAACATTGTTGCAGGGCCTGGAGCTGGACCCTCCTCCCGATTCCTGCAAGAGAGGATTTCCCATATTAGCATGTTTATATTTACATTCATTGGCCCAGTGTTTACCTCTCTTACACTTTGGGCACAACCCTGGTTCCATTCTTGGTGATTCATTCTTTTGCTTCAGAGGGCAGTTTGTCAACTGAGGTCCCATTTGATCACATCCAAAACAACTCTCTGGGAGACTGTTAAGTTTTTTTCTTATTTCCTTTTTGTTACTGACTTCCCTTGAAGTGCAGCAACTAAAGCTAGCCCTTGTGTATAGGATGGACCTATGTCAGAACATAGTGTAATTAATCAGATATGTTCCTCTTTTTTCTAAATGGTCTTAAGGCAGCTTGACAAGAAGAATTGGCATTCTCATTGGGTAATAATTTCACATGGGCAATTCTTGCTTTAGAATCTCCAAGCCTTCTGTTAGCAGCTTATAGTAATCTGCCGAAAAAGTTTTGATATAATTCATGGGGTCCTTGCCTAATTTTTGATAAGTCTTCAGTCCCCTTTTCCATGGATGGAAATTTACACCAAGCCTTTTTAGTTTGTACATTAACCTGAGCATAACCTGAACACCAGCATCAAACTGTAATTGATTTTCAAGTTCAGGATATGATCCTTCTCCTGCTAACATCACAAAGCAATTGGTATCCCCTGAGCCTTATTCACCTCAGCAGTGGTCTGACAATTCTCCACATGTTTTGTCTTTCACAATACTGTCCTCCTGACAAACATGCCTTTGCCACTTGCTTCCAATCTTCAGGAGGGAATGCCTCAAATGCCATGGAGTCTATTATAGCAAGTGTGAAAGAGCCATAGGCCATATTGCACATAAGCTGCTTTTAATTCCTTCACCTGCTTAAAAGGAAAAGGGTTCTGTGATCTTACTCTATTCCTGTGCCTGTGACCATCATTTTCTTCAAAAAATGGTGTACACATTGATTCCATGCACATCTCTTTGCACTGCTCCTGACACTACCGCTATGATGGGAGATTTCATTACAGAAAGAGGACTGGACTTCCAGGACCATGCTACCTCTGAAGTTGTTGTACTTACAAATACAGTGATTCAACCACATTCTGTAAATGTTACACCTGCTCTGGACATTATTCTCTATGTTCACTCTCAGATTTAGTAAAGTCTATAAAAGGTGGAAAGTCCTCCTTTTGGTGATATTTTGCAGCCTCTTCCTTGAATTCTGCCTCTTCATCTGAATCCAAATGATCAAGACAACATTCTTCTTTTTTAAATAAAAGCTTAAATCCAGACTCTGGCTCCGCAGGTGGATCAGAGGACTTAGTCATTTTCTAGGTTCACTCCAAGAAACACTACTTCTATTTACCAGAAACTGTATTTGATTGACCTTTCTCTCTTTCATGACTAGGTTCCAAACTATCTCTAATTAATGCCCATGAAATAAAATTATCTACTGGTACCTTATTCAGCCCATGAGCATCATAATAATGTTGAACCTTAGTCCCTACTATTTGCCAGATTTTTATTTTTGCCTTTATTTATTTATTTATTTTTATTTTTTTGTGGTTCCAGTTCTACCTGTGCCCTCTTCTGTTAACTAGTATTTGAGTATTGCTTACTTTTTTCTAGGTTCCTTATATGTGTGCTTTTCCTTTTCTTCAGCATGGAAGATGCTATCAAGTATTTTCTGTAGAGCTGGTTTTCTCTTCAAATAATCCTTTAACCTGCTTTTGTCATGGAATGTCCTTATTTCTCCGTCTATTTGACTGGATAACTTTGCAGGATAAAGTAACCTTGGTTGACCATTGTTATCTTTCAGAACTTGGAATATATCACTCCAAGCCCTCTGGCTTTAAAAGTTTGTGTTGAATAATCTGCTGTAATCCTGATGGGCTTGCTTTAGTAGGTAACTTGATTTTTCTCTCTAACTGCTTTCAATATTTTTTCTTTGGTGTGTGTGTTTGGAAGTTTGATTATAATATGGCAAGGACAGGTTCTTTCCAGGTTTTGTCTAGCTGCGGTTCTAAAGGCTTCCTGTATCTGCATTGGCACCTCTTTCCCAATTTGGGGGAAATTTTCTTCTTTGATTTTGTAGAAGACACCTACTATACCTTTGGAGTGGAATTCTTCTCCTTCTACTATGCCCTGAATTCTTATATTTGATGTTTTCATAGTGTCCCAAATATCTTGAAATTCCCACTCATACTTTTCTATAAGTTTGTCTTTCTCTTTGTTGGACTGTATTAGATCTGCCACCTGGTTTTCTAGCTTAGATATTCTGTCCTCTCCTTCATCCATTCTACTGGTGAGATTTTCTACAGAGTTCTTTTTAATTTATTTATTTATTTATTTTTATTTCATTAACCATGTTCTTCATTGCTAGTAATTCTGCCTGGTATTCCTTTATTATTTCTATTTCCTTATTTATGTCTTGTATTGTCTTCTTTATTTCATTTAATTGGTGTCCTGCATCATCTTTGATTCCTTTGATTTCCTCCTTAAGTTCCTCTTTGACTCCTTTGATTTGTTCTCTGACTTCTTTAAACATATTTACAGTCATTCTTTTGAAATCTTTCTCAGGCATTTCCTCTAACACATTCTCACTGGAGGTCATTTCTGATGCCTTAATACTTTTAGGTGGATTTATATTGTCTTGCTTTTTAGTTTTTCTTGTGTTATAATGTATATATTTTTGCATCTTGGATTAAGTTAATGCTTGAATTTTTTAGCTAGCTGGGTATTCTTAGCTATATCAATTGATTTGATGTTATATATTTTCAGGGTAGGAGATTAAGGTGTTAGGTGTGGCTCTTAAGACTCTCAGAGTATCTACAAAGTTGCTCCTAGGAGTTGTGTTTTCCCTGCTATGGGAGTATTCAAGTAGGCTGAGTGGAATAAAATACAGTTAGATTCTAAAAGTTAACTAAACCCTGTACACATTCAATCAAAAACAGCCCCAAGTATGTATGCAAGAGTAGTTATTATAACAACCAGATCCTCTGTTAACATAGAGGTTGAGATTTCTGATCTGTTGAGGGATCCAAGTCAGCTTGTGACCAAGTGAGACCTTTCCCTGGTGCAATCCCAGTTTCCTTGGATGATTTTGGTCTCAGTCAATTTGCTGCCTGGGTCATCGGGCTATTGTTCTGATTTCTGGACCTGGCTTTTCCTGTGGGGCAAACCGAGCCTGGCAACTGTGGCCCTGCAGAACAGCACCCCTGCTGCTGGAACTGCTGTTGCTAAAGGTGCCTGTGCTGGGTCTGTCAGCAGCTGAAGCTGCTGCTGCTGCTGGGCCCACCTCTGCTGCTCCTGCTGCTGCTGCTGTAGCTGCCACTTCTGGAGTCACTGCTGCTGCTGAAGCTACTGCTGCTGGGTCTGCCACTGCTGCCGCTCCTGGGTCTGCTGCTGCTGGGTCTGCCACTGCTGCCATTACTGGGTCTGCTACTGCTGGGGCCGCTGTTACCGGTGCCAGCGCCACTGATATTGCTGCCAAACTCTGCTCCTGCTTGGGACCCACTGTCGGCTCAAGTTGGTGTGGCCTGGTCCTGGGACACTGCTCTGTTCACTGGAGTTGGGCTCAGGCAGTGGGGGAGGGGAGGGAGCTGCAGCGGCTCTGGTTATCTCTCTGTTCCACATGTTCTTCTACCTCATGGTCTGCTCCTCCGTTGCTCACTGCCACTCTCCCTTTATGTTTCCTGAGTTGCAGAGAGTGCTGGTGTGAGTGGAAGCTCCCACACCTGGCTTTTCCTGTGGCTGGAGCTGAGCCTGGCCACTTTCTGTTGTGCCGCCGCTGTGGTTAGCGGAGCTGCCGGGGGGCCACTTTTGCCAGCCTGTGCAGGCTCTGGTGCTCTGGATCTCTCTTACTTCTCCACTGCTGCTTCAATTTCCTAAATACCTCACTTTTTAGGAAAAGTGTGTACTTTGCTGAGTTTTTGGGTCTTTATTCCCCCAGGCTGCTTTGGCGTGGTACCTACGCCACCATCTTAACTGGAAGTCTCCAGATTTTTCAATCAACAGTTCCTTCTTCAGGAAACCAAGGACAAACTTTCTCTACAAAAGCCAAGAAATTAATAAGTTGCTGCTGGCTAACTTTACTTCCTTGAGCATGCAACATATTTTTAAGCATACGTAAAAAAATAACATGTGTCTGCTGCCCTGACCCATTTTTTAATTTCTGTTTACACTTACTGCTCCTCTCTGTTTTCTTGAGTGCTCCTCTTCTGCCAGTGGTGTTCCCATTTTCAGGCCCCACATTGGGCACCACCTGCCAGTGCCTTCCAGCTTCAAAAGTTTGAGCCTGATGGGGAGAGAGAATTAAAAAAAGACAAGGGATAAGAGTACAAGCAAGGACTCCACACAAAGGCTGAAGCTCCATTTGTTTCTCAGCAGTCCCTTTTATAAGCTCTTGCAAAAAATAAAACAATGTACAAAAATATTCCATGGCCTCTACATAAGTTTCTATCCACATAACTTCTTCCTGTTACACAGTCATGCATCTCAACC
This sequence comes from Jaculus jaculus, assembly GCF_020740685.1. NCBI lineage: Eukaryota > Metazoa > Chordata > Mammalia > Rodentia > Dipodidae > Jaculus > Jaculus jaculus. The sequence continues at coordinate 4,551,569 of NC_059126.1, forward strand.
ACTTCTCAGTGCAAAAGTTATTCAAAGATTGATAGGCAGACAAACCCTCTGTTACCACCAATAATTTCCTCATACAAGCATAGGAGTTAAAGGATCAGCCAGCTCTTGCCAGAAATACTGAATTTACACAATCTTGCTTGCAGGTGCAAAATGTCTTTTTTCCACACAGCCCAATGCTGCATATTCAAGGTGAGCCTAGTGCCTCCCAACACCCATGAGTGCTGCTTGGACTTGGAAGGAACCAAATCATTGACTATCATTCTAAGCCTGTGTTCCCTTAGAACTATGCCTCTAAGCTCTGGTAACTGAACATAGAAGGCTGCTCTTCTATATTTATAAATTGGATTGGTAACTTCACTACATAAGCACAATACATAGCAGTTGCATCCCCATTGTGTTATCCACTTTTAAGTTTTATGTAACATTCAAATTTTTACATGGCCAAAAACTTAACAACTTTATTCAAAAACAGATTTTTTTTCACACAAAAGTCTAAGGTTTAGCAAATGTTTGATTTTAGCAAGAGACACCATGGTGAATCTTGTGCACCAAGATCTTACACAGCAAACTCTCTTCTAAGAAATATCAGAAAAAAAGAGAGCCAAAAAAATCATAACTTCTTTCTAGCAATGGCTCCTTTAGGAGAGAATCTTGGTAATTTGCCACATGGCAATGTGACCTAGGCTGTTAGGTTGAACTTTTTTTTTTTCAGTTATTGGAAATTATTCAGCCATTCAATCACAAACAACCTTGAATATCTAAAATAATACTGAGCAACAAAAATAAGGCTTGCGGTATCACCATACTTGATTTTAACCTATACTACAGAGCCATAGTAACAAAAACAGCATGGTACTGGCACAAAAACAGACAATGGAACAGAATAGAGGACCCAGATGTAAGTCCAGGTAGCTATAGCCACCTGATATTCGATAAGAATGCCAAAAATACTCATTGGAGAAAAGACAGCCTCTTCAGAAAATGGTGTTGGGAAAACTGGATATGTATCTGTGGAAGGATGAAAATAAATTCTTCTTTCTCTCCATGCACAATAATTAAGTCCAAATGGATTAAAGACCTGAACATCTGACCTGAAACTCTGAAACTGCTAGAGGAAAAAGTAGGGAAAACCGTTCAACATATTGGTCTTGGCAAAGACTTTCTGAATACGACCCCAGTTGCTCAGGCAATAAAACCACAGATTACCACTGGGACTTCATGAAATTACAAAGATTTTTCACTACAAAGGATACAGTGAATAAAACCAAGAGGCAATCTATATAATGGGGAAAAAAAATCTTCACCAGCTATATATCTGATAGAGGATTAATATCTAGGATATACAAAGAATTCAAAAAGTTAAATAATAAGAAATCAAACAGGCCAATCAAAAAATGGGCTATGGAGCTAAATAGAGAGTTCTTAAAGGAAGATATACAAATGGCATATAGGAATCTAAGAAAATGATTTATGTCACTAGTAATCAGGGAAATGCAGATTAAAACTACATTGAAAGTCAATCTCATTCCTGTCAGACTGGCTACCATCATGAAAACAAATGATTATAAATGTTGGCAGGGATGTGGAAAAAGAGGAACCCTTCTACACTTTTGGTGGGAATGCAGTCTGGTCCAGCCATTGTGGAAATTAGTGTGGAGGTTCCTAAAACAGCTAAACATTGATCAACTATATGACCCAGCTATAGCACTCCTAGGCATATATCCTAAGGATTCATGTCACATCCTTAGAAATACTTGCTCAGCTAAGTTTATTGCTGCTCAAATTATAATAGCTGGGAAATGAAAACAGCCTAGATGTCCCTCAAATGTTGAATGGATTATGAAGATACAGCAAATTTATACAATTGAGTTTTACTCAGTGGTAAAGAAAAATAAGTTATGAAATTTGCAGGAAAATTGATGGATCTGGAAAGGATAATACTAAGTGAGGTAACCCATACCCAGAAAGCCAAGCACCACATGTTCTCCCTCATATACACACATGACTGGGCTTCTGCGTGAGAAGGAAAAAAGTCAGTAGCAGATGCCAGTAAGTTAATAGGAGATATAAAGGGAAGAGAAATAACTGGAGGAGGATACTTAATAAGTTGGTATTGTATATATGTAAGTAGAAGAATAGATTAAAGGGGGTGTAAAGTCCCAAAGTGTGGGCAGGGGAAGAGATTGAGTAAAGGAAAGGTGGAGGGAGAACTAATCAAAATCTAAGAGGATTAAAATAAATTATATGGAATCCTCTGGTTTGGGACAGAGGAAAACTCAGGAGCCACATAGATCGTTGTTAGAAAATTTTCAGTGGCAGGGATGGGATACCTCCTTTTTGGCAAAGGAGGTCCTTGATGCCCCCAAAACATTATAGGCTATTGCTGAGGCCCTTGATTTCCCACTAGGCATAGATGGTAAGACCCTATTGCTGAAGACTCCATATACTTGTGCTGCAAGGCCACTGAGAAATCCCACTGGAACTGAGCTGGTAACCTCCTCCATGTAGAGCAGCTGACAGAAAGCCAGAAGAAGCCATTCTACATGTAGTTCAATGGGAGAGAGAAACCACCAGTGAAGATACTCAACAGTGGACACTACAAGCCTTATAAATGGCCAGGCAGGCCAAATGAGCCAATGGGTACAATAGTGGAATTTATGATTTGTTATTTGCCTAATACTGAAAGTGGAAATTCGATAGAATATTTTAGATATATATATATGATTTTATTCAAAATAACATTTTGATTCATTTTACATTCCTCAGGTGAAAGAAGTTTTCTGGAAAAGAAAATAATACTCAATTAATTCTATGACATCTTATTTATATTTACTGTATACTTGACATGTAGGTATCTTCTATTTTCCTTTCTCTCTTTCCTTCCTTCTTTGCTTCTTCCTTCCTTTCTTTCCTTCTTTACTTTTGCTTTAATATGACTAGGGGAAAAAACACCTAACTGATTTCTATGAAATATGCATCATTTCTGATTCTACATAGTCAATATGCTACTATGGACATGTTTTCACTTAATAGGTGCCAAATTGTGTAGGACATTACTTACTATCTCTTTTGCAGTTTTGACAATGATGCACATATTTTTTTAGAAATGAAATATAAAAAAACCCATAAAGACTGTAGGAGTACTACAGTTTTTACCTTAATGATGCCAAGCAATGTATACTGTCTAGAAGTGTTTGTATAAAGAAGGAGCAGTTGTATTAATTTAAGTTGGGTTTTAGTCAGCTTCATCTTGCTACAATGAGCATCCAAACCAGATACAGTTTAGAGGATGAAAGGTTTATTTCATTCAGTGCATAGATCCAAAGGGAAGTTCCATCAATGTCAGAAAATTCTGGGCTCCTTTCACAGGACCCCACAAGAAACTGCCACCAGCTAGTAGTATCACAAGGGAGCAAAAAACAGTAGGGACCCAGACAAAATTTATACTTCTTTTTACAAATGGAATCAGATCAACCAACACCACAAAAACACCTTAGGGCTGGACACTAGGATGCAGCTCAAGTGACACCTCTTCTATCTGTGCAGCTAGAAAACCAAGTTTTAATAAACATTTGAGTCAAATGGGGGACATACTTGTAATCTACCACCTTCTGCCCCCTCCTCCAAATATACTCAGGGCCATATAATCTTGCAGATTGTATTTAGTACAAACTTCAGATTCCATAATAGTTACTAATTAACAGATTGTTCCAAAGTCCCAACTCTTATCTGAGATGCAATACTGTCTCTTAAGTGTAAGTCTTGTAAAATAAAACAACTTGCATACTTTTAAGAAATAATAACACCGAGTAAACATTTCCATTGTTAAAAGCCAGACTTGACCAACATAAAGTCAATAACCATTAGACAAACATCTGCAGTTCAAGTCCATTATCAATTCCCAGGGTTGAGTCACTACATTGCTAGTTCTTCTCCAGCTGAGCTGAGTAGACAGGAAAATCTTCCATCCCAAGCCGACAGCACTCCATAATAGCCTTTGCACAGTCCTAGTATTTAGTCAATCATGTTTGGGTCTACAAGGCAAACCATGGTGCATCTCCAAGTGGCCTCACTAGTCTGTATTCAGGAACTTCATACCCTGCTTCAGATGATACATCCCAGCAACAGCTCCTGGAATCATTTGTACTTCCTGGACCACTTTAGGCACTTTTCATGCCTCTTAAACCAATACAAGGTGTGCAGGACACAGCTATGTTGTTAATCCAGCAATGAAAAAATTATGTGCCTTGAAGAGCAGGTTTCTTCCTTTGAGTCATCTCCTTCCCAAAGAGTTAGCATTTCAACCTCTCATTCTTTCTGTTTTGAATCACCTCCAGCATTCTCATGATTGTTTCAATTAGCTTGGTTATCTTCCTCAAGATTGCTAATGTGTTTGACATAGCAGTTTCAATAACCTCAAATGAGTCTCTGTGACTATAATTACAAATTTGAAGTTCTCCAATTTTAATCGTGTATCTCTCAGATCTGTATCTTCCAAAAAGTACATCAGCCTATTACATTTATAAATTAAACCTTGATAAAAAATAAATTAAAAAAAAATAAATAAATCTCTGGGCATGGGGAGCAGAATACTACCGCCCTTATTCCACTAGTTCAGTCCAGCATGGTGCTCTTCAGGTAATTCTTCCTTTAGAAATTTCCTAAGCAACGCCTCCAAATATAATTCTCTCTTCATTTAGCATTTTCTTTTTCTTCTTTTTTTTATTTTTTATTTTATTTTTTTTATTAACTAGTTTTGTATTCATCAATTGCAGTCAGTTTTATAGCATTATTAGGCTCATCCGTGATCTACACCTCTTCATTGGCCCCTTCTTGTTTATTTATATGGGTCGTGCATTGTGGAGTTAGCCCACAGTTACTGGTACGATAAATGTCTCTGCATATCATGACCATACATGTGGCTCTGACATTCTTTCAGCCCCCTCTTCTACAAAATTTCCCTGAGCCATGTTGGGTTCATTTTCAGTCTGATTCAGTGATGAGGTGCTAGAGGCTTCTGGTTCTCTGGCTCTCTGATTTGGTAGGAGTTGATTTTTCTCTCTGTTGAGCACCTTCCTCTTTGTGCTGGTATTCAGTTCATCAGGAAAATTGCATTCTTGCTTGTTTTGCCCATTTTTCTTAGTTTCAGCTGGGGCCATTTTAAGATATGATGGAGTGGCTCTCTCCTTAAGATCTACATCTATCTGAAAAAGAGAAGCAGATTCTCCAGTGGAGAGTAGGTTAGCACCAGGACAAATGAGCTAACCATTACGTGTTTTTTTTTTTAATAGAGAATTTAATAGGTATAGGCCCTCTTGTAGCCTTTGATTGATGGTAGCTTGATAAGGAAGAGTGGGCTTATGTTTGGATATGGTTCTGACTTGTTCCCAGCTCCAGCTATGGGTCCCATACCACTGAGGGGATCAGTTAGCCAAATCAAGAGCAGTTGGTTCCCCACCATGGCTGTGTGCCACTATTGCACTTGTGTGGGCATCACAACACGTTATTTGCTGCTAAGTAGGTTAGACCATGAGTTGCTTGGACAGATATTGGTCATTTCCCCCAGTCGCCCATGTAGCACCCACTGGCACTAGACATGCTGACTGTCTGGGGGCTGACTCTCTTCCAACTTCCAGCCATGCTATTCCATTAAATCACCAGAAGAAACCACAAAACTTGGCTTATGCCTCTCTGGCAGCCATCTGTGGTGCAAGTAAGAAGTTCATTTCCATTCCTCCAGTGCAAAAATTCCAAAAGATCAAAGTACATGTAGTCACAGTTATCTAAACACCACAATTTTCAGTACCAAATCTTCTGTCTCAGTTTCCCGTTGCTGGGATGACCATCCAAAGTAGATTGTTTATAGGAAGGAGACTGGAAAGCTGTGTTTTAGTTAAGCACCTGAGTCTGTTGGAGGACAAGCAAACTACCACAACTTACATGGAAATCTATTCCTCTATAAGAGGAATTCCAACAGAGAGTAAGTTAGCACCAGACAAATGAGATAACCATTACTTTTTATAGAGAATTTAATAGGTGTAGGCCCTCTTGTAGCCCAGGATTGATGGTAGCTTCATAATGGAGAGCAGGCTTATGTTTGGATATGGTTCTGACTTGTTTCCCAGCTTCAGCTATGTGTACTGTACCACTGAGGGGATCAGTTAGCCAAATCAAGAGAGTTGGTTTCCCAACAAGACTACTTGCCACTATTTCACTTGTGTGAGCATCACAACACATTATTTGCTGCTAAGTAGGTTAGACCATGAGTTGGACAGATATTGGTCATTTTTTCCCCAATCGCCCATGTAGCACCATCTGGCACTGGACATGCTGACTGTCTGGGGACTGACTCTCTTCCAGCTTCCAGCCATGCCACTCCATTTTATGTCAACCACTTAAGGTTCACTTAAGGTGTCTTCAGCAGTAGGGTCTTACCACTAACCTTTGGTGGGTCATCAGGTACCCTGACAGAAATCTCTCTTTGTTTTAGGAAAACTTGTAGGTCTCTCTGATCAAAAGCTCATTATGGATGATAGCCACATGCTGGTACTGGGAGTTACAGGTCGGTGCCCACTAAGAAAAGGAAGAGAAAGATAACTAACTAATATAAAAGACTTGAGAGAGAGAGAGAGAGAGAGAGAGAGAGAGAGAGAGAGAGAGAGAGAGAGAGAGAGGGAGAAGCTGTAGAAGATTAAGGTCATTCTTCATCATACCCTCTCCAGTGTCTTGTGGTTCAGGTGTTCCCTATAAGTGTCTGGTGAAGGTTCAGCCATTTGGTCTGACTGTTAGGATGTAGAATTTTATGGTACCATTGCCATTTGGGTCTATATTTGGATTCCTACACCCTCCATTGCCCTCCCCTCCTTCCACACCCATCCTATTGTCTAGTCCACGAGATTCTTGCTGGGTATGTAAGGCATCTTGGGGAGATTCAGGTCAGGTGCTGTAGATGAGTGAGAGTTTGTGGTGATTATTTTTTGAGGTTGGGTAAGTTCACAGAGAATGATCTGTTCCACGTTCAACCATTTTTCCTCAAATTTCAGTGTGTTATTTTTTCTTACTGCTGTATAGAATTCCTCTGTGTAGATATATCATAACCTAGTTATCCATTCTTCTAGTTATGGACATCTAGGTGGATTCCAGCTCTCAGCCATTACAAATTGAGCCACTAAAAACATGGTTGAGCAAATCTTTATGACCTTTGGTTTGAAAGTTTTAGGGTAGATGCCTAGTAAGGAAATAACTGGGTCTGTTGGTATCTCTATAGTCAGCTTTTTCAGGAGTCTCTATATTGCTTTCCAAAGTGTTAGTACCATCTTACATTCCCACCAACAGTGGATGAGTGTTCCTACTTCTCCATCCTCTTGCCAGCTTTTATTTTCATTTAATTTTTTGATGTTTGCTATCCTAACTTTATCCTTAGGAGAAATCTCATGGTTGTTTTAATTTTAAGTTCCCTGATGACTAGGGATGATGAACATTTTCTTAAGTGTGTGTTAGCCATTTGTATTTCTTCCTCTATGAACTTCCTTTTCAGCTCTTTGGTCCATTTTGTGAGTGGGGTGTTTGCTGTTTTACTGTTTAGATTTTTGAGTTCTTTGTAGATTCTAAATATTAGGCCTCTCTCAGTTGGATAACCAGCAAATATTTTCTCCCATTCTGTGGGTAATCTATTGGCTTTGCTTATTCTTTGCTTGTCTGTGAAGAAACTCTTAGCTTCATGTGATCCCCTTGGTTGAGTGACTGTTTAAGATCATGAGCTACTGGGGTTTCGTTCAATAAGTCTTTTTCCGTTCCTATATCATAGATAGTACTTCCTATATTTTCTTCCAGTAGTAGTCGCATTTCTAGTCTTATATTGGGGTCCTTGATCCATTTAAACCTCAGTGTAGTGCATGGCGAAATGTGTGGATCAAGTTTCAATTTCCTGGGTATCGTTACCCAGCTTGTCTAGCACCCTCTGTTGAAGATGCTGTCTTTTTTTCCAGCCTATATTGTTAGGGCCTTTATCAAATATCAAGCAGCTATAATTGCTTTACCCAAAGTCAGGGTCCTCAAGTCTATTCCATTGGTCTATATTCCTGTTTTTATGCCAGTACCATGATGTTTTTATGCCTCCAGAGGTATTTCTTTTGCTGTGGATATGTTTGGATATGTGAGGCCTTCTGCATTTCCATATGAAATTTGACATATTTTCTACCTCTGTGAAGAACACTTCTGAGATTTTAATTGGAATTGCATTAAATGGTGTATTGCTTTTGGTAGGATTGCTATCTTCAAAATGTTAATTCTGCCTATCCAGTTGTATGGGTGGTCTTGCTATTTTCACCAGTACTACTCAGTTTCTTTTTTGAGTGTTTTTATGTTTTTGTTGTATAGATCTTTCACTTCCTTGGTTAACATTATTCCAAGGCATTTTATTTTATTTATTTTGCTATTGAAAATGGGACCATGTCACTTATTTCTTTCTCTGTATCTTTCTCAGTTGCATATAGTAAGGCTACTGATTTTGGGACATTTATTTTGTATCTTACTACTTTGCTATAGGAGTTAATCACCATCAGCAGTTTTGGATGGAGTCTCAGGTCTCTTACATATACAATCATGTCATCAGCCAATAGAGGTAAGTTAACGTCTTCCTTTCCAAATTGTATCCTTTTTATTTCCTTCTCCTGTCTTATTGCTTGAGCTAGGACATTCAGTACTACATTGAAGATAAGAGGTGAGAGTAAACAACCCTGTCTTGTTCCTGATCCTTAATGGAAATTCCTCTAGTCTCTCTCCATTAAGTATTATTTAGGCCTTCGGAGCTTTGTATATTGCCTTTATTATGTAAAGTTATGAACCAACCATGCAAATTCTCTCTAATTTTTTGAGATGTTGTATCTTGTCCAAGGTCTTTTTTGCATCTGTTGAAATGAATATTTGGTTTTTGTTGTTTAACCTTGTTTATGTGGTGTATTACATTGACAGATTTCCATATGTTGAACCACCCCTGTGTTCCTGGGATGAATCCCACTTGGGCAAGGTGGATAATGCTTTTGGTATGTTGTTGGATTTTGTTCAGGATCTTTGCATTTAAGTTCTTCAGGGAAATAGGCCAGTAGTTTTCTTTTCTTGTGACATATCTGCCTGGTTTTGGAATTAGAGTGACACTACCTTCAAAAGAGGAGTTGGTTAGTTTACCCAGTCCTCCAATTGTGTGACACACTTTGAGAAAGATTGGTTTGAGTTCTTCCATGAAGGTTTGATAAAATTCAGCTGACAAGCCATCTTGTCCTGACTCTTCTTTTTGTTTGGGGGGGGGGGGTTATGACTTTTTCAATCTTAATGAGTGTGCTAGGTATGTTTAGTAGATTAATCTGCTCTGAGTTTAGCTTTGTAGATGGTATGCATCCAGGAATTTATCCATCTCCTCCACATTATTCAGTTGTGTGGAGTAGATGTTTTGGCAGTAAGTCCTGATGATTGTCCCAATTTTATTTATGTTGTGATTGCTCCTTTTTCATTTGAATTTTGTCAATTTAACCATCTATTTTTTTCCTTTCTTGATCAAGTTGGCCAAGGGTTTGTCAATCTTGTTTATTTTTTAAAAGAACCAGCTCTTTGTTTTCTCATTTGTCTTAATTGTTTGCATAGTTTCTAATTCATTAATTTCTGCTCTGATTTTAATTATTTCTTTCCTTATGGAGCTCTTTGGGTTGGATATTTTTTGCTTTTCCAGGTTCTTTAGGTGGATTGTTAGGTTATTGATTTGGGATTTCTATGTCTTTTTTATGAAGGCTCTGAGTGCTATGAATTTTCCCCTGAGGACTGCCTTCATTGTGTCCCACAAGTTTTGGTATGATGTGTTCTCATTGTCATTCAATTCCAGGAATTTTACAATTTCATCCACTATACATTTATTGTTTAAAACTGTGCTGTTCAGTTTCCAGGTGCCATTGGGGTTCTTGGTGGGTCTTTTGTTGTTAATTTCTAGCAATATAGCATTATGATCTGATATCATGCAGGGAATTATGTCAATCTTCCCAAATATGAGAAGGCAGGCTTTGTGACCCAGTATTATGGTCTATTTTAGACACTATTCCATAGGCTGCTAAGAAGAATGTGTAGTCTGTGGATTTGGGAAAGTTCTGTAGATGTCCATTGGGTCTAAGTGATCTATGGTTTTGCTGAGCTTTGTTAGTTCCCTGTTGATTTTTTGTTTAGATCATCTGTCTATGACTGATAATGGTGTATTGAAGTCCCCAACTATGTTGGTGCTTCTTTCTTTTTTACTGTCAAGTAGATTTTTTTTTTGTTTAATTGTGGTGCCCCTGTGTTTGGTGCATACAGATTTATGATTGTAATATCTTCTTGATGGATAATTCCCTTGATAAGTAGGAAGTGGCCTTCTTTGTATTTTGGTGTTCTGATTCTAATGACTATTCTATGCTTTGATTAGAGATAATCATTGTATGACTGGGTGATCTAACTGGATTTTCTTACATGCGATTTTTCATGTTACTTCTTTTGCACTGTGGTCTGCCCATCACAGTGTATGGGCATGTAAATGGGTGGATCAGCCTGCGCTTAAGCACAATGGGAAGCTGAAGCAGCCTGAGACAGTTGCCAAGCAGCCTGAACTTTGGGTGTCACTTGCCAAAGTTGCCCAAGCTCCTGCCTGGTAGTGGCACCAAAGTTGCCAGAACTCTCATGCAGTAATGCACCAGAGCTACCTGCTCTCCTACTAGGAGAAACACTGAGGCACGAAGCCCTGAAGCCATCCAAACTATGGTTTGGCAGAATACTGGGACCCAGCAGCAATCTGAGCTCCCCCACAACAGGACAATGGTGGTTGGCCTGCACAACAGACAGGGAGGGCATGGCACCTGAGCTAACACAAGTGACAGACAGAGACAGACTGAGCTGGCATGGGGAGTTGAAATGGGTCTGGGATCTTGAGTGAATGTGTGGCAGCCAGAGCAGTAAGTGAGAAAATGGGCTGAGCTTTTAAAAGCAGGGATTGGCATGGCAGGTCTGTTTGGCAGGCAAATTGGTCAAAGGAGCCTGTGCTCCAATGGGACAGCAGGCATAGCCTGGCCAAGTTCACTTTTGGGCAAGGGTGGCAGGGCAATTGCCCCTGTGCAGTGAGGCAAATGGAACTATGTTGGTCTGGGGCCCTTTTCCTATAGTAAGTGTGGGAGTTTCCTGAAGCTGAAAGTTTGGGTACTGTAGCTGCTTGGGGGGAGGGGTGGGTTACCCACATGCAAGGGAATCAGTGGTTCCCTGGTTTTTCCCCTCTGTGCCATCCCACGGGAAATCTATTGCTCTTCCCTAAAAGACCCAGTGAACCCTTAATGTCTTGCCTTTATTTTCTGGGGATGTGTGGTGCAGTTAGGCAGTCGCCATTTTGGCCAGAAGTCTGTCAATATTGTCTTATCCCCTATTTTTGTAAAACTGTACAGGTCTATTTAAGTGTTTGTCTTCCTTTGTTTAAGATGGCACAAGAGTGTCCTGCTAGGGAAGAAAAAATATGATTTTATACCGCTGGTAAAATAATTTAAACAATATATATATATATATATATATATATATATATATATATATATATATATATACCAAAACAAAAAAAAATATTATGCTAAGAGCTGGATATATGGCTCTGGGGTTTAGGCACTTACCAGAGTTTGACTCTCTTGTATCCACGTAAAGCCAGGAACACAAAGTGGTGCACATATCTGTAATCCATTTGCACTGGCTGGAGGCCCTGAGATACTCTGTTCTCTCCCTCTCTCCTTCTCTCTCTCTCTCTCTCTCTCTCTCTCTCTCTTTCTGTGTGTCTATCTATCTATGTATCAACTACCTATATTTTCATTTAAATAAATATATGATAAAAAGGAGTTGGCAGCCTATAATCATCTATATCTACACCTATTTTCATGGTTCAAAATACCTGAGTATTCTAACTGTTTTGATGGTAAATCCAACTCTTGTTTTAATTCCAGCTCCTTTTTAATCTTGTTTCATTTTTGATGTCTATAAATTAGAGCCTTTGGCCACTTTCTGTGACTGAACCGAAAGGCATTACTACAAGTTACATGAGTTAGAACTCACCCATTTTTTTTATTTGAGAAAGTGATAGAACCATCAGGTTTTGCATTAAATGCCTTTACCCACAGAACCATTTCTCCAGCCCCAGCTTTCACCCTCTATCATACAGCAAGTGAATCTAACTCCTAGGAAAATGTATCAATTAAACTAGCTGTGTAGAAAAGAAAATTCCATCATTTATTTATACTATCATCTATTACATGTTTTATTAGCTTTTTTCCTCTTATATCCCTTTATCTTCATGTGCATAAGCAACAGAGGGAAGGAAACACTTTCCATGTACAAGTCCACTGTCTATATCCATGGGTTCTGAGTCCTTGGATTCAGCCAAGTACAGAGACTTTTTTTAAAACCCTATACAGAAATTTTCTTTGATTCCTGTAACAATAGCTTTATCTGAAACTTTATTTGTATTAGTTAAAGTAGAAGAGATACTTGTGACTGCAGAAAGATTGCACAAGTTGTGTGCAAATACTATGTCATTTTCTGTACAAAACCTTATTATTAGGTTTTGTTACACATGGTGGTTTCACAGAGCAGTGCTTCTGAGAAGATTTTTTTTTTTCCTATGCTTCTCAAATGTGTGCCATCATAGGTTAAGATAAGGCTTTTCATTATAAAAGACTTAGAGGTTTGCATCTTAAAAAATTGAATTTCAGTTTGAAGTGGAGAACAATTTTCAAGCTACAATTTAGTTAGTAAAAACAACACACTTAAGAATTGCATACATTTTCTACCAGCTCTTATTGGGAAAGAACTGCCCAGTCATTAATTGAAAAGTACCTAAAATATCCCAGACATACTAGATCAGGCCTTTCATCCCAGCACTAGGGAGGCAGAGGTAGGAGGATTGTCATGAATTTGAGACTTCCCTGAAACTACATAGAGAATTCCAGGTCAACCTTCACTAGAGCAAGACTCTACCTTGAAAAAAGGTAACCTAAAATAATATTTATTCTAAGTTGTAAATGTTGATGATCTAAATTGTGCATTTCTGACTTGCTGGCATTTGGTTTCTAACTCAGCTGTTTAACAAAACCTAGCAAGTCTTGGTGCATTTGTTATTGTAAAATTCATAATTTCCCTCAAAGGATCATCTTTCTTGTTTTTGTATAAATATTTGCATTAGGGATTTTATAATTCTTTTAGGTCAGTAGCTGTTTGCATGAATCTTCAGTGATGTAATATGACTGCTTCTTCTAGGATAAAGGAGTGTATCACTTTACAAGAAGCTGAGCAGTTTTCAAATCACTGTTACAGAAACTTAATTCTAAATTTTGACTAATTACACTCCAACTTTCTGTAAAAATTACATTAAATTACCTAACTTTATGTTGAGATTGTTCTTTATTAGATGCTTGATTAGAAACTAGTTCTGTGTTTAATATATAATTGAAAGAAAAAGTTTAAAGTAAAAAAATAATTTTCAAATACTTAAAAACAGTCTAAAGTAATATGATTTATAAAGAATTTTATGGAAATTGGTTTTTAAAGAATTTAAAAGCAAGGTCTGATTTTTCATAATAATTTTTTTTGTGGTTTCAGAGTCCATTTTATTGTTGCTTTACATTCACATCATAACACTTTCTGTTTTCTTTTTCGGATGTATATAATCTTTTTTTAAATTTAATTTATTAGTTTTCTTTTCAGTAAATACAGGCAGTTTGGTACCATTATTTAGGCTCATCTGTGATCTACCCCCTCCCATTAGACCCTCCTTGTTAATAAATTTTTTCCTGTTTTGAATGTTAAGAAATTTTATAGCTTGAATCCAATTATTTCCCATCTCCAACAAGAACCTGTAAACAGAAAAGTATCTACAGTTTTGTGCTTTGCATTCATTATTTGTCTAAAATTTACTGCAAAAACAGCATTTCAAAGGCTGCATTTTCAATCAGCAGAACTCAGTATATAGGTAGCAAGTCTTTTCTAAAGCAAGGAAAACAAATTCTAACAGTCCAATCTTACATTTTGCATAAAATATCCTTTATCTTGAACACACACACACACACACACACACACACACACACACACACACAACCTGTTTATTTGGTGTGATGTTAACTGGGATATCTAAAAATTTCTGGAAGTAATTTGATTAAAGAATCCTGGCAGATTACCTTTACTATATGTATAAGCTTCTTAGTGAGGTAACAGTATCCTCTTTTGAATTTTTTTAAATGCTTAAACTCAATGATGATTTAGATTGTGCAAAATACTGGTATTAAATAGTGCTGAAAATGTCTGTGTCTTTTAAACATTAGATTGTCTGAAAGAAGTTTTTTTCACAAAAGCATTAAAAATGCTATTTGTTACAGAGTACAGGTTTTATTGTTGGCTAATATATTATATTTCTTTTTGTAAAGTGTATGTCCACAACAGTCAAAATAGGTAGTTTTGGCATTTCTACATTACAAAGTTTGTTTCCCAAGAATGTGTTAGAGGCAGGTAATGTGTATTTAGATCAGATGGAAGGTATCACTGGCACCACACCTTTCCAAGAAACAGTTTCTTGGCATTATTTGACCTACCAGGGGCATGATTCTTAAAATGCCTTGTTTGGCTCCTTTCCTGAAACATGGAAACTCTGCTCACCTTTACTATAATGAAAATGCCATTGCTCATGTCATGGGTACCCACTAGGGTCGGTAAATTTCATCCTGGATCTAAATGGCAGAAGTTATTTCAGGACAGCTAAGAAGACTTTTATACAACAGCCTTGAAGAATGTCCTGAAAGTCATACATGTTCAGAATCTCTGTCCTACTTTTTTGTGATGGTACAATCTTACATTATCACTCTGCATTTAGATTGACTGTTTACTACACATGATACCTAAATTCTGAAAAGTCAATTGCAATTGCCCCAATATAAGGAAGGGAATAAACTTAGTTGTCTGCTATTTTGTGAAGCAAAGTATTTAAGAGTAGCATACATTGAGGTGACAAATGTTCTGAACCTTGCAAAATAGAAGATTGATTTTAAACATAGACTATGTTCTTATTATGTACTGTCATTTCATAAATAAATAAGGCTTTCTCAGCAAAGTATTCTTAACCTATTAATGTTGTTTACAGATGGGATGGTGAATTTTGTGGATAATGTGTGTGTGGGGGGGGTTGAATAGATGAATGCCAAAGATATTTTTATTTTATATTAAATATTGTAATTTATATGTGTAGCCTCATGGCTGGAGGTGTCACTGTGGGTATACTTTAGGGACCAGCCCTAAGTCTGATCTGAATTGCAGTCTAATATGTAAAGTGCCTGAGTTATGACTGGGATTCCTGAATGTGCTTGCTTGTGGCACCTTTTGCCTGATCTCTCTCCCTTCTGCCATCCTCCTCCCCTTTCTCCCTGTGTCTTCTCCTTTCTCTTGATCCCTCTCTTCCACTTCCTCCACCTCTATGCTCTGTCCTGTAAGAGACACCAACTATTTCTATTATTAAGAAACTTGCCTTGATCAGTAATCTTCAAACAAACTCTCTTCTTCTATAACTATGCCTGGTTTGTAAGTTCATTTCAGCCACTTGAGTCTGTGCTACAGAAAGTTACAGATATAAATCCTTGAGATACAAAGGTAGAAATCTTGCTTGATTTATTAATCTGACAGCAATATTTTGGAAAATTCTGTTACTTAGTTCTGTAAGAAATTGTTTATATATCTACATATATGTATGCAGGTATGCACACATGTTATTCTATGAGGGAAAACTCCTTTCTGAGCTGAAAAGGTTAATGTAGGTCACTGCAGTGCACTAACAGAAGACATAGTAGGACCGTTAGACAAGTCTGTACATCTGATTCCAGTCCCAACCCCTTGACCAAGGCTGACCCTCTACATACTTTTGAGGCCCACTTTATACCTAAGATCTATGACTCTTCCTTCATTTGCGGGTATTTTATTTACCCTGCAGGATCTTTGATCATTCACATTACATTTCCTTCAGGTAAGAATATGTCAAAAAAAAAAAAAAAGTAGTTTTCACCACCTTCCCCATTTGTAGTACCAGCAAATCTGGGTTCTGTAAGCTGAGCTGTGGGCAAATAAATGCTCTCTTCCACAATATTGCCCAGTATTTCATTAGTTGGTAAGCTTTTGTTCACTGACTCATAACCAGAAAATATTACCTCCAAGTTTCAAATATATAGATTAAATCTGGTAAGGGCATGGCAACTGAAATCAGTAATTCTTAACTGTATGCCTGTGTATACATGCACATAGAAATGCAAACATGTACACACATAAAAACATACACATTATTATACAGAGAATTTGGTTATCCCTGGCCAAGCTGCACGTGTTGTCATATATAGTAGATTACATATATGTTAGCAGTTGCTTTACATCTGCTTCGTGGCATTGGAAGCAAATTTGCAGTTGTGATGGCTCAGCAGTGTTCAGAGTGGTTGTTTGCAAAGCCTAAGGGCCTGGATTTGATTCCCCAAAACCCACATAAATGCAGATGCAAAAAGTGGCATTTGCAGTGGCAGGAGGCCCTGGTCCTCAAGTAACTTTCTAAAAGACCAAACCTTTAGGATTAAAAATTCCATGTTTAACTTTTTACAAAGAAAATTTAATTTAGGTAAAGTGAGATTTTTTTTTTTAATTTAAACATTTTGTTTGCAGTGAGTTACTCTGTACTAACACCCTTAACTGCAAGACAGAGTTATCACCTTCCAAAAGCCACATGATCTCCAGTAGTTCCTGTGGTTGTAGAGGCTCTGTACCCACTAGAAATCACTCTGTGGACTTTAAAGGTGAACTCATAAAAATAGGCTGCCATGTTGACTAACCACTTTGCTAGATTTCATTGCTGTTGGGAGGCAATAATGAACAGTAGCAGCGATGAGGTTGCATGCCACTCTTCTTTCACAGAAAGGACTATAAGAGGGACCAAAGCAGCAGTATTTTCCATTGACCATGTCTTGCAAAATAGGGCCAGCTATTGAGGATGATCATTGGGAATCCCTGAATCACTTCTTTGAGATTATCATTGCTCCTGTTACACAATTTGAAAGCTGTAATCTAACCCTTTCCAACATGTGTAATACATCACTCCCTGTGTAAGTAACTTTTTTGAATAATTCCTCACCACCCATCAAAAACTCAAGTTTTCCATCTGTAGACAGTACTTTGGTGTTAGAAAACAACAGACATGAGAACTTCAAGCTATAAATATGTATTTTGAATGCTTATGCAAACTATCAAATCTGCATAGAGTTTGGAGTTTAAAACAATTGTCCAATATGGATGAAGCAGTAGGCCAATCCCAAGAAAATGCAAGAAAAAAAAAAAAGAGATTTCCTGATACAGAATTTGAAACTAGCACTAAGCTCTATGACAGCTATATTTTATATTGTAACTGGTGTGAAACAAAAGTTTTCTAGTTAGTCTCTAATTCATTTTCCCAAGGCAACACAGTTTCTTATATGAAACTACATCAAGGCTGCATGCCTCGAATGTGCATTCTACTATATAAAACTCTCAGATACCAATTGATGCAGTCAGGTTCGCCTTGCTGGATCCAGCGAAATTTGTCTTGTAAAAGGGCATTATATTGTTTTACAGACTCAAGGAAAACCTCCATGATGGTAGGGAAGATAATGACCAACATCAGGTGGATAAAAGGAAAAGGAGAGTGTGCCAAAACACTGCCATGGGGAAAATGGTTATAATACACATAAGCACACACCCAATAATATGCTGCCTCCAGGAGGCATTAATTTGCAAATATCCATCAGCTGGGAACCTAGCATTCAGAACACCTAAGTTTATGGGGGAATCCTGAATCAAACAACCACAGTCTACCCATGGCCCCAATAACTGATAAACTCCCATGTTGTAAAATGTAGTTCATTCAGTCCAATATTAAAAGTTCCCATAGTTTGTTTGTTTTTTTTAATCAATCCAACTTATGTTTCGACTTCCCTGCAGTGCATATTTTAACTGAGCTGTAATAAGAAAGTAAAACAGAACAATAATTGGTTTGCAAGGCCTGTAGCCACTGCAGATGAACTCCAGATATGTGTGCCATCTTGTGCACCTGGCTTATGTTTGTTCTGGGGAATCAAACATGGGTTCTTTGGTTTTGCAGACAAACATCTTAACCACTAAGCCATTTTTCAAGCCCAAGATGACTTTTTTTTTTATTTTTAACTTCATTAATTGGGCTTTACAGCTTTACATGGCATCACAGTCAGATTCACACTGCTGGTAGAAAACAGCCTACCAAGAGAGGCTTGTGAGTAAAATATATATATGATGGCTTACAGGCTCAAGGGAAAGCTTCATGATGATGAGGGAAATGATGGCATGGGCAGAAAGTATACATCACCTTCTGGCCAACATTAGATGAACAACAGCAAAAGGAGAGTGTGTCAGATACTGGCAATGGGAAGCTAGCTATAACAACCATAAACCTGCCTCCCAACAACACATGGCCTTCAGGAGGCTTTAATTTCCAAATGGCCATCAGAACACCTAGGTTTATGGTAAACACCTGAATCAAGCCTGTGCATATGGTTAAAATCACTTTATTTTATTAAATCAGTCCCATGTTTCCTTTTTTTTTTTTTTTTTTTTTTTTTTTGACAACAGAGAAAGAAGCAGGGGACAGAGAGAATGGATGCAACATGCCTCTAGCCACTGCAGACAATTTCCAATGCATGTGCCACCTGTGAATCTGGCTTTATATGGGTTGTGGGGAACTGAACTTTTGTCCTTTGGCTTTTCTGGCAAGTGCCTTAATCACTAAGCCATCTCCAGGCCCTAAGGTACTTTTTAGGTGACAATGTTTTGTACATGCTTGCAAGTTTGCAGGGGCAGGAGTTTCATCAAGGTCTCCTTCTGTACCTACACACACAAATTATTTTTCTATTGTAGGTAGAAATAACAGTCATATTCCCTTGATGCCATGCTGATTCATTTGCAGCTTTTCTTGGGTTTCATGCCCCCCATTTTTGATTTAGTTCAGAGACAGACAGAGAGAGAGTGAGAGCTACAAGCCTGAAGAGATGAGTTAACACTTAAGGCACTTAGCTCTGAAGCCTTATGACCTAGGTTTGATTCAGCAATACCCATGTAAACCAGATATCCATGGTGGCACATGTATCTGGAGCTCATTCACAGTGGCTGGAGGCCCTGGTGCACCAATTGATTCTTTTCCCCCATCTTTCTCACTACTAAATAAATAAATAAACAAACAATAAATAAAATTTAAAAAATAAAGCAGTATGATTTGTATACATTGAACTGCATGTGCTTAAATTGCATGTTCTGATGAGTTTTGACCCATGTCTACATAACTGTGAGACCATCACAAACAAATATAAGGATACATTTCCAGGGATTCTTTGTAATCTATTTCCCCCAGTCAGTCTTCAGGTAAGTTGTTTTGCTTATATGTATTAAAATTTTGTATCACTGGAGTTTTGGTGTGGCTTCTTTGACACCATGAGATTTTTAGTTTATTCTTGTGGATATAGGTCAACAGTAACTTTGTATTGCTGAGTAGTATTACATAGCACAGATTGTTTTCTCACACTTTATCCATTCAAGGAATGTAGATGGAGCCCAGGGTGGGGTGCATGCCTTTAAAACCGGCACTCAGGAGGCTGAGGCAGGAAGATTGCCACGAGTTGGAATCCAGCCTTGACTACATAGGAACTACATAGGAATTCCAGATGAGCATAGGATGGGATCCTACCTCAACAACAACAACAACAAGAAAGAATGAAAAGAAAAGGAAATATGGATGGAGTAGGAGAAATGACTCAGCAGTTAAGTTATTTGTCTGCAAAGCCTAAAGGCCTAGGTTTGTTTCCTCAGTACTCACATAAAGCCAGAGAGACAAGGTTGGCATGTTTGTCTGGAGTTCTCCTGTAGTGACTAGAGACATTGATGTGCCCATTTCCACCCCGTTCCCTCTCTCTCTTTCCTTCTTTCACATATAATTTTTTTTTTAATATGGGTTGTTCACAGTGTTTGCTTATGCAAATAAACTCACTCTGAACAGTCATTTACAAAGACTTGCACATAAGTCCACATTCCATATGAGTAAATATCTAGGTATTAAATGGCTGCGTCCTGTATTAGGTGCATTTAACCTTTATTTTTACTTACTTTTCATGAGAGGAATAGAATTGACACAGTAGGGCCTGTAGCCACTGAAATCAATCTCCAGATGCATGCTCCACCTTGGGTGCCTGTGTGACCTTGTGTACATGCATAACCTTCTGCATCTGGCTTATGTGGGTTGTGGGAATCAAAGCTGGGTCCTTAGGCTTCTCAGGCCAAGTGACATATCTGATACGTGATCTCTCCAGGCCCATTTTACCTTTTAACTAAAATTTTCAAATTGTTTTCTGGAAGCACAATAGGGTAGCATCTTACCTTCTGTCACATTTATGATAATATGACATTTCAAAGTTCCTATAAAAACATGTGCCTTTGAGGTCAGCCTGAGAAAACAGAGTGATTTCCAGGTCAGCTTGGACTACGGTGAGACCCTACTTGAAAAAATAAAAATAAACACATGCACCTTTACTTCTCCTGTGTCTTAAATATAGATTTGCTGGCCAGCAAGCTGCAGGAATCCTCTAGTCTCTGGCTCCCTCATATTGGGATAAGAGTCTTGCATGCACCACCATGCACATGTGGGCCCAGGGTATCAAACTACAGTCTTCATGTTTACACAGCAAGCACTTTTCTCATTGGACTTCTCCTGGTTTCCATCTTTTTTGTTATTATTGTGTTGTTTTTGTTTTTCAAGGTAGGATCTCACTATAGCCAATGCTGACCTGTAATTCAATATGTAGTCTCAAACTCATGAGAATCCTCCTATGCCTCTCAAGTACTCAAGTTTTTTTCAGAAATATCTTACAATAGTTTTACTTTTATTTATTTGCAAACAGAGAGAGAAAGTGTGTGTGAGAGAGAGACAGAGAAAGAATAGGCATTCCAGGGGGTTGCTAAGCTTTTCAGAAAAGTTCCTTAACCACTGAGGAATATCCACAGCCCTTTCTACTGATTTATTTGCAAGGAGAAATGGGGGTGGGGGAGTACTGGGCATACCAGTGGCTCTTTCTGCTGCAAACAAATTACAGATCCATGTGCCACTTTGCACATCTGGCTTTATATGGATTCTGCGGAACTGAACACAGTTCACTAAGTTCTGCAAGCAAGTGTTTATAAGCACTGAAACATCTCTTCAGCCCCCTTCAGTTTTAATGGTGTACTTTACACACACACACACACACACACACACACACACACACACACACACGCACACACAATGCATCCGTTGTTTTAAATGTATATTCTCATTTATAAACACTACTATAATGAAACACAGAATTTCAAATTATTCCTTGTTTTATCCTAGGTAACTTTACCATTGATTGGACTTTTTCTAGAATGTCCCCTAAGAGACACCAAAAAGCCTGGCCTCATATTGGCATATTGTTTCTGAGAGTCATGCTGTTGTGTAAATAGTAGCTGTTGCAGTCAAGTTCTCAGTGCTGGTAAAAATCATTCAACCAAGTAAAGCTTCTGCTTTAGGTTAGATTGGTCCTACCCTCTCCAGTGTCTTGTGGTTCAGGTGTTTCCTATAAAGGTCTGGTTAGGGTTCAACCATTTGGTCTGCCTTTTAGGAAGTATACTTTTATGGTACCATTGTCTTTTGGGTCTAAATTACTGTTTCCCACCCCTTCTATGCCCCCCCTCCCTCCCCATCCATCCTAGTGTCTAGTCCATGAGATGCTTGCTGGGTATGTAAGTCATCTGAGTGAGACTGTGGTGATTTTTTTTTTTTTTTCTGTGATTGAGTAAGTTCACTGAGGGTGACCTGATCCAGGTTCACCAATTTTTCCTCAAATTTCTTTGTGTCATTTTTTTTTCCTTACTGCTGTGTAGAGTTCCAGTGTGTAGATATACCACATCTTACTTATCCATTCTTCTAGTGATGGGCATCTGGATTGATTCCAGCTCTTAGCTATTACAAATTGAGCCACTACAAACATGGTTGAGCAAATCTCTCTGGCCTGTGGTCTAAAGGTTTTAGGGCAGATGCCCAGTAAGGGAATGACTGGGTCTGTTGGTATCTCTATAGTCAGCTTTTTCAGGAGTCTCTATATTGCTTTCCAAAGTGGTTGTACCATCTTACATTCCCACCAACAGTGGATGAGTGTTCCTACTCCTCCACATCCTTGCCAGCATTTATTTTTAATTTTTTGATGTTTGCTATTCTTATTAGTGTAAGGTGGAATCTCATAGTTGTTTTAATTTGCATTTCTCTGATGATTAGGAATAATGAACATTTTCTTAAATGTGTGTTTGCCATTTGTATTTCTTCCTCTGTGAACTGCCTGTTCAGTTCTTTGCCCCATTTTGTGTGGGGGATATTTGACTTCTTATCCCCCCTCCCTAACTCTTGTATATTAATTATATTCTTCCTCATTTTCTTAGTGGGCATTAACCTGTGACTCCCAGTATCAGCATGGGGCTATCATCTACAATGAGCTTTTGATCAGAGAAACCTACAAGTTTTCCTAAAAGAATGACAGATTTCTGTCAGAGTACTTGATGACCCACCAAAGGTTAGTGGTAAGACCCTATTGCTGAAGACTCCATACGCAGCTGACACGTAAAATTGAACAGCACAGCTGGAAGCCAGGAAAGAGCCAGTCCCCAGATAGTCAGCATATTTATTGCCAGAAGGTGCTACATAAGCGAATGGGGGAAATAACCAATATCTCTCCAAGCAACTCATGGTTTAACATACTTAGCAACAAATAACTGGTTGTGATGCCCACACAAGTGCAATAGTGGCACACAGCCATGGTGGGGAACTATCTGCTCTTGCTGTGGCTAACTGATCCCCTCAGTCGTACAGGACCCATAGCTGTATCTGGGAAACAAGTCAGAATCATATCCAAACATAAACCTCTCTCCAATATCAAGCTACCATCAACCATGGGCTACAAGAGGGCCTACACCTATTAAACACTCTATTAAAAAAGGTAAGTGTTATTTCACTTGTCCTGGAATTAACTTACTCTCTGCTGGAGAATGTTCTTCTCTTTTTCAGATAGATGCAGATCCTAAGGAGAGAGCCACCCATTCATACCCCAAAAGAGCCCTGGCTGAAACTAAGGAAAATTAACAAAACAAGCAATGGTGCTCTTTTTCTGATGGACCAGAGACCAGCACAAGAGAGAAGGAGACCAACACAGAGAAAAATCAACTCCTACCAAATCAGAGAGCCAGAACCTCAGAGGTCCCCAACACCTCATCACTGAAGCAGACCAAAAATGAACCCAACATGGCTCAGGCATATGTTGCAGAAGAGGGAGCAAAAGAATGTCAGAGCCACATGTTGGGTCATGATATGCAGAGACATTTATTGTACCAATAACTGTGGGCTAACTCCACAAGTCATGATCCATATACCTCAACAAGGAGGGGCCAATAGGGAGGGGTAGGTCACGGATAAGCCTAATAATGGTACCAAACTGCCTGTATTTGCTGAATAGAAAACTGATAATAAATAAATAAATTTTTAAGAAAAGGCCGAGTCGACAAAGAGAGAGAGAGACAGAGAGAAGCTTCTGGGAAAGGGGGGTTTATTTTGGATTACAGTCTTGAGGGGAAGCACCACAATGGTAGAGGAAAACAATGGCATGAACAAAGGGTGGATATCACCCCTGGCCAATATAAGGTGGACAACAGCCAAACACTGGCTAGGGAAAAGTGGCTATGGGACCCATAAGCCTGGCCCCTACAATACACTGCATCCCAGAGACATTACTTTCCAATTGCTATCAGCTAGGGACACTATCATTTAGAATACCTAAGCTTAGTGGGGACACCTGAATCAAACCTCCACATTAGCTTATTATTTTTAACACTTAATTAGTACCTAACTGTATTCAGAAAAACATTGTGTTAATCTACCTACTGTTCTTGACATGAGTGGTGTTTTCAGTTACAAAGAGAACTGCAGGGGCTGGAGAAATTGCTCAGTGGTTAAAGTACTTCGCTGAGAAACCTAATGACCAACGTTCACTTCCCCAGTACCCACATAAGCCAGAGGCACAAGGTTGCCCATGTATCTGGAGTTCATTTGCAGTAGCTGGGGACCCTAGTGCACCCATTCTCTCTCTTCTTGCAAACAAACAAACAAACAAACAATAAATAAATGAGTTCTCCTTAAAAGAAGATAAAGGGGAAATCTTCCAATCATCCTAATGTGTCAAACTAAAATCCACAGAAAGAAAAATATTTCAAATATTTAAATAATTATAGGTACTTTTATTTATGGATTTCCTACTTTCACAAACTAGTATTTAGCTTTGGGAACATCATCTTAAAAAGAGAGTCATAAGAAATCAAAACAAACAATATGAACATCTCATGATTTTTCTCAGACACAATGTTTAATTTCCCCTTATTTTCAACCATAGTGATTTCTCTTTATGCTTTTCAAGTATAAACTTCCACAAAGTCAGACTTTACAAATGTAAAGTTTGTCTAGAAAATTTGATCCCCATCTCCACTCATTTTGAACTATTTACTTACAGGCCTAGCGTGGTGGGTCATGCCTTTAATACCAGCAGTTGATGGGGGGGGGCAGATGTAGGAGGATCAATATGAATTGGAGGCCACCCTGACACTAAATAGTGAATTGCAGGTCAGCCTGAGCAAGAATGAGATGCTCCTTACCTCAGAAAGTAAGAAATAAAATTTATTTATTTGTGTGCATGTGTGTGTGTGTGTATGTATGCATGTGTGTGTGACAGCCTGTTGCCACTGCAAATAAACACCTGACACTAACTCCAGTTTTTGCATTCCAGTGACATGGATGGCTTGGGAACTGAACCTAACCAGTGGACTTTGCAAGATAATGCCAGTAAATACCTTTCACCACTGAGCAGGCTTCCCAGCTTCTCCATATTCACTTAATAGGAATTATTGCCACCTGTCATTTGTTACATTTTGAGTTTTATTTTGAATTACTCCACCAAGTATAAATGATACTTAGAAATTGGGTAAAAGTTTTTTATTTAAAAGTTTGCTGTCTCTCATCCGGGTGTGCTGCTGCACACCTTGAATCACAGCACTCAGTAAGCAGAGGAAGGAGGATCACCATGAGTTCAAGGCCACCCTGAGACTATATAGTGAATGCCAGGTCAGTCTAGACTAATGCTGCAAGACTCTACCTCAAAAAAAAACAACAACAACAACAACAACAAAAAATGGTTATGGTATACTGTTGTCTCTCCATGCCAGAATAAAAACATCAAGAGTCTTCAGGGCAATTCCAGAACAAGGATGAAGCATTGTATTTCAGCTCCCAGCTGCTAACCTATCCTTTTCTCCACTCATCAGTAGGTTTTGGAATTCTGGCCCTCTCCAGGCCATGAACACTGGCCTAGATGAGGCTACTCACATGAACTTCGGCTGAGTGAAACAGCTTTAAAATGGAAGGAATTTGGGTTCTGGAGAGATAGCTCAGATTTGAAGGCACTTGTTTGCAAAGCCTAAAGACCCAGGTTCAATTCCCCAATTACCTATGTAAAGCCAGATGCACAATACCTGACCCAAAACCAGCTTATAAGAAGAAAGGTGCTTATTTATTCTTTTTTTTTTTTTTTTTCATGGTGGGACTTCACTCTACTTTATGCTGACCAGCAATTCACTAAGTAGTCTCAGGGTGGCTTTGAACTCACTAGGATTCTCCTACCTGTGCCTCCCATGTGCTGGGATTACAAGTGTGCACCACCATTCCCAGCTAGAAAAGGGTTACAAATTCCACAGGAGTTCTGAAGAAGCTAGCTCATTTCCATAGATCAGAGAGAAACATCACCAAACAGCCAGCAAATGTGAATAGCCAGAACACCATCTCCTCTGAACACACCTTAGGGATGGGCTGCAAACCTGTCCCCAGTGACATCTCTTCCCAGGTAAGGCTACAACCACTGGAGACTCAAGAGTAAGGCCAATTAAGGGGCTCTGCATCCACACCACTACAAGGTAACATAAAATTCCCTGACTTTGTCCAGACATTGAGCTGACCTCCCTGTGTCTTTACTTGGGTCTGCTCCCCTCCCCTCAATTCTTGTTTGTTTTTGTTTGTTTTGTTTTTCAGGGTAGGGTCTCACTCTAGCTCAGGCTGACGTGGAAATCACTATGTAGTCTCAGGGCAGCCTCTAACTCTAGGTGATTCTCCTACCTTTGCCTCCCAAGGGCTGGGGCTAAGGACCTGCACCACAACTCCAATCCCCCTCAATTCTTTGTTCAGGGAAACAAAACCTGGAACACCACCACCAGAAGGAACAGCTGAACTCCAGTGTTAGCCAATATCATACCTTCAAAGCCCTAGTGACCCACTTCCTCCAACTGGACCTGTGGGAGTTTAAAACTATGTCCCCTAATAGGCATGTTTGTTGTTAAAATTAGGTTTGAAATTTCTCATTCTAACAGGCAGACTCCTGCTGATGGTGCAAACATGTCATTGCATGCCAATCTGAATTCCAGCCTAAACATGCATGTGCAGACCACTTGAGCTCTGCCTGGGATTCCCAGAGTGTGCTTGATTATGTACTGGTTGGTGGTGGCATTTACCTGCATGGGTCTGTGAAAGGGGGCCAGCTTCTTCCACCAGGAGAAGTTGTGGAACTTCTCCTGGTTCTGTAAGCCTGAAATAAATTCCTTCCTCCTATAAGCCATGTCTGCTTTGGAAGTTTATTCCAGAAATATGAGGCTGTCCAACCCAGGCCCTACCTTCCTGAGCCTAGTCAGCTTTGCATTCATCAGTGATTAATCCACAGGTTAGGTCAGAGCATAAATTATCCAATCACTTTCCATAAACTCTCCTCTGATCATTACATTGAGAATCAAGCCTTCAGCTCATGAGTCTTTCAGAGTACATATAAATGAATATTTACATGTACATGCAAAATCTAACTTTATACTTTTTAAAATATTTTATTCATTTAATTATTTGAGAGAATGAGAAGGGGCATAACAGGGCCTCTAGCCACTGCAAATCTACTGTAGATGTGTATAACACCTTACACATATGGTTTATGTGGGTACTGGGGAACTGAACCTGGGTCCTTAGGCTTCACAAGCAAGCATGGGCCACCTCTCTACCACCCCCTTTTGTTTTTTGTTGGAAATGTCCATAAAATTAGGCAACACAACATGATCATAATCTCCCCTTACCACTCCTCTTTCCCCAACTCAAGTTCTCCCTCCACTTAATCCTTTTCACAAGTAATTTCTCTTCTATTTTTTCAAATTTACTTAGAGAGAGAGAGGGAGAATGGGAGTGCTGGGCATTCTAGCTACTGCAAACGAATTCCTTATGCATGTGTAACCTGTATATCTGGCTTAAGTTGGTCATAGGCAATTGATCCTAAGTCGTTAGGTTTGCAGACAAGCACCTCAACTGGTGAGCCCTTTCCTCTATTTTGATATCATTGTTTTCCTCTTCTTCTGTGCAGGTCTTGTATAGATATCATCAGCCACTGTGAGACCATGGAAGACAGCATTGTCTGCAGTTCTACCCTGCCTTTGGCGCTTATATTCTTTTCACCAAAGCAGTCGTCTGTGATGTCATGAATATCAAGGCCACTTTGCATCTGGAATAAAGCATTGTAGGCAGCTCTTCCCTTCCTTTGGCTCTGACATTCTTTCTGTCACTTCTTCTGCAATGGTCCCTGAGCCTTGGTGAGTGTGATAGAGCTATCTCACTTAGTATTGAACACTCCGCAATCACTTTGGTGAGTTTCTTTGTTATGCCTGTGGTTATTACCATCTGAAATGAATAGTTTCTATAACTAAATGTGAAGGTGTCATTAACATATGGCCACAAACATAAGTATGTACAGGGAAGATTGGTGGGTATAATATATCAGTGTAGCCAAAAAACAGTAGTAGTTCCCACAATAGGGCTTGTGGTTCCCCCAGCCATAGGTTTTTGATTAGATTTTTCAGTACCAGGCATGAATCTTACCCTACTCTCCTTCTGCCCAACCCCCTTCCACTGCCATGTATTGGCCTCCAGAATCATGACTAATTTTAGTTCCTTCTTCCTGATAATTTTTCAATCTGTTCTTTATGCCTTCTTCTCCTCTATCTTCTTTTGAATCAATTATGTTAGATTAATTGGATTAACTTTGCTTCAGTTTCTTTATAGACTCACTAGCCTATTTAACTCTTTGTTTTATTACTTAGCTGGCTGCATTCAGTTGTAAAACTGACATAAATTTGGCCTAACTTGAGTCTGTACTTAAAGTTTGGCCCAAAGAAAATTGCACATCATGCACTGTACCTTAGCTTCCTGTACAAGCAAATCCTAACCTAACCTAACTTTATAGCTAATGAACCTAGTCTCAGCCAATCACAGCAGTTAACGTCCAGCTAATCCCAGGCTGCCAACTGATTAACATACCCACATATTGATTCCAACTGCAGCCAATCAAGTTGTTTCTCCCCTGTGACTACAACTACAAACTGCACCTGTAGTGGGGCAGGCATTCCCAACCATCTTTAGTTGAGAGCTTCCTGGATCAAGGAACCTAGTTCTTTGTTCTGGAGAAGTGGCTCAGGAATGAAAGCACTTGCCTGTGAAGCCCGAGTTCCACATAATGTATTTAAAACTAGAAGCACAAATTGATGCATACATCCAGAGTACATTTGTAGCAGCTAGAGGCACTGACATGCTCATTCTGTCTGTATCTCTTCTATGTGTCTCTGCTTGCAAATAAGTAAAAATATTTTTTTGAGGCAAGCCCAATAGACTGGTCTTTTTTTCTTAATGTGAGAGAGTGAAATTGAGAGAGAAAGAGAGAGAATTGGTGTGCCAAATTTATGAACCACCTATGTGCATGTACCTCCTTGTGCACTTGTGTCACCTTGACTATGGCTTAAGTGGGACCTGGAAGTTGAACATTGGCATTTATGCAAGCACCTTAACTGCAAATCCATCTTTCCAGTGCCAAATATTTTTAATATATTTATTTATTATTTTAAGAGAGAGAAAGAGACAGAGGAAGGAGGGCATGCTAGGGCCTCTAGCCACTAAATATGAACTCCAGATGCTTGCGCCCTCTTGTAAATCTGGCTTACATGGGTCCTGGGAAATTGAACCTGAGTCCTATAGCTTTGCAGGCAGGCACTTTAATAGCTAAGCAATCCCTCCAGCTCCAAAATATTTTTTTTTTTAAAGGGACCTTGTTCTTACACAAGAAAACTTTACATTTCACTGCTCTAAGATTTCCTTTCAACCCATTTTTTAAAATCTTATACCACAACAGATATTTGCATGCCTCTAAGCCACTTCACACACAGACTGGGAACTTTCAATTATTATATTTCTGGTACTCTTCCTTGGGTTTTAAGTTCTTGTTTTGTGCTTTGTATAAATACATATATACATACATACATATATAATCTTTAATTTAATTTACTTTAATGATTTATTTGACAGAAAAAAGGGAGGAGAGAGAGAAAGAGGCAGGTGTGACACAGAGAATGGGCATGACAGGCCCTCTACCCTCTGCAAACATACTCCATATTCATGTGCCACCTTGTGCATCTGCCTTATGTGGGTATTGGGGAATTAGAACGGAGTCTTTCACAGGCAAGTGCTAAAACATGTCTCCAGCCCTAAAGTTAAATAAATAAATAAGTAAATAAAAAAACAAAGTTATGTACTTATTTGCAATCAGAGAATGACACAATCAAGAGAAGGGATACAGAAAGCATATATGCACCAGGGCCTCTAGCCCCTGAAAATTAACCCCCACACAGGCACAATTTTCTGCAACTGACTTTATGTAGGTAATGGAGGGTCAAACATCAGCCGAAGACATTGCAGGTAAGTGCCTTAACTGTTAAGCCATCTTTCCAGCCCTTAACATTTTCTTATTCTAAGTTTGTGATAGTTTCACTATGTTGCCCAGTCTCACCTTGAACTTAGTCAGTAGGCCACTCAGGCTTTAAAGAGTCTCCAGTAGCTGCCATTACAGGCACAAATAAGTCCGCTCTATGCTTATCTTATTTACTGCTGAGAAGTACCTGGCATGTGATGGGTGCTCAGAAAAACTTTGTTGAATGAATAGTGGATGAAAGGAGTGGACAATCTTTTCTTCATAGTGTATTCCCAGCAATGAAGGACTATTCATAGGCTGGAGAGTTGGTTTTGCAGTTAAAGCACTTGCCTGAAAAGCCACAGGACCAAGGTTTGACTGCACAGGACCCATGTCAGCCAGTTGCACAAGGAGGAAGTTGTGTCTGGAGTTTGTTTGCAGCAGCTGGAGGCCCTGGTATACCAATTCTCTCTCTCTCTTTCTCTCTCTCTCTCTCCTCCCCACTCCCCTCTCAAATAAATAAAATTTAAAAATCTTAAACAACTATTCACACTTGGCATTGTAAAACCCTATGGGAAAATACCAGGAGCCAAAAACAGCCCCCAGATGCAGACCGGCAAACAATCTTGTGACCATAGCATGACCATTGACCCCACCTAATGTACTATAGATAACCCTGACAGGATGTTTCCAAGAAGAAAACAAAAAAATCCCCGTCTCAGTCCCCAGGACCCTGCTGTATCCCCACCGACCCCAAGTCTATTAATAAGTAACCAGTGCTGGGACTGTAACCATGCTTCTGCTTCGGCAAACCTGCTTATGCTCTCCCTAACCCTATGAAAAGAGACCCTTCCCCTTGCCTGGCGCGCTCAGTCTCTTGAAGGACTGGAGTGCCCGCAGGTGCCTGCGTGAACAATAAAGCTGCCTCTTGCCTTTGCATCCAGTGGCTTCGTCTTGGTTCTTGGGCGTGGGTCTCCCACCACTGAAGATCCCCCCGCCCCCCACCCCGGAATCTTACAGCATGATGGCAAATACATTTAATCCCATCACTTGGGGTGTAGAGGTAAAAGGATTGCTGAGAATTTGAGGCCAACATGAGATTACATAGTGAATTCCAGGTGAGCCTGGTCTACAGTGACTCCCTGCCTTGAAAATAAATAAACAAACAAACAAACAAACAAACAAATAAATAAATAAATAAATAAGTAAATAAATAAATAAAACAAGATAACTACTCAAAGGGGCAATGTGGTTTTAAAGTAACCCACCACTGTTTGGGAACTTTCAAGTTCATAAAGCATGCTTCATGTTACCTTACCGACAGTGAGTCCTGGGAAACCAACAAAGGCATATACCTTTTCCTGTGTTTTAAAAATATACAGGGGACTGGAAATACGGTTTAATGGCTAATGCTTGTGAAGCCAAAGGTCCCAAGTTCACTACTCCAGTACTCACCTAAGCCAGATGCATAAGATGGTGCATGTGTCTGGAGATCGTAGCTAGAAGTCCTGTTATCCACATTCTCTCTCTCTCTCTCTCTCTCTCTCTCTTTCTCTCTCTCTCTCTCTCTCTCTCTCTCTCTCTCTCTCTGTTTCTCTTTCTCTCCTTCCCTCCTCTCTCAATATAAATAAATAAAAATCATCAGAGTATACAAGGCCAGGCATGGTGGCATACACTTTGATCATAGCTCTTGGGAGGCTGAGGTAGGAGGATCACTGTGAATTTGAGGCCAGTTGAATCTATACAGTGAATTCCAGGTCAACCAGGAAAAGAAAAGATTATGGCCTGTGCTCATAAACATGGGAGGTGAATTTGCAAAGATACAGAGAATCCCACCCCTTTGGGAAAATGAAGTCTCTTTATAGCAACTAAAATTCCATTTTCTGGACTTGTCTGTGGGCCATTTTGTGGAGGGTTATTTTTGAGTAGATAAGAAGCTTGTTATGGTTGTAGGAGGTAATTTTTATTTTTATTACTTTATTTGAGAGAGAGAAAGAGAATGGACATGCCAGGGCCTCTAGCTTGTGCAAACCATCTCCAGATATATGTGTCACCTTGTCCATGTTCATATGGCTTACATAGATCTTGAGTAAAATTACCTGGCTCATTTTGATTTGTAGGCAAGCAACTTAACTGCTAAGTCATTTCTCCATCCATTTTTCTGTCCCTTTATTAAAAGAAGAAGGAGGAGGAGAAGGAGGGGGAAGGAAGGAGGAGGAGAAGAAGAGGAAGGAGAAGGAGAAGAAGAAGAAGGCTGGAGAGGTGACTGTGATTAAAGGTGCTTGCCTACAATGCCAGACAGCCCAGGTTCTACAGTTCATTTGTAGTGGCAAGAGGCTGTGGTACACCCCTACACACACTCTTTCCCTCCCTACAGTTCGAGAGAGTGAGAAACAGAGACAGGGATTGAGATCCAAGTTCAATCCTCCTTCTCCACTAACCATGTAAGCAGATGCATGAGGTAGTGCATGGGTCTATGGTTAATTTGAAATAACTATAGGCCTAGTGTGCACATTCTTTCTCTCTCTGTCTCTGCCTCTGTCTCTCTCTCTCTCTCTCTCTTAAATAAGTAAAGAAATAAAGAAAAATAAAATAATGGCTGCTGAGATGGCTTAGTGGTTAAGTTGTGTGGCTGCAAAGCCAAAAGATTCCCCATACCCATATAAGACAGATGTACCAGATATACAAGGTACCACATGCATCTGGAGTTCATTTTCAGTGGCTAGAGGCATTGGTTCACCCATTCTCTCACATTGTCTGAAAAATAAATAAACAAATAAATGAAATATTAAAAAATATATGAACACTAGTAGTTTACTAGATGAATGACATTATTATTTAAATGTGAAATGTCTCCTGCAGGCTGATGTGTTTGTGTACTTGATAACCAGCTGCTGGCACTGGTTTTGGAGAATATTAGACATTTTGAATGAGGTGGTACAGCTTGCAGATAAAAGCCGTAGAGAGTCCCAGAAGGTGAACAAACAACTGATGCCATCCCAGAAGACATGCCCTTCTGGTTAGGATAGACTGATGGTCCATGAAACTGTGGCAGTAATAAAGCTTCCTTGCACTAGTGAGAGGCAGAAGGAAGTAGACAGTTTCCTCCACTAGCTAGAGGGATAGGAGAAAAGCCCCTCAGTATGTATCTATATTCTACAGTACATTACAGGGACCAAGATAGGGACCCAGATTATGGCAACGCAGGGTGGGGAGGAGGGTGATTCACTTCCTACTTTTTTTGAATTTGCCCTCCCCTGGGCTCATTTAGGGGCCTTTCTGGGACCTGAGCAGTACTGGATCTATTGTGGACCAATCAGCACCTTCATCTCTGTTTAAACTAACCAATCACAGACTCTAGAGGGTCCAGCTTCACTTTTTCAATAAAAGTCCAGCTCCCACTCCCAGAAAAGTCTGTTCTCTCTGCCTTACTTTGAAGTAAATTTTACTCTTTCAAACATGCTCTTGCCTTTAAATGTCGTAATGGGCAGAAAAAACAAACCTAAACCCAAGATGGAATCTTTTACTTCTGGCAAACATTCTGTTCAGCAAAAGGAAAGTAACTAGTCAAGACAGAAATATGAGAAAAAAAATAATAACTTTACTGGTAACTAAAACCTAAGTCACCACCAGTATGAGTTTTCATCAAATTAAAAATATTTGGGGGGCTGGCAATATGGCTTAGAGTTAAAGTGCTTGTCTAAGACACCTAAGGGCCCATGTTGAGCTGTCCATATTCCATGTTAGTCATGCTCACAAAGGTGAGGTAAGTGCCCACTGGGTGGCTCAAAAGCCTGGAGTCAATTGCACTGGCTGAGTCCCTGGCACACCAATTCTCTATCTCCCCTCTCTCCTCCCCCTCCCCCCGCCCCGCTCTCTCTCTCTCTCTCTCTCTCTCTGTGTGTGTGTGTGTCCAAAAATATATATTTGGGGGCTGTAGCAATTTGCCTCATGCTTTTGCAGCAAGGCCGGTCTCCTGTGTGTCTTTGGGTGCGTGCTCTCCTGAGACTTGAGTGAGGGTCTCCCTCCTGGGAGTCTTTCAAAGGCACTTGCCTTCAAAGCCTAAAACCTGGTTTCGATTCTTCAGTAAAGCCATATAGGCAAAGTTTTGCATGCATCTGGAGTTGATTTGCAATGACAAGAGGCCCTTGTGCACCCATTGTCATTCTGTCTTTCTTTCTCCCCCCGCCCACACCCGTGTGTATGTCTTCTGTCTCCCTTTGTGTGAAAAAGAGTAAATAAATTAAAATATTTTGGACATTATAAAATTCAGCAAGAATGCAGGGAAAGGGCACTTTTACTCTAATTTGGTAGCACTTTCCTGGATGGTAATGTGGCAGTATGTAGCAGAGGTCCTTTTGGACCTGTGCACTGGAAAAGAAATTCTGCATTTGGAAACTTACCTTGAGAATTAAAGAGAGATATGAGCAAAATTTGGAAGATGTTTATGATTTTAATGTACAGTGAGAAGATTCCATCACATAGGAACAGAATGCAAAGCAAGGCAGCTATTGAAATCATGATTTTCAAATACATTTACTGACATGAAAGATAGTGTTATTTATTTAGAGGTAAAAGGTGTATTTTAAAGTATTTTTTAATTGTATTTATTTGAGAAAGGAAGAAAGAGGCAGAGAGGAAGAGAATGGGGATGACAAGGTTTTTAGCTTTTGCAAATGAACTCCAGATGCAAGTACCTCTATATGCATCTGGCATTACATGGGTCCTGGGGAATGAAACCTGGGCTGTCCGACTTAGCAAGTAAGCCCCTTTAACCACTGAACCTTCTCTCCAGCTCCCCCTATTGTATCTTCTGATTATTCTCTAATAAATACTTCTGAAAAAAGAAAAGTGTTAGGTCTCGTAACAAAATGATATCTGTGTTACTTGCTTGCACATATTAATCAGTTTAGTATTTTTAGAAAAAGATGAATAGAAAAATGAAAACAAAAATAATATTTTAACAGGGAAAAAATGAGAAGCTTCTACAATAGAAGACAGCCAGAAAGAAATGTCAGCATATCTTGGCTGCTCTGAGGTAAGCAGAATCCTCTGTTGAAAACAGTAAGTTCAAGCTGGCCAGAAGGAAGGTGATTTTATAAGTATGGAAGTCTAATGCAAGAGGAGACACTGGGAGGGTTGGGACTCAGCTCCAGAATCTGAGATTCATTCTGGCTTCCAGAGTCAGCTGTGACAATGAAATCCATACTGACAGTGAAGCACGTGTTATCTCTGCTGCCTGACACACCTGATTTTTCTCTTGCTCTGTGTCCAGGGCAAGTTGCTTCAGGAGCTTTGCTGTCAGAACTCCACTCAGAATGAGTGGCCTCCAGAATGTGCAGCAAGGATGGCGGAAGCATGGCGTCCTCGGTGTCTCAGACCATGATCACCACTACTGCCCACATTCCACGTACCAGGACAGTGATATCACCTCAGCTCTGGGGGATGCTAGGGAAAGAACAACTTTGGAAAGACTTCAGGATCACTATCTTAGCTTCCTATACCTTCCCCAGGGGTCCGGGCAAGGATGACATTGGGAGTTGAGACTGAAGGGCTGTCTGTCTGTACCTGTGTGCTGGTTTGAATCCGATGCCCCCCAAAAGTTGTGTGTTTTGAATGTTTGTTTCCCAGATGGTGGCATTTTGGGAAGTGGTGCCTTGCCAGAGGAGATGTGTACTTGAAGGGAAGGCTTATCAGTGTTCTAGCCAGTTCTTCCATACCCAATCTCAGCTCGTATGTGCTGCTGCCATTTTCTACCTGCTGTAGCAGAGGTGATGTCCATCCTCTGCTTGTGCCATGCTTTTCCCTGCCGTCATGAAGCTTCCCTTGAGAGTGTATGCCAAAATCAAAACGTTTTTAGGCTAGGCATGGTGGCACATGGCTTTAACCCAAGTACTTGGGAGGCTGGGTTAGAAGCATCTTTGTTAGTTCAAGGGCACCCTAAGACTGCACAGTGAATTTCAAGTCATCCTGGGCTTGGATGAAAAACAAAAACAAAACTTTTCCTCACATTAAGTGCTTTTGGCCAGGTGTTTTGTCTCAGCTACACAAAGGGAACTACAATACCTTGTAGAGAGATGGCTTGTAAGTTAAGGCACTTGCCTACAAAGCCAAAGGACCCAGGTTTGAATCCCCAATACCCACATAAATCCAGATGTATAATGTGGCACATGCATCTAGAATTCATTTGCAGTGTCTAGAGGCCTTGCTGTGTGGGAAACCCCCCCCCAGAGGGTCCCCATGCTCTGCCCGAATAAGGCGACACCCCAAATCACTCACTCACGAGAAGCGGTCTTGATGCAAACTGCAAGAGGATTTTATTCCAAGTGCGCTGGGGCCCACAGTCGTACACCGCACAGGGGTAGAGGAATGCAGAGCCCCAAATGCAGGAATGGGGTAGTTTTTATAGGGTTTCTAACAAAGCCTGTGTATTAGACCAATCATTATTCAATATCAGGAGCCCCTGCAGGGTGTTAGCCAGTCAGTTTGTGCCACCCCACAGTTTCTAAGCCAATTAGTTTACTTTGTTCAAGCCCCTCATGGACCAATCACTCTCTTATGACTATGACCTTGGTGGTCAGCGTTTGTGCAGGTCCCAGGGTGGGAGTAGCAGAGTGTGGTATCAGTCTCCTGTGACCTTGGAGGTCAGCACTTGTGCAATTCCTTAGGTGGGGGTAACAGAGTATGGTATCAGCATCCTATGACCTTGGTGGTCTGAGGCAGGCTGCTACAGCCTATGGTGCGAGTTACTAAGGCTTACAGTGTAGGCTACTAAGGCTTACAGTGTGGGCTATTAAGGCTTATGGTGCAGGCTATTTACAGAAACTAAATAAGTGGTTTACTTTATTATTTATTTCCCATCCCTGAGGGCTATCTCATGCCCTTTTAACCTAGTTTTATATTAGGAGTGGGCTCTGATACAATGAGAAGAGGGATTCTTTACTTGCTTCTGACAGAGAGTAAAACCTGGAGTTTGAGGTATGCAGGTGGCCCGCTTAAGCTCCCTTTGGAGCGTGATAGTATTTCTGAGCTTCTGAATTCTTGGGCCTTTCAGCTGCAGTCATTCTCTCTCTCTCTCTCTCTCCATCTGCTTGTCTTTCACTCCCTTTCTCCCTAGTAAATAAATAATTTTTAATATTCTTTTTTATATTAGTTTTGTATTCAGCAAATACAGGCAGTTTGGTACCATTATTAGGCTCATCTGTGGCCTACCCCTCCCCATTGGCCCCTCTTTGTTGAGGTATATGGGTTGTGCATTGTGGGGTTAGCCCACATTTATTGATACGATAAATGTCTGCATATCCTGACCCAACATGTGGCTCTGACATTCTTTCCGCCCCCTCTTCCACAAAAGTTTTCTGAGCCATGTTGGGTTCATTTTTGGTCTGCTTCAGTGATGAGGTGTTGGGGGCCTCTGAAGGTCTGGCTCTCTGATTGGATGTTGGGCTCCTTCCCACTCATGTAATGCCGAGGGAAGAACCACCGGAGAAAAACCACACTGAGTTGGGAGTCATTTCGAAGCAGGAACTCACTTTATTGTTACAGGCGGTATTTATATAATGTTGAGAAGGAAGGCGGAGACTTTAGGATGGGGTGAGATGTAAGGGCCAATAGCATATCGAGACCTCTGAGATGATTGGTTCTAAGCACGCATGAGCAGGAGACTTCCTGTGCAGAAGTGGTAGGCCAGAGGCCATTTGGCCCCCTGCTGAGTTCTAAGTGCCCACAGGCAGGAATTCTAATTTCCTATGTGGAAGTAGCAGGCCAGAGGCCATTTGGCCCCCTGCTGAGTCATAGCTGGGTGGAGGCAGTTAGGCTCAGGAAGTTCCAGTAGGCCTCACGTCCCAGCCTCTCAAGGCCCAACAATTGGGTAGGAAGGCTCAACAATTGGGTAGTACTTGATTTTTCTCTGTGTTGGTCTCCTTCCCCCTTGTGCTGGTATCCAGTTCACCCTTGCTTGTTTCACCAGTTTTCCTTAGTTTCAGCTGGGGCCATTTTGAGGTATGATGGGATAGTTCTCTCCTTTGGATCTGCATCTATCTGAAAAAGAGAAGCAGATTTTCCAACAGAGAGTAAGTTAGCACCAGGAAAAATGAGATAACCCTTATGTTTTTTATAGAAAGTTTAATGGGTGAAGGCCCTCTGGTAGCCCATGATTGATGGTAGCTTGATATTGGAGAGTGGGCATATGTTTAGATATGGTTCTGATTTGTTTCCCAGCTCCAGCTATGGGTCCTGTACCACTGAGGGGATCAGTTAGCCAAATTAGGAGCAGTTGTTTCCCTACCATGGCTGTGTGCCACTATTGCACTTGTGTGGGCATCACAACAGGTTGTTTGCTGCTAAGTAGGTTTGACCGTGTTGCTTGGACAGATATTGATCATTTTCCCTAGTTGCTCATGTAGCACCTTCTGACACTTTAGACAGCTAACTGTCTGGGGACTGACTCTCTCCTGGCTTCCAGCCATGCAATTCCATTTTACGTGTCAGCTGCATATGGTGTCTTCAGCAATAGGTTCTTACCACTAACCTTTGGTGGGTCATCAAGTACTCTGACAGAAGTTTGTTATTCTTTTAGGAAACCTTGTAGGCCTCTCTGATCAAAAGTTCATTGTGGATGATAGCCCCATGCTGGTACTGGGAGTTACAGGTCAGTGCCCACTAAGAAAATGAGGAAAAAGATAAGTAGTGTACAAAAGTTAGAGAGACAAGAGACAGAGGGAAAGGAAGAGGAAGGGAGAGAAGATGTAGGTTAGATTTAGGTTAGACTTGATCCTACCCTCTCCAGTGTCTTGTGGTTCAGATGTTTCCTGTAAGGTGAAGGTTCAGCCATTTGGTCTGCCTTTTAGGAAGCAGAATTATATGGTTCCATTGCAGTTTGGGTCTAGATTAGTGTTTCCCACCCCTTCGATGCCCTCCCCTCCCTCCCCATCCATCTTAGTGTCTAGTCTTAAAGCCTTTCCTTTTCAGCTGGTGACTGCCCTGTGAGCATACATTTCAGCTGCATATCTGAACACTTTCCTGTCATTCTTTAACTAATGATGTTTGAATAGTAAGAGGGATTAATTCATTT
Source organism: Jaculus jaculus (assembly GCF_020740685.1). Classification (NCBI taxonomy): domain Eukaryota; kingdom Metazoa; phylum Chordata; class Mammalia; order Rodentia; family Dipodidae; genus Jaculus; species Jaculus jaculus. The sequence continues at coordinate 4,590,614 of NC_059126.1, forward strand.
GGAGTGATTGGTTCAATAGTCTTGGCTGGTGAGAAATACAACAAAAGAAAAGTGGATTTTGATTTATGTATAGAGTTAGTGGCTCAAGACAGGGCTTGGAGGTTAAGGTGCTTGCCTGCAAAGCCTAAGGACCCAGGTTCAATACCCCAGTACCTAAGTGAGCCAGATGTACAATATGACACATGTATATGGAATTAGACTTTTTCTTCTTCTTTTTGGCTTTTTCTTTTTAATGAGAGAGCAAGGGATAAAGAGAATGAGCACTCCATTGCCTCCAGCAGAGATGCAGGCCCTGCCCTTCTCCCCCCACGCACCACACCACCGATAAATAATTTTAAAAGTATATTAATAGGACATGCTAAACTCTTCTGACCTCTCAGGGTACCGGTCCCTTCCACACTATGCAGAAGAGGAAGTGCTGGGTCAGGCCTGGAGTTCCTCAGTCATGGGGAGCATTATGTAGTAGAGCTGTCAGCGTGGTTTTTCTGGCTGTGCCCAGCCTATATACTTGGTGTCAAGCAGAAGTGTTTCCTGCTTGGAGGGGTCCAGATATCCATGTCTGCATTTGTGCCCACAAGGGCTATCAGCACAGCTTGAGTATGGTAGGGATATCTTCTCATGTTCTTGAATAACGAGTGCATTTCAGAACTACCTCACTTTCTAACCTCATTTAAAATCTAACACATGTCAATTATGATGAACACTTTCTCTCTACGCAGTGGATTAAGACAAATTTCATTTATTGCCTGGCAAAAATCCACATTATATTGTGTATTCATAGCCCCTACCTCATTTTTGAAAGAAAGGGGGTGGAAATCAAAACCATTTTTACTTAAAATCCTGTAATAATGGAAGAAAAGCAATTTTCACAAACTTTGTTTTGGAAACCTTTGTTGGCTTGAAGTGTCACTTACCAGGAAAGTGGTAGATTATACCAGGCCTGTGACATTCTTCTTGCTCTGTCTTGTTGAACAGAGGGGACCATCTAGGAGAACAGTGCTGATTACTTCTGGTCAGATAAATTCTATTCTCAGATCTAGCTGCTCGCTATTTGTCTAAATTCTTATGCAGGGTGCTCTCTGAGATCGCCAGCATCTTTACCTAAATAAATTTTTTTTTTTTTTGAGGTAGGGTCTCTCTCTAGGCCATATTTTACTTGGAATTCACTATGTACTCTCAGGCTGGCCCCAAACTCACAGTGATAATACTACCTCAGTCTCCAGGATGGTAGGATTAAAGCTGTGTTTCACCATACCCTGACTTGTATTTTCTCTTTAAAAAAATATATTTATTTTATTTTGAAAGAGAGAGAATGGGCTTGCCAGAGCCTCTAGCCACTGTGAATACATGTGCCACCTTGTGTATTTGACTTTCAGAGGTACTGGGGAATTAAACCTGGGTCCTTAATCTTGGCAGGCAAGTGTCTTGACCACTAACTAACCTTTCTCTATTCAGCCCCACGTTTTTTTTTTTTTTTTTCAGACAGTGTTTTGTGCAAAACAGGCTGGACTCAGACTAAATGTTGTTGAGGGTAACCTTGTTTGCTTGGTTTTGTGTCTTCTTTTTTCAAGTCAAGTTCTCACTCTAGGGCAGGCTGCCCAGGAAACCACTCTGGACCTCCAGACTAGCCTCAAACTCACAGTGGTCCTCCTATCTCAGCTAGGATCTAAGGTTTAAACTGGTTTATTTTCTTCTGTTTGGCTGATAATATGGCTTGAATCACGCCAATTCTTGGATTACTGCTCTGTAACACTACACCCTGGTTTTGCAGTGCTAGGGGTTGATCCCAGAGCATCATGCAAGCTGGCAGGGTCTCATCTGTGTCACATCCCCAGCCCTCTGAGAGGACAGGGAGAGGGCATATTCGAACATGAAATGTGCAGTACAGTAGGATAAAATGATGATGGCATCCATATCCAAGAGAGTGATTGAGAGAGAGAGTGGCCATCATAGAGAGTGCCAATTTGAAGGGGAAAGCATATTGGGGGAAGGGGATTATCATGTTGATTGTCCACAATCATGGAAGTTGTCAATAATAATAACAATAATTATAATAATAGTAATAAATTAATATTAAAAAATGAAAGCAAAATGAGAACAAAGGAAAGCCCTCAAAGTGGCTACTTCCACAAACAATGATGGAATGTAGTCTCTACTTTGCCTTTTTGGACAGGGTGTGGTTCACAGGCATGCTTCTCAACACTGGGGGAAAACCACAACAGAGGAAGCTGAAGGTTTCCATGAAGAGGAAAACCTTTTCTGTCCTTTCCTGTGGAGAAGGGACAGAAAGTTCTGGGGGTTCAATGAAGTGGACAACACCTATTTTGTAGCCAGAGGTTTGGCTACCTGTCAACAGCTAGGAAGTGTGGTTAGATATCCCCACTTGCCAAAAGAAAACCCAACTATCCATGGGGCACTTCCCGATTTGCAAATGAGGACATGCAGAGGTTAAGTGATGCCAGGGGGAAGAAGTGATATGAGGACAGAGGGAGATGGAGTGGTTCTCAGTTTATGGGTGTTGATCACTCCCAGAAGTTACGATACCAGAGAGTCACCATGACATAAAACTTCACTGAGTCAGTGGGCTCTGGATTTTTGTCTTGTGAACTTGACAAATGACATTCACAGGCCATACAGAATGAAATTTAGATGGATATTTATTTATTTATTTATTTAAAGATAGAGAATTAATGGGTCCACCAGAGCCTCTGGTCTCTACAAACAAATTCCAGATTCATGTGCTGCCTCATGCATCTGGCTTTTTGTGGGCCTGGGGAATTGACGTTTCTATGAATTCTGTAAAATTGTATCTTTCTTGTTTTTTCTTGCATGACGTGATCAGAAAATGAAAGAATGAGACTAAGAGCTATGGCAGCAGAGAAGCAGAGAAATATAGAAACATGGAAGCACAGAAACAGGGAAAAACAGAAAACCAAAAAAAAAAAAGACAAAAAAAAATAGAAATAGAAAAATAGAAAGAGAAAAAATTTAAAAAAAATGAAACAGAAAAGGAGGCAGAGAGAAAAAGATAGAAAAACTCAGCTGCCTTCAGCATTAGCCTGTCAGCTTGCACCAGAACTTGAATTCGAGTCGTTATTTCACTGCTCCCTTTCACACCTCTCTTCGGGGACCCTCCTGCAAGCCAGGGCTGGACCCCAGCAAACATCCATGCACACTCTGACACACCTGCACACACTTGTGCATGTCTATCCAGAGAAAACAACATCCTCAGCACACATCAAGTAGTCACAGAGAGTCTTAAAAGTTTGGCTGCGTGTCAAGCCTGGGTCAGTTCAATGGACTTCTACATCCTTAACAAACTGAAGCTGCATCTAGCCAATCAGAGTGGAAATATGAGGTTCCAAACAAATGTTGTCAGTTTTGTATATGAAGATGTGTTAGCAGGTCATGAGTGAATTTCTTTTATTCTCCTGTCATTTCCTTCCTTCCTTCCTTCCTTCCTTCTTTCCTTCCTTCCTTCCTTCCTTCCTTCCTTCCTTCCTTCTTTTCCTCATTCATTTCTTTCCTTTATTTACTTATTTGAGAGAGAGAAAAGAAGAGAGAGAGACTAAGTGAAGCAGATAAACACAGCAGCACTTGTTGAAGAGGCTGTCTTTTCTCGAATGAATAGTTTTGTCATTTTTGTCAAAAGTCAAATGGCAGTAGCTTCCTGGATTAGCATCTGGATCCTCTATTGTGTTCCATTGATATTCATGTCTGTCTTTGTGCCAATACCACACTGTTTTGTCACTATTGCTTTGTAATACAGCTTAAAATGGGGTATGGTGATACCATCAGCTTTATGTTTGTTGATGAAAATTGTTTTGGCTCTTCGAGGTTTTCTTGTGCTTCCCAATGAATTTTAGGACTACTTTTCTATTCCTGTGAAGAATGCCTTTGGAATTTTAATACATATTGGATTAAAGGTGTGGATTGCTTTTGGTAGCATTGACATTATCACTACATTTATCCTTGCCCTCCAAGAATATGGGCTGTATTTCCATTTCCTTGTGTCTTTTGCAATTTCTTGGTTGAGGGTTTTAAATTTCTCATTGTAGAGATCCTTCACTTCCTTGGTTAAGTTTATACCAGCTACATATTTTATATTCTTTTCAGGCAATTTTAAATGGGAGAGATTCCTGAGTTCATTTTCTTCATGTTCATTCTTAGTATGTAAGAAAGGTATTGATTTCTGTTTTTTTTTTTTTTTTGTACCCTGTTCCATTGCAGAAAGTGTTTATCAGCTCCAACAGTTTTCTAGTAGACTTTTTCTTTTATAATTTAACTTATTAGTTTTCTTTTCAGTAAATATAGGCATTTTGGTACCATTGTTTAAGCTCATCTGTGATCTACCCCCTACCATTGGCCCCTCCTTGTTGATGTAAATGGGTCGTGCATTTTGGAATTAGCCCCCAGTTATTGGTATGATAAATGTCTCTGTAAATCATGACCCAACATGTGACTCTGACATTCTTTCCGCCCCCTCTTCCGCAAAATTTGCCTGAGCCATGTTGGATTCATTTTAGGTCTGCTTCAGTGCTGAGGTGTTGGGGCCTCTGAGGCTCTGGGTCTCTGATTTGGTAGGAGTTGATTTTTCTCTGCGTTGGTCTCCTTCCCCTTTGTGCTGGTATCCAGTTCACAGGAAAACAACACTCTTTCTTATTTTGCCAGTTGTCCCTAGTTTCAATTGGGCCCCTTTTGAGGTATGTTGGGGCAGCTTTCTCCTTAGGATCTGCATCTATCTGGAAAAGAGAAGCAGATTCTCCAACGGAGAGTAAGTTGGCACCCAGAAAATTGAGATAACACTTAGTTTTTTGATAGTGAGTTTGATAGGTGTAGGCCCTCTTATACCCCGTAATTGATGGTAGCTTGATATTGTAGAGTGGGCTTGTGTTTGGGTATGGTTTTGACTTGTTTCCCAGCTCCAGCTATGGGTCCAGTACCACTGAGGGGATCAGTTGGCCAAATCAAGAACAGTTGGTTCCTCACCATGGCTGTGTACCACTATTGCACTTGTGTGGGCATCACATCAGGTTATTTGTTGCTAATTAGGTTAAACAATGAGTTGCTTGGACAGATCTTGGTCATTTCCCCCAGTCGCCTATATAGCAACAACTGGCATTAGACACACTGACTGTCTGGGGACTGACTCTCTCCTGGCTTCCAGCCATGTCAGTCAATTTTACGTGTCAGCTGCATATGGAGTCTTCAGCAATAGGGTCTTACCACTGGCCTTTGGTGGGTCATCAAGTACTCTGACAGAAGTCTGTTATTTTTTTGTGAAACCTTGTAGGATTCTCTGATCAAAGGCTCATTGTGGATGGTAGGCCCAAGCTTGAAGTGCGGGTTACAGGTCAGTGTCCACTAAGAAATTGAGGAAGAACATAACTAATATACAAGAGTTAGAAAGGAGAGAGATAGAGGGGAGAGGAGGAGAGGGAGTGAGGGAAGATGTAGGAGATTTAGGTTAGTCTTGATCCTACCCTCTCCAGTGTCTTGTGGTTCAGGTGTTTCCTGTAAGGGTCTAGTGAAGGTTCAGTCATTTGGTCTGTCTTTTAGGAAGTAGAATTTTATGGTTCCATTGTCATTTGGGTCCGGATTACTGTTTTCCACCCTTCAATGCCCTCCCCGCACTCCCATCCATGCTATTGTCTAGTCCATGAGGTGTTTGCTGGGTATGTAAGGTATCTTGGGTAGATTCAGGTTAGGTGTTGTAGATGAGTGAGACTATGTGTCGATTTTTTTTCTGTGATTGGGTAAGTTCGCTGAGAATGATCAGTTCCAGGTTCAACCATTTTTCCTCAAATTTCTTTATGTTGTTTTTTCTTACTACTGTATAGAATTCCATTGTGTAGATATACCACATCTTTGTTATCCATTCTTCTAATGATGGACATCTGGGTTGATTCCAGCTTTTAGCTATCATGAATTGAGCCGCTACAAATGGTTGAGAAAATCTCTCTGGCCTTTGGTTTGAAGGTTTTAGGGTAGAAGCCCAGTAAGGGTATAAGTGGGTCTGTTGGTATTTCTATAGTCAGCCTTTTCAGGAGTCTCCATATTGCATTCCAAAGTGGTTGTACCATCCTGCATTCCCACCAACAGTGAATGAGTGTCCCTGCTTCTCCACATCTTCACCAGCATTTATTTTCATTTGACTTTTTGATGTTGGCTATCCTTACTGGGGTAAGGTGGAATCTTATAGTTGTTTTAATTTGCATTTCTCTGATGATTAGAGATGATGAACATTTTCTTAAGTGTGTGTTTGCCATTTGTATCTCTTCCTCTGTGCATTGCCTGTTCAACTCTGTGCCACATTTTGTGAGTGGGGTATTTGTCTTCTTATTGTTTAGACTTTTGAGTTCTTTGTAAATTCTAGAGATAAGGCCTCTATCAGTTGGATAACCTGCAAATATTTTCTCCCCTTCTATGAGTATTCTATTGGCTTTCCTTATTATATGCTTGTCTATAAAGAAACTCTTCAGCTTCATAAGAAACTCTTCAGCCTCATGTGATCCCAATGGTTGAATGACTGTTTAAGAACTTGAGCCACTGGGGTTTTGTTCAGGAAGTCTTTTTCGATTCCTATATCATGGAAAGTACTTCCTAAATTTTCTTCCAGTAGTTTTCGAGTTTCTGGTCTTATGCTGATGTCTTTGATCCATTTGGATTTCAGTGTAGTGCATGGTGAAATGTGTGGATCAAGTTTTAGTTTCCTGCATGTGGTTATCCAGTTTGTCCAGCACCATTTGTTGAAGATGCTATCTTTTTTCCTGTTTATATTGTTTGGGCCTTTGTCGAATATCAAGTAGCTATAGTTGCTTGACCCAAAATCCAGCTCCTCAAGTCTATCCCATTCGTCTATACTCCTGTTTTTATGCCAGTACCATGCTGTTTTTATTACTATGGATTTGTAATATAGCTTTATATCAGGTATGGTGATGCCACCAGAGGTATTTCTTTTGCTGTGGATATGTTTCAATATGTGTGGCCTTCTGCCTTTCCATATGAAATTTGAGATCATTTTTCTATCTCTGTGAAGAACACTGTAGGGATTTTAATTGGAATTGTGTTAAATCTATATATTACCTTTGGTAGGATTGTCATCTTCACAATGTTAATTCTGCCTATCCAGGAGCATGGCAGGTCTTTCCATCTTTGCAAGTCCTCCTCAATTTCTTTTTTAAGAGTTTTTATATTTTTGTTTTATAGATCTTTCACTTCCTTGGTTAACATTATGCCAAGGTATTTTTTTTTGTTGTTGTTGCTATTGAAAATGGGACTATGTCCTTTTTTTCTTTTTCTGTGTCTTTGTCATTTGCATACAGAAATGCTACCGATTTTTGTGCATTGATTTTGTATCCTGCTTCTTTGCTATAGGAGTTAATCACATTCAGGAGTTTTGGGATGGAGTCCCTTGGGTCTCTTACATATACAATCATGTCATCAGCAAATAGAGCTAACTTAACTTCTTCATTTCCAAATTGTATCCATTTTATATCCTTCTGCTGCCTTATTGCTTGGGCTAGGACTTTCAGAACTATGTTGAAAAGCAGAGGTGAGAGAAGACATCCCTGTCTTGTTCCTGATCTCAATGGGAATTCCTCCAGTCTCTCTCCATTAAGTATTATTTGGTCCTTTGGAGCTTTGTAAATTGCCTTTATTATGTTAAGATGTGAATCGGCCATGCTGATTCTCTCCAATATTTTGATCATAAACTGATGTTGTATCTTGTCAAAGGCCATTTCTGCATGTATCAAAATGATCATGTGGTTTTTATGGTTAAGCTTGTTTATGTGGTGTATTACATTGACAGATTTGCATATGTTGAACCACCCTTGTGTTCCTGGGATAAATCCCACTTGGTCAATGTGAATAATGCTTTTGATGTGTTGTTGGATTTAGTTTGTTAGTATTTTGTTGAGGATCTTTGCATCTATGTTCATTAGGGAAATAGGCTGGTAGTTTTCTTTTCTTGTGGCATCTCTGCCTGGTTTTGGGATTAGGGTGATACTAGCTTCATAGAAGGAGTTGTGTAGCTTTCCCTGTTCTTCAATTGTGTGGCAGAGTTTTAGAAAGGTTGGTTTGAGTTCTTCCATGAAGGTTTCATAAAATTCAGCTGGGAATCCATCTGGTCCTGGACTCTTCTTTTTTGGGAGGTTTTTTATTACTTTTTCAATCTCCATGAGTATGATGGGTTCATTAAGGTGATTAATCTCCTCTGAGTTTAGCTTTGGTAGATGATATGTTCCCAGGAATTTATCCATTTCCTCCACATTGTCCAGTTTTGTGGAGTAGATGTTTTGGAAATAAGTCCTGATGAGTCTGCTGATTTCATTCATGTCTGTTGTGATCTCTCCTTTTTCATTTTGAATATTGTTAATATGGAGTCTCTCCTTTTTTTGCTTGATCAAATTGGCCATAGGTTTGTCAATCTTGTTTATTTTTTCAAAGAACCAGCTCTTTGTTTTGTCAAATGCCTTAATTGTTTCCTTGGTTTCCATTTCATTAATTTCTGCTCTGAATTTAATTATTTATTTCCTTCTGGAGCTCTTTGGGTTGGATTTCTCTTGTTTTTCCAATGCCTTTAAGTGGATTATTAGGCTATTGATTTGGGATCTTTCTGTCTTTTTTATGAAGTCATTGAGTGCTATGAATTTACCCCTGAGGACTGCCTGCATTGTGTCCCACAAGTTTTGGTATGATGTGTTCTCATTGTCATTCAATTCCAGGATTTTTGCAATTTCATTATTTATTTCATCCACTATCCATTTATTGTTTAAGAGTGTGCTATTCAGTTTTCAGTTGCCATTGGGGTTCTTGTTGGTTTTTTTGTTGTTGATTTCTAGGAATATAGCATTATGATCTGATATCATGTAGAGAATTATGTCGATTTTCCAAAATATGTGGAGGCTGTCTTTCTGGCCCAGTATATGGTCTATTTTAGAGAATGTTCCATGGGCTGCTGAGTAGAATGTGTAGTATGTGGATTTGGGATGGAAAGTTCTGTAGATGTCTGTTAGGTCTAAGTGCTCTATGGTTTTGTTGAACTCTCTTATTTCCCTGTTGATCTTCTGTTTGGATGATCTGTCTATTACTGATAATGGTGTGTTAAAGTCCCCAGCTATGATAGTGTTGGTGGTTATTTCTGTTTTATTGTCAAGAAGGCTTTGTTTTATGAACTGTTGTGCCCCTGTGTTTGGTGCATACAAATTTATGATTGTAATATCCTCTTGATGGATTGTTCCCTTCATAAGTAGGAAGTAGCCTTCTTTGTCTTTTTTGATTGTTTTTGGTTTGAAGTCAATTTTATCTGATATTAATATACATACCCCTGCTTGTTTCTTATTCCCATTTGCTTGGAATATTGTTTTCCACCCTTTCACCCTGAGGAGGTTTCTGTCTTTAGTGTAAGGTGGGTTTCTTGAAGGCAGCAGATTGAGGGGTCTAATTTTTTGATCCACAGTATTAGCTTGTGTCTCTTGATGGGTGAATAAAGGCCCTTAATATTTAGGGTGATGACTGTGAGATTTGATTTGATCCTTGTCATGTTGTGGTAGAGGTGTGTTGGCATTTCCATGGAATTTTTTTTTTTTTTTTTTCTGTGTACTCTGTGTTTGGTTGCTATGATCTGCTTCCTGTAGGCATTTGTGTTTGGTTATTTGTTTCTTCTCTGTGGAGAATTTCCTGGAATTATTTCTGTAGGTTTGGTTTTGTGTTCATATAATTGTAAAGCTGAGTTTTGTCATGGGAAGTTTTCCTTTCACCATCTATTATAAGGGAGACTTTTGCCGGGTAATGTAGTTTGGGTTGGAAGCCATAGTTTCTTAGAGTTTGGAGAGTTTCATTCCAGGCCCTTCTAGCTTTCAGGGTTTCCATGAGAAGTTTGAAGTAATTCTGATGGGGTTTCCTTTGAAAGTGGTGTGCTGTTTTTCCCTAGCTGCTTTTAGGATTTATTCTTTGGTGTCAATGTTTAGAGGCTTAATGATAATATGTCTTGGGGAGTTTCCCCTTTGGTCTAGTCAGTTAGGAGTTCTGTTTGCTTCTTGTATCTTGATGGACCTGTCTTTTAAGAGAAGGGGACGTTTTCTTCACTTATTGTGTTAAATAAGTTCTCCATGCCTGTGGACTGAAATTCTTCTCTTTCTGGTGTTCCGATGATTCTGATATTAGGTCATTTAAGTGTATCACACAATTCTCTCATGTTCTGTTCACAGGAATTTTGAACTTACTGAAATTTCTGGACTCTCAAACTGTTTCTTCCATCCTGTCTTCCAGATCAGAATTTGTATCTTCCACTTTGCTGACTCTATGCTTGAGAGCCTCTAGCGAGTTTTGGACTTGTTCAATTAAGTTTGCATTTTCTACTACTTTCCTATGTATCACTTCTATTACTTTGTCCAGCTCCCTTTTCGTCTCATTTTCTGATTTTCTTGATGATTCTTGGTAATCATCCTTGCATTTCTTTATGTTTTCATTTTGTGTGACCAGCTGATTTTTAAGGTCCTCTTTTTTTTCACTCTCCCTCAACTCTCTTAGCTCTCTTTGAATTCCTTCCAGTGTCTTATCATATTGCTGTAGCTTAGTGATGGTAGCATCCACACGATTACGTTTCCTTTGTAGCTTTCCTGCTAGTTCTAGCAGTAGGTTGGTCAGGCTTACATTGTTAATTGCTTCCACTTGATGTTTTGATCCTAAACACTCTTCTATGTTTTGGTTAGATGTAATCCTTGTTGGACTGGGTGATCTGTCTGGATTTTCTTGCAATTCATTTTTTACATTATTTCTTTTGTGGTGTGTCTACCCATGTCAGTGTATGGGCAGGTAGGTGGGTGGAGCAGCCTGGGATGTAGCTTAATGAGAATCCAAGGCAGCCTGGAGCAGTTGCAAGCAACCTGGGTTTTTGCTCTCTCTTGCCAAAGCCACCTATCTATAGCCTGACAGGGGCGCCAAAGTTGCCTGAATTCTCACCCAGTAATGCACCTAAGATGCCTGCCTTGGAGCTTGAAAGGGGACTGAGGTATCAGGTACTGAAGCTGCCCAAACTCTGGCTGGGAACACTGGGACCTGCAAGCAGTCTGTGCTCTCCCACCTCAGTGTTGTGGGGGATGGTTGACGATGTACAGGTAGGGGATGGCACCTGCACTGGTGCTAGTGACTCTGTGGACTTGTGTGGGCCTTGCTGTGGGACTGGGCCCTCTGCACTCTGCAATTGCAGTGCAGAGGCAGTTGATGTGGGTAGAGGATCAGGACACAGCAGAGGCTGACTGGCGGCAAGTGATGTGAGCACAGCAGCAGGGTATCTGGCAGCCACCTACTCATGGCAGAGCTGGCCCCCACAGGCCTGCGAACTGAGCACCATGTGGCTGGTCAACTGGCAGGATCAGAGAACAAGGGCAGAGGTAGGAGGTCACAGCTTCAGGGCAGCAGGCTGGCAGGCATGGCTGGTGGGTGCCCAGTCAGAGCAGTCTCATGGGGTGCATGGGGTGCAGGGGGTGCGCGGAGGGCTTGGGGCGCACTGGGGGCTTGGGGCGCTATGGGGCATATGGGGAGAGCGGGGTGCGCGGGGGGGGGGCACCGGCATGTGGAGGGTTGGTGCGGGGTGCGCTGGGGCACCGGGTGCCCAGGGAGGGATGTGCGGGGTGCGGCAGTGTGCAGGGGACATGGGGGGTCGCGTGGGGGGTGCAGGCCGGTCAGGGGGGCACGGAGTGTGCAGGGGGCATGGGCCTGGTGGGGGTGGCAGTGGGGGCGTGGTGTGCACGGGGTGTGTGGGGCACACAGCGGGTGGCAGGGGGCGCCACAGAGTGCGCAGGGCAGAGGGCGCAGGGAGGGGGCACGGGGCATGCTGGGGCACGCTGGGCACAGGGCATGCGGGGGCGCTTGGGGTGGGCAGGGAGGGGTCATGTGGGGCACGGCGGGCACGGGGCACGCGGGGCTGCCAGGGCACCAGGTTGCGATGGAATGTGGCAGGTCGTGGCGGGGTGCATGTGTTGTGGGGCGCGGGTGTGTGTGCTTCCCGGTTTTTCCCCAATCTGTGCCCTCCCTCTTGCAAAAAGATCCTAATTGCCCTTAAATACTTGCCTTTTTTTCCCCCCTGGTATCTGGAGTGCACCTAGGTGGTCGCCATTTGGCTGGACGTCCTCTGCTGGTAGACTTTTTAGGGTCTTTTATGTATAGAATCATACAATCTGCAAATTGTTATAATTTCATCTCTTCCTTTCCAATTTGTGTCCCTTTTATAAGGGTCTCTTCATGATTGCTATAAATAAGACTTCCAGTACTATACAAAAAAATAGTGGAGACAGTGGACACCCTTATTTTGTTCCTGCATTTAATGAAAAAGTTTCAGGTTTCTACCATTTAGTATTATGTTGGCTGTAAGTTTGTCATAAAAAGCTTTTTATTATGTTGAGATATTTTCCTTCTATTCCTAGTTCCTGTAATACTTTTACCATGAAAGGATGTTGGACTTTATTGAACACCTTTTCTTCATCTATTGATATGATCATGTGATTTTTGTCTTCCAGACCATAGATATGATTAATTTTATTGATTGATTTGAGTATGTTTAACCATCTCTTCGTCCTTGGGATAAAGCCAACTTGGTCAGGATAAACAGTATTTTTGCTATGTTCTTGCATTCTGTTTGTCAGTATTTTGTTCAGAATTTTTTGCTTCTATGTTTGGTCTGTAATTCTCTTTTTTTTTCTTCTGTATTTCCCTTGTTTGGGGATGAGGGTGATGTATAGAAGGAGTTTGGTAGAATTCTGTTTTATGGAAATTTTTGAGAAGCAGTGCTGTTAGTTCTACTGTGAAGGTCTGGTAAAATACACCAGTGAATCCATCTGGGCCTGGGATCCTTTTAGTGGCATACTTTTTGTAACTGCTTGGATCTGTACTAGTTATTGCTCTATTTAAATGTTTTATCTTATCTTGACTTAAATTTGGTAGGTCATATGGATCAAGGAAATCATCCATTCCTTTCAGATTTCCAAACTTAGCAGAATAAATATTCATAAAGTGTGTGCTTATAATTGTCTGAATTTCTTTTATACCTGTTGTGATGGTGCTTTTTCATCTCTAACTTTATTAATTTTTCATCTTTTCTCTCTCTTATGGTCAATTTTGCTAAGGATTTATCAATCTTCTTCATCCTTTCAAAGAATCATCTCTTTGGTTCTTTGGATTTTTTTTTTCTATTTCATAAATTTCTGCCCTAATCTTTATTATTTCATCTGCTGATTTTTGTTTTACCTTTTTCCCCCCAAGGCCTAAAGATAAAGAATTAAATTGTTTAGTTCTGAACTCTCTAATTTCTTAATATAGGCACTTAGAGCTATAAACTTACCTCTTGGGACTGCCTTCATTTTGTCCTAAAGGTTTGGTTTGTTGTATTATCATCATCATTTGATTGTAAGAATTTATTGATTTTTTTTTCTTGATTTATTCAATGACCCATTGATCATTCAATAGTGTACTGATTAGTGTCCAAGAATTTCTGTATGCTCTGCAGCTTACCTTGTTGCTGATTTGAAGTTTAACCCCATTGTGGTCAGAGTACAAGGGATTATTTCCGTTTTCCTGTGTTTGTCTTGATTTGCTTTGTGTCCTAATATATGGTCTATTTCAGATAATGTTCCATGTGCTGCTGAGAAAAGTGTATATTATACAGCATTTGGATGGTATGTTCTGTAGATATCTGTTAGGTGCATTTGTCTGCCTGAGCTAGAGTGAGACCTTACCTCAAAAAACCAAAAGAAAAGGAAAATAAGGTAGAGAACATCTGAGGGGGACATCATCAATCTCTGGACATCACATGCACATACATGTGCATGTGTGTGTGCATACGTGTGCACACTCCACCCACCACATTTCCTGTACTTGACCCCACTACTAAATTTTGGAGTGAGTACTGGCAAAACTTTGATTCCTCCCATTTTTTTTCAACCATCCCAACCTGACCCTATACTGATTAACTGAACAAGTATTCACCAAGTTCCCCGGTGATTCCCACTTCCTTACATATTGTTGTTATTCAGTCAGTCAGTCAGTGAAGAGCCAAAGGAAGAGTAGGACTCCTTACAATGTGCTCCTTCCAGACAAACAATTGGCCTGGATATCCATGACCTCATAATGCCTGACACTGCTCGCATAAGACCATCATAAGATGAGGGAAGGATCATGGCATCCAAATAGAAGAGAGACTTATTGAGATGGGGAGTGCATGTGATGGAGAAGGGAATTTCAAAGAGGAAAATGGGGGAGGGGGTATTTCCATGGGATATTTTTTATAGTCATGGAAAATGTTTAATAAAATTGAAAAAAATAAAGATGTTATGAATAAGCCATATAGCAATGTACTTCTTTACTAGCTAAAAGTATGCATGTTAAAAGGAGAGTTTGGGCAAAAGAACCCTGCAGGGGTGGATAATGCTGTGTCCAGAAACCACAGACTGTTACAGACAAACTTCAGTGCCAGGGGTGGCATACCTTCCAGTGAGTTGTTGGTCAGAGAGGCTCCCGATGCTCCCAAACAACAAGGCTATTGCTAAACACTTGGTTACCCACCAGAACAACATGGTAAGACCCTACTGCTGAAGACTCCACATGTTTTGGCCTAGGTTACTGAGAAATCAAACTGGAGCTGAGCTGGAAGCCTCCACCCTGTTGACTAATTGTGATAGTGCTGGAAACTGCTGTGTAGCCTGTTGGGAAAGAAAATACATCTATGGGCTTTATTAGGAATGGACCCTGCAAGCTACAAGGCTTGCTGTTGTATAGTAGATTCCTACAAATTAAAATATTCCCTGAAAAAAAAAGGTACCCTGAGTTCTTAAGTTTGATCTTTTCATAGTGTCTACATTCATTCCTTGCTACTAGCATGTCTTTCTCTTTGTAGGACTATATTAGGTCTGCCTACTGGTCTTCTAGTTTAGAAATTCTGTTCTCTCATTCATCCATTCTACTGGTGAGACTTTCCACAGAGGGTTATTTTTTCCCCACTGACTGAATTTTTCAGAGGTATTCCTTCACCCTTGTTTTTCTTCAGTATTTCTGTTGCTTTACTCATATCTTGTAATGACCTCTTTATTTCATTAAGCTGATTTCCTGTGTTCTCTTTCAGAAGTTTGTTTTCTTCTTTATTTCCTTTGTTTTCTTCTTTGATTCCCTTCAATTCTTCTCTTATTTCCCTGAGCACAGATGCCATCATTTTCTTGAAATCTTTGTCAGGCATTTTATCTAAAATAGTCTCACTGGTGATCATATGAATTCTAGGAGCCTGATGTAGCTCTTTCCCCCCAAGCAAGCCACAGAAGTAATCCTAGCTGTTGAGTTTGCTTATTAAAGAAGCATTCTAGTGGACTGGCAAATTTACTAGCCAATTCTAAACTTCAACTGACTAATATCCACAATCAATTAAAAAAATCATGAAATCTGCCATTGTGAGGATTAAAACAATCATATAGGCTTATAAAGCCAAGAGCCCTAAGGCTGTGTGTTGTTCTATACCCTAATCTTATCAGCTAGAATATAGAGATTTCTGGTCTGAACTGGATTCCAGGTCAACCTGGATCTGGATCAGATCCTGCCCCCAAAAATGACAGAAGCAAAGAACAAAGGCCTTATAAATATGAAAGCATCAAAGGTAACAATATTCAAACACCAGAAATACAGGTTATTTGAAGATGATAAAGCTAACCTGTTTTTCACGGAGTTCTGATTAGATGTGCTGGATTTTGTGCCTCTGGAGGGTGAATGCAGGAGGTTTGCTGTTCTGAAGGTGAGGGATGGGAGAGTTAAGCCTTCTAGAGTTGCTCACACTGTCAGCAACTCTTTATTTAATCTCAGCTATTTTTCCTTCAGATTTCTTAACTTTGCAAGAAGGATGATGAAGTTGAAAAATCTGTTTTTTGGACTCTGCTGCCACAGCCCCTGGCAGGCCAGTATTGGGCTGGTGTGTGGAGCATGCATTATGGGCCACGAATACCTCAGTGGGACTATGGCCATTTTCCTCCCTTAAGGGTGACTTGTTCTCTCTTGCTTCTCTGCTCTGTCTAACAATAACCTATACTCATCCACTTTCCAGAAGAAGGTGTATTTTGCTGGGGTTTTGCTTAAATACCACCCTAGGCTGTCTTGGCATGACTCCTATGCTGCCATCTTACCCAGAAGTCCTTAATTTTGAGTAAACATCAGGCTACATTGTTCAGGCTGGTGTTGAGCTTACTATGTAATCCAAACTTGCCTTGAATTTGTGACTTTCCTACCTCACCTTCCCACACATACACACACACACACAAATGCAAAATGCACTCAATAGCGAATATTTTTAAAATGCATGCTTGTTGAAAATACCATTACACTAACTTATAAAAAAAACTGCAATTATTCATACACTTAATCAAACTGGATAAAAGTGCCCTCACACTTATATCACCACTGATTTTACTAAGAAGTGAGATAACTTTTGGGTGATGATTCAGCCCATGGTAGCAGATGTAAATTTTCTGTAAATACTGTGTTTGTTTACATCTTGAGTTTTATCTTTGACAAGAATTAATATCAGTTGTTTCCCACAAGACAAAAGGTTCAGCTTGTTCATTTTTTTCCAGTGAAATATCTGTTAAATACTTAAAATTAAGTTACCATAGGTAGTCTTTCATTTCTTTTGGGAAGAAAAAAATATGGAAGCTGCTATTTCATGATATAATGCAAACAGTGGTGTGTATTTTCTTTTTCTTGGAAAAAGCATAATAATTTATGCATAGCACCAGGGTTATATAAAGTTTCCTTATTTTTTTCATTATAAAGAATATTTTTAAAAATATCCTTGGGAGGCATCTTAGCAAGCGAGGGGTTTTTGTGTGTTCAACAACAACACTAATTTGTGACATTGACATTATTTGATTGTAAAGACATTGTAGTGATGAATAACTACATAAGTGTAATTTAAATAAGTAAGTGTAATTTGAACTTAAATTTAAATAATGTAAATAAGTGTAATTTGGAGCCTCTGACACCACTGATGTTAATGTGCTCCTCACAGTTTTGCTTCCCACCATTTTTGTACTACCAGTATACTGGCCATCA
Organism: Jaculus jaculus; assembly: GCF_020740685.1. Lineage (NCBI taxonomy): Eukaryota > Metazoa > Chordata > Mammalia > Rodentia > Dipodidae > Jaculus > Jaculus jaculus. The sequence goes on from NC_059126.1 coordinate 4,607,702, forward strand.
TATGGAAAATGTAAATAATTTTGAGGAAAAAAATGACTTCTTAACTAGCTCTTGACATATTCTCCAGATTCTCAGGCATCAGAGTCTCAAGGTTTGCATGACATATAATCTATTTTGTCAACTATGTTTGGTCTGGAAATGCCTACGAGACAGATCTCTGAACTGTCTGACCATTTAAGAGAAAACCACAAAATATTACATCTAAATACATATAACTGGAGTGGATTCCCTACCATTAGCATGCTGGCTAAGCACTATGTATTAGTCAATTTCTGGTGACTATAACAAAATACCCAAGATAATCAGCTCCTAAAGAGAAAAGGTATCACTTGGCTCATACATTGTTTAAACAGAAAACAGTTGTTGAAAATATTTATACAAATACATCATGTATTTTGATCATAATCTTCTCTCATTGCTTTTTTTGTGTGTTACAAACATCCCTTTTTCACTGAAACTCTTCTTTCCAAATAGTCTGGGTTTTTTTATAATTATTTTTTATTTTCTAAATTCTTTTTTTTTCTTCTCAGTTTTATTAAACATTTTCCATGATTATAAAAATTATCCCATGGTAATACCCTCTCCCCCCCCTTTTTCCCTTTGAAATTCCCTTCTCCATCACATCCACTCCCCACCTCCTTCTTCCTCTTATGATGGTCTTTTGTAGGTAGTGTCAAGCATTATGAGGTCACGGGGTCTGGTTTTTATTTTGATTTTTTTTCTTTTTAAACCTTGTTTTTGTAATTTTAATTTATTTATTTGCGTGAAAGAGAGAGAGGAGAGAGAATTGACTTGCCAGGGCCTTCAGCTACTGCAAAAAAAATCTAGACGCATGTGTCTCCTGGTGCATCTGACTTATGTAGGTCTTGGAGAATCAAACCTGGATTCTTTGCCTTTGCAGGCAAGCACATTAGCCACTAAGCCATCTTTCTCAGTCCCCTTTTGAAACTTTTTATTGACAACTTCCATACAATATACCACACATTATACAATATACAATGTTCAAAATTCCCTCCAATTGACCTCTTTTTCCAGCTTCCACAAACACTCTCTACAGAATCCCTTTTTCTTCCCAATTAATCTCCCTTCTATTTTAATGTCATAATTTTTCCTCCTAACATGCAAGTCTGTATTTATAGCATCAGCCAGTGTGATGACATACATACCATATCCCTTTGTCTCTGGAGGACAGGATTATAAAAACGCCTCCCTCCCATTGGCTCTTACTTTTTTTTTTTTTTAATTTCAGCATTATTTCATTAGATGATATCTAGTACATCTCCTCCCTCTTTGGAGGGTCCATGATATTTGTTACCTCCTTTTAAAAATTAATTATGGATATACTGACTATGGAAACATCATGTGGTGGTTCCATCCTTTCCCTCATTCCTGCTCCCATTCCAAAGAAGCTCTCCTCCTTCAGGTCACAGGATCTTCATTTAAAAAAAAAAAATTCTTTATTATGAATTTGAGAGAGGCAGATAAAGAGAGAGAAGTGTCCTACCAGGGAATATATCCCCATGAAGTTTGCAGCTGTTCTTTCTTGGTAACAAAAAAAGAACAAATTGAAAATCAAAGAAAATTAACAATGTTTGATGGCAAAACACACCATTGTCAGCACAAAGAATTATAAGTAAAAAAATATTCTTGATAGAGATAATTAAGGGATAATGTGAAAAATAACTGAACAACAAAGTAAAACTTTTAAAAAAAATTATTGTTATTTAATGTTTATTAATTTTTTTGATAAAAGGGTTTTACTCTTAGATCTCCAGTCTCCTGCCCCAATTCTGCTGAGGGTCCTCTTCAGTGGGGTTGTTGAGGTTCATTGCAGGGAACAAGAGACCTCAGTCAGTCTCTGTATTGTGGTGATAGGGAACATGATGCCTAAATTCTATTTCCACCCACCTAGACAAAGCTCTAACAGTTTTTCCACATTTGAATTGCTGCCTGAGACTTGGCAGCAAGACAGAGATCTGATATTGTATAGGTTCTCTGTAGACTCCGGATCTCTGTATCGATTGAATGACCTCAGTGTCTGTTGGCCTTTCCCTGGAACTGGCTTAGCTTCCTGAGAACTAGCCACAAGAGCAGCACTGGTGTCACCACTTCCTCTGTAATTACTTCTGGACTGGGGAAGATGAGGTGGTGTTGACCCATTTCTTAATAGAGACTTGGCTTGATCTAAAAGACCCCCCAAAACGAGGACCCCATGCTCTGCCTGGATATGGCGACACCCCAAATCACAAGAAGCAGTCTTGATGCAAACTGCAAGAGGATTTTATTCCAAGCGCGCTGGGGCCCACAGTTGTACACCGCACAGGGGTAGAGGACTGCAGAGCCCTGAATGCAGGAATGGGACAGTTTTTATAGGGTTTCTAACAAAGCCTGTGCATTAAACCAATCATTTTTTTTAATATCAGGAGCCCATGGGGTGCGAGCCAGTCAGTTTGTGCCACTCCATAGTTTCTAAGCCAATTAGTTTAATTTGTTCAAGCCCCTCGTGGACCAATCAGTCTCTTATGATCTTGGTGGTCAGCATTTGCGCAGGTCCTTGGGTGGGAGTAGCAGAGTGTGGTATCAGTCTCCTATGACCTTGGTGGTCAGCATTTGTGCAGGTCCTTGGGTGGGGGTAGCAGAATGTGGTATCAGTGTCCTATGACCTTGGTGGTCTGAGGCAGGCTGCTACAGCTTATGGTGCGGGCTACTAAGGCTTACAGTGTGGGCTATTAAGGCTTATGGTGCAGGCTATTTACAGAAATGAAATAAGTGGTTTACTTCATTATTCATTTCCCATCCTTGAGGGTTATCTTATGCCCTTTTTACCTAGTTTTATATTAGGAGCGGGCTCTGATATAATGAGAAGAGGGATTCTTTATTTGCTTTCAACAGAGAGTAAAGCCTGGAGTTTGAGGTATGCAGAGGCCCGCTTAAGCTCCCTCTGGAGCGTGATAGTATTTCTGGGCTTCTGAATTATTGGGCCTTTCAGCTCTTCCTGATATATTGATATATTTTTCCTGATATATTGATATATTCTTTTTCTGTTCTCTTCAATTGGTAAAATAGGACAGTTTCACCAATCAAAAGTGAAGACAAACTCAACAAAATAAGCCTCGTTATTAGAGAGATATGTTGAGTATATCCACTCTTCTTAGTTAAAGAACAGCGGGGGTTCTCTGTGGAGCCTATTGGTTTCCTGGCCTAGGGAATAGATTTGTTTCCCAGAGCCAGATAAAGATTCCCTCCAACTAAGTGGGTCTCATGTCCAAACCATGAGCAGTTGGCTGGCTACACCAAAGGTTTGCCACTATTGCAAAAGAGTTTGCTTCTTGCTTGGCTGGTTGCTTTTGTAACTGGTTACATAATCCTGTTTATTTAATCTACAACAAGGCACCTTTTAAGAGTTGGTGCTTGTAAGTGCTCTTTAGATATTCCAGTAGACTGCATGGGGTGGGTTGCAGGATACTGTTAACTTTCAGGGTCCTAAAGGTTCCCAGTCCAGCAGCAGGCCTACTTTAAGGCTTGTTTACACAGTGCACTTCACAAATTTAGACACTCCTAACAATGGACCCCTTTGTACCTCTGGTATGATGGCTGTGCAACTGACTGAAATTCCCAGAGTGCATCTGGGTTGGTTTCCCGAAGGGATGAAGTTTCCAAGTGCCTGTTCTATGGGACATCCAAGATGAGACAGCCTACAGACCATTTTGGACCATGATCAGGGCTTTGTATTATTGTTAAAGCTAGAAATAATGTATGTAGAGCACATTATAGGCCATAACACACATTTGTAAGCCTAGCTTACCTTTTTGGACGATTCTTTTTTATTCCCCCACAAATAGTGTCAAATTTCATTGATGTCTAACTAACTGCTTTAATTTTTTTTCAAACCTCCCAATAGCTAGACTTACAAGTGTATGGCACCACCTGTGGTGGGCGGATCAAATCCAGGGCTTCCTCCATGATGAGTAAGCAGTCTACTCACTGAGTTCCATAACATGCCTTGACTTTTTTTCTTTCTTACGTTAATCCATTCTATGACATACACTCTCCCAAGAGTTTTATTGATAAATAATGAGAAATCTTTTCTCCTCACCTCATATCCAATAACATGAAGTGAAGCTACATGTATAGCTTCAAAGGCTGTTTTCTTCTTGATACTTTCTTTCTAAGAAGAGAGCATTTTATGCTGTATAGCTGTTGATTATTCCCAATATTCTGAATGTCTGACACCCTCAGAAACAGTGGGCTTTGCTTACATGACTATCTTAATTCTGTCATCTTCACATATGTACATATATATGTGTGTGTGTATGTAGGTATAGATAGATATAATCACATAAACATATATTTTATATGGTATATATACATTGTTTTCACCACAGTTCTCTACAGGATACAGTGGATTGTATTAAGAGGAGAATCAGGCTGGAGACATAGATCAGCAATTAAGGTGCTTGCCTGTGAAGCATAAGGACATGGATCAGATTCCCCAGTGCCCACATAAAACCAGATGCACAGGTAGTGCATGCATCTGGAATTTATTGGCTCTCTCTGCCTCTTTCTCTCCCTTTCACATTATGTAAAATATTTTATGTAAAATATTTTAAAGCATTTTTATGGAAAGAATTTATTGGAGTATTTTATGACATATATACATTTATATACAATGAATATAAACACATGTATATGTCTACATGTATACTTTGACATGGCCCTCGAGAAATGGATGATAGACATCCAATAATCCTTTTTTTGTTTGTTTGTTTGTTTGTTTGTTTTGTTTTTGGAGATAGAATCACACGCTATCCCAGGTTGAGCTGAATTCACTATGTAGACCTAGCCTGGCCTGAACTCTCAGAAATCCTCCTATGTCTCCCTTCCAAGTGCTGGATATAGAGGCATGGGTACCACAACCAGCTCAATTTCAAAGAGAGGAATCTTATGAAATTTGACTCACTGATCTACATAATGCTTAATACAGTAATCAGAATACTTAACACATCTTTCTCTCTCACTTTTAATTTTGATAGTGTCTCACTATAGCCCAGACTGAACTGGAATGTGCTGTCCATCCAGTACATTCTAACTGTGAGCCCAGGCTTTACTGAGACCCTGTCTCAAAATACAAAATGGCAACCAACTTTGTTGGAGCATGTCTTTCTCCCAACACTTAGGAAGCAGAGGTAAGAGGACTACTGTGAGTTCAAGGCCAGCCTAAGATGACAGAGTGAATTCCAGGTCAGCCAGGGCTAGACTGAGAACTTAACTTGAAAAGCAATAGCCAAAAAGATAGAGAGTGATTAAGGAAGATCCTCATATCTACCTTTGACCTCTGCATGCACATACCTTCGTGCACACATACATGTGCCCACACATACGAATAATGAACAAACACACATACAGGACAAAGCACTAATGTAGAATGGAAAAACGCACCAGGGCTGGAGAAAGATTCAGTGGTTAAGGCACCTGCCTTTCAAGCCAAAGGACCCAGGTTCAACTCCACAGTTCCCATGTAAAGCCAAATGCAGATGGTGTCACAAGCATATAGAGTTTTCATGCAGTGTTTAGAAGCACTGGTGATTGTTCTCTCTCTCTTTCTCTCTTTCTCTCACTTGCTCTCCCCCTTCTCTCTCTCTGCCTCTTTCTCAATCTCAAGTACTTAAAAACGAAAAAAAAAAAATAACTGAGCCATGGATATATAAAAATTTCATATAGGATCAAATTATGTTTCTCAGCACCTATATGAAAGTATCATAATCAAAATAATGTTTATGTAGAATGTACAAGTATCACTGATTTACTAATCACAACAAATGTATTTGCATTTTGTGGTAGTTTGAATGGCCTTTACCTGGCTGGAGGAGGTGTCACTGTGGGTGGATCCTGGGGTCCACCCCTAAGATGTTTTAATTTCAGCCTGAAGATGATGATAAACTTCAGTTTTCTTCAGACAGTAAAACAGAAGAAGTTTATAGAAAAGTTTGTGAGGGTCAGTATGAAATAAGTATAAATATGGCTTCCTACACTTGGGAAGCTGTAACAGGGGGATTGTCAGAAGTTCAAGATCAGTTTGGTTTATGTTGTAAGTTTTAGACCACTGTGAGCTACAGAGTTCATGTCTCAAAAAATTAAAAAAAATATACCATGAGTCTTCTTAAGTAACTAACAAATGAGGTGTGGAGTATATGGACACTTATAATGTATTTGTAAAATATACACAGCAAATATTTGTATATCATTCAAAAAATAAGTTATTTGGCATTCAAATGTGTTTCCTCCTTCATTCTTTCCTTCCTTCTCTCCCTCTTTCCCTACCATCCTTCCTTTTTTCCTTCCTGCCTGTCTCCATCCCCTCATCTTTTTATTTCTCTATCTCTCTGCTTTCCTTCCTTCTTTCCATCTTCCCTCTCTCCCTCCCTCCCTTCCTTCCCTTCCATCCTCCTCCTTCTCCTCCTTCTTCCTCTGATACTTCTGCTTCTTCCCTGTTCTTTCTTTCCTTCTTTCTTTCTTTCTTTCTTTCTTTCTTTCTTTCTTTCTTTCTTTCTTTCTTTCTTTCTTCTTTATTCACTTTTGTGGTGCTGTGGATCAAACATCAGACACAAGACATCAAGCATGCAAGTTAGGTACTCTGCCATTGAACTAACATTGAAAGGTCTTCTTTTTAAATATTTAACTTTTTTATGAGAAAGAGAGGGAGGTAGATAATGGGTGTCCTAGGACCTCTCAATGCCAGGCTTCTATTGTAGGTAGTGCTGGGGGATGACCAGGCCCACTGGTTCCTCCCAAGGGGTTGAGGGGGAGGGTTGGTGTTGATGGGCAGGAACAAAACCACAGAGCCTGGAGTTTCATCAAAGCTGGAACTCATCTTATTATAACCAGCAGGTGTTTATATAATGTGAAGAACAAAGGCAGGGATTTTAGGATGGGGTGAGGTGTAAAGGCCAATAGCATACCCTGACTTATGAGGTGATTGGTTCTAACTTTAACTTCCTGTGTGGAAGTAGCATGCCAGAGGCCATTTGGCCCCCTGCTGACTTCTAAGCATGCATGGGCGGGAATGTTAATGTCCTGTGCAGAAGTAGTAGGTCACAGGGCATTTGGCCCCCTGCTGAGCATAGCTGGCCAGAGCAGTTCGCCAGACTTTAGCTAGGATCAGGAAGTTCCACTATGACTCATGCCTTGGCCTCTCAAGGCCAAACATCTCCCCCTTTTGTTTTTGTAAGAGCATTAGTCACCATGGCCCCTGTCTTAGGTTTTCCCCCTCTGGGGATCTTACCTGTCACTGGGTACAGGTGTTTAGCTCACTGAGAACCCACTCCATGGCCTGTCTTAAGTTGTCTCAGTCAGTCTGAGATCTTACCCATCATTAGACACATAGAGGGCAAGGAGGTGGCAGTGGGTCATCTGAGGAACTTAATTCCTGAGTTGCCAGCCTATGATAATATATCTCAACCTGATGGATTTTTATTGCCTCTAGCCACTGGTGAATGAATTGTGTAATTTTGTTAATTACACACAGCCCAAAAATGAGGAGAAGGAGAAGGAGAAGGAGAAGAAGGGGCCCAAGTATGGGGAGTAGGTAGGGTAAGAAGCCATGTAAGCCTATACACAGTGGGTTGTCTTAAAGGTCCTGCCATCTCCTCTCCAGGTCCTCTTGGAGCCTTTTGCTCTTCTCCTGAATTATTCCTGATCTATTGGCATAGATACAGCATTTTTCCTGTAAAAAGCATATGCCTCCCTTTTTGGCCGTTAATAGGTCTAGTCCGCTCCTGTTTTGTAAGACTACCTCAGCCAGGGAATCTAGCTGTTGTAGGAGGTCAATGATAGTGTTGGACATGGATTTTATGTCACTGATATTCCCAACTCAATGGGTAGGGTCATATGGGCAACTGTAGTTGTATCATTGGTGATTACTGCAAGCAGCCAGGGAGGCCCAGATTGGAGGCAAAGCCAGTAATACTCCACTAGGGAGGAAATAGTTTGGTTTAGCAGGGTGAAAACCATTTTAGGAACAGTCCTCAGGGGTGGGACACTCACTGGAGTGGTGATTATCACTGTCCCCTTGTTGAGGCAAATATTTTAGGTCCCTTGCTGGTATCCAAATGGGTCTTTATTTTTAATCTTGAGGAAAGACACATCTAAATGCTCTCCCTGCTGTGAGGAGTAGATCTGATCCACTCCAGGACTCAGTCAATGGGTCTCTCTATTAGACCTTGATCAAGCTGTATGTGACAGATGATGACACTGTTTTTGAAATGGAGACATTTTTTTCACTTCTAGAAAAATTTAAAATATTTAAGGTGAATAAGGGGCTTTCTTTAGCTGATCGTGCTGGGATAGTGGTCCCCCTTTTGTTTTTGTAATTGTGATTTAAGTATTTGGCTGTATCTTTCAACAATAGCTTTGCTTCGAGGGTTATATGGAATACCTGTGGCTTGTGTAATTTGTCACATCTGGAGGAAAATTGTAAAGTTTTGACTTACAAAAAAGGGGCCATTGTCTGCTTTTTACTTGATCAGGCAGACCAAGAGTGGCAAACCATTGAAGCATATGACTAATGGTGTGTTTAGATATCTCCCCGACATGTTTCAGATGCCCAAAAAGCATGCAAAAAAGTATCAACTGATAAAAAGATATATTTAAGTTTTCCAAAAGGGGAATAATTAGTAACATCAATTTTCCAAAGATGGTTGGGGCAAAGGCACTGAGGGTTACACCAGGAAGTTTGGCGGGGGGGGGGGGGGGGGGGCGGGAGGGGGGACCTGGAGGAAGGGTTGTCAAGACTTGCATGTCCTAATAATCATTTTAAGATTTTTATTTGGTATTTGGGGGAATATTTGTTTAAGGCCTCTCCAGTTGATGTGGGTTAGGCAATGAAATTGGATAGCCTCTGAGACAGTGTTACACTGAGCCATTGAGGCCAATTGATTGGTCAAGCTGTTTGCTTCAGACAGGAAACCTGGTAAATTTTGATGGCTTCGAAGTTGTTGTATGAAAATAGGGTGGACTCTTTGTTTGAGTAGGGCACGAGCCTGGATCATTAAGGGGGGTATAGGGTTGGAATCAAGTCTAACCTGAGCTTCAATAAGATTGGGCAACAGGTTTAGCACATAGAGGCTGTCAGAAAATTAGGTGAACAGCTTCTGAATATTATGTAGAGCCAGAACAACTGCTAAAAGCTCTTTGTACTGTGCTGATCCCTCTATTTCCTGAGAGATAGATTTGATGGGCTCAATTTTGACCCTCAATTTAAAGGGGGATACACAACCAGGGAAGCCCCCAGGCGTCCCACATCTGTAAAGGCAATGGGGAAATCAAGGTTCGGTTGAGGTAGGAGAAGCCTGGTTTGGGGGGCTCTCCATTCCAAGCAGGAAAAACATCTCATCCACTTATGAAGTGCATAATGGTAGAATGGTAGTTGATGGTCCCCAGGAATGCTTAAAGTGCCATAGTGACTCTTACATTATTTCTTTGGAGCCAAGCGAAACAGGGTAATAATGGAGTAAGGCTCAATACCAAAGAGTATAATGTCAGTTTCCATTCCTTTAATGATACAATCAGCTAGTTGGTTACTTAAAGAATGGACCCTAGGGGCCCCACTGTTTGAGAGATGAATCCATTGAATAGGATCGTCCTTTTGAGCCCATATATATTGGGTCAGGCTCTCCCCAGGGAAAATGTAGAGGGAAAGAGGGAGATAATGTTCAAATCATTTGACATTAGAGTTATCTATGGCATACTGGACTCTATGGAGGACTTGTCTCTGCCCAGGTGCTAGAGTTACTTGGGATGAAAGATCAAGGCCCTTAATAGGTCGAACAAGGGGGAAAATTCCTCAGTGGTTATAGGTATCCAGGGCCTCATCCAGTTAATTTCTCCCAAGAGCTTCTGGAGTTGAGGCAAAGTATAAAAATCCTGAATAAAAAGTTGTGGTTTAACAGGTGAAGCTGTACCTAGGGTAAGGATCGAGACCAAGATCTTAAAGGGAGGCACAGTTTGAACTGTTTCAGGAGCTACTTTAAAGTTGTGAGTATGAAGGATAGTTAGACATTGGTGGGTAAGGTTCTGGGGTGTGGAGGAATCTAGGAACCCAAGATTAATATCATATCATCCATGTAAATATAAAACAGGGTATTGGGCAGACTGATAAGAGAAGAGAACATGGATGACAGGTAATATTGACAAATTGGTGGGCTATTAGCCATGCCCTGAGGTAAGACAGTCCATTCAAATCTCCTATCTGGGCCACAAAAATTAACAGCAGGTACAGAGAATGCAAATTTCTCCATGTCCTCTGGATGTAGGGGGATAGAGAAGAAGGAATCTTTAATGTCAATGCTAGTAAGATGGTATATATTGGGAATAGCTGGGATCCATGGGAGTCTCCTCTGGGAGGTTCTGAAGGGGATCATGCATTCATTGATCTTCTGTTAATCCTGTAAAAATCTCCAGTACCCATTAGGCTTTTTTTATGACAAAGACAGGAGAGTTCCAGGGACTAGTGGAGGGACGGATATGTCTGGCATCCAACAGTTGATCAATAAGTATTTGGAGCTGGTGTAACTCGAAGAAGGGAGAGGCCACTGGTTAACCCATATAGGATCCACCCATCTCCACTGGATTTTAATGGGGTAAGGGTGGGGATTTGGGCAGTGGCCCTTAGAATTGTGGATGTTTATTGGAGTACTTTTGTCTCAGTTGCTGAAAGTAAGGGTAATTGCTATAATTGGGATGACATTCCCTCCCTTCCTCAAACTGTTGTTGATATTCTTTTTTACCTAACAAATAATTATAAAAGGCTTTGTAGTCAGTAGTGATGAAAGCCTTGGCATCTCCGAGGATGTCTTGCCCCAGTAAGTTAGCAGTGAGCCCAGTCGCCATGAGAGGGCAGATTTTTCCCTTCTCTCCACCTGAGTAAGTCCACAGGAGCCTTTAAACTCCTCCCAGGTCTCACCCAGGCCCCATTAAATAATGAGAAAGAGACCACCAAAGCCCAGTGTCTAAGGCTGGGGAACAGAGGGACTGTCCACTGGGCTTTGGTGGTCTCTTTCTCAATTTTTAATGGGGCCTGGGTGAGACCTGGGAGGAGTTTAAAGGCTTTCCTTGTAGGTCAAACTTCAATTGCCACTCCCTAGCCCAATGAAACCCCTTTTTTTCTTTTAGGGTAGTGGATGCAAGGGGCATTGGTTGCCCCCCGCCCCCCCAGAGGGCAGAAGGGGCTTTGTTTTGTTGGGTCACTTCTTTTTAAAGTGGCCCTTGACCCCACACCCAAAACATGTTTATTTTTTAGGGCTTAACATTAATGCACAGATCCTAGTGGCCAAATTTCTGTTTACTTTCATGAAGAGCAGCAGCCATGGCCCTAGCCTGAAGGGAGATAGTGCCAACGTCCTTGGTGGCTACAATCCATATACTCATGGAGTTGTCCTTGAGACCCACAAAGGTGAGGCAGTGATCAGCCGTCATCCCTTCCCAGAACAACATTTTAGTAAATTGACCCCATAATGCCCCTGGGGGAAATTTTCTTTGGAGACTATTTTCCACCCTATCTATAAATGTAGCCAAGTACTCAGATGGATTTTGAGTAATTCCCATAGGGGGGATGCAGAAGGTCCCTAATCAAGCCTTTTCCATGCCGCCAAGCCTAGTGCCCTGACCTGGTCCCTATACGGATCAGGTATAGCCACCTGTGTAGTGCCTATAGCATATTGACCAGAGGCACTGGAGAGCATCCCAAAAGTTTTAGGCACAGAGGACTGTCGACTTTGGTTTCATTCTGCCTGTTTATGGCACTCATCTTTACAAAAGGCACACCACTTAATGTATAGGGGACCCGACAAGACAGCTCTGACTTGATTTTTCTAATCTTGGTTTGTACAAGGTTGATGGGAAAGTCCTTGGAAAAGGGTCTCAGCCCAAGGATAGTTAGTTTCATCCCCCAAGACTGCCTTTTTAAGCTCCTTAATGTCCTGAGCTTCTCATGGATAACAGGCACCAGAGCGATTGCCCCCAGGGTTTACATTGACAGGAAATAAAAAAAGTAACTTTATTTTCTGGTGGCTTGGTGGTTGAATATGAAGGAGGGGCCTAGTGGTTCAAGAAAGGGTCAGTTGATGGAGGAGTTTCCCTGGAAGGCCAGGGAGCACTCTTAAAGGGATCAGCATCTCCAAGGATGTATCCTTTCTGGGTTTTTTAAAGTGTATCTCCAGGTGTAGTAGCTGGATCAGGCTGTATACTATCTTTTTTTCTGTCTTTTGTTTATGTTTGGTTTGCCTTGGAGGGAAGCATCCCTTTAGGGCTGAGATTGTAGGGAGGACCTCTGAGGGGAGTATTTGACCCTTCTCCACATGTGTCCAACAAACAAGGGCCTCCACCCTATCCCCAGTGTCCCAATCAGAGATTTCCTTTTGGCAGCCATGGTGCCAGCTTAAGAAGGCAATCCCAGGTCTGTCAAGCCTGATTATCAGTTAAATTAAGCCCTCTACTCTTTAGGAGTGCCCTGAGACATTCTAAGGCAGGATTGGATTTAGAGGTAGGCTATCCCATATTATAAAGTTGAGAGAGAAATGTTCATAAAATTAGGGCTATAGCAACCCACAGACTCACGAGTAAAACACAACCACAAGGATCCAAAAGATAGATAAACATGCTGTACAAAAGCTACAGATGCAGCTTTCTGGTGAACGCAAACTGAAAGAAAGAGAAAGAGAAAGAGAAAGATGAGATGTTGACAAGCAAGTACAGTTTATAGAAGCAAAGTTTAGCACATTAAATATGAAGACTGCCTCATAACTCATGAGGGTACACACACCCACGCAACGATTGACCTCCTCAATGAATACCTGTCACAGGGCACCAGTCTGCCGGGTTCCCATTGCCCCATGTTGGGCGCCAGATACTGGGCTCCCCAGGCAGGTAGTGCTGGGGGAGGATCAGGCCCGCTGGTTCCTCCCAAGATGTTGAGGAGTAGGGTGGGTGTCTACGGCCAGGAACAAAACCACTGAGCCAAGAGTCCTGTCAAAGCAGGAACTCACTTTTTTCTTACCAGCAGGTGTTTATATAATGTGGAGAACAAAGGCAGGGATTTTAGGATGGGGTGAGATGTTTGGGCCAATAGCATACCCTGACCTCTGAGATGATTGGTTCTAACTCTAACTTCCTGTGCAGAAGTAGCAGGCCAGAGGGCATTTGTCCCCCTGCTGAGCATAGCTGGCTGGAGGCAGTTCGCCAAACTTTAGCTAGGCTAAGTAAGTTCCACTAGTCCTCATGTCTGGCCCTCTCAAGGCCCAACATCTCATCACTGCAAACAAAATCCAGACTCATGTGCCACTTTGTGCATCTGGCTTACATGTGTAGTGGGGAATTGAACCTGGGTCTTCAGGCTTCACAGGCAAGCACCTTAAACGAGCCACATTTCCAGCTTTCTATTAACTTTTATCCGTTAAAATAAAACCCACTTTTGGATCTTTACAATTCACCTTAATACATTATGTGTCAAGAACAAAATTTCTTAATATACTTAAATGTATCGGGGAAGTTAGAGAATGCATAAACAGGGCATACATCATCTCCTGGAAATTTTAAACTTAAGATAATTTATTCTCTCAAATAAATTGTGATTATTTCATTTTGAGCAGAAGAAATATAGCTGGAGAGATGGAATTGTGGTCAAGGCACTTGCCTGGGAAACCTAAAGACCCAGGTTCTACTCTCCAGATCTTGTGTTAGATGCACAAATGTGAGGAAAGTGCAGGCTTGCACATGACCAGTAGGTGGCTCAAGAGTCTTCCTTTCATTTGCAATGGATGAGGCCCTGGTTCACCAATTCTTTCTCTATGTATAATAAAAACAAAAATAAAATAAAATATTTCTGAGATTACGATATGCCTGTCATATTTGTGTGCAGAGAAAGGTAAGAAAACTCTACTGGCTAGTATCTAATGCATAAATGTGGAGTCAGGTGGATGTTGGGTAAATCTGCCTAGACACATCACCATGAGACATTTTACTGATGGGTCCCAACTTCCCTGTACTTAGTGTAAATGAAGAATATACACAGGGCATGGTGGCACATGCCGTTAGTCCCTGCATGGCAGAGGCAGAGGTAGGAGCTCAAGGCCAGCCTGAGGCTACATGGTGAAATCCAGGTCAGCCTTGGATAATGTGAGATTCTCTCTCAAAAAAATAACCAAAAAACAAAAGCACACACACAAAAAAATCTCATAATCCCAATCTGAGGGAAAGATTTTACTTATTTTTATTTATTTATTTGAGAGAGAGAGAGAGAGAGAGAATAATAGAATGAATGCTGATAGTGAGAGGATGGGCACAGCAGGGCTTCCAGCTGCTGGAAACTAATTCCAAATGCATATGCTGCCTTGCACAACTAGTTCACTTGGGTCCTGGGGAATTGAACCTAGGTCTTTTGGCTTTGCAGTCAAGTGCCTTGGCTACTATCTGTCCAGCCTATGAGGAGACTTTTTTAAATGCATAAATGAAAGCATAGTTTGAAAGTTAATTTGCACCAATATTTTTACCAAAATCCTGCTATTTTTGGTTAACTCAAATTAAGTATTCAGTGGTGTATTTTCCAAAGTACAGCAGACGTGGGTCATCTCTATCGAATTGTTCTCCAAATATCTTTGTTGTGTGTTCATTCTTGCACATGTCACCATGTCATGTGCATTGTGTGATTGTGAAGGGAAGAGAACTAGATCAGGCATGGAATGACACAGACACATATCTGAGGTTTTGCACTCATTCCACCATACTGAGCACATATAGAATCCAACAAAATCATTAGTAAGTAGCTGAATCTATCACCACCAAGCTTCAATGTTTGCTGCATGAAATTTTAAGTTGAAAAAAAAAGTTAATGTGAGTACGTTCTGGGCATGATGGCACACACCTCTAATCTTGGCATTCAGGAGGCAGGGGTAGGATAGCTGTGTGTTCAAGGCCAACTTGAGACTATATAATGAATACTGTGTAAGCCTGGACTACAGAAAGACCATATGTCAAAAACAAAATGAGAAAGTGTTCATGGTATCATATGTACATATCATTATCAATTCAATACCTTTTATCCCGTAGACCTTGATACATCCCTATAATTTAGTTAATACATCAAAATTGGTTTTCTTAACCACAAGTTCACAAGGTTTTCTGGAAGTACGACCTGTCCCTGGATGATGTTGGGATATTGAGGTAGTGTAGCCATCTACTATAAAAAGTGAATTAATGTAGGGCTGGAGATATGGCTTAGTGGTTAAGACACTTGCCTGCAAAGCCTAAGAACCCAGGTTCAATTCCCCAGTACCCACATAAGCCACATGTACATCACGGCTTACGTGTCTGGTTCATTTGTGGTATATCTGGAGGCTCTGGGGTGCCCATTACCTCTATATCTACCCCTTCCTCTTTCTGTCTCTTCCTCTCTGTCTCTCTCTCTCCCTCTCTCAACTCATTAAATCAAATTTTATCTGAATTAATGTGTCTGCCTGTACATATACAAAGCTCAATCTGTCTAACGTTGTTTCTGATATATTTTTTAAATAAGATACTTATTTTATTTATTTGTGAGACAGAGAGGTACAGAGAGAGATAGACAGACAATGGGTGCACCATGGCCTTCTGCTGCTGCACAAAAACTCCAGATGCATGCCCTTTCTTGCGCATCTGGGTTTGCATGGGTTCTGGGGAATTGAACCTGGGTGCTTTGGCTTTGTACGCAAGCACCTTAGCTGCTAAGCCATCCCTACAGCCCTGTTTCTGCAAATTTTTAGTTTGTAAACTTACAAACTCTAGTAATATATGTAGTAAATATCCTGGTTGCTTCCTATGGGACTATACCTCATGGCTTTCCAAATTGCGCAGTGCTCAGCTTTCACATGTAAGTGACATAAATGACTACTGATGCAAGACAAGACATCATGAAAAACAACTTTATATATCAACTATCGATCACCTTCTTTTTTTTTTTTTTCTTGGCTTGAGTTTTTGAGGTAGGGTCTTACTCTAGCCCAGGCTGATCTCGAATGCATTCATTATGTAATCTCAGTGTGTCCTTGAACTCATAGCCACAAACCTCCTACATTGCCTACTGACTGCTGGGATTAAAAGTGTGATTAAAATATCCCACAATGCCTGGCTGATCACCTCCTTGTAGAAGCACGTTATCATTTATTATTATTATTGTTATTATTATTATTATCAACTGCATATTCTTTATGTTACACCTTTTCCCCCATGGTTGCTTTTATGAAAATCTTAAGATTTGACCAAAATAATTATAGAAACAAATAAATATTTTTGTTTTGATTTAACTGCATGTAGAAAAAATAAAAAATGTGGCATAATTATGGGAGCTGGCAGAAAATGGGCTTCAATGTGTCATGTGTGCAAGGAATTTCACATCCAAATTTATCTGTGCTCAGTTGGCCATTTGAAAGTCACTTATTGGGACATATGTCTAATCCCATCTTAACTTGTGAGAGCTCCAAAAGAGTAGCTTTTTAAGATTTTTTTAAAAAAATATTTCATTGCTCTATTTGAGATAAAGAGAGAGAGAGAGACAGAGAGAGAATGGGCACACCATGGCCTTTAGCCTCTGCAAATTAACTCCAGATGCATGAGCCACCTTGTGCATGTAGCCGTAAGTGGGTTCTAATGAACTAAACCTGGGTCCTTTGGCTTTGCAAGGGATCACCTTAATCACTTAACCATCTCTCCAGTCTGTTATTTATTTAATTTCAAGGAATGGTCTCCTGTAGACCAAGCTAACCTGGAACTGGAATCAAAGGTGTGATCTACCACACCCTGGGCCTTATTAACCTTTCAGGTTACAGAATACTACATTGGCTTCATGGAACCACATTTACATTGATTTAATTGTGTTGACAAATTTCTGCAGTCACTATATTTTATCTCTCATTCTAATTTGAGTTGTTTTTCTTTCTTATGAAGTTATTGTGTTTTCAATTGCAGAAAATTGGCTTTATTTATTTATTCATTTATTTATTTGTTTGCTTATTCTTTAATGCATATATGTAATTTTTTTTTGCAGTTGGTGAGGGTATAGTTCTACACTGAAAGTAATTGTTCTCCTAAGGTTTTATGATTTTATTTTACTTTTTTTCCTTCCAGGTTCTATTGAAGCTCACATGTAAGTTGGCATAATTATTGATTATGTTTATTAGTAACAGATATTTCTCAATCCTTGATTGTTTTCAATATTATTGCTATGACTTCTGTGCCTTTTAAGGTCTCTCTGCTCTCTCCAAATATGGCTTTACCAAATTAGTTTACCTAGTTCGTGAATCATTGAGTTTTCTGGAGGTAAGGCTGGTTTTGCTTTAAAAGATGTGAGGTCTCTCTAAACTTTCTCTCATTATTGCTGTTCTATGATATGTTCCCTCAAGATCTGTGTCTCCTGTACTCCAAAATTATTTTTTTTCTTTCTATCCTCATCTTCTTATTTTCCATTCTCTATTTTTCTTATACTTTTTTTGTTTTATGTCTATTTATTTTTTTGAAAATGACAGACAGAGAAAGAGGCAGAGAGAGAGAATGGGCACGCCAGGGCCTCCACCCACTGCAAACAAATTCCAGATGCATGTGCCCCCTTGTGCATCTGGATAACGTGGGTCCTGGGGAATTAAGTCTCGAACCAGGGTCCTTAGGCTTCAAGGCAAGCACTTAACCGCTAAGCCATCTCTTCAGCCCCCATTCTCTATTTCTGTGTGTCAAGCACATATGTTATTTCTTAATTATAATTTCTAATACACAAAATATTCTCTCTGATCTCCTGTTAAAACTGAAATGTTTCATGTTTTATTTATTTATTATTTATTTTTTACAGAGAGTGAGCATGAGAGCGCTAGAGCTACAGAAAGAGAAAGAGAGAGAATTAATTGGTGTGCCAGGGCCTCAGCCACTGTAATTTCACTCCAGACATTTGTGCCACCTAGTGGACATGTGCAACATTGTGTATGTCTTCCCTTTATAGTCTGGATTATGTTGAACATGGGTCCTTAGTTTTCACAGATAAGCAGTTTAGCTACTAAGCCATCTCTGAAGCCCTATCTTGTTTAGAAAGATTTTATTTTTATCATTTATTTGAGACAGAGGGAGAAAGAGAGGGAATGGGCACACCAGGGTTTCTAGCCACTGCAAACCAATTCCAATGTATGTGCGACCATGTGCATCTGGCTTAGGTAGTACCTAGAGATTCTAACCTGAATTATGACATATCAGGCATGCACCTTAACCACTAAGCCATTATTCCAGCCCTCCAGTGATAATTTTCATTATTCATTATGTGTTCTCAGGCTGGCCTTGAACTCACAGCAATCATCCTATCTCTGCCTCCCTTGTGCTGGGATTAAAGGTGTGCAGCACCATGCCTGACCTTTGCTGTTTTAATTTTAACACATAGTCCTAGAAATTGTTTCTCATTGTATCTTTTCACCCAAATCTGCTTGTTTTTTCTATGATGGTGGGGGGAGAGAAAGTCCAAAAGTTTCTTTCCCTCATTCCATTTGCATCTTTGTGTCTGCAAACATGTTAAAGGTATTTGTTGTGACATCATTTGACCATAAAAAAAATATACATGCCAGGGCTGGAGAGATGGCTTAGCAGTTAATGGACTTAACTGTAACACCTAAAGACCCAAGTTCAATTCCCTAGCATCCATAAAAGCAAATGCACAAGGTGGCCCATGCATCTGAATTTCATTTGCAATGGCTAGAGACCCTGGCATGCCCATTCTCTGTCTCTCTGTCTCCCTCCCTCTCTCTCTCACGCTCTCTCTCTCACTCTCTCTCTCTCTTCTATCTCTGCTTGCAAATAAATAAATGAAATTATTTTTTATTGATTTTTTGAGGTAAGCTTTCACTATAGTTTAGTCTGACCTGGAATTCACTCTGTATTTTGAGAGTTTCCACAAACTCATGGTCATTCTCCTACCTCTGCTTCCCCAGTGCTGGGATTAAAGGTGTGTGCTACCATGCCTGGCTGAAATAAAATAAAATAATAAAATAAAATAAAATAAAATAAAATAACAAAGCAAAGCAAAATAAAATAAAATAAAATATAAAAAATAAAATAAAATATAAAATAAAATAAAATAATCTGTATGGCTATTCTCCAGGTGTAGTAGTGCACACCTATGATTATTTCAGTGCCTGAGAGGCAGAGGTAGGAGGATCACTGTGAATCTGAGGCCAGCCTGAGACTACATAGTGATGTCCACACCAGCCTCGGCTAAAGTGAGGACTTACCTCAGACAAACCAGAAACAAAAAAGTATTAAAGTAAATAGGAAGACACTAGGAGAAATACTTGCAAATCATATATTCATTATGTGTTTAATCCCCCACCAAGGAAATAGTATAGCTGGACATGGTGGTACACATCTTTAATTCCGGCACTTGGGAATTCCGGCAGGGGTAGAAGGATCTCTGTGAGTTCAAAGTCAGCCTGAGACTACACAGTGAGTTCCAGGTCAGCCTGGGCTACGGTGAGACATTATATCAGAAAAACAAACAACAGCTGTATTGATAGCTGAGCAATTAAGGCACTTACCTTGAAAGCCTAAGGACACAGGTTTGACTCACCAGGATCCATGTAAGCCAGAAGCACAAAGGGACACATGTGTCAGAAGTTCATTTGCAACTGCTGAAGGTTGTGTTCTGCCAATTCTCCTCTCTCTCTCTCAAATAAATAAATGTCATATATTTATATGATATATATGTTTGTATGTATAAACGTCTTTCTTGAAAACTTGATATGGTGTTTGCCTCAGCAGTTAGCTTTTGTCCTTGCAGCTTGATGCACTGTGTGTGTGTGTGTGTGTGTGTGTGTGCATGCATGTGCGCGTGCTATGTTTACATGGTTTGATGGTATGACTCTGGAGAGGTGCAAATAATAGGTAGTGGAAATCCCCAGAAGCTGCCATGATAATTCCCCTCTTGTCACTGTCAAAACCCCTGAAAGGCGCAACTTACAGGGTGAAAGGAGTTATACTGGGTCCCAGTTCTAAGGAAAGCAGTCCATCATGCTGGCAGGAAAACAAGGTCAGCTGGTCAAGTCAAAGGAGAGGAGGAGCAGGAAGTGGGGGTGTCAATCCATCCTCAAGATGCTCCCAAAATGCAAGGCTCCATCTGTTGTTTTTCTAGCTTCCAAGAAAGTGTCGCCTGATGGGGACCAAGTGTTCAACACATGGCCTGTGTGGAGGACAGTTCATAGTCAGACCACAAGAGCTTCCTGGATTTCAACTACTGATTGACAGACATGAAGAGTAAAGTTGATTGTAATTTTATCAAATGATTAGACGGACTTTTCTCATGTCAGTGGGGAGGAAAGGAGAAAATGATGAATGTCAGTGATCAATCAGCTCACTTCATTCTTTTAAAAAATGTATTCATTTATTTATGAAAGAGGGAGAGGGAGAGAGAGAGAGAAGGGGCACACCAGGGCTTCCAGCCACAGCAAAGCAACTCCAGATGCATGCACCACCTTGTGCATCTGGATTACGTGGGTGCTGGGGAATCAAACCTTGGTCCTCAGGTTTTACAGGCTTAGCGTCTTAAATCACTAAGCCATCTTTTCAGCCTAGCTCTCTCTTTTTATTCAGCTCTGGACTGTTGGCCATGAATTGCTGATGGCTATATTTAAGGTGTATCTTCCCAACATCATTCACCTAATTAAGGCAATTGCTGCTGTTCTGAGTGACTCTAGGCCCTGTGAAGTTGACAGGGGATGTAACCTATCACAGTGGGTATAGCACTGTCATGTTCCAAGATAGCTGTGCATTTCTGTGTTGTGACTATGAGAGCAGAGAGCAGAGAGCAGACATTCCATCTCTCACTCGGGGTCCCCAGGACCCAGCAGTGTCCCTGCCTTTAGTAAGGAAATGATGAACATTCATCGACCTTATGGCAATGTCTGTTTCCAGGCCCCACCCCTGAGCTGTATTCAGTCTTACCTGAGTGATGGCTTTCATTATCCTTGGAGGATCTTCTTCAGGAGGAGCACTAGTTTGCCCATAGCAAATATTGATGCCACAAATTGACACATCCTTCAGTCTCCACAGATGTTCAGTTATACATAAGGCCTTGTTTGGTGCTTGTGTGTTTGGTTATAGGGTTTTGCTCTTGCAAAAGCTGGCCTGGAATTCACTTCGTAGTCTTAGGCTGGCCTCAAATGCACAGCCATGATCATCCTACCTCTGCCTCTGAAATGCTGGGATTAAAGGCATGCACCAATAGGCCTAGCCATGAAACGTATTCTTCAGTGATATAGGAAAATTGGCAAGAAAGGCCCAGAGCTCAAGGCTTTTCAGATATCACTACTTTCAGGTGTGATCATGCCTTTTTATATTATTTATAGGACAGTGACAAAGAGAGAGAGAGAGAGAATTGGCATGCCAGGGTCTTAGCCACTGAAAGCAAACTCCAGATGCATGCACTATCTTGTGCATCTTGTTTATATGGGTTCTGGGGAATCAAATCTGGGTCCTTAGTCTTTGCAGGCATGCACCTTAACACCTCTGCAGAACTATGTACTTCTATTTTTGTTTTTTTACTTGTGTGTGTGTGTGTGTGTGTGTGTGTCTGAGAGAGAGAGAGAGAGAGAGAGAGAGAGAGAGGGAGGGAGAGAGGGAGTGCCTGAGAGAGAGAGGGAGGGAGGGAGGGAAGGACAGAGAGAGAGAGGGAGGGAGGGAGGGAGAGAGAGAGAGAAAGGGAGAGAAAGGGAGAGAATGAGAGAGCAAGTGAGTCAGAACTGGCATGCCAGCATCTTAGCCACTGAAAGTAAACTTCAGAGTCATGTGCTACAATGTGTGCATGCACTACCTTGTGTATCTGGCTTATGTGGTTTCTGGGATGTCAAATCTAAGTCCTTAGGCTTTGTAGGCAAGCAAGTGCCTTAACCTCCCAGCCATCTCTCCAGCCCTTGATAATATTCTCAAATCCTATCTCCTGGAATGTCCTTGATGCTAAAAGCTGAATTTTTTATTTCACTTGCATATGAAGTTGAATTCTTTGTGAGATTTTTGTTTTCTCTTTGGCATTTAAAGATTTTTGTTGTCTTATTTATTAAGCAGAGAAAGACAAAGAGGGAGAGAGAACAGGTATGTCAGGGCCTCCAGTTGCTGCAAATGTACTTCAGATACATGAACCACTTTGTGTATCTGGGTTTTGTGGATCCTGGGGAACTGAACCTGCATCATTAGCTTGGTAGGTAAGTACTTCACTGCTGAGCCATTTCTCCAGTCTTTTTCATCTATCATTATATGTATTTCTTTCTCAATTTTTATTAACATTTTCCATGATTATAAAAATGTCCCATGGTAATCCCTTCCTTCCCCTTTGAAATTCCATTTTCCATCATATCCCCACCACTTCTTAATCAGTCTCTCTTTTATTTTGATGTCATGATCTTTTCCTCCTCTTATGATGGTCTTGTGTAGGGAGTGTCAGGCACCGTGAGGTCATGGATATGCAGGCATTTTGTGTCTGGAGGGACATGTTTTAAG
Source organism: Jaculus jaculus (assembly GCF_020740685.1). Lineage (NCBI taxonomy): Eukaryota > Metazoa > Chordata > Mammalia > Rodentia > Dipodidae > Jaculus > Jaculus jaculus. The sequence continues at coordinate 4,630,244 of NC_059126.1, forward strand.
GAGTCCTAACCTTCCTTTGGCTCTTACATTCTTTCTGCCACCTCTTTCACATTAGACTCTGAGCCTTGTAAGGTGTGATCGAGATGTTACTCGGTACTCTAGTCATTTCTTTCCAGCACTATGATTCCTTCTGAGTCAACCCAAAGACACTGTCATCTGAAAAGAGAAGATTCTCTACCCAAAGTGAGAGTAACATTAATATAAGGGTGTGAATATTAACAGAAGTGCTTACTGGGCAGTTTGATAAGCATACTATATACATTTATCCAGATATCAGCAGAAGTTACACCCCAATGGCTCATGACTGCTCCTGTTTTAAGGTTTTAGTATCAGGGATGTATTCCCTCCCATGGAGTGGGCCTCCAGTCCAATTAGAAGACAGTTGGCTTCCACCATGATAGACATGCCACAACTGCACCTGTTGGCTCATTTGGCCTAGCTTGCCAGTAAAGAAAAATAAAGTTATGAAATTTGCAGGAAAATGGTTGGACCTGGAAAGGATTATACTAAGTGGGGTAACCCAGGCCCAGAAAGCCAAGTGCCATATGTTCTCCCTCATATGTAGATCCTACTTTATATTTTTTAAAACCTTTCTTTCTTATGAGTTGATCCATTTTTTTGTTGCAGTGATGCAGAGATGATGATACAGTTGGGACTTATTATTATTATTTTATTTATGTAAGATAGAGAGGTGGGTGGAATCTAGCCACCGCCAATGAATGCATGTTACATTATGTGTGTACTGGAGAATTGAACACTTAGATTCCAGGCAAGCACTTTAACCCCAGAGCTATCTTCCCAGCCCACAAGATCTTTTGTTTTTCTTTTTTTTTTTTTTTTTTTTAATTAAGGTCTTGCTCTAGCCCAGGCCGACCTGGAATTCATTATGTAGTCTCAGGGTGGCCTCAAACTTATGGTGATTCTCCCACATCTGCCTTTCAATTGCTTGGTTTAAAGATGTGCACCACCAAGCCCTGACTCACAGTAGGTTCAAATGCTAAAAGGTAGAGTATTTCCCACTGTACCAGCATCTTTATAATCACTGATGTGGTATTTCTTACGGAATTGTGTGGGATGAGACCCAAAAAACATGATGTACTTATCTTCAGAGAAGTGAAGAGCAAACACAACATGAGAAGCAACTGATGTGGGGAGGGCAACAATGTTTATTGTGGCTCACAGTGTGGAGGGGAGGATTGTTGAAGGAAGGGAAAGGATGATAGAGCACAGGGTGGATATCACACCCTTTCCACAGCCGGTGGGCAACAGCAGCAGGAGAGTGAGCTGAGCTCTGGCAAGGGGGAGCTGCCTACAACACCCCAGGACCTCAACAACACACCTCTTCCTGCAAGGCTTCACCTCCAAAATTACCATCAGTTGAGAACAAGACATGTAGAACAACACATGATTTTGTGAGGAAACATATGATTCCTAATAAATAAACATTATTCCCTCTAATTACATAGCAGATGTTTCCTGAACAGTTCAGAGTCTATTAATAAGTGATCCAAAAAACCTCAAATAAAAGAAAAAGGGACATACATTCTAGATTTTATGTAAGTAAACAACCTTGGGCTGGGTGAGGTGGCATACACCTTTAGTACCAGCACTTGGGAGGCAGAGGTAGGAGGGCCATGGCTGTGAGTTTGAGGTCAGCCTTAGAGTACATAGGAAAATTCAGCTTAGCCTGAGCTAGAGTGAGACCTTACCTCAAAAAAAAAAAAAAAAAAAAAGTAAAAGAAACAACAGAAGTTGACATTTTAACGTAGTGTGGAGAGTGATGTGATTTTTTTTGGTGGGGGGGGAGGGTTTGGTCATTTTACTGTTCTTTATATTGTTATGATTTTTATTTTACCTGCTCTTCTGCCCTTGAAAGGCAATCGTCATACAAAATAAGTATAAAGACAATAATGAAAATATTAACCACAAGTCCCCCATAATGTTCCCAGGGAAAACACAGAGCCACCTGAAAAACAACAACTATAACAACAAAAAACTCCTTTCTTCGACTTCATCAGAGGAGTTTAGGATACACTTGATTACTAAGTCATATTGGAAAGAATTCAGTGTTCTTCACAACCTCACATCCCAAATCCTCATTAAATATAAGCATAAATAAATGGGAGAAAAAAAAAACAGCAAAATCATGACTTATTTCACTGATTATTTTGGAAATTTAAACAGCTTTTTTTCATTTTCTGTATATTTTTCTTTTATTTATTTGCCAGAAAGAGACAGAGTACCTACATGAAACCTTGTAGATGTACAAAATGGCACATTCATCTGGGTTTGTTTATAGTAGCTGCAGGCCCTGACATGCACAGCCCATCCATTTTCTTTCTCACTTTCCAAGCAAAAAGCAAAAAACAAAAAACAAGGCTGGTGGTACAGCTTAGAGGTTAGGGCATTTGCCTTCAAAGACATAGGTGCCAGGTTTGATTCCCCAGGACCCATGTAAAGCCAGATGCACAAGGTGGCTCATATGACTGGAGTTGTTTTACAGAGGATAGAGGCCTGAGCACATCCATTCTCTCTTTCCCAATTACAATAAGTAAAAATAAATATTTAAAATGCACTGTATGATGGGTGATGGTATGTTTTGTAAGAAAATTTAATTTTATTCCCTAGAAAGGCTGAATTATCTAAGTATACTTGATTTAAATTTACTTTGTTTTGTATTATTTTAGGTTTTTAAAATATTTTATTTATACATATTTATTTGAGACACAAAGAAAATAACCATTCCAGGACGTCCAGCCACTACAAATGAACTTCAGACTTATGCACCAGGTTGGGCATCTGGCTTATGTTGGTACTAGGGAATCAAACCTAAGTCTTATAGCTTTGCAGGCAAGTGCCTTAATTGCTAAGTCATATTTCCAGATCTCTTTGTATGTTGTTTGCTTATTTATTTATTTACTTGAGAGAGGGAAAAGGAAAGAGGCGGGGTTGGGGGAAAGAATGGGCTCACCAGGGCTTTCAGCCACTGTAAATGAACTTCATCCATACATATGTTCCTTCTGTGCATTTGGCTTATTTGGGTCCTGGAGAATTGAACTGAGGTCGTTAGCTCTTCAGGCAAGCACCTTAACCACTTATCCATCTCTCTAGCTCTTGTTTTTTGTTTTATGTTTTTTTTTTTTTTTTTTTTTTTTTTTTTTTTTTTTTTTTTAGTGGACTCATGTAGCAGAAGCAGGCTTTGAGCTCCTGGCCCTCCTGTGTCAGCATACAAGTGATGGGAATATACACCATGAACCATAAAACCCAACTTCTGTAGTATTTTTAAATTATCAGAGAGAGGGAGACAGAGAGGGAGAGATATAGAACATGAGAAAGGAAGAGAGAGACAGATGTTGGAGAGAGAGAGAGGGAGAGAGAATTGACACACCAGGACCTCCAGCCACAGTAATAGAACTCAAAATGTATGTGCGCATGTACAATCTTGCAAGATTATATCAGTTGTTTCTTTGGCTTTCATGGAACCTGGAAAGTCAAACATGAGTCCTTAAGCTTCACAGGCAAACACTTTATCTACTAAAACACCTCTGTAGCCCCTTATTAAGTTGCTAATAGGACTCTATGTTAAAATCTCAGGGGCAATTACATCTTCTTTTTTTTCTTCTTCTAACCCAAGCAACTGATTTAGGGATGGGTTTATTCATAGGATTTATTAAAATTGAAGTAATGGTTAAAATATAGGGGTTTAAACATTTTTAAGAATTCAACCAGGTGACCCAAAACAGCATCTGAAGGATTGTTGTGAAATACTCACAAAAACTTTTCTTTGTTATTTCACATGTTTTTTTCCCCTTTTCCTCTTTGTTCTATTTTACTGAATTTTCTCTTTAATCTTTAAGATTTCTCAATGCATCATAACTCACACCAATAAAAAGAAAAAAAAATGTGTTGGAGAATGGGGATGCAAAAATAAAAAACAAACCAAAATAAATTCGAAATGCTTACCAGGAAATTGAAGGAGGTGATATACTGAGAAAGTAAATACCTCAATACCTGATGAAACACAATTTTCACACAAGCAGGATGTTTAATATGTATATACAGGGACTGGTGAGATGGCTTAGTGGTTAAGGCACTTGCCTGCAAAGTCTAAGGACTTTGGTTCTATTCCCCAGAACCCATATAGAGTCAGATGCAAAAGGTGGGCACATGTGTGTGGAGTTCATTTACAGTGGTTAGCGGTCATGGCACACACATTTTCTTTCTCTACCTGCCTTTTTCTCTCTGTGTCTCTAATAAATAAATAAAAAATAAAAATAATATGCAAAGTATATACACATGCCTACTGACCATCTGTATAAGAGACAGTGAATTAATTCTCTTTTCCATAACTAACATTTAGAAGACACTAAGTGATGAAAGGGGACTGGAGAGATTGCTCAGCAGTTAAGTCACTTTCCACAAAGTCAAATGATCCAGGTTCAATTCCCCACTATCCACATAAAACCAGACTTACAATGTGGCACATGGACCTGGAGGTGGTTTGCAAAGAATAGAAGTCCTGTTGCATCTATTCTCTCTCTGTCTCATCCTCCCTCCCTCCCTCCCTCCCTCCCTCCCTCCCTTCCTCCCTCCCTCCCTCCCTCCTCCCTCTCTCTCTCTCTCTCTCTCTCTCTCTCTCTCTCTCTCCTTGCAAACAGATAAAATTTGACTGATGGCTGGGTATAGTGGAGAGAAGGTAGGAAGATCACTTTAAGTTCAAGCTTGAGACTGCATAGTGAAGTCTTGGGCAGCTTGGGCTAGAGTGAGACTGTAAGACTGTACCTCAATTCACTTGCCCTCCCACTCCCCCTGCAAAAAAAAAAAAAAAAAAATGAGAGTTCTGGGGAGATATTTCAGTATTAAGAGGTGGTGTTGCTTGCAAATCCTGCAGGCCCGAGGTTCAATTCCCCACCTCCCATGCAAACTCTGCCTCAAACACCACAAAGAAACAAATAAATATATAAATGAATAAATTGATTGATAAATATTTTTTTAAGAGAGAGGCTGTGGTACATCAATGTATGTTCACTGAAAATAAAATCTAATTTACATTTTTTTCCCAACAGAGTAGCAAGAAGATGGCTTCTCCTTGGCACAGCTCTTTTGGCACCAATAATTAAATGAAGGACTCTCCAAAAAAAGGAACACAAAATGGTTCCTATTTCATGCTTCCCCAGACACAGCCTGATTTGGGTCCTGGTATATCTTACTAATTCTTCACTTCCAATAAACAGCAGGGGCCACATGCATGTTCACTAAAGGAAATATGTTATTATATCAATTGTTTCTGATGCACACTGTTACTTCTTTCTGTTGTTTTTGACCTTTTTAGATAACCCTTCATGTAGCTCAGGCTGGCCTCCAACTCACTATGAAACTGACTGTAGCCTTGAACTCCTGATCATTTGGCCACCTACCTCGTATATGCTAGGAGGACAATCATATGCCAACTATAACCAGGCTCACAGGCTTTTAATCTAACTTGTTATGACAGCTGAGAAAATGTCTCCTGGGAGAAATACACCCTGGCCAAGTTTTTTTCTATTTAAAATTATTTTAGGGCTGGAGAGATTGGTTATCAGTTAAAAACTTTCTCACTAAGCTTATGGACCTATGTTCAACTTTTCAGGCCCAATGTAAGCCAGATCCTAGGTGAGACAATGTGCAAGGTTGTATACGCTTGCAAAGTGGCACACACATCTGGTGTTTGATTACAGTGGGTGGAGAACCTGGTGCACAAATTCCTTCTCTCTTTCTCTCTCTCCCTCCCTCTCTCTCTTTCTCTCTCTGTCTCTCTCTTTCACACACACAGTGATAAAAATGGCCAGTCTGTTTAGCTTTTCACAAAACCATTTTAAATACTTTTTATTTGCATTTACTTATTTGAGAGATAGAAGGAGAGAATGGGCATGCTAGGGCCTCCAGCTACTGCATAGGAACTCTAGATGTGTGGGCCACCTTGTACATCTAGCTTTAAATGCATTCTTGGAATTAAACTTGGGTCCTTTATCTGGGCAGGCAAGAGCCTTAGCCACTAAGCAATCTCTCCAGCACCTGGCCAAGCTCTTATGTTCTCAAATAGGCATATATGTAATCATACATATTTGCACACTGGTTCTCTCCACAGGGTTTCAGTCTATGGGCGACATACCTGCCTTACTTAGCAAAGTAATTCACCAAGACAATGTTATTCAAAGTTTCAAAAAGCATTAGGCTACTAGAGAGGCAGTTTTTTGGGGTTAAAGTGCGGCTGCAGAAGCATGGGGACCTGAGTTCAAATCCCCAGGACCTGAGTAAAAGCCCAGTATAGATGTGCATGCCATTGTCCCCAGCATTGATGAGCTCAGTGAGATACCCTGTCTCAGTAAATTTGGATGATGTTCCTAAAGATGATGCAGGTGATTGACCTCCCCTCCCACACCCCATTTCCCTCTCTCATACACACAGACAAAAAGTTTAAGTGTGTTTATTTGGTTGGGCCCCATACCACTCTTCATATGGATTTATTCCCATGCTGGGTCGTAAAAATACACATGGAGCTAAAGAGAAAATTCAGTGCTTAAAAGCACTTGCTTGCAAAGTCTAATCACCCAGATTTAGATTCCCCAGGACCCACATTAGCCAAGACACAGGGTGGCTCATGTGTCTGGAGTTTGTTTGCAGTGGCTGGACACACTGGTGCTCCCATTCTCTTTCTCAATCATAGTAAGAAGAAATATTTTTATTTTTTAAAAAGTTCTACAGATGTCTAGAGATGTTATTCAGCAGCTGGGGTACTTGCTTGCAAAGCCTAAAGATTCATGTTTGAATGTGCAGAACATATCTAAGCAAGATAGATGCACATGGTAGTGCATGTATCTGGATTTCATTTGCAGTATGCAGAGGCCATGGCATGCCCATTCTCTCTTTCTCCACGAAATAAATAAATAAAAATAAAATGTTTTAAAACAAAAGGATATAAAGGTACTCTTTTTACTGGGTTCCCTAATCATCCTACCTGATGGTCTTCTAGAGATTGGCCTGGATGATATAATCCTAGTTAGCACTGACTCTGTAACATGATAGGACCTAATATTGATGGCCTTGATATTAAACATGGAAAATGGCATACTGGGCCCTGTGACACCTCAACTATTCCAGCCTCACAAAGCAAGGGAGCCTTCTGCTGATCCTAATCAGGAAAACAAACAAAACCCAAATTTCATTCTTTCCTTCAGAGACAACCACAGTTTTCTAATGTGGGGGTCTCATTTTTTTCTTTATAATGAGCCCAAAATCTTTTCTTTAATTATTTATATACTTATTTATGAGAGGAAGAGAGAACAGTGTACCAGGATCTCTAGACAATGCAAAGGAAGTCCGGATGCATGTTACATCTTGTGCATCTGCATTTAGATAGGTACTGGGGCATCAGATGTGGGTCGTAGGCTTTTCTCAGGCTAGTGCCCTAACTGCTGAGCCATCTCTCCAGCCCCATCCTTACTTACTTTTGAATATCAACTAGAAGCTATATTTTACAGTGTTTAGTGTGCTTGCCTTCATGCACACAGCCTTGGGATCGAGCCCCAGCACCACATAAACTGGCAATGGCGAGTGAAGAGGAGACATGCCCATTATCCCAGCTTTAAGGAGGTGGAGGAACGAGGATGGGGAGTTCAAGATAATCTTAAGCTACATAATCAGTTTAAGGCCACTCTGGACCACAACAGACACTGTTTCAAAGGAGAATTAAAAAATAAACAAAACCAGGAAATAAGCCTGGATAAGGGGCTGATATAAGAACTGGAGAGATGGCTTAATAGTTAAGGATCTTTCCTGAGGAGACTAAGGATCTTGGCTTGATTCCCCAGAACCCATATAAAGCCAGAAGCAGAAAGTGGAACATGCATCTGGAATTTGTTTGCTGTGGCTTCAGGCGCTGGTTAACCTATTTTCTGTCTTTGTGTCTTCAAAAATGGGAGGAAGAAGAGAGAAGGTCATAGACAGCTGTGGTGGTTTGATTCACATGTCCCTCATAAACTTAGGTATTTGAAATGCTAGGTTCTCAGCTGATGGAGATTTGGGAAGTGATACCTCCTTGAGGCAATGATATTGTTGGTAATGTTGACAGCAGGCTAACGAGTATTATAGTATCCTCTTGTCAATGTTTGGCACACATTGTCCACTTTATGTTTGTCAGGGAATATTGTCCATCCTCGGCTCATGCCATCATTTTCCCCTGCCATCATGGAGCTTCCACTTGAGTCTGAGCGAAAATAAACATTTTTCCCCCACAAACTGCTCTGGTTCATGACCTATGGAACCATGAGGATGAACTGTGGATTGCAATTGGGACCAGGTGTAGATGCCAAGACCATGACATGGCTGCTAAGGAAAGTTGCCAACTCTGGATGAAATATTCCAGGATATTGAGTAGCCTTGCTGAAGGGATATAAATGGAACTCCAGAGAGTTGTTGCTGGTTAGAATTACTGGACTTGGAGATAGGTCACTGGCTAGAATTGATGGACTTGAAGCTATAGAGTTTGATGTTTGCATTAATCCTTTTAAATCTTGTATTGATTGAATATTTCTTTGCTGTGCCCTATTCCATCTTTTGCAGTATGAATGTTCATTCCGTGGCATTATGGGTTTTGTGGGCTTTTTTTTTTTTTTTTTTGCATTATGGCTCAGTTAAAAGACCTCAGATTATGGGAATATATGATCATCATTGAAATTGATTTTTTAAAAAAGGGTGCCTTTTCAAGTTGGATGGATGCATTGCATTTTCTATCACTTATGGTGTATTGTTATCAGTTTAGGGGGGACAGGGACTAAATGTGTTGGTTTGGATCAAGTGTCCCCCATACACTAAGGTGTTCTGAATGTCAGGTTCCCAGCTGATGGATATTTTGGGAATTAACACTTCCTAGAGGCAGTTTTTTGATGGGGGTAGGCTTATAGTATTATAGCCAGTGTCACTTGCCAGTGTTTGTTGCCATTGTCCACCTTATGTTGGCCATGTGGTGATGTCCACCCTCTGCTCATACCGTCATTTCCCTTGCCATCATGAAGCTTCGCCTTGTGCCTGTAAGCCAAAATAAACCTCTTTTTACTGAAAGGTGCTCTTAATTGGATCATTTCTACAGCAATGCAAACCTGACTTTTACAACATTATTCATGGAATGGGGTTTCTAAACATGAGAAATCAGCCATCACAAATGAGTCTGGAGTCCATTTCTGTTCATGTTATCTTCATGAACACCATCATGACTAGATAAAGATTTGTATGAACTTGACTCCTTAGCCAAAAAGGAGTCTAAGTATTACCACCAACCCATCAGCTTCTCTAATGACACCATAGTTAATTTTTTCTTCACTGGAATCTCATGATATATGAGATGTAAACTATATTATGCATCTTATATATGCATGATTATGTATAGTATCATATATAAATGGTACATTTTATATGATATATTTGAGAGACATACATGATGTATGTGACATGTATATCTAATGCATCATCTATACACTTAGTTTTGAATAGAATTATAAAAAATGATGCACATTATATGATGGATATGATGGATATACATAAGATATAGTACATACATATGTATAATGCTACTCAGGTTGACTTCTTTATGAAACATACACAAGATGTATGATATATTTACATGTATATGATACAACTTATGTGACATATTTTCATGTGTATTATTATATATGTCTCTCATATATTTACATGTATATGAGAGACACACAGATATGTGACATGTATATGTTTGATTTGTTTATGAGACATTCATACTATGTGTGCTATATTTACATATATATGATACTGTCCAGTTTTGATGTGCTTAAGTTATCCTTTATATGTATGCATGAATACATTTCTAAGCATGGTGCATGCATAATATATAAGCATATACACATATGATCCAAAAGGATATATATATAGATAATATATATACACACAGACATATATATACACATATACATATATTTATATATACATACATACACACATATGTGTGTATGTACACACATATGTGTATATATAACTAAGGGTTTTCTGGTCTTCTTGTCATTGGGAGGCTCAGAAGGGGAGAAATCAGGGAATCGTGGATCCCCTTGTGGGCGGGTAGACCACCCATTTCACCAAATAGCTGTTGCACCCTCCCACCATCCCACGCCCTATCCCATGCTCCGTCACTGTCCCTCACACTGTCCCAAGGTGCCCTGCTACGGTCCAGCGCCACGTCCTGCGCCCAGCCACCATCTCATGCATGGTCCTGCGCCCCGTCCTGCATCCTGCCACCATCCTGTGCCCCCGCCCCATTCCCTGCTGCTGCCCGTGCAAGGTCCTGCACCCTGAACCAACTCCATTTGCTATCCCGTGCACCATCCCATGGTGCCCCGCTGCTGTCCTGTGCACTGTCTTGCACCCCTTCCTGTGCCCCACCACAGCCCTTTGCACCACCACCGTGCCCTGTCCTGCACGCCGCTGCTGCTCCCCACTGCTGCACCCAGCCAAGAGCCCCCAGCCACTGCAGAAGCTTAAACTGATCTGCACATTTTTCCCACATTACTGCTCCTGCCAGTGCACATTCAGTGAGTCCATTCCCACAGCAACTGCCATACAAACCCTTGACTGTGCCAGTTCAGGTGTCTTCCCTGGTCAGCCCCCATTCTCCTGAGATGGGGGAGCACAGACTATTTCCAGGTCCTAGTGTTCCCAACAAGAGTTTGGGGTGCTTCAGGGCTTGGCACCTCAGGCCCCATCCAAGCTCAAATGCAGGCAGCTTTGGTGTATTACCACTTGACAACTCAGGCAACATTGGCACCCCTGTCAAGCAGTACATAGGAGGTTCTGGCAAGTGGGAGACAAAGTCCAGTCTGCTTGGCAACTGCCCCAGGCTGCCTCAGATTCCCATTGCACTAGAGGCCACACTGATCCACCCACATACCTGCCCATACACTGTCATGGGCAGACCACAGCACAGAAAAAAATAACATGAAAAATCAAATGCAAGAAAATCCAGTTAGATCATGTAGTCCTACACGGATTTTGGGTCAAGCAACTATAGCTACTTGATATTCGACAAAGGCCCAAACAATATAGACTGGAAAAAAGATAGCATCTTCAAGAAATGGTGCTGGACAAACTGGATAACCACATGCAGGAAACTAAAACTTGATCCACATATTTCACCATGCACTACACTCAAATCCAAATGGATCAAACACCTCAACATAAGATCAGAAACTCGAAAACTACTGGAAGAAAATTTAGGAAGTGCTTTTCATGATATAGGAATGGAAAAAGTCTTCCTGAACAAAACCCCAGTTGCTCAAGTTCTTAAGCAGTCACTCAACCATTGGGATCATATGAAGCTGAAGAGTTTCTTTACAGACAAGCATATAATTAGCAAAGCCAATAGAATACCCACAGAATGGGGGAAAATATTTGCAGGTTATCCAACCGATAGAGGCCTTATCTCTAGAATTTACAAAGAACTCAAAAGTCTAAACAATAAGAAGACAAATACCCCACTCACAAAATGGGGCACAGAGTTAAACAGGCAATTCACAGAGGAAGAGATACAAATGGCAAACACATGCTTAAGAAAATGTTCATCATCCCTAACCATCAGAGAAATGCAAATTAAAACAACTATGAGATTCCAGCTTACCCCAATAAGGATAGCCAACATCAAAAGGTCAAATGAAAATAAATGCTGGCAAGGATGTGGAGAAGCAGGGACACTCATTCACTGTTGGTGGGAATGCAGGAAGGTACAACCACTTTGGAAAGCAATATGGAGACTCCTGAAAAAGCTGACTATCGAAATACCAACAGATCCAGTTATACCATTACTGGGCATCTACCCTAAAACCTTCAAACCAAAAGCCAGAGAGATTTGCTCAACCATGTTTGTAGCGGCTCAATTCATAATAGCTAAAAGCTGGAATCAACCCAGATGTCCATCATTAGAAGAATGGATAACAAAGATGTGGTATATCTACACAATGACATTCTATACGGCAGTAAGAAAAAAATGACACAAAGAAATTTGAGGAAAAATGGTTGAACCTGGAACAGATCATTCTCAGTGAACTTACCCAATCACAGTAAAAAAAAAAATCGACACATAGTCTCACTCATCTACAACACCTAACCTGAATCTGCACAAGATGCCTTACATACCCAGCAAGCACCTCATGGACTAGACAATAAGATGGATGGGAGGGCGGGGAGGGCATTGAAGTGTGGAAAACAGTAATCTGGACCCAAACGGCAATGGTACCCTAAAATTCTACTGCCTAAAAGACAGATCAAAGGGCTGAACCTTCACGAGACCCTTACAGGAAACACCTGAACCACAAGACACTGGAGAGGGTAGGATCAAGACTGACCTAAATCTCCTACATCTTCCTTCCCTCCCTCTCCCCCTCTCCCCTCTATCTCTCTCCTCTCTAACGCTTGTATATTAGTTATCTTTTTCCTCAATTTCTTAGCGGACACTGACCTGTAACCCCCACTTCCAGCTTTGCCTACCATCCACAAGGAGCTTTTGATCAGAGAAACCTACAAGGTTTCCCAAAACAATGACAGACTTCTGTCAGAGTACTTGATGACCCACCAAAGGCCAGTGGTAAGACCCTATTGCTGAAGACTCCATACGCAGCTGACGCGTAAAATGGAATGACATGGCTGGAAGCCCCAGACAGTCAATATGTCTAGTGCCAGAAGGTGCTACATAGGCGACTGGGGGAAATGACCAAGATCTGTCCAAGCAATGCATTGTTTAACCTAATTAGCAACAAATAACCTGATGTGATGCCCACACAAGTGCAATAGTGGTACACAGCCATGGTGTGGAACCAATTGCTCTTGATTTGGCTAACTGACCCACTCAGTGGTACTAGACCTATAGCTGGAGCTGGGAAACAAACACAAGCCCACTCTCCAATATCAAGCTACCATCAATCACAGGGTATAAGAGGGCCTACACCTATCATACTGTCTATCAAAATGTAAGTGTTATCTCAATTCTCTGGGTGCTAACTTACTTTCCACTGGAGAATCTGCTTCTCTTTTCCAGATAGATGCAGATCCTAAGAAGAGAGCTGCCCCAACATACCTCAAAAGGGGCCCAACTGAAACTAAGGACAACTAGTGAAACAAGGGTGATGTTTTCCTGTGAACCAGATACCAGCACAAAGGGGAAGGAGACCAATGCAGAGAAAAACTCACTTCTACCAAATTAGAGAGCCAGAGCCTCAGAGGCCCCCAACACCTCAGCACTGAAGCAGACCAAAAATGAACCCAACATGGCTCAGGGAAATTTTGCGGAAGAGGGGGTGGAAAGAATGTCAGAGTCACATGTTGGGTCATGATTTGCAGAGACATTTATCATACCAATAACTCGGGGCTAACTCCACAATACACGACCAATTTTCATCAACAAGGAGGGTCCAATGGGAGGGGGTAGATCACAGATAAGCCTAAACAATGGTACCAGCACTAGGGAGGCAGAGGTAGGAGAATTGCCATGAGTGTGAGGATACCCTGAGATTACAGAGAGAATTACGGGTCAGCCTTGCTTAGGATAAGATCTTCTACATAGATACCAAAAGTAATACTTACTTTAACTTGTAAATAATGATTATCTAACTCGTGCATTTCTGAGTTGGTGGGATTTTTTTTTTTAAATTTAATTTTTTCTCAATTTTTTAAAACATTTTCCATGATTATAACTCCCTCCCCATATTTTCCCTTTTGAAATTACATTCTCCATCATATCTCCTCCCCATCTCAATAAGTCTCTCTTTTATTTTCATGTCATGATCTTTCAGTTTTTAATTCAGCTGTTTAATAAAACCTACACATCTGGGTGCTATTATAAAGTTCAGAGTTTCCCTCAGAGGACCCCCTCTTTTGTTTGCTGTATAATATATGTGTTAGAGATTTTATACTTATTTTAGGTCAGTAGTTGTTTCAATATATCTTCAGTGATTAAATATGACTGTTTCTTCTAGGATAAACATGTGTGTCACTTTAGAAGGACCCAAGCCCTGGTGAAATCTGATTGATCTTCTGGTTTTTATTCTCAAGAGAAGTTGCTGGTTTTGAATAACAAGAAGAGACTGATAGGTTTTTCACTATTACAAAATTTAGTTCTAAATTTTGACTAATCATACTCCAACTTTATGTCAAAGTTGCATTAAGTTGCCTAGTTTTATGTTGAGATTTTTTTTATTACATGCTTGATAAGAAACTAGTTCTGTGTTTAATATATGGTAGAAAGAAAAAAATTGAAAAAAAAATTCAAATATTAAAAACCAGTTGAAAGTCATATGAGTTATAAAGACTTTTAAAAAATATTTTATTTTTTTTATTAACAACTTCCATGATCTTAAAAAATACCCCATGGTGATACCCTTCCTCCCTCCACTTGCCCCTTTGAAATTCCACTCTCCATCATACCCACTCACCATCTCAGTCTCTCATTTACTTTTGATGTCTTGATCTTTTCCTCCTCTTGTGATGGTCTTCTGTAGATAGTGCCAGGCACTGTGAGGTCATGGATATCCAGGCCATTTTGTGTCTGGAGGGAGCATGTTGTATGAAGTTCTTCCATTCTTTTGGCTCTTACATTCTTTCTCCACCTCTTCCACATTAGACCCTGAGCTTTGGAAGGTGTGATACTATTATTTATTATTTGTCTAAAATTTACCTCAAAAGCAGAATTTCTAAGACGGCATTTTCAATCATGAGAACTGAATATATAGTTAGCCTTATTGAAGTCTTGTCTAAACCCAGGAAAACAAATTTTAAACAGTCTGATCTTACATTTTATATCTATTTACTTTATTTTATCTAGACTACACATGCACACACATGTGTATCCTATTTATTTGGTGTGATGCTAACTACGATTTCTAAATATCTGGAAGTAATGTTATTTAAAGATTCCTGGAAAGATGAAGTTCACTTTATGTATAAGCTTCTCAGTGATGTAACAGTACCTTTTCTTGACTTTTTCTTTTCTAAAATGCTTAAATTTAATGCCTGACTTAAATTGTGCAAAATGCTGGTATTAAATCTTGTTAAAAATGTCTATGTCATTTGAAAGTTAGAGTGTCTGATAGCAATTGTTTTCATAAAAGCATCAAAAATACTACTTATTTGTTGCAGAGTGGATTTTTTTATTGCTTGATAATCCATTTGTTGTTGTTGATGTTGTTTTGGTAAAGTATATGTCCGAAACCATCAAAATAGATAGTTTGGGCATTGGTAAATTACAAAAGTTGTTTCATAAACATAGCCCAAGAATGTGCTAGAGGCAGATAATGTGTTTTTAGATTAGATGGAAGGTAACACTAGCACATATATTTCCAGGAAACAGTTGAGAAGAGTCTTAAAGTACCTTGTTTCTCCCCTGTCTCCACCCCGCTTTCCCCCTTTTGCCCTGCTTAGTTCTAACCCTGTAAGTGTGGGCCAACTATTTCTGCCATCGTTCTGTAATATTCAAATAAAATCTCTTCTTCTATAACTGTGCCTGGTTTGTAAGTTCATCTCAGCCATCTGAGGCTGTCTCTGCTACAATGTTACAAGGTATACATCCTTGAGATTCAGTGGAATAAATATTGCTCAATTTATTAAACTGACAATATTTTGGTACATTTTGTTACTGAGTCCCCTAAGAAATTGTTTATACATCTACATATATGTGTGCAGATATGCACACATGTTATTTTATGACAAAAATTCCTTTACTGAGCTGCAAGCAATATAGGTCACTGCAGTGCACTAAGAGAACATAGTAGGACCACTAGAGAAGACAGTACATCTGATTCTAGTCCCAACCCCTTGGCCAAGGCTGAACCTCTACATACTTTTGAGTCCCACATTGGACATAAGATCTATGACTCTTACTTTCTTTGGGAATATTGTACTTACCACACAGGACCATTGATCTTCAAGTTATATTTGCTTCACATAAGAGTCTGTCACAAACAAAAACAAAACAAAAAAACAGTAGTATTCACCACTTTTCCCCTTTCTGGTCCCAGCAATTCTGAATTCTGTAAGCCAAGGCTGTGGGCAAACAAATGCTCCCTTCCTCAAAGCTGCAATCTCCCTCTCCTCACAGCTGTCCATTTTTACATAATGCAACCTTCACAAGTTCTCACAAGCCTCTCACACAAACTGCTTCTAGCCCAGTTCAGGCCTTTCTCACCCTCACAAGCCAAACTTCACAATCCATAGTTCTTACTCCATTCACGTTTTTCAACCCTGACCAAAATAGTCCATTCAACTGTACTTACAGCACTGCAAGGTTTCTCTCAGGCCAACATTTCAAAACCTTCCACATTTTTCTTGAAAATCAGTGTCAAAAAGCCAAACCACACAGTCAGAATTGTAATAGCAAGTGACACCTCTCCTCAGATTGGAGGGAGGAGGGTTATTTTGGCTCACATACTCAAGGGAAAGCTTCATGATGGCAGGAAAATGATGGCATGAGAAGAGGGTGCACATCACCTCTTCACTAACATCAGGTGGACAACAGGAACAGGTCCATATGCTTTAAGTATTATTATATGTCATACTTTTAACTAGTCACTGGTAAACACATGGTTTTATCACATGTTCCATGTTCTTTCTTAAAGAGCCTGTGTTAGAGGCTTATTTTGGCTTGCAGTCTTGAGGGGAAGATTCATGATAGCAGGTAAATGTTAGTACAGCAGAGAGGTTGGGCTTCACATTCTTGCCAAAGCAAATGGAAACAACAGCAGGAGAGGGAGCCAAATTAACACTGACAAACTGGGGTATAATAAAACTAAAAGTCCTACCTCAGTGACCCACCTCCTCCAGCACTCTCCAAATTGCCACAAGCTGGGGCTCAAACCTACAAACACCCAAATTTATGGGACATGTTGATCCAAACCACCACAGTCACTAATGTCATTGACGTGTAAATATTCTTCCAGATGATCTTTTCTGTTCTTTTTTTTTTTTTTTTGTGAGGGGAGGAGGGGAGTTGAGGTAGGTTCTAGCTCTAGTACAGCCATGCCTCACATTCACTATGTAGTCTTAGAGTGGCCTTGAATACATGGTGATCCTCCTATCTCTGCCTCCTGAGTGCTGAGATTAAAGGTGGGCACCACCATGCCCAGCAAGATGATCTTTTCAAATAATTAATTAATTAATTAGAGAAAGAGAGTGAAAGGGAGGGGCAAACAGAGAAATAATGGGTGTCTGAGGTCTCTAGCCACTGTAGATGAGTTCAAGATGCATGGGCTGTCTTGTGCATCTGGATTATGTTGGTCCTGGGGAATCAAACCTAGGTCATTTGACTTTGCAGGCAAACACCTTAAACACTAAGCTATTTCTCAGTCCAAGGATGACTTTTAAAAAACTCCATTAAAGGGGCTTTGCAACTTTTCCTTTGTAGAATTTTTCATGGTATTGCAGTCAGATTCACATCTGGCAGAAATCACCCAACCAAGAACAACATGGGCAGAGGGGATTATTTTGGTTTACAGACTCAAATGTAATTTCCATGATGACAGGGGAAAATGATGGCATGTGCAGATTATGGCCACCACCTTTTGGCCAATATCAGTTGAACAACAGTAACAGGAGAGTGTGCCAAACACTGGCAAGGGGAAGCTGGTGATAACACCCATAAACCTGGCCCCCAACCATACACAGCTTCCAGGAGTCTTTAATTTCCAAATGGCCATCAGCTACACCTAGCATTCAGAACACCTAAATTTATGGTGAGCACCTGAATCAAGAAGGTGCACATGGTTGAAATCACTTTATTCTATCAGCCCATGTTTCCTTCATAGATATGTGCTGTCCAAGCAGGCTCCTGTACACCCACCTCAGGCTTCTGAAAGGCTTTTCCTAAATGTCTACCTCTTCACTAGTGAGTCCCAACCTTTGCATGCATCTGATCACCACACAAAATCATAGTGTTACATTAAAGTGTGTGTATATATATATATATGTGTGTGTGTGTGTGTGTGTGTGTGTGTGTGTGTAAAATATTCATTTTATTAATTGATTTGGAGGAGAGAGAAAGAGGCAAATAGAAGGAGGTGGAGCAGATACGACAGGGCCTCTTTCCACTGAAAACAAATTCTAGATGCATGTGCCACCTACAAATCTGGCTTTATGTGAATATTAGAGAATTGAACTTGGGTCCTTTAGCTTTACGAGCAAGTGCCTTAATTACTAAGCTATCTCTCCAGTTCCTAAGGTACTTTTTAGATGACAATGTTTTCCATATGCTTGCAAGTTTGGGGATGCACCAATGTCCCATTCTGTAACCAAGCACACAAAATTATTTTCTATTGTAGGTAGAAATACCAGCCATATATGCCCTGGATACCATTTTGATGCATTTGCAGCTTTGTGTAGCCTTCATTATTTCCCCCTGTTGCCTTTTTTTCAGAGAGAGAGAGAGAAAGAAGGCAAGGGGGGGCGGGGATCACTACAAGGCTGAACAGATGCCTTAGCAGTTAAGAAACTTGCCTGTGAAGACCCACGTTTGAATCAGAAGTAACCATGTAAGTCAGATACCCATGGTGACATATATTTCTGGAACTCCTTCACAGTGGCTAGAGGCCCTAATGCATTCATGTTTCTCATAAGTAAATAAATAAATAAATAAATAAGTAAATAAGATGTAAAAAAAATTACACATGTATTGCACAAGCTTAAATTGCATGTTCTGCTGAGTTTTGACCTATGTCTGTGTAACTGTGACACCATCATAAACACATGTCTATAAACAAATATATATATACATATATATATATGATCATATATATATATATATGATCAATTATCTTTTAATAAATCTGGAAAGAATATAATCAAATCTGATCAATAGTTTTTAAAGGGTTATTCTTGCTTTTGTCATTCCTCTTTCAAAATATCTGTCAGGAACAACTGAAGAGAAGTAGTTTGGGTATACTGGAAAGAAGGGGTTGTAGAAAGATTTTCCAATTCTATTCTTCAGAAGGAGAAAGAAAATTTTGTGTAAGAAACAACTGTGCTGCAACCTTTCAGGGGTAGCATTGAAGAGATCAGAGTCATGAGTTGTAGGTGTATTTTCTTTGAAAGTCTGGCTGGCCCAGAAATGAGTAAGGGACCAGGACAAATGCATGTCTTATTGTGCATATTCTTTTTATAATAGACTAACTTTAAATAACTTTAAAAATCATTTTATTTATTTATCTATTTTCAAGGGGGGTAGAAGTGAAGGAGAGGGAAAAGTGTGAGAGATTCACATTCCAGGGCCTCTTGCTACTGTAAATGAACTCCAGCAGAACATGCGACATTGTGCTTCATTTCCATTTCTATCAATGTTCTTCTTGGTTTCTCTATTTGTCTATTTCAACTTTCTGAAGAATATACATTTTGAGCTATTTTGCCACATGTTGCTATTAAGTGTAATTATTCTATACATGTCATCAATCTTTGCATTGTGTTTAGTTATTAATATTCAAGGTACACATTAGTAGTATTGTACTTATGGCTGCCATTTTGTTTCTGTTTTCAACTCAATCCTCCTGTTTTCCTTGCTTATCTTTTGGATAATGTATTTTTAGTGTTCTGCTTTATTTTGTCTACTGGCATTTTTTTCATATGACTTTTTATCATGCTATGTAATTTAGTGTATGGAATGATGAATCTTTAAAATATTAAAATATATTTACAGTTAATTTACCAGTTTAGATTTAAACTTTCTCTTCACAGTGAGATTTCCCACTTCTAGTTTCCAACTTTTGAATGGTGCTATAATCACAAACATGCATGCCTGAATTTTTCTTTCTATTTCTTCATGCTGCTAACATTTTTTACTTATATATATTATAAAATTAATTTTATAATGTTATTTTTGCTTTGTGCAATGAGTTATGTTTTTAAGAAATATACAGAAAAAAAATATTTTATATTCCCCTAATTATTTCTCATTTTCTGGTACCCTTTCCCACTTTTCAATCTGTTATAATTTCCTTTTAGTGGAAAGAACATTTCTTGACATTTTTTAGTAGCATATGCTGGCCAACAACAATTCTCCTCAGTTTGCTTTTCAGAGTTTTTTATTTATTTATTTATTTATTTTAACATTATAACTTGAAGAGTAGAACCCTAGGTCAATAGGATTTTTGCTGTCATTGTCAGACATTTTTTATGTTTGAAAGTTGCCATAGCATGCATTAGTTTCTAATTTTCTGACTCAAGAAGTCACCCTTATTTACATATCCTCAGTATGATTTTTGTACTGACTTTCAAGATTTTTTTATATATAAGCTTATGATTTATGTGCTTTGGTAAATTTTTACTTTATCTGCAAGCAGAGACAGAAGAGTGGCAGAAAGATAAAGAATGGGCACACCAGGGCCTGTAGCCACTGCAAACAAACATCTGGCTTATGAGAATACTAGGGAATTGAACTTGGGCCTTTGGCTTCATAGGCAAAAGCCTTAACCTCCAAGTACTCTCTCCATTGTTTTTTGTTTTGTGGTTTGATTCAAGGCAGGGTCCCACTAGCCAAGTTGACATGGGAGTCACCTATAGCTCCAGGTTGGTCTTAATCTTCTGAAATCCTACCTCAGCCTCCCTCATGCTGAGATTAAAAGTTTGCACCCCCATACACCGCTTTGGGTAAGCTTCCCCAGGCATGCTTGGACTGCTGTTGTTTTTTTCCCCATGATTTTTTTTTTGTTGGATGTTGTTTGTCTTAACATTTGGGAAATCTTCATACCCTTTCCTCCTCTACTTTCCCTTACTTTTTAATCAATTATTTCAATTAAACACCCCTCAGACCCTTTGGTATTGTGCCAAGGGACTATTTTCTTTTATATTTTAATGTTCAATATTGAATATTTCCATTTATTTGTTTTAAATCCATCTATGTTTCTATTTTATTCAACTTTAAAACACATTTAGTGAATTTTAACATTTTCAGTAATTGCATTTTTAATATGTAATTTCTGTTTCATTTCCTTATATGTTTTTCATCTAGAGGCATCATCTGTACCATTAAAAACACATTGTGCTTTTATCCTTGGTGGCTATTCCAAACATCTTCCTTTAATTTTACTCTGCTAAACATAACATTAAGGTTATAACAATATCTGCTTCATTAACTTTTGTTTGTTTGTTTGTTTTTGTTTTTCAAGGCAGAGTCTCACTCTGGTCCAGGCTGAGCTGGAATTAAGTACATAGTCTCAGGGTGACCTTGAACTCATGGGGATCCTCCTACTTCTGCCTAATGATTGCTGGGATTAAAGGCATGTGCCCCCATATGTGGTTTATTAACTTTTTTTCTGTACTAATTTATTTTGTGCCCTTTTCATTCTTTTTTTAATTTTTTTGTTATTAAAATCTTCCCTGATTTTAAAAATAAAACCCATGGTAATTACCTTCCTCTCCCCACTTACCTCTTTGAAACTCTACTCTCCATCATAATCCCTCCCTATATCAATCAGTCTTTCTTTTATTTTGATATTTTGATCTTTTCCTCCTCTTATGATGGTCTTGTGCAGGTAGTGTCAGGCACTGTGAAGCCATGGATATCCAGGCCATTTTGTGTCTGGAGAGAGCATGTTGTATGGAGTCCTGCCCTTCCTTTGGCTCTTACATTCTTTCCACCACCTCTTCTTGCATTAGACCCTGAGCCTTGGAAGATGTGGTAGAGATATTGCAGTACTAAGCACTGTAGTCATTTCTTTTCATCACCATGATACCTTTTGAGTAGTCCCATGGTCACTGCCATCTGAAAAGAGAAGATTCTCTACCAAAAGTGAGACTAGAATTAATGTAAGGGTGTGAACATAAACAGAAGTGCTTACTGGGCAGTTTCATAAGCATAGTACATACATTTGGCCCGACAACAGCAGATATTACACCCCTAGAGCTCATGACTACCCGTTTTAAGTTTTCAGTATCATGGATGTATTCGCTCCCCATGGAGTGGGATGGATGTATTCGCTCCCCATGGAGTGGGCCTCCAGTCCAATTAAAGGGCAGTTGGTTTTCCTTATAACAGACATGCCACTATTGCATCCATTGTCTCATTTAGCCTGGTTGGCCAATTATAAGGCTTGCAGTGTCCACTGATGAGTATCTTCACTGGTCATTTCTCTTTCTCCCATTGAACTTCATGCAAAATGTCTTCTTCTAGCTTTCTGTCAGCTGGTCTATTGGAGGAGATTATCACCTCAGATCCAGCAAGATTTCTCAGTGGCCTTGCAGCCCAAGTACATGGAGTCTTCAGCAATAGGGTCTTACCGTCTATTCCTAGTGGGAAACCAAGGGCCTTGGCAATAGCCTATAATGTTTTGGGGACATCATGGATCTCCCTGGCCAACAACTACTAGCAGATATCCCATCCCTGGCACTGAAGCTTTTCTAGCAACAATCTATGGCTCCTGAGAGTTCCATTGTCCAAAAAATAGGATTGTGTATGTTTTATTTATATCCTCTTAGATTTTGATTAGCTGTGCCTCCACCTTTCCTTTACTCAATCTCTTCCCCAGACCTCATTTTGGGCCTTTGCACCCCCATTAATCTATTCTTCTACTTACATATATACAATACCATCCTATTAAGTACCCCCCTCCCTTCCTTTCTCTTCCCTTTCTATCTCTTTTCTACCTTACTTACCTATGCTATTGAGGTTTTTTCTTCACACACAGAAGCACCGTCATCTGTAGCTGGGATCCATATATGAGAGAAAACATGCGACACTTGGCTTTCTGGGCCTGGGTTACCTCACTAAGAATAATCCTTTCCAGATATATCCATTTTCCTGCAAATTTCATAGCTTCATTTTTCCTTACCACTGAGTAGAACTCCATTGTATAAATGTGCCATATCTTCATTATCCATTCATCAGTGGAGGGACATCTAGGCTGGTTCCATTTCCCAGCTATTATGAATTGAGTGGCAATAAACATGGCTGACCATGTACTTCTAAGGACATGGGATGAGTTCTTAGGATATATGCCTAGAAGTGCTATAGCTGGGTCATTTGGTAGATCAATCTTTAGCTGTTTTAGGAAACTCCACTGATTTGCACAATGGCTGGACCAGACTGCATGCCCACCAGCAGTGTAGAAGGGTTCCTCTTTTTCCACATCCTCACCAGCAACTATGGGCATTTGTTTTCATGATGGTAGCCAATGTGATGGGAATATGATAGAATCTCAATGTAGTTTTAATCTGCATTTCCCCAATAATTAGGGATGTAGATTTTTTTTTTTTAATGCTTAGACACCATCTGTATTTCTTCTTTTGGGAACTCTCTATTTAACTCTATAGCCCATTTTTTAATTGGCTTGTTTGATTGCTTGTTATTTAACTTTTTGAGATCTTTATATATCCTAGATATTAATCCTCTGTCAGATATATAGCTGGCAAAGATTTTTTCCCATTCTGTAGGTTGCCTCTTTGCTTTATTCACAGTGTCCTTTCAGTACAAAATATTTGTAATTTCATGAGGTCCTAGTGGGTAATTTGTGGTTTTATTGCCTGAGCAATTGGGGTTATATTCAGAAAGTCTTTGCCAAGACTAATGTGTTGAAGGGTTTCTCTTACTTTTTCCTCTAGCAGTTTTAGAGTTTCATGTCTGTTGTTAAGGTCTTTAATCCATTTGGGCTTAATTTTTGTGCATGGAAAGAGATAATCTATTTTTATCTTTCTACAGATAAATGTCCAGTTTTCCCAGCACCATTTGTTAAGAGGCTGTCTTTTATCTAATGAGTATTTTTTGACTTTTTTTTTTTTATCAAATGTAAGGTGGATATAGCTACCTGGACTTGCATCTGAGTCCTCTATTCTGTTCCATTGATCTGCATGTCTGCTTTTGTGCCAGTATCAAGCTGTTTTTGTTACTATGGTTCTGTATTATAAGTTAAAATCTGATATAGTGATACCACCAGCCTCATTTTTGTTGCTCAGTATTATTTTACATATTTGAGTATTTTTGTGATTACAAATGAATTTCTGGATTAATTTTTTCTATTTCCTGGAAGAATGCTGTTGCAATGTTGATGGGGATTGCACTGAATGTGTAGATGTAGATAGCTTTTGGAAAGATTGCCATTTTCACAATATTGATTCTCCTGATCCTGGAACAATGAATGTTTTTCCATTTCCTAGTGTCCTCTGCAATTTCTCGCTTGAGTGTTTTTATAGTTTTCATTGTAGAGATCCTTTACTTCTTGGGTTAGGTTTATTCCAAGGTACTTTATTTTCTTTGATGCAATTGTGAATGGAGTGATTCTCTGATTTCATCCTCTGTTTGTTTGTTGTTAACATATATGAAGGCTACTTATTTCTGTGTATTTATTTTGTATTGTGCTACATGGCTGTAAGTTTTGATCAGCTCTAACAGTTTGCTAGCAGAGTCTTTAGGGTCCTTTATATATAGAATCATGTCATCTGCAAATAATGATAACTTAATCTCTTCTTTTCCAATTTGTACACCTTTCATGCGTGCCTCTTGCCTTATTGCTGTGGCTAAGACTTCCAGTGCTATCTGTACTAATTTTTAAACAATTTATACTGGCCATTTTTAGTGATATGATTTATGCATGATATTTTGCTTTTTAATCTTTTACAGTTATTTATTTATTTATGAATCAGAAAGAAAGTGGGAGGGGAGGGGGAGGGTATGAGGGAGAGAGGAAGGGAGAAAAAAAGGGTACTCCAGGGCCTCTAGCCAGTGTAAATGAACTCCAGATTCAAGCACCACCATGTACATCTGGCTTATGTGGTTTCTAGGGAATTGAACCTAGGTTCTTGGGCTTCACAGAAAAGTACCTTTACTGCTGAGCCATCCCTCTTACCTGAAAATTGTTGATTTGGTCCTATTCCAAAGTTTAATTGCTTTGAGGTTTCATCTGTGAGTTTGTACATGTGTACATGTGTATATGTGTGTGTATAGTATAGGTGGAATATGTGTGATGTGATGGTTTTGTAGTGTGTGCACATGTGTGTGAAGATATTCATGCAATGTATGCTTTGATATAGAGGTCAGAGGAAATGTTTGGTATCCTCTTTCACTCATCTGCCTGTTTCCTTGATGTACAGCATAACTTGGTGCATGGATGCTATTTTCACCATATTTTCAGTCAGTGAGCCCCAGTGATTCTGTAGTCTCTGCCTCCCTCAGGCCTGGGACGACAGACTTTGATGGCTATGCTCAGCTGTTTTTGTGTATACTGAAGAATTGAGTTTGGGCACTCTCAGAGCCTCTTTCAGGGCTTCATGTGGGAGAACCAAGCCTGCTGGACTACTGCATTCAGTTAACTAAGTACATTGGCAGTTAAACTGTAAACTTACTGTGCTGTGGATGTTATCAAAGCTGTGATGTAAGCTATAATCAGTAGTTACAGCACAGGCCTCACTCTAGAAAAGGGAGTCAGCAGATTATAACCTGTAGGTCAAAGCAAGACAAGCACTTGGTAATTCTGTAATTGAAGCAGAGACACACATTCATTTAGGAATTATCTACACATACTTGCATACCATAAAAACAAAGTTAACTATATGCAGGAAATTCTTAAATATTTATTCTACCACTTTACAGGAAGAAAAAAAAATATCCTTACCCTACTCTATCACATAGTCCATACACCAGTCATGGCCTTTCTGGGGTCTCAGTTGAATGCTCACATGAATGTAAGAAAACTTTTCCACTCTGGTTGAGCAGGCACACCAGTCTATAATCATCTTATGTCTCTGTTCTCCTCTCCAATCTGTAGTATTTGCTTACCAGTTATTTACTTTTCAATAGTCTTTTCCAGGACTTTGGAAGTCCTAGACTTTGACAGACATTTGACTTGAAGCTCAAGTCTTAAATAGAAATTTTCATGTCCCCACTTATGTCAACTACCTCATTTCCAATGTCATAACCTATAAATTCAGCTCTTTCCCTATAGTTGCAACATCCTGAATGCACCCAATCTCATCAACTCCTTCATCAAACTTAGTTTTATCTTTCCTGAAATGGCTTGTGTCCCAGTGTCAGCTTGGGACAAATTCCATGGGCATTTCTCCTTTCAAGAGATTCGCAACCTTCTCCTACACTTTAAAACAGTTTATGTGTTTTAGATAATATTAGAGAGTCTTTAAATTTTTATAAGCATACAGACCTCTATTCTACTTTTTCCAAAGCCAACTCACTTATTTTGTAAAGGCATATGAATTTATAATGACATTGACTGATGAAAAATGGTTACCTTTTAATAGACATTGAGTCAAATAGGGGATTTTATTCATGCTGACAGATACTCTTATAGATACACACATAGACATGAATTTAGTATTCATCATTTATTTCGTCTCTAAAGAAGCTAAGTAGAGTTTTTTCCATTGCCTTTCATCTAAGAGGTGGCATCTCACAAGGCAAACCAGCCAACAGATTAGTCAATGTTCTTATTTATTATTATACTTGGTTAACACACACCATATTAATTATTTATATTTATCTGCTCATCTCAATTTCTCTCTTTTCAGTAGAATAGTATTATAATTCAGGGTGAAAGTTAACATTGAATATTCACAATTTCATTTGATTTGCTATATTTTACATCATGCTTTCTACTAAAATACTGTATTATGGTCTGTTCTTTCATTGAACAGAAGTAATATCCTACAATTATTTCTTCTACCCTTGTCCACATTATTTTTAAAATATTTATTTATTTATTAGAGAGAAAGACAGAGAGAGAAAAAAAAAATAAAGGTAGATAGAGAATGCGCCTGCAGCTGCTGCAAATGAGCCCAAGATGCATGTACCTCTTTGTGTATCTGGCTTAAGTAGGTATTGGGAAATCAAAATCAAGTCCATAAGCTGTGCAGGCGATTTCCTTAACCATAAATCATATCTGCAGTCCAATATTAGTTTTATTTAACAAAATTTCTAAGAGTTTTTAGAGTTGTGGTAGATCAGTAACTCCTTTCTTTCTTTCTTTCTTTCTTTTTTTTTTTTTTTTTTTTTTTTTTTTTTTTTTTTTTTTTGAGGTAGGTTCTCACTCTGGCTCAGGCTGACCTGGAATTCACTATGTAGTCTCAGGGTGGCCTTGAACTCTTGGCGATCCTCCTACCTCTGCCGCCCAAGTGCTGGGATTAAAGATGTGCGCCACCATGCCCGGCTCAGTAACTCCTTTCTTATTTAACCAAGTTTCCCTGTGAGAAAGTTGAAGTTTGGACAATATATTGAGATATTTTCTGTTGTTTGGTAATTACTAGAAGTTTAAAGGAGTTACAAAGAAAATGTTTAATCAAATATTACTCATCCTTTTCTAATCAAATGCTTGCTTGCTGATGAGACATTTGATAAGTTTGGCTGAAACAACTTCCAAAAATGAAGACAGACAGGACATATTTGAATAACTGAATTCTAATGTCACATCCGCTACTAAGAAAACTATACTTATTTCATGTTAGGGATTAAGTATTTACTGCAATCAGTCATGCTCATAATTATAGGAGTATAAACTTGGAATGTTCATACTATTCTTAGAGCTCCTTTTTGGTTGCATTGTACCTAAAGGATGTAAGTTCAAATAACACTTTCATATACTCAAAGCAATAACTAAGTCAAAGTTGTACTTAAAATTAAAACTAAAAGACAAGCCTTTAAAATAAAAGTACTACTAAGACCCTAAATGAATTTTCCAATGTCTGAGCTGTAGAAATTACCTGACTTGTATCTATAAAAAGGCTATTGGAATATTAGCTAGGTTACTTTCAGCTGCAAGTAATGTACACTCCAACTAAATGTGTCTTTAAAAATGTTTATTTCCATGGGACAAGATGTCTGAAGTGTAAGGCTAGAATCAATGAATTCAGTAGTTCAATGATGCCATCATGAGCATGATTCTTCTCTTCTTCATCCTGTGCCATCCTCTGCATGTTAATTTGGTCTTCAGAAATGTCTAGAGTGGCAAAGAAATTACAGCACCTGAAAAGATCACATTTACACTTCATTCATGTGTTACTTTGACTCCAGTCCATATGGAATTACTTTTTATATAAGCCTACCACACCAAAACCAAATTTGAGACAAAAGAAGCTGAACACACAAAACAGAAAAATGATGGCACCCAACTAAGTTTTGGTTTGTGAGTAGAAGGGGCTGACCAGTACTTGCAGTTTGACTCTAGTCCCAGTGGTACAATAGTCTATGTTCAATAACTGAAAATATGGGTGGAAGATTCCTCTTAATTTCTGCATCATAAATATACCTTTTGTTGCCAATTTTTAAATATTACAATGATGCCATTGGATGAAGATTATAGAAGAGGTGCATTTGCATTACAGATATCTTCATATAATAATATTATTATATCCATGACCTCATAGTGCCAGACACTACCTACACAAGACCATCATAAGAGGAGGAAAAGATCATGACATCAAAATAAAAAAGAGACTGATTGAGATGGGGTGGGATATGATGGAGAATGGAATTTCAAAGGGGAAAAGGGAGGGGAGGGATGACCGCCCCATGCTGGTACTGGGAGTTACAGGTCAGTACCCACTATGAAAACGAGGAAAAAGATAACTAATATACAAGAGTTAGAGGGAAGAGAGGCAGACAGGAAGCAAGAGGGAGAGGGAGAATGCGGGGTGGGGGTAGATGTGGAAGATTAAGGTTGGCCTTGATCCTATCCTCTCCAGTGTCTTGTGGTTCAGGTGTTTCCTGTAAGGGCCTGGTGAAGGTTCAGCCATTTGGTCTGCCTTTTAGGAAGCAGAATTTTATGTTTCCATTACCATTTGTGTCTAGATTTGTGTTTCCCACCCCTTTGATGCCCTCCTCTCCCTCCCCATACATCCTAGTGTCTAGTCCATGAGATGCTTCTGGATATGTATGGCATCTTGGGTAGATTCAGGTTAGGTGCTGTAGATGAGTGAGACTATGTGGCGATTTTTTTTTCTGTGATTGGGTAAGTAAACTGAGAATTATCTGTTCCAGTTTCAACCATTTTTTCTTCTGCGGCGAACCCGCTGACCAGCAGGAGAAGAACGACCAGCAAACAAAGATCCTTCTTGATCACACTTTATTGGAGAGCCTCTTGGTTAACAGGAAAGCTGATGGCGAGGGGCGAGGGGCGCAGGAGTGTAGCTGCTTTTATAGGGCAGAATACTATGGGGCGCCTGCTGATTGGCTGCCATAGGCTCACCCGCCCACAGGAGCCACGGGATAGGCTCAGGACAAGGTGCTGCCTAAATAAGAAATTGTTTACCTCAAGACTGGCAGGAAGCCAGCGCCATTTTGTAATGGCGTCTGCATTGGCTCCCTACATTCTTCAAATTTCATTGTGTCATTTTGTTCTTCCTGCTGTATAGAATTCCATTTTGTAGATATATCACATCTTAGTTATCCATTCTTTTAGTGATGGACATCTAGATGGCTTCCAGCTTTTAGCTATTACAAATTGAACTACTACAAACATGGTTGAGCAAATCTCTCTGGCCTGTGGATTGAAGGTTTTAGGGTAGATGCCCAGAAAGGGAATAACGGAGTCTGTTGGTATCTCTATAGTCAGCTTTTTCAGGATTCTCCATATTGCTTTCCAACGTTGTAGTACCAGCCTACTGTAGGAAAAATCCCCCACAGGGGGTCCCCACGCTCTGCCCGGATAAGGCGACACCCCAAATCACTCACTCATGAGAAGCGGTCTTGATGCAAACTGCAAGAGGATTTTATTCCAAGCGCGCTGGGGCCCACAGTCGTACACCGCACAGGGGCAGAGCCCTGAATGCAGGAACAGGACAGTTTTTATAGGGTTTCTAACAAAGCCTGTGCCTTAGACCAATCATTTTCTAATATTAGGAGCCCCGCAGGGTGTTAGCCAGTCAGTTGGTGCCACCCCATAGTTTCTAAGCCAATTAGTTTATGACCTTGGTGGTCAGCGTTTGCGCAGGTCCTTGGGTGGGAGTAGCAGAGTGTGGTATCAGTCTCCTGTGACCTTGGAGGTCAGCACTTGTGCAATTCCTTAGGTGGGGGTAACAGAGTATGGTATCAGCCTCCTATGACCTTGGTGGTCTGAGGCAGGCTGCTACAGCCTATGGTGCGAGTTACTAAGGCTTACAGTGTAGGCTACTAAGGCTTACAGTGTGGGCTATTAAGGCTTATGGTGCAGGCTATTTACAGAAACCAAATAAGTGGTTCACTTCATTACTCATTTCCCATCCTTGAGGGCTATCTCATGCCCTTTTACCTAGTTTTATATTAGGAGTGGGCTCTGATACAATGAGAAGAGGGATTCTTTACTTGCTTCTGACAGAGAGTAAAACCTGGAGTTTGAGGTATGCAGGTGGCCCGCTTAAGCTCCCTTTGGAGCGTGATAGTATTTCTGAGCTTCTGAATTCTTGGGCCTTTCACTACATTCCCACCAACAGTGGATGAGTGTTCACACTTCTCCACACACTCACCGCATTTATTTTCATTTGATTTTTGATGTTTGCTATCCTTATTGGGATAAGGTGAAATTTCATAGTTGTTTTAATTTGCATTTCTCTGATGATTAGGGATGATGAACATTTTCTTAAGTGTGTATTTGACATTTGTATTTCTCCTTCTTTGAACTGCCTGTTCAGCTCTTTGCCCTGTTGTGAGAGGGGTGTTTGACTTCTTACTGTTTAGATTTTTGAGTTCTTTATACATTCTAGAGATTAGACCTCTATCAGTTGGATAACCCACAAATATTTTATCCCATTCTGTAGGTAATCTATTGGCTTTGCTTACTGTATGCTTGTCTGTAAAGAAACTCTTCAGCTTCATGTGATCCCATTGGTTGAGTGACTGTTTAAGATCATGAGTTACTAGGGTTTTATTCAGGAAGTCTTTTTCCATTCCTATATCATGGAAAGTACTTCCTAAATTTTCTTTCAGTAGTATTCTAGTTTCTGGTCTTATGTTGAGGTCTTTGATCCATTTGCATTTGAGTGTAGTGCATGGCAAATTGTGTGGATCAAGTTTCAGTTTCCTGCATATGGTTATCCAGTTTGTCCAGCACCATTTGTTGAAGATGCTGTCTTTTTTTCCAGCCTATATTTTCAGGCCTTTGTCAAATATCAAGTAGCTATAATTGCTTGACCCATAATCCGGCTCTTCAAGTATATTCTATTGGTCTATACTCCTGTTTGTATGCCAGTATCATGCTGTTTTTATTACTATGGCTTTA
Organism: Jaculus jaculus; assembly: GCF_020740685.1. Taxonomy (NCBI): domain Eukaryota; kingdom Metazoa; phylum Chordata; class Mammalia; order Rodentia; family Dipodidae; genus Jaculus; species Jaculus jaculus. The sequence continues at coordinate 4,661,461 of NC_059126.1, forward strand.
GATCAGGTATGGTGATGCCTTCAGAGTTATTTCTTTTGCTGAGCATATGTTTGGGTATGCGAGACCTTCTGCATTTCCATATGGAATTTGAGATCATTTGTTCTATCTCTGTGAAGAACACTGTATGGATTTTTATTGGAATTACATTATATCTGTATATTGTGTTTGGTAGGATTTTAATCTTCACAATGTTAATTCTGCCTGTCTAGGAGCATGGGAGGTCTTTCCATTTTCTCAAGTCCTCCTCAACTTCTTTTTTGGGTGTTTTTATGTTTTCACTGTATAGATCTTTCACTTCCTGGGGTAACATAATTCCAAGGTATTTTATTTTTTTGTTGGTATTGAAAATGGGACTATGTTCCTTATTTCTTTTTCTGTGTCTTTGTCATTTGCATATAAAAATGCTACTGATTTTTGTGCATTGATTTTATATAGTGCTACTTTGCTATAGTACTTAATCACCTTCAGGAGTTTTGGGATGGAGTCTCTCAGGTCTCTTACATATGCAACTATGTCATCAGCAAATAGAGCTAACTTAACTTTTTACCAAACTGTATCCCTTTTATTTCCTTCTCCTGTCTGGTTGCTTGAGCTAGGACTTCCAGTACTATATTTAAAAGCAGAGGTGAGAGTGGGCAACCCTGTGTTTTCCTGATCTTAATGGGAATTCCTCCAGTCGCTCTCCATTAAGTATTATTTGGTCCTTCAGAGCTTTGCATATTGCCTTTATTATGCTAAGAGATATGCACCAACTATGCCAATTCTCTCCCATGTTTTGATCATGAAGTCATGTTGTAACTTGTCAAAGGCCTCTGCATCTATAGAAATGTTCAAGTGGTTTTTGTGTATAGTCTTGTTTATGTGGTGTATTACATTGACATATTTCCATATATTGAACCACTCATGTTCCTGAGATGAATCCCGTTTGGTCAAGTTGGATAATGCTTTTGAATTATTGTTGCATTCGTTTCATCAGGATTTTGTTCAGGATCTTTGTATCTAAGTTCATCAGGGACATAGGCCAGTAGTTTTCTTTGCTTGTAGCATCTCTGCCTTGTTTTGGAATTAAGGTGATGCTAGCTTCATAAAAGGAGTTGGGTATCTTTCTCTGTTCTCCAAATGTGAGGCACAATTTTAGGAAGATTAGTTTGAGTTCTTCCATGAAGGTATGGTAAAATTCAGCTGAGAAACCCTCTGGTCCTGCACTCTTCTTTATGGAAAGGTTTTAATTACTTTTAAGTCTCCATGAGTGTGATGGGTTCATTGAGGTGATTTATCTGCTCAGAGTTTAGATTCGAAAGATGGTATGTGTGAGGAAATTTATCCATCTCCTCCACATTATCCAGTTTTGTGGAGTAGAGATTTTCAAAATAAGTCTTGATGATTCTCCCAATTTCACTTGTCTGTTGTGATCTCTCCCTTTTCATTTTGAATTTTGTTAATTTGAAGCTTTTCCTTTTTTTTTTGGTTGATCAAATTGACCAGGGGTTTGTCAATCATGTTTATTTTTTCAAAGAAACAGCTCTTTATTTTGTCAATTGTCTTAATTGTTTCCTTGGATTCCAATTCATTAATATCTGATCTGATTTTAATTATTTCTTTCCTTCTAGATCTTTTCATGTTTTTCATCCACTATCCATTTATTGTTTAAAAGTGTGCTGTTTAGTTTCCAAGTGCTGTTGCGATTTTTGGTGGGTCTTTTGTTGTTGATTTCTAGCAATAAAGCATTGTGATCTGATATCATGCAGGGAATTTTGTCAATCTTCCTAAATATGTGGTCTAAGTGATCTATGGTTTTGTTGAGATCTCTTACTTCCCTGTTGAATTTCTGTTTGGATGATATGCCTATTACTGATAATGGTCATGATGGTATTGGTGGTATTTTCTGTTTTATTGTCAAATAGGTTTTGTTTTATGAACTGTGGTGCCCCTCTGTTTGGTGCATACAGATTTATGATTGTAATATCCTCTTGATGGATCATTCCCTTGATAAGTAGGAGCTGGCCTTCTTTGTCTTTTTTAAATTATTTTAGGTTTGATATCTATTTTATCTGATATTAATGTAGCTACACCTGCTTATTTCTTATTCTCATTGGCTTGGAATATTGTTTTCTACCCTTCCACCATAAGGAGGTGTCTGTCTTTAATGGTGACGTGGGTTTCTTGAAGGCAACAGATTGAGGGGTCTAATTTTTTTTTTCCCTCATCCAAAGATAGGTCTTTATTCAGATGGGTCTCTATTTGGCCCTAGGACTAATTTTTTGATCCATCCTGTAAGCTTGTGTCTCTTGATGGGTGAATTAAGGCCATTAATATTTAGGGTAATGACTGTGAGATTTGATTTGATACCTGCCATATTGTGATGGTTGATGTGTGTTGGTATTTTCATAGACTTTGAACTTTTTTGTGCCTACTCTGAGTTTGGGTATTGGGATCTGTTTTGTGTAGGCATTTGAGTTTATTATTTGTGTCTTCTCTGTGGAGAATTCCCTGCAATACTCTCTGCTCATTTGGTTTTGTGTTTATACAGTGGTAAAGCTGAGTTTTGTCATGGAAAATTTTTCTTTCACCATCTATTATAAGGGATACTTTGGCTGGGTAGAGCAGTTTGGGTTGGAAGCTATAGGTTCTTAGACTTTGGAGTGTTCCCTTCCAGGCCCTTCTAGTTTTCAGGGTTTCTACTAAGAAGTCTGAAGTAATTCTGATGGGTTTACTTTTGAAAGAGGTGTGTTGTTTTTCCCAGCTGCTTTTAGCATTTTCTCTTTGGTGCCAATGTTTAGAGTCTTAATGACAATATGTCTTGGAGAATTTCTCCTTTGGTCCAGTCTGTTTGGAGTTCTGTTGGCTTCTTGTATCTTGATGGGCCTTTGTTTAAGAGGCTGGGGGATTTTTCTTCAATTATTTTGTTAAATAAGTTCACCCTGACTTTGGTCTGAAATTCTTCTCCTTCTGGTATTCCAATGATCCTGATATTAGGACGTGTAAGTGTATTCCACAACTCCCTCATGTTCTGTTTACAGGAATTTTGAACTTACTGAAATTTTTGAACTCTCAAAATGTTTCTTCCATCTTGTCTTCCAGATTAGAGTTTCTATCCTCCACATATCTGACTATATACTTGAGGGCTTCTAGAGAGTTTTGAAATTGTTCAATTATGTTTGCATTTTCTATTACTTTCCTATGTATAATTTCCATCCCTCTGTCAAGATACCTTTTCACTTCATCTTCTGATTTTCTTGATAATTCTTGAAATACATTCTTGAATTTCTTTATGTCTTCATTTAGCATGGCCAGCTGATTTTTGAGGTCTTCTTTTTTTTTTTTTCACTATCCCTCAAAATTCTTAAGTCTCTTTGAACTCCTTCCAGTTTCTTATCTATTAGTTCTAGTTGGCAGCATCCACATGATAATTGGTTCTTTGTTGCTTTCCTGCAAGTTCTTCCAGTAGCTTGGGCAGGGTTGCATTGCTCATAGCTTCAATTTGATGTTCTGATCCTAATGAATCTTCTATGTTTTGGTTAAATGTATTCATTGTAGGACTGGGTGATCTAACTGGATATTTTTGCATTTGATTTTTCATGTTATTTCTTTTGTGCTATGGTGTGCCCATTATAGTGTATGGGCACATAGGTGGGTGGATAAGCCTGGGGCAGTTGCCAAGCAGCCTGGGCTTTTGCTCTCCCTTGCCAAAGCTGCCTATCTACTGCCTGGCAGGGGCGCCAAAGTTGCCTGAATTCTCAAGTGGTAATGTGCCAAAACTGCCTGTGTTCTAGCTAGGAGGGATACTGAGGTACCAAGCACTGAAGCAGCATAAATTCTGGCTGGGAACACTGGTACCTAGAAGCAGTCTGCACTGCTCCACCATAGGAAAATGTCAGAAGGACTGGCACAGCAGACAGTAGGGGATTGCAACTGAGCTGGCCCAAGCCAGTGACACAGTCTGAGCTTGTGTGGCAATTGTGGAACTGGGCTTCCTGAATATTCAGGGGCAGTAGCAGTAAATGAGTGATTGGGTGGAGCAGTCTGAACTTCCATGTGCTGGGATTGATCTGTGTGCAGCTGCACTGTGAATATGGGGAGGGGTCTGCTACCTGCCCCTGAGGAAATCAGGGATTCTCTGTTATTTCCAGAAGGGATTCTCTGTTATTTCATTGAATGTGAGAAGGGCAGAGCAGTAAATGGGCAAGTGTGTGGAGCCGTATAAACTTCCACATGCAGGGATCTATTGCGTAAGTGGCAACAGTGGCAGACACAGCAGCTATTTGGGGGGAGGCGTGGCTCACCTGCTTGCAAGGGGATAATCAGTTTCCTGTTTTCCCCCACTCTGTGCCCTCTCACCCGCAATCTATTGGTGATTGCTCTCTCCTAAAAACCCCAGTGTACCTTTACTATCTAGCCTTTCTTTCCCCAGGATTTGCAGCACAGCTAGGCAGTTGCCATTTGGCCAGAAGTCTTATGATCTTTCTTTCATGGAGACAATTAGTGTTATAATCTCACCATTTACATGTGATTTTGCAATAGTAGCTTTTAATATTTTCTTATTTTGTTTCCACTTTCATTTAATTCAAGATATTTTTGATCTTCTTTTATTTCTCTTTTTACTGAATGTATGTTCAATAATTAGTTGTTTAATTTTCACATAATTTTGAGTTTTATAATTTCGATTTTATTCATTTTTATCTCATAACTGTGGTCAAAAAAGGTATTGCAATTATTTCAATCTTTCATTTCTTAAGCTCACTTTATGGCCTATAATTTGTATAATCTATATACTATATATAATCTATAATCTATATAACCTATAATCTGTATGTGTGTGTTTTGTTTTGTTTTTGTGTATTTTTGTTGGTCTCACTCTATCTTTTCACTATGTAGTTTTAAGCTGTCCTTGACCTCACAACAATCTTCCTACCTCAGTCTCCTGAGTGCTGTTATTAGACATGTGCCTGGCTTCTAGAATGTGTATTGGAAATGAATGTGTTCTGCTACTCTTACTGGGTGTTTCCAATTATATCTGTTATATTTGTTGAATTTTTTCAATTATGCTATCTCATTGATAATACTTCTCTTTGAATGATCTACATGCTACTGAACTAAAAAATTCATATTCTCTATCATTATTGCATCCTTATTTCTCTTGCTGTTTATATTGATATTTTATATGCTTAAATGTTATAATGTTAGATACATACATGTTTTCAATTGTTAAAGAACTTATTTATACAATAACCCCCTTTATCTTTAGTGATGGGTTTTGTTTGGAATGCTCCTTTGTGTGATACAAGTTTACTCATATATACTCTATTGGTGTGATTCAAGTGTGCTCATATTTACTGTATTTGGTATGGTACAAGAGTACTCATTTATTTGGGTTAGCATCCATGTGCAGTATATGTTTCCTTTGTTTCACTTTCCACCTGTGAATACCTTTAAAATTAATGTGATTCTCTTGAAGATGGCATATTTGAATTTTCTTTCAATTTAGCCAATCTATGACTTTCATGATGGAATTTAACCTATTTACATTTAAGACACTTATTTATTTTTTTAAAATTTTTTTTGTTTATTTTTATTTATTTGAGAGTGACAGACACAGAGAGAAAGAGGCAGATAGGTAAAGAGAGAGAGAGAGAATGGGCGCGCCAGGGCCTCCAGCCACTGCAAATGAACTCCAGACGCGTGCGCCCCCTTGTGCATCTGGCTAACGTGGGTCCTGGAGAATTGAGCCTCGAACCGGGATCCTTCGGCTTCACAGGCAATCGCTTAACCGCTAAGCCATCTCTCCAGCCCTAAGACACTTATTGATAGGAAGGACTCACTATACCAATTTGTCAGTTATTTTTTTTTAGAGCAGGCTCATTTCTCCATTCCTATGGTCTGTCTTTCTTCTTTGGTAGCTTATGTTTTATAGTGGGGTTCTTTGCTTCCTTTCTCTTCATCTCTTTGTGTAGCTTGCATTGATCTGTGGGTTTGGTGAAGTAAGAACTCTGTTAGCTTGTTATACAGTGGAAACGACAAGAAAAGCCCTGTTACAACCAACTGATCCAGAGATCCTGAGAGAGTGTGGGGTCTATGGGCAGGTGTGCTATTTTTGTGTCCCTCAGCTGACCTGCCATGATACCAAGGCAGGAAGGCCTACTAACTGCATTCACAGAGTTGGTCTGGTACTTTGGTCAGTGGACTAGCTTAGTTTTGCATGGGTATGGAAGCTGGATCTGCAGGCTCTAGCCTGGAGCATGGGTTTTCAGAAGCCAGTCTGTATCAAGGTTCATGAGGTAAGTAAGTCTAGTAGGGTGGCATGGTGCAATTGTTGTTCACTGTTCTATCTTTTCTTTATGTGGGAGCGAATGCTTCCACTTCCCATTACTGCAACAAACCACCTGAAATAATAAATTTTAGAAGAAAAAGGTTATTAATTAATCCATCAGCATTTTCAGTACATGATTGGACAGCCCAGTTACTATTGGAGCTGTGCCTCAGCAGTGCATCATGGCTGGACTAGGTAGTGGAGGAGAATACTTTGGATAGAGTATACAAAGGACTGTCTCCTTGCTAACACGTTACAACCAAGAGCTTGAAGGTCTTAAATGACTGAAAGTTTGTTCATGTTCCCTGATGCCAAACATAAATTCTGGTCTTTTCTTCCCTGTTACTCTACCGTTATGGAGTAATGGTATCTCAGCTGGGTGGGAACATTAGAGGAACTTTTAGTGAACTTTTAAATGCAGGCTCTCTAGTACCTCTTTTAAGTGATTTCCAATTTCTCTTTTAACTTTCTCTTTCATAGGGAACTCACTTCCTCATTAGTGGGCTGGCTTTGTTTACACACAGCAACAAGTGAATCTCTTTGTTAGGTATGTTCTAGCTACTTAAATTGTTAATTCTAAAGTCAGGGGCTACAGGTTAATTCTTCTTATTATTTATAGTCTACAAAATACTTAGAGACAGATAACCCAATATCTGAAATGACCTTTCTGAAATTGTTCCTTAAAGGAACTGGAGTCACAAAATTAGCATAGAATGAAAATGATAATTATGGGGATATGAAATGATGTCCAAGTGACCATAATATGATTATCATTATCATGATTAGCATAGATGAACTAAAAATTAAGTAGAAGGAAAAATGAAGTCTTTTTATTTTCGTATCTTAAATGAATTGATCAGTTTGTCCAAGTTAGTAAAAACATAAGAAGATCTGAGACACACAGAGCTAGCATGCAGGGTAGCACACTCAGGATACAACAGATCATTTTCCAGGAATGAGAAACCTATATTTAATATTTCACAAAAGAGACCACTTCTTGTATCTCTTCACACATGAGAAATACCGAATGGCAAGATGATGATTAACAAAACATAGTTAAAGATTTCAGGCTTCTAAACCAGAAAGGCATGACTACATTAAAAAAAAATGGTACAAATAAAGGGCAGAATTCTTGCAAATCACAGAAATGGTGTATAGGACACATCCTGAGAGACATATAAAGCTCCACTACATTCTCTAGGACATGTATGGACTAAATACTGGAGAGGCTATTGGAGTTGAAATTGGGGTTCTCATTCAGGCCTAAGATATGACACTATCAAATTACTTGACTGGTCCTCCATTGCCCCAACCAGTGGAGTTATTTATACCTGACATGCTATGGGCCCCTTCAGGAAGCTGTGTTTCTAAGAATGCTATAGTGACCACTGGACCTAAAGCCAGGAGACACTTGACTCCTTAAGAGGATGTACAATCTTGGATTACTGTTTTTAATTATCTGGGTTTTAGTTTTTCTGTCTATAAAATGAATAAGCTATAGAAGTGTTCTCAAAGCCTTTTTCTAGTATTATGTTTAATGAATCTAAATATTTAATCTTGAATTATTTTTAGTAAAAGTACCTGTTTAGATACAAACATAAAAGAACTAATACCGAATTGAGTATTGCATATTATCAATTGAGTTAGTTTTGACTGGAATGTAGCATCTTTTAAAAAATGACTCAGAAATTTAATTATCTTTTGCTTTAATTAAGTAACAATTCCACTTAATACCAACTAAAATACCACATCTAAGTCAGTTTTCTGCAGCAAGATATGGTTAATGCAAGAATCACTGCCTTGCTGTGAGGACCCTGGCTGATGACTGAGTGGAGAGTTCCTGATATCTAGATAGGCAGTCAGGACTGTGAACCACAGGAAGAAAATTCCCAGAGGCCATGGGGACAGCTCCTTTGGATAAAAATCTCACACACCTTAGCTTTCTTCATCAGATTATTTTGCTGGTCTTATTACCATTAGAGACACAGAGACAAATCCACTGACAGTGCTGAGTTTCCCAGATACACTTTCACAGGCCAACTCACTTTGCCTAGTTCTGCATCCTTCCAGGAAACTCCACTTACGGCTAGAGCAAAGACATACTTTATGACTTCTCTGAACGTTAGTATGACTTCACCCATGAGAATCCTGGCTGACTAAATCACTTGAATCATTGAAAACTGAAAGTAATAAGAATCCTTTGAGGTTAAATGCTTGCTTATAAAGGCTGGTGGTTTGAAGTTCAATTCCTCAGTACTTATGTAAAGCTACACAGCAAGGGGAATTGTGCTTCTAGTGTTTGTTTTCAGGGATAAGATTCCACAGCAAACCCATGTACACATACATCCAAGTGTGTGCATGTGTACATAAGTAAATAAATCCAAACTCTCTTTGAACTCTAAAGATTCAATCCTTCTCTTCTCTGAGTCAATATGACTTTGGTTTAATGCTATTTAGTCAGCTATATCCTATATTAACTTTCAGTTTTATGAGCTTTATACTTCAGTTTAATATCTTACTTTTTTGACCTAATAGACATACTAATAAAGGCAACATTTCACAAATTAATTTGTATGATTTTTCCTATATAGTATCTCTTTTAGACCCTGGCTATATTCTGATTATTTGTGTCTCCTCCAAATATAAATGTTAAGATATTTACCCTCAAATTGGTAGTATTAAGGCATGAGCCCTGGTCCGAAGAGATGGTTCAGCAGTTAAGAGTGCTTGCTTATAAAACCTGTCATCTTGGGTTCAATTCCATAGTACCCACATAAAGCAAGTAGTACTGAGTGGCAGAGGCATCTGAAATACACTTGTAATGGCAGGAAGCCCTGAAGTGCCCATACTCTGTCTGCCTCTTTATATATCTATGTCCTCTGTCATCCATCCATCCATCTATCTATCTATCTATCTATCTATCTATCTATCTTTCTTTCTTTCTTTCTTTCTTTCTTTCTTTCTTTCTATCTATCTATCTTTCTTTCTATCTATCTATCTATCTATCTATCTATCTATCTATCTATTTATTATCTATCTATCTATCTATCTATCTATCATCTTTCTTTCTATCTATCTATCTATCTATCATCTATCTATCTATCTATCTATCTATCTATCTATCTATCATCTTTCTATCTATCTATCTATCTATCTATCTATCTATCTATCTATCTATCTATCATCTACCTACCTCCCTACCTTCCTATCTGTCTACTTGTTAAAACAGAAATGACTCATTTTCAGAAGTAGGTCACCCATGCAGATATCTCAGAAATGGATGTAGTGACCTTAGTAAAATACTCCCGAGACCATTTTCTTGGGCTTTTTTTTTTTTTTTTTCATTACAGGGATATATACAGGGAGAAGATGCCATCTATGCAACAGGAAATGAGAACTCAGCAGATCCCAAATCTGCCATTGATATGGTCTTTGTTTTTTATTTTCCAAATATGTGAGGAATAAATTTTTGTTGTATATAAACTACTAGTCAATCTTTTCATAACAACATGAACAGAGATAACTTTCACTGGGCAACAATGGCATTTTTAATGGAGATATAATGAGATTTACTTACCCTGACTTAAGCATTCTGCAATGAGTATTTGTATTGAAAGTTAAGGGGATATATCATTAATAAGAACAACTTTTATGTCTTGATACATTAATTGCAAAGTAAATTAGGTTTACAAAAAAAAAAAAAAAGCCTTAGGAAAACCTGGAAAAGCAGACATTACAATGGAGCCCTCCAAGTTCAAGAAGTTCTTAACTACAAACCCTGAGGTTAATAGGTTTTTAACCTATTAACTGAGATAAACCAGACAGTGGAGGATAATTTTTAAATTATTACACTTTCAATTCAGACTTCAGGAGGGTGGGGAGAGTCCATGGACCAAGGAAGGGGGAATGGATACATCCATGTAGGAACTGCTCATGATTTGAAATGTGAGCTTGAAGTGTGAAAAGGAATTTAGAGAGGTGAGAGAGCAAAGTGCAGAGAGCTCTTGCCATGGAGAGAGCAGGAGGATGTGGAGAGTCCATGCATGCAGGAAATAGGGATAGGGTTCGTGCTCTCCCCACTGAGATGAGGGGAGGCTTAACCTGGAAGATCAGGAGAGTTGAGCATCCAGCCCAAACCAGGGCTTGCCCACCTGGTAAGGATATATTTATAACCTTATTGTGGAGGGCTTTGCCTTCAGGCTCACTTGAGCCTCAGAGAGAGCTGATTGGTGTGGATTCAGGGGACTGGATTAAGAAGGGGATTAACCATAATGCCAACTTTTAGGGTGAGCTTAACCAACCACAGTGTCAGGATCTGATTTAAATTCTATGAAAGGGAAACTCCCTCCCATGGAGGTGCTCACATTGTTTATGGAAAAGCAGATATTATTACCTCCTTTAGTCACAGATCTTTCTCTGATGTCTAGTAAAGTGGAGATTGCAAGGGCGAATGTAAGGGCATTTACGACTGTTACTTTTAGGGCCCAGTCACCCTAAACTACTTAGCAAAGCTACCTGGGTCCCTGTCAGTATTAGTTTTCTTCACAGGTAAGAAGCTTTTAGCTTAAGGTGGTCTGGTGGTTTCCCCAAGGTCAAAGATCTAACTTTCCTTTGTTGGTCCCTGGACACTGATTTGCTCTCAAGCTCTTGTCTTTCAACTCTATCACCAGGGCTACTTCATTCCCATATACCTTGTGCCTAACTTAGCCAAGCTGTTTGTGTGTCAGCTTGTCCAGGGCATTCTATAAGGGTTCCTACTTTCTGATGGGCATCAGTCTGAGACACCAGCCCAACCACACTTTTGGTTTCCTTCTACTGCCAGTACCCAAACTTCATTATCCCACCTCACTTTTCTGTAGTCTTTTGTACCAGACAGCAAGACCAGTGGCCATGTGTTCACCAGAAGTCTACTTTGTCACCTCGTATCACATTTCCTTCCACAAAGAGACTTGTATGATTAACTACCTGGTTCCTTGTATTCAAAAATTTCTTCTCAACTGTCCTTGGGTTATCAGTGAATGAGACACCATCTATTTTTGGTTTATGCTTAAAAATCAACCTGATTCATTCATAATCCAAGCTTAGTTTTTTCCTCATCTTCTAGGATCTCACTGTGCTCATAGGTCCAGCCAGGGATAAGGTAATAAGGTAAGGTGGATCACATGATGGGGTAATAAGGTAAGGTGGATCACATGATGGGGAGGACATACTCATGCAGGATCATGCCTACTGGTTCTGTCAAGGCTCAGCCCATGTACCCAGCTTATCATACCGTTTGGTTCTACTGAGCATCAGATACCATTTACATCTCATGGTGGTCTCCTGAAGATACCACATCTTTTTATTTCATGAATGTTTCAGAATCTAGGTCATGATGAATAGTTTCAAAACTGGGACACTTAGTGTTCTCTGCTGAAACATTTTTCTCTAGCAGGATCCAAGAGATATTAATAAAGGACATTCAAATTTCTAATGCTAAAGGCATTTCCTTACTCCAGAAGCTTAAGGTCCTGCTTGCCTGGGGTTTTCAGTAACTTCATACTGTGTTTTCCCTACATTGCTAGAATTATTTGGCTTAAGTTGCTGAATACATTGCACTACAAATGGATTGGCTGTCAACACTTTTTGTGATCCAGGCCTTATTCAAGGCTGATAGTGGCCCATGGCACTTAATATATAGGCCAGAGTATGCTTAATATTAAGCATACAGTGTTTTATCTCCAGAGATAACAAAAAAAAGACTACATGAGATTCCATGATTCCTCCTTTGGACAGTGTAATATACAGGAATCTTTGACGTTTGAATGATTATTGTGTGTGATTTTAACCAATCCCAATAAAGAAGAAAGGTGAAAAATGGAGAAGCACAAATTGTAAAGAAAGTTGAACAAGGTTTCAGGAAGGCTTGTACAAAGTAGAGTGAGACTCTAACTGGACAAAAAACAAACAAACAAAAAGTTCCATCTTGCTTCATGTGGTGACACATGCCTTTAATCTCAGTACCTGGCAGGACAGGGTAGGAGAAATGCTATGAGTTTGAGGTTAGAGTGAGTCCCGACCTCTAATATAAAGAGGTTGGCCTTGAAGAGTCCTCATATTCGCAGTCTGAGATATACCTGGCTAGTGTTTTTGCAATACTCAGCAATTGGCTGGGAGGGTAATCTTGTAGTGGATACCAGAGCATACACCTAAAGTGTAGTGACACCAGAGCATACAGCAGAAGCCTAGGTCAATGATATTCTCAGCAGGTAATAAGCAAAAATAGGGGCTGGAAAGATTGCTTAGTGATTAAGGCACTTTCCTACAAAGCCAATGGACCCAAGTTCAATACAGAACCCACATAAACTAGATTCACAAGGAAGCACTTATGTCTGCAGTTTGTTTTCAGGGCTAGAAGCCCTGGTGAGCCCCTCATTCTCTCCACATTTCTCTCTCTCTCCCTCACTCTCTCTCACTCTCTCTTGCATACAAAAATATATATCTTAAAAAACCAAAAATAAAATTGCCTCCTTATTCCACTGATTCAGATAGAGCTGAAACAGATCTCAAGTTCTAAAGGCTCTCTGTGAGTACATGTATTTACTCAAACAATAGTTGTTCCTGTATCTGTGGAGGGATTTTCCACACTCCCTAAGTTTGCTCCAATTTCTACCTTTAACTGACTCAATTCAATAGTTTCTTTTATTGTTGGTAGACAAGTAAAGAAATGCCCAGAAATTGTCAAGCTAAAGTGTGAACACTTTGTTGATTTGGTTTCTGTTTGTTTTGGCCTTTCCAAGATCATCACCTGAATGTTTTTTTCTAGAAGCATTCCATGAGGCGTATCCTTCCTATAATGTAAGAGTGAGTAGATTTAATAAACCTTCTCTATGAAGGATCAGATGGTAAGTGCTGTCAGGTTTTTAGAATACATAATGTTAACTATTCAGCTTGGCCTTTGCAGCTTGATACCAACTTTAGATAGTACAAAAGCCACCAAATTTAAGTATGTGCCAATACAACTTTATGTATAAAATGAGTCTGACCATATTTAGCTTCAAGGATAGAGTGTGCCTGCTCCTGATATATTTAAAAGGGATCACAAATTGAGATGAACATTGATGTTTATTAGTCTTTTAGTCAACCAAATGTCCTCCTGGAAAGGTCATCATTGTCTTCCTATTTTTATTATTTATTTTTGTTTCCCCCATCTCCTGTGTTCTTCATGTCTTCCTATTTTTAACCTATCCTGTACCAGCACGTTTGTACTGGTACCTTTCCCAGGAAACCAAAATCTATTACCACTGTGATCCTTAAAACACAAACTCCAAGAACACCATGGCACCAGGGGTGTGGGAGCCTTCAGTGCTGGAATCACACAGGCTGGGCTGGTACCCAGGACCCTCAGTGACTTCCTTGGATATACTGCTAGTCACAGTAGTTCTATTGACAAGGCAAAGCACCTTCCCTTGACTATCCCACTGTCTTTTTTACTCCTGACACATCCTTCCAAGAAACACAATACAGGAGACAGGTGAAGAATCTAGGAAATGTGACTCGTGAACTTCTAGCCTTTTCTATTTTAGAGGAACTGAAGGTAATGGATAATAGACAGATAACCATTCAGGTAAAAAGAATAAAAGAGAGATTATCTAAGTTTTGAATTGATATAAAAGCAATGCAAATACTATTGAAAAATATAGGGATGAAGGAAGATAGAATTTTATCCAGGACCTGAGGAAGTGCAGTTTTAAATAAAGCTGTCCAGATAGGATTGATCAACAAAACATTTGAGCAGAGATGTAAAGAGACCATGGAGTAGGCCATGTAGATATCTCCAAAAACAATACTCCAGGCAAAATATACAGATAAATAAAACAAAACAAAAACTACTGGCACAAGAACCTGAAGAGATGCTTGTGTATGGTGTGGGACAAATACCCAGATTGCTGGTGGCACAAGCAAAACAAAAGCCAGAGACTGTGCGGAAGAATGAAAAACCTGTGTAATGTGAAAAGGAAACATGATTGCACTTGGCTTTGGAAGACATTGTAAGTATCTCTTCCTTCATTCTGTCTTGGAATGAGAAATGCATACAATAAATATGGAAGCCTAACATTGCCTGAGAACTAGAAGAGTAACTCTAAAATTACAATAAGGACTTCATTTAGTAAAGCCATTTAGTGCCTCACATGGTTAGAGAGGCACAAAAACCACCTATTCCTCCATGTGAAAAGCTATTTACATGGCTATTTCCAGCTTTCTGTCAACAGGTCTAAATGGAGAAGATTTTCAGCTTAGCTCCAGCAGGATATCTCAGTGACCTTCTAGCCCTAGTATGTGGAGTCTATAGCAATAGTTGACTCTTATATGACCAGAACCTACAGGTATTTCTAGCCCCTACACCAAAATCTTACAAATCATACAGGTTCATAAAGCTTACAGAGTTTGTTAGCTTTGCTATTTCCTATAGAAAATGGTAGAATGTAGTTTTTAAAGGTTAAGCAATGGAATAAAATCTAAAACTTCCCAAGAAAAAGTTCTCTAGCACTTGTTAATGATTTCTCAAAGCTTATCATGTACCAGAATTACATGCAGGGCTTGTTAAAATGAAGATTGCAGGCTTCTCTTCCAGGGTGTCTGATTCAGAGATGCTAATTTAGAAAGTTTAGGTTGGAACCCCAAAATTTTTAAGGCTTTTCAGATCATAGCATTATTAGTGCTCTGAGGCCCAAACTTTTTTTTTTAATTTAATTCATTAGTTTTCTCTTCAGTAAATACAGGCAGTTTGGTACCATTGTTTAGGCTCATCTGTGATCTACCCCCTCCTATTGGACCCTCCTTGTTAATGAAAATGGGTCATGCATTGTGGAGTTAGCCCACAGTTATTGGTACGATAAATGTCTCTGCGTATCATGACCCAACATGTGACTCTGACATTCTTTCCACCTCCTCTTCCACAAGATTTCCCTGAGCCATGTTGGGTTCATTTTTGGTCTGCTTCAGTGCTGAGGCATCTGAGGCTCTGGCTCTCTGATTTGGTAGGAGTTGATTTTTCTCTGCGTTGGTCTCCTTCCCCTTTGTGCTGGTATCTGGTTCATCAGGAAAACATCACCCTTGCTTGTTTCACCAATTTTCCTTAGTTTCAGTTGGGCCCCTCTTGAGGTATGTTTGGGCCGCTTTCTTCTTAGGATCTGCATCAATCTGGGAAAGAGAAGCAGATTCTCCAATGGAAAGTAAGTTAGCACCTGGAGAATTGAGATAACACTTACTTTTTTGATAGACAGTATGATAGGTGTAGGCCTTCTCATACCCTGTGATTGATGGTACCTTGATATTGTAGAGTGGGCTTGTGTTTGGGTATGGTTCTGACTTGTTTCCCGGCTCCAGCTATGGGTCTAGTACCACTGAGTGGATCAGTTAGCCAAATCAAGAGCAATTGGTTCCTCACCATGGCTGTGTACCACTATTGCACTTGTGTGGGAATCACATCAGGTTATTTGTTGCTAATTAGGTTAAACAATGCATTGCTTGGACAGATCTTGGCCATTTCCCCCAGCCGCCTATGTAGCACCTTTTGGCACAAGACACGCTGACTATCTGGGGACTGACTCTCTCCTGGCTTCCAGCCATGTCATTCCATTTTATGTGTCAGCTGCGTATGGAGTCTTTAGCAACAGGGTCTTACCACTGGCCTTTGGTGGGTCATCAAGTACTCTGACAGAAGTCTGTCATTGTTTTGGGAAACCTTGTAGTTTTCTCTGATCAAAAGCTCATTGTGGATGGTAGGCCCAAGCTGGAAGTGGGGGTTACAGGTCAGTGTCCACTAAGAAATTGAGGAAAAACTTAACTAATATACAAACATTAGAGAGGAGAGAGATAGAGGGGGGAGGGGGAGAGGGAGGGAGGGAAGATGTAGGAGATTTAGGTCAGTCTTGATCCTGCCCTCTCCAGTGTCTTGTGGTTCAGGTGTTTCCTGTAAGGGTCTAGTGAAGGTTCAGCCATTCGGTCTGTTTTTTAGGAAGTTGAATTTTATGGTACCATTGCTGTTTGGGTCCGGATTACTGTTTTCCACACTTCGATGCCCTCCCCGCCCTCCCATCCATCTTATTGTCTAGTCCATGAGGTGCTTGCTGAGTATGTAAGGTATCTTGGGTAGATTCAGTTTAGGTGTTGTAGATGAGTGAGACTATGTGTTGATTTTTTTTTGTGATTGGGTAAGTTTGCTGAGAATGATCTATTCCAGGTTCAACCATTTTTCCTCAAATTTCTTTATGTTGTTCTTTCTTACTGCTGTATAGAATTCCATTGTGTAGATATACCACATCTTTGTTATCCATTCTTCTAATGATGGACATCTGGGTTGATTCCAGCTTTTAGCTATTATGAATTGAGCCGCTACAAACATGGTTGAGCAAATCTCTCTGGCTTTTGGTTTGAAGGTTTTAGGGTAGATGCCCAGTAATGGTATAACTGGGTCTGTTGGTATTTCGATAGTCAGCTTTTTCAGGAGTCTCCATATTGCTTTCCAAAGTGGTTGTACCATCCTGCATTCCCACCAACAGTGAATGAGTGTCCCTGCTTCTCCACATCCTTGCCAGCATTTATTTTCATTTGACCTTTTGATGTTGGCTATCCTTATTGGGGTAAGCTGGAATCTCATAGTTGTTTTAATTTGCATTTCTCTGATGATTAGGGATGATGAACATTTTCTTAAGCGTGTGTTTGCCATTTGTATCTCTTCCTCTGTGAATTGCCTGTTTAACTCTGTGCCCCATTTTGTGAGTGGGGTATTTGTCTTCTTATTGTTTAGACTTTTGAGTTCCAAATGGATCAAAGACCTCAACATAAGACCAGAAACTCGAAAACTACTGGAAGAAAATTTAGGAAGTACTTTCCATGATACAGGAATGGAAAAAGACTTCCTGAAGAAAACCCCAGTGACTCAAGTTCTTAAACAGTCACTCAACCATTGGGATCATATGAAGCTGAAGAGTTTCTTTACAGACAAGCATATAATAAGCAAAGCCATTAGAATACCCACATTTTAAATACATTGACCCTCTGCATTTCACCTCTGATGCTGGTGCAGGAATAGTGTACCCAAATTACAGATTGTATTTGCTATAAATTTTCACATGAATCTAAATTTTGCCTGCACTGCTCATGAGCTCTCCCTTCCATACTGTAGTGCCCTTCCCTGTCTCTTGAAGCTCCTGCCATCTTCAGGTTGTAAATTTTTTTGCCATTTTCATGAACAAGTGTATTGTTTTCATGAGCAACTATACGAGGCCAACTCTGATAATCCCTCCCTCTGTGTTTTGCATTGTGGTCCTTTATTATACATTAAAATTGCCCAATGCAAAAATAATGTCCCATTTGTATTAGTATGTTTTCAAAGTGTCTAATATAGTAGCTGATAAAACAAGAGGGTTATGTTCACTGAATGAATATCTGAAGAGCACACGAGCTTCTTCTAACTAAACGTAAGACATATGTACACATGGCTGCTTTTCCTGAAAATACCCAATGGCAAAAGACAATTTCAAGCATAGGTAGATTCAATTTTAGTTGAACAGACATGTCATGAAGCCACAATCATTAGTGCAAGAAGTCAAAACAGACTAACAGATCTCCTTCATGGTTCCAAAATTCTCTTACACTCTGCTGCTTCATGGTGTCCCATAGAAATCTGATAAATTCAACAGTCAAGGCATTCTTCTGGATCATAATGTCTTCATAATTGCATATTCCAGCTGAAGAAACCAATGTAGTATTAGTGATGAACTTATTCAAGTTCATGTCCAGTGGGTGGGTATGGAGAGTTCAATGTTGGACTCATGTTGTGATGTCTAAGCCACCTCCTCTGAGGAATGAGAAAAATCATCTCTTTGCTTGCACCTCAGAAGAATTATCTAATGAGGAAGCTCTCAGGCTTTTAGCAGACTTGAAACCTGTGTGAAGGCTTTCTTGAGTTTGGAGATTTATTAGATTTCTCCAAAGCATATTAGTTAAATAATTAAAGTAAAATACATTTAAGTATAAACAGCACCTTTCTCATTATGTAAAAGTTCATTATAATTAGTTACTCTCAAGTAAGACATGCATATTCATGCCTTCTTGATACAGTCATTGAGAAGGAGTGATGTAGGAGGGTCCCAGACCAGGGCAGGTCTGAGTACACTCCCAGGGCAGCATTAGTGCAGATGGAAGAAGAATTCACTGAGATAAGGAATGAGGATGAAAGTAGCAATAATATAAGGGTATGTGACCTTGGGACGACTCAGAAGGCATCATGGTGCTGGAAAGAAGTGACTGGAGTACTGAGTAACATCTCGATCACACCTTCCAAGCCTCAGGGTCTAATGCAGAAGAGGTGGTGGAATGAATGTAAGAGCCAAAGGGAGGATAAGACTCCTTACAATGTGCTCCTCCAGACATAAAATGGCCTGGATATCCATGACCCCATAGTGCCTGACACTACCTACACAAGACCATCATCAGAGGAGGAAAAGACCATGACATCAAAATAAAAGAGATTGATTGAGATGGGGAGGGTATATGATGGAGATTGGAATTTCAAAGGGGAAAGTGGGGAAGGGAGGGTATTACCATGAGAATTTTTTTTTATAATCATGGAAAATGTTAATAAAAATTGAGAAAATAAATAAATAAAATAAAAAGACTGAAGATGAATTGTGATGTATAATGAATGGCTGTATTACCAATTATACATGCTATTGTTTTTGTGTATTGGGTTGTTTTATACCTTATTATTCAGCATTGTCTTGGATGAATTCTTCCTATTACTTCTCTCTGGTATAGTTTTTTTGGAATCTTTCCAGTTTCTTATTTTTTATGCTTGGTTACTTTGTTCATTGGCAATCAAAGCTGTTGTCTCTTTTGAACTTAGTTTTGAAACATGAACCAATATTTGTAATCATACATAAATAAATGATATATGTCTATGTGTATTGATATGTATAATATAATATGACTAATGTGTAATAAGCCCTTATAAATGATTTACCATAAGCACTGGTTTACTAAGGATTAAAAAGATTCAGTGTGATCCCTGAGATATGACTGTTGATTCAGGCTGCTGTGACCTCTCCATAGCCTGGGGCTTTCATGTCAGACAGCTTAGGTTTGCTTTAACCAAGGGCCATGCCTATGTTGAGCAGTTCCACTTTTGTTTTTATAATGGGGAGGAGTCACCATATTGAGTGAAATCCTTATAGTCTATCATAGGCTCATATAGGGCTAGATGGTGCATGAGAACCTGAGGTCACAGTGAGCTTGGACCCCCAGACAAATCTCAGACCCTGAGATGGGCAGGAAGTAAGACTATTTCCTCTCCAAACATGCAGTACATGGACATTCAGATAAAACTTAGGCTTTGCCCATAACCTTGTGAATTTGGCCAGTTTCCTAGCAAACTCCTTATATGGTATCAGCCAGAAACTTTTTCACAATGCATCCCTCTGTAACATATATCATTGCCTATGTGCTGGAATGTATGTGTCCATATGCTAATTAGGCATCAGCAAGTAATCTTGTACATCCAATTCTCTTAGGACCCTCAACTGCCTATAAACCCATTTCCCTATTGATTAAAGAGAGTTGTTCAAATAAAAAAAAGAGTTAAAAGCATTATATGTCCTATCATTCAAAGTTTTAAAAATTATTTTAGTGCTGGAAAGATCTATATAACCTACTGGGGGAAGTTGGTCAGCAACAGTCTGAGCAACCAGAGGTCTAATCTACTCAGAAGCAAACATTTTGAAAGAAAGGCAATAGTGGCACACAGCTTTGATGAGTAATGTTTGATTGGCTAAGAGATATTCTCTGTGTGAAGGAACCCATATCTGAATTAGGAACCAGGTCAGATCCTACACAGGCAAAGAGTATGCTGTCCAGTGTCAAAGTCCCACTGGTCTTTGGCTAAAAAAAAGATTACATATGTCAACTTCTCCCTCAATTAATAATGCTTCTTCCATTTAAACTATGCTGACTTCACCCTCCATTGGAGAATCTCTTCTTTTTCAGAAGTTATTGAGACTGAAGGGGATAAACTGCCCTTCACATGTCAGCCAAGCCACAGTTGAAACTACCAAGGAACTAAGGACACACCTGATAGCATCAAGTTGAAGGATCAGACCTTGAGGATACCTAACACTTACTTAATCAGAGATCCAGAGGCTCCTAAGAGCTCATCAGTGAAGTAGACATGAAACTCACCCACTAGTGCTCAGGAAATTTTGTGGACAAGTAGTCAGAAAGATTGTAAGAGCTACAAGTTGAGAAATTATACCCAGAAGCATCCTCTTTGTCAAAAAAATTTACTCCAACAACCCATATCCCCAAGCAGAATAGGGGCATGGATAAGGAAAAAGAGGGTACCAACACATGATATACCCATACAAAATATGTTGTTAATACTAGTAAATGCTGGTATAGGTAAGAAAAGCAATGAGAGGTACACTGAAGGCCACACAAGCCCTTGAGTATAAATAATAGTCATTGGAAGATGTCACAAATAATGGAACAAATGTATGAAAGAGCTAAGGCTGTTTATATTATGATGTGTTGTAACAAGTATCTACTAATGCCGTCAGAGTTGGAGCTGAGTAAGTAAAGCCAGAAGGTTTGCTTTTGAAATTTCATTGGCTAAGGATATGACTGTGGGCAAGGAATGTAACTTCACTGAACTTTAGTTTCTGCTTTTAAATATAGCCAGGAGCACACTTACCTCTTTCTCTTCATGCCTCCATCCATAGTGAGGAACACTTACCACCTTCTTAATACCACACTGCTCTCTCTGTGCTGAGTGTATCTTTTCTGGGAAACAGGCATACTAATGTAGAATGTCAGAACCTGACTCCATTGGGTAAAGTGACCATGTCATGTGTTCAGATTTGAAGCTGTGTTCTCCATTCCTGGAATCCTCGGGAGCCTGTCCACACTGTAGTTTATCATAACCTCTGAAGAGAAACAGTGTACATGTTAGTTCTTTCCTGCCTGCAAAACCTTCCTGCACTCTCATAAGCCTCAGGCCTAGGACAGGAATATTAGGATCTGGTAAAATTCCTCCAAATCTATTTCATAGCATGTTTCAGCTGTGGGGCTTCTCTTACATTAATATTATCAGCACTTAATTTATCATTTGAATCATGATTGTTCAGTATACTCTTTGATTAAGAACTCTGTAAATGAGAAGGAATGAGTGAGTGGGTTTGGGTGCCAAACCCGACACAACATTAAGCACAGCCAGGATACACCATTGCGCCATTTTCTTGGATTTGAGATGGTACCTATGAAGTGCTCAGCATGTAGCTCCCATGCAAAATATATTTAAAACTAATAATAATTTACAAGTTTGCATCAGAGAGCTTTCAAATTGTGGAAAGAATATTCTATGGCTATATTTGGATATTTGGTTAACAAAATTGGGTGTTCCATGTTCGTTGATATTTTTTCTCCTTTTGTGCTTCACTAAGGAATTAAAAAAAAATGGATGTGTACCAATTTATCTTCTGGGAGGGTCTGCTCTGTGGAATGTACTCAGGATAAAATTTCCAACAGTGGACTGTTTGGCCTTTGCTGGTGAAAACACATTGTCTCAACTGCTGGGACAAAGTTTCCTTATTAAATTATAAAACTGGGGAGTAAAGTAAAACCCCTCAAGCTTTTTGTATTAAAAGTTCCTTTTGGATTTCCCACTGTGGGTCTAGAGAAGGTTTGATAGAAGCAACTGTGAGGAATAGACCTAAGAAGGGTGGGAATGGGCAGTGGCAGAGGGACACTGCTGACCATGTGCTCTTTGCCAATAGTCATATGGAGACAGTTCATGGACAAGTTCATGAAATGAAGAGGTCCCACCTAGAAGAGAAGCCTCTTGTGCCAACGCAGTTACAGATATGCCTCATCTTGTTTAGACACTACAGGGTGGAAGGAATTGGGGTGATGAAGAACTCTAACCCTACACCTGCATCTTAATCTTCTGACCTTGAATATGTCTTGTTCACATTGAACTCAGAGTTCCCTTCACTAAAATTAGGACCAAGTTATATTATCTTTCTATGACCTGTGATGCTATCTGACCTCCAGTGACAGCTGTCTACATCATTCTACATTCAAACTGACAACTCAGTATAATACTTGTACTTGGTACTTGGGCCCCAGTAAATAGGGATGTGTAATAAATTCATCATGCTTGAAATAAAGGGTCTTGTATCTAAGTGAGTTTGACAAATGTGTAAGTTATCTAAATACAGTATGAATGTGTGTACAAGGTGTAATGGCAGCATGAGAAGGGCAATAGGGTAATTGAGGATATTAGGCATAAGTCCCTGGAGATAGTGCCCAAATTTATTGTCAAAGCTGCATCCAAATATGCTTTTGGTTTAACATTTTCTTTACTGAGTAAAGAAACATAGTAAGGACAGGATATAGAGTTTTTGTTCTTGATAGGTAGTTTTGTTGCCACAAATTTTAACCATAAAAGAGAAGACCTATAGTTGTTTTTATTTTATTTATTTTCAAGTAGACAGAAACAGGAGACAATGAATGGTTGTACTGGGGACTCCAGGTACTGGGAACATCACCACTGAAAAATACTTTTGGGGTAGAGAATCTGCCTGAAAAATTTCTGTGGAGTAGTTCTCTGTAAGTCTATTCTGTATGGGGAAAACAAGATCAGCAGTGAATGAAAGACAGCAAGAAAAGAGTGTCAGCAAAGGTCTAGATGTCACTTATCAGTCACCTTGACAGTTGCCAGTGGCTTGAATCAAGGCACATTCCCAAGGCTTTGCCTCACATTCCCAGGATGGTGGTCTTTATTCATTTCAGCTCCTGTCTCATATTTAGCCTCCCTGAATGTGTGATCTGCTTTCCTCCTGGATAGGGTTACTCATCTGTATCCTTGTTGCCATGCTGGTAGGGCCACGGAGAACAGCTGCCTATGGGCCTGACCACTGGGTCACCACCTGCAGATCACAAATAACTCATGCTCCTCAGGCAGATTCCCTGGAAAGTGAACAGGGTTGCGAGCAAGTCCCACACCCCAAACAGTATGTAATGCTTCATGTTTCTTCTGCAGAAGTAGAGGAACAGAAATAAAACAGGGTAGAAGGATGCAAGACCTTTGGGTTAGGACTTCATGTCAAATCCCCTGAGGGGAAGGACTTTTAAATAGAATAGCTGCTGCTTGGTATGCTAAGGCTATCTCATGGTTTAAAAAAAAGTTACTCTGAGCCATGCTTAAAGACATTGTATTTTGACATTGTACTCCACATGGATCATGTAGACAGTCAAGCTAATTTGTCTGCAGTCCTTCAGTGATGGAGCATGTGCAAAAATAGAGCCTCAATGGTGCACTGAAGAAAAGTCATTGCTCATAGCTCCATTTCCACCTGAGAAATGAAAATGCCTATATTTCTTTCTGTTTCTCACATTCTCTGATCTTTAGAAGTCATTTTCTCTTGAAGTTAATGTCTGATTATCAAATTTTCAGGAGCATTTAGCTATGCCACACAATAGATTCCAACCATTCTATGAAATTGAACTGAATTATCAAACTTCATTTTCTTATTCTCAGGAATGAATGCTGTTGTCTCAGCATCATCCATCAGAGATTTTTTTTTAAATTTAATTTTTATTTTTTTTTAAGTTTTATTAGCATTTTCCATGAATATAAAAAAATGCCATGTTAATTCCTTCCCCCCCCCACACACACTTCCCCTTTGAAATTCCATTCTCCATCATATTACCTCCCCATCACAATCATTGTACTTACATATATACAATATCAACCTATTAAGTCCCTTCCTCCCTTCCTTTCTCTTCCCTTTATCTCTCCTTTATAACTTACTGGGCTCTGCTACTAAGTATTTTCATTCTCACGCAGAAGCCCAATCATCTGTAGCTAGGATCCACATATGAGAAAGAACATGTGGCACTTGGCTTTCTGGGCCTGGGTTACCTCACTTAGTATAATCCTTTCCAAGTCCATCCATTTTTCTGCAAATTTCATAACTTCATTTTGCTTTACCGCTGAGTAGAATTCCATTGTATAAATGTGCCATATCTTCATTATCCTCTCATCAGTTGAGGGACATCTAGGCTGGTTCCATTTCCAAGCTATTATAAATTGAGCAGCAATAAACATGGTTGAGCACGTACTTCTAAGGAAATGAGATGAATCCTTCGGATATATGCCTAGGAGTGCTATAGCTGGGTCATATGGTAGATCAATCTTTAGCTGTTTTAGGAACCTCCACACTGATTTCCACAATGGCTAGACCAGATTGCATTACCACCAGCAGTGTAGAAGGGTTCCTCTTTTTCCACATCCCCGCCAACATTTATGATCATTTGTTTTCATGATGGTGGCCAATCTGACAGGAGTGACATGGAATCTCATATGGTTTTAATCTGCATTTCCATGATGACTAGTGATATAGAACTTTTTTTAGATGCTTATATGCCATTCATATTTCTTCCTTTGAGAATGCTCTATTTAGCTCCATAGCCCATTTTTTGATTGGCTTGTTTGATTCCTTATTATTTAATTTTTGAGTTTTTTGTATATCCTAGATATTAATCCTCTATCAGATATATAGCTGGCAAAGATTTTTTTCTCATTCTGTAGTTTGCCTCTTTTCTTTATTCACTTTGTCCTTTGCTTTGTAAAATCTTTGTAATTTCATGAGGTCCCAGTGATTAATCTGTGGTTTTATTGCCTAAGCAATTGGGGTTGTATTCAGAAAGTCTTTTCCAGGACCAATATGTTGAATCCATATGTTGAATGCAATCTGGTCTAGCCATTGCGGAAATCAGTGTGGAGGTTCCCCTTCTTGTTCCTCTAGCAGTTTCAGAGTTTCAGGTCTGATGTTAAGGTATTTAATCCATTTGGACTTATTTCTTGAGCATGGAGAGAGAGAGAAGAATCTATTTTCATCCTTCTGCAGATACATATCCAGTTTTCCCAGCACCATTTGCTGAAGAGGCTGTCCTTTCTCCAGTGAGAATTTGGGGCATTTTTATTGAATATCTGGTGGCTATAGCTACCTGGGCTTACATCTGGGTCTTTTATTCTGTTCCACTGATCTATATGTCTGTTTTTGTGCAAGTACCATGCTGTTTTTGTTACTGAGGCTCTGTAGTATAAGTTAAAATCAGGTGTAGTGATACCACCAGCCTTATTTTTGTTGCTCAGTATTATTTCAGATATTCAAAGTTTTTTGTGACTCCAAATAAATTTTTGGATTCTTTTTTCTATTTCCATGAAGAATGCTTTTGGAATTTTGATAGGGATTGCATTAAATGTATAGGTTGCTTTTGGTAAGATTGCCATTTTCACAATATTGATTCTTCCAATCCAGGAACAGGGGATGTTTCTCCACTTTCTAGCACCTTCTACAATTTCTCGCTTGAATGTTTTAAAGTTCTCATTGTAGAGATTCTTTACTTCCTTGGTTAGGTTTATTTCACCAGAGATTATTATAAGGCTGAAAGACAACCCTGAATTTAAAAGCATGGTTTCTGAAATATGTTATAATAGCATGATGTGCATGCTTACTGAATGACCTGTGTATCATAATCACACATTGGAGAAAAATGCAGCATGTTTCACAAATGGTGCAGAATAACTGGATAACTACATGTAGTACAATGAATATAGACCCTCTTCTTTCACTCTGCACAAAAATCAACTCCAAGTGGATCAAAGACCTGAGTACAGGGCCTGAAACACCATAACGACTTGAGGAAAAAGTAAGAACACTCTTTTATGTGGACACAGGGAAAGACTTTCTGGATGGGGCTCCAATAGCCCAGGAAATAAGACAAACAACCAATGGAATCTCTTGAAACTAAAAAGCTATTACACAGCCAAATAAACCATTAACAGTCAAGAATAATCTACAGAATAGGAGAATATCTTCTCCAGCTGTACATCTGATGGAGATTTTATATCTAGTACATACAAATAACTAAAACATTTAAGAAATAGTTTTTAAAAAGCCAATCAAGCCAGTCAAAATGGGGCAGAGAACTGAACAGTGTGTTCTCAAAAGAAGAAATGCAAATAGTTAACAAACATATAAAAACATTCAACATAGAATGGACTTCCGGCCAAGATGGCGGCCACTTAGCTGTGCTACAGATCCCGGGGAAGGAAAGGCAAGACATTAAGGGTTTACTGGGTCTTTCAGGGGACAGCAAGCTCCAATAGATTGCCAATGGGAGGGAACAGAGGGGGTAAAAACAGGGAATCATTGATTCCCTCCCAGGCGGGTAGCCCACCCCTCCTCCAAGTAGCTGCCGTATGGGCAGCACAGCCTGAAGTCAGTCAATCAATCCCTGCTGTGGAAGCTTAGAGGGCTCCACCCACCCATCCACCCACTTACTGTTCTGGTCGCTGCAGGTTCAGTGGGTCCAGGCATAAGCAGGGAATTGATTCCCTCGCAGGAGCGGGTGATATACCCTTTCCCCCAAGTAGCTGCAGTATCCCCAGTGGAACCCCACAGTGCCAGTGGAACCTTGCCTGTGGAAGCTTAGACTGCTCCACCCACTTGCTCACTTACTGGTCCTGGGGCAGCAAACCCAGCAAGTCTAGGCCCACAGCAACTGCCAAGAAAGCTCAGACTGGCTGTTGCTTGCACCAGCTCAGGTGCCATCCCCTACCAGTGTGAAGTGCCATCTGTCTGCCATTGTCCTGTGGCATGGGAGTGCAGAATGCTTCCAGGTCCCAGTGTTCCCACACCAGAGTTGGGGCTGCTTTAGTCCTTGGTTCCTCAGTGTCCCTCCTAGCACTAGCACAGGCAGCTTTGGCACATTACCACTTGAGAGATGAGGCAAGTTTGGCGCCCTGGCCAGGTAGTAGATCAGGAATCTTTGGTAAGTGAGAGCCTAAGACCATGCTGTTTGGCAACTGCCTCAGGCTGCCTCAGATTCCCATTGTGGTTGAGCCCAGGCTGAAAAAAAAAAAAATGTTCAACATATTTGGCCATTAGTGAAAAGCAAATTAAAACTACTTGTAGATTCCATTTCACTCCATTCCAAATGTGAAAAACCAAATGACAACACATCTGGTGAGAGTGTGGATAAAGAGGAATTCTTATTCAACTGTCATTGGGAACATAAATTTTACAACTATCATGGGAGTCAGTATGGAAGTTTCTCAAAAGCCTACAAGGAAATCCACCATGTGATCCAGCTGTACCCCTCATGGGCATATATCCTGAAGACTATACTCTTTACTATAGAAATACCTGCTCAGTCATGTTTGCTGCTGCTCTATTCAAAATAGCTAGAAAAGGCTATCAACTCATGATTTCCCTCAAATGAAGAATGTATAATGAATTAGGGAGTTCTTACTTTGAAATGGTTACATTTGTTTATAAGTTGAAGTATGAGTCAGTAGTAGAGGCCAGAAAGCTAGGCTTGGAGAGAGGATGATATAGTATACAGGCAAGTGAAAGGACAAAAGACAGGGTGTGAGAAGGTCTAAGGGAGGACAGGAAGAGAAGGATGTAGGGTAAGGACACACAAAACTTAACAATGATATGAACTTGTACTATAGAAACCTACTTCTTCATTAGTTAAAGTATATCATTTTATGAACAGAGAGTGAGAAGAAGAAAGAGAGAGAAAGCATTGGCAGAAGTACCCTGGGAGGTTAATGGAAGCCTTAGCCTAAATCCATAGGCTGTTGCTGGTAAATCCCAGTAATCAAGACAGGCCACTCTTCTCCATGGTGAGATATTGGTCAGGGAGGCCAATAAATCCAACAAAATGTTCTGTGCCCTTGCCAAGGCACCAGATTGCCCATTAGATGAAATTGCAAGACATGATTGCTGAAGAAACCATAGGACATTGAGAAATCAAGCTGGAAGTTAAAATAGTTTCCCCGATGGCTAGCTATTATGGTCTTGGGAAGCACTGTGAACTGCTTGAGATTAAAGTCATCCACAGTCTTCACAAGTACTGAATCCAGATAGCCAGACAAGATGTGCACTCATGGCACTTAAGTTATTAGGGCCAGATAGTATGACAGGATTCTCTCCTGCTGTTGAAAATTAAGTCAAATCCTTTGACTTGGCAGGTCATAGATCACAGAGAAAAGCTCCTAGTATTCACTAAATGAAGGCATAATGCTCACCAAAAAATATTCTAAATGTTTATTATGCTCTTGGCCTAATACTGTCCATACATTTCCTTAGAAAAAACTTCTTTTTGCAGATGGTGTCAGATACCAAGAAGACCAATAACTCATCAAGATGACAAGAAGAAAAAGCCCAGTGCTTAACACTAGATGAGTCATCTCTATCACATCCAGCATGTCTTAGGTACCATTGAAGAGAAAGTGGCAGAATGAATATAAGTGCTGCTCTCTGCTAGCCAGGGAAGGTTCTCTAAGGAGATAGCTAGCGGTAGACATCAAGGAAACTCAAAACTCATCAAAGCAGAAAATAAGAAGTTGTGAAGAAATCAGTCCTAATGTGGAAATGTACCCTGCCTTTCATGGCTAAGGAAACATTGAGGAAGTGGAGACAGAAAGAATAAGAGTCCTTTGAAGAACAATTTTCCTTACTTGAACCAACTGAGGCATTCATGGCCCCATAGTGTTTATTTATAGACCCATAACACCTGCACTGTTCTGAGCCCATCAACATTTTGACATTGAGGACAGAAGAAGACAAAATGAATGGGACAAGAAAACAGTAGGAGTACCTAGAAAGGATAATAACAGGACAGCAATGGGATCAAGATTTGGGGCAGAAGTACTGAGCAAGATAACTCAGCTCCCAGAAATCATGGTTTCTTACAATAAAATGCCAATGTCAGGGGTGGAATAACAACTTCCACTAAGTTGTTGATCAGGAAGGCTACAGGTTTTTGCTTGTGTACCAGAGTTATAAAGTAAGACCCCATCGCTGACGGCACTGCATGCTTTGGTTAAATGACATCAGGCTTGAACTGAGTCTCCGCTTTGCTAGGTAGCTATCATAGTACCATAAAAAGTGTCATGCAGGCTTCTGAGAGAAAAAAACACAACATCAGTCTTATCCAGTAGTAGATCCTGTGAATGTCACAACCAATCAGCCAGGAAAGATGTGCCTACTGGGACAATAATTGTATGACTATTATAGGGGATAATCAGCTGCTCTCTTATATATTGTGGCCAGATCCCTGAGAGGAAATTCATTCCTAGTATTTAATATCTACCCCAAAAAGCAGTGCTTAAGAAAGTTTGGGCCCATCATTCTATCCTTCAAATATTTGTTTATGGCCACAGATGAATGCTACTCTCACCTTTGGTAGGAGAAACTGCTTTTTACAGATGTCAGTGTCTACTGGGGAGACTCAAAGTTTGTCAAAGCACTGAAGATGGCTGTTTTGAGTACTCAGTGCTTTATCACACTCTCCAAGGCTCAGGGAATGTTGTGGAAAAGGAAGCAGAAAACAATGTCAGGTCCAGAAAATGAGGAAGACTGCTTTGCAATGCAGATGTGGCCATTGCATTCATGACCTCACAGCGACTGCCATTAGCTATTCAAGACACACACAGAATATTGCATCATGGTTTGTGATGGAGGACAGCAAACAAGGACATTAAAATAGAAGAGGGAGCCAGGTGTGGTGGCACACGCCTTTAATCCAAGCACTTCGGAAGCAGAGGTAGGAAGATCCCTGTGAGTTCAAGGCCACCTTGAGACTACATAGTGAATTCCAGGTCAGCCTTGCTAGAGTGAGACACTACCTTGAAAAACCAAAAAGAAAAAAATTAGAACAGGGACTAGTTAGAAAGAACAAGGACGAACTAAACAGGGATGTAGGAGGGTTTTTTTA
Organism: Jaculus jaculus; assembly: GCF_020740685.1. NCBI lineage: Eukaryota > Metazoa > Chordata > Mammalia > Rodentia > Dipodidae > Jaculus > Jaculus jaculus. Next base: position 4,691,603 of record NC_059126.1, read on the forward strand.
ATGCTGTATATGAAGGCAATTACTTTTGTGTACTAATTTTGTCGCTTCCATTTTGTTGAAAGAGTTTGTCATTCTAATATCTTTTGCTGAGTCTAATGGATCTCATGCATATAGAATCATGTCATTAGCAAATAAAAATACTTTTATTTTTCCTTTTCCTATTATTCATCCCTGTTATTTCCTTCTCTTATTGTCCTAAGTTAGACTTCTGAGCTAAGCTCTCCACTTAATACTTCTTGAGAATGTAGATCCCTTTGCCTTGTTCATGATTCACATGGGAATGCTTTCATCTTTTCCCATTTCACTGTAATTTTGGCTGCATATAGCCTACTTTATGTTGAAATATGTTCTTTCTCTTCCTAGTTGCTTCAGGACTTTTATAATAAAGGCATATTGCAAAAGATTTTCTACATCCCTCAATAAATCATGTGATTTCTGTCCTTGGGAAGTTTTGAATTACTAAGTCTATTTAAAATTGCATCATTAGCACGGAAATATTTCATTTTTAATGTAGTTCAATCTAAAATAGTAAATGTAATAAATTTAATGATGTCAGCACCAAAAATCATATATTAATGGCAGCAGAAAAAATGTTAATTCTGTCTAGCATAGTAGTAAAATCCCCATGAAGTGAATTGTGCCCCTAATGAATGTTATATAATTTGGAGTAATTTCAGGTAATGCAAAGGAAAGTAAAATATTGAGGTTATATAAAAACAGACATGATTAAAGTCAAATATTAAAATATTCCTGAAGTAGTAAATGTTCCAGGATGCCTAATGCTGGGGTATGAAAACACTAATCTCTGACATGTATGGGTGATAGTCTTAAATGATGTAATAATTATTTCAATGTTTGTTACCTTAAATTCTTAAAGTATTGTTCTTATGAGTACTTTCATGTGACAAGCTGAACTTAATTATATGTCGTTGCACAAATTCAGTTAGCACATTTATTGCATTTTAGTGTCTATGGGTAATGATTCTACTCACAGAGCTTTGGATGGAAGGATTGTGATAAGCAATATTTGTAATTTAAGTCTTCATTGAGAAAGAATCTCTAGATGTGTTTGCTTAGATAGCTGACCATGTTCATTTCCCTACAGCTATAGGGTCAAGCAAATGATGTCTATTGTTGGCTAAAGGGAGAAGACTGCCAAAATAACTTCAAGTCCCCTTAAAGGACCAATGTATCCTTGAAATTATTCTGAATAAGGTGGTTAGCAGCAAGGAGTTTTATGTACCATATTGACATCACTGGGGTGACATCTCTTCACCTTTGCTGTAGTCTATGAGTGAGAAGAATTCCACTAATAATGCCTGCACTCAAGGAGGCGGAATTAACCAAGGCCAAGAACATTCAAATTTGAGAATGACAGGAGGGAGATCTCCTTAGTGTCTATTCAGCCCTTGATTACACTGCTAGGAATCTTAAACAAATTGTACTTGTCCTTACCACAAGTACTATATAACAAGTGAGAACTGCATTGAAACAAACTCAAGAATTCAAGATGTAGATGTATCTCATGAAGAGATATTACCAATGAATGGACAGATTATATATAAATACATACATACACACACACATGGTCAGTAGTTTTGATACTTTGATAATTACTTTAATGCTAAACAATTGTTTTGCAAGATAGAATGTGCATGCATTATCTAGCTTTATTACAGTGTGGCAATGAAATAATGTCCAAGTATTTTGCTATTTGCATAGTACTTCTATTAATTAAATACTCTTATACATTCTGTTGAGGAAATTAAAGTACACAGCTATTAAGTGGTTTTTCAAAATTATTACATTTTTAAATGATGGAGTTTAAGGCCAAATATTGGTATGTATTCTTGGCAATTCTACATTGCATCTCCAAACACATTTTTCTAGATAAAGAGAATTATGGAGTTAAACTCCAACATGATCAATCTTACATAGGTCCCAAAGCCACTGAATATGTGGAAGACAAAAAACTATGAGCTTCAGAGGGGTAAACGCATAAAGTTTTAATGTGGGTAAATTACAAAGTTGAACTAGGTGTGGTACACATGCATTTGACTCCAGGACACTGGCGGCAGAAGTAGGAGGATTGCTATAAGTTGGAGGCCACCCTGAGATTACATAGTGAATTCCAGGTGAGCTAGAGTGAGACCTTACCTCACAAGCCCAAAAGTAAATAAATAAATGACTACATAAATAAATAAATGTATGGAGTTGAAAATAAATATTAAATAAAATAAAAAAAAACAAGGGAAACATAGTGAAAGAGGGGCTGAAAGTAACCTGCAGTAATAGGAGTTGTTGAATAGGGCACAATAAGAATGTGGGGCTGCTTTGGTTCTTGTTACCAATCTAAGAAGCCATATATTTATTAATATTTAGTTCTGGTTTTGATTATCCAATAACCAACTCAATTATTTCAGCCTACAACCTGGCTTTTAGCATTATTCTCAAACTGATCTTTAGAAATAATGGAACAAAAGAAAAAGAATGCTGAAACAAAATCTCAAAACCGAGTGAAAAAAAATGGAAAATGAAAAGTCATCTTAAAATTCTTTCCATTGAACATATATATTTTTTTATTTACTTACTGTTAGAATTCCTCTGTCACTATGCCTGTAATGTGTGGTCAAAACAGTAAGCCTTTCAATATCATAAAAAGTAGAATGGCTATGTAAATTGACTGTAGTCAATTAACTATGTGAAGTGGAAAGAGAGAGAGAGAGAGAAAGAGAGAGAGTGAGGGAGAGCAGGAGGGAGAGAGAGAATATGAAGGTAACATAACCCACAGCTGGGAAAACCTCATCTTTCTCATCCTTTTTCAAGCTTGAATATATGGCCCTCAATATATTCAATGTTTTGCTACTTTGTAGTTTGTATCTGCAGCCACCTGGCTGGAGGTAGTGTGACTGGGTGGATCTTAAGGTGTTGTGGTGGGTTTGAGATATCCAAACTAAAGATATGCTAAGTGTGCCTAGCTGGAGTTCCTGAAGTGTGCTGTGGCTTTTGGCTTTTGTCTCTGCTTGGACCTGAGAAAGCAGGCCAAATTCCTCTGCCATTTATTAAACTTCCCCTGGATCTGTAGGCTTCAATAAATCCCTTTCTCCGTAAGTGTGCCTGGTCTGAAAGTTTATCTCAGCAAACCTGAAGGTGTCTGCTACAGTGGCCAACTTGGATGGGCCTGGATATAGACTTTATGCCATAGCAACACTGGAATCCGGAGGAGTTGCTACTGGATGGCTAGGATTCTGAGTTCGTAAGGCTGCTTTGGCTAAGGAACTAGGCTGATCTTTAAAATGGATGGATTGAGACAGGTATAAAAGTATCACTGGACCAATCATTAATCTCTATTTGGCATCCATGTGTCTTCTTTCCAATCAAAGATCTGTTACTGTGCCTCTCCACCTCTGTGACTGGGTCAGGGGTTGTGACACATATCTCTAAGCTCTAATGGAGTAGGTCTTTGCTCTTTAAGTTGTTTTGCTACCAGGAAGCACAAGAGAATCAAAGACAAAGGACAGCACTACTGCCAAAAGTGTCTTGTAAATGCTTCTCATTGGCAAGCAAAGGGGGCAGTAAGAATTGGCCAAGACTTTTTCCCAGAACCCCATCCTTCCTCTTTTGGGGAGACCATGGCTATTTCACACCTAGAAGCAAGCCCTCCTATTATAATTTTCAACACACTTTCCCTAAATGCCTGGCAAGTTTCTTTCACTTCCCAGCATCATCCTCCACTCTCAGTTTTTCTGTGTTTTTTTTTTTTTCTCTCCCATTTCAACCTCAAATGGAAATGCTGGGGGCCATGGCACAGTTCAGTGGAAGAATCCCATGTTGCCAAGTCAGTACATAGGAGGTCACTGGTCTTTAATTTTATGTTATGTAGAAGTAAGCTTCTGTTGACCTATTGAGATTTAGAGTTATTGCAGTGGATAAGTAGCTATTTCATTAAAACTGAATATTTCTCCCCTGGATGGAGGAGAGAGAGCTATAGTACTCTGGAACCTGACAAAACATTGGAGCTCAGAAGGGTTGGAAAGGTCTGACTCACAGCAGCTCTCCGCAAGGCTGTATGAGCAGAAGGTGGCTTGATTGGAGAGAGGCAACTTACTGCTTGCAAATTGGAGCTCAAAGGAAACAGATTTTTTTGCCATCACACATGCAGGTGTGGTCCTTGCTGTGATGTAGTTGCTTTTAGTCACTCTGCTCCTGTAAGGAGTCCCCATAAACTTGTTGGCTAACTTACCTATCATTGGGTAGAATAATAATAACTGTTATTATTATCATTGTCTTCATACGTGCTTTCTGGGGTAGCCAGACATTTGTCACTTCTATTGAAAAGGCTCACAATTGCAGCAGTTGACCTAACATGACTAATTGAGCTAAATTCAAATAGTATGGACCTGCTGGGTGGCTATAAGCAGGAAGTGCTGTAGCAGGAAGGCTGAGGCCTGTAACCAAAAATACCTCTGGGAAATCACTCAGCATCTCTTCTTTTTAGCTTATCTTGGAAAAATGGGAGAAATATCACTTGCCTTTTAAAATACTTATATTTTCCTTATTTATTTAGGGACAGAAAGAGAGAGGGAGCAAGTATAGGCATGCCAGCGCCTCTAGCTACTGCAAAAGACTCCAGTTGTATACAACACCATGTGCTTCTGGCTTATATGGGTTGTGGGGAGTTGAGCCTAGGCCCTTAGGCTTCACAGGCAAGCACTTTCACCAGTGAGCTATCTATCCAGCCCAGAAATACAATTAATAGGAGCAGGTTGTTGAGAAGACCTTCTTCTCAGTTTGCATACTTTTTTATGTAAAACTAGAAAAATAGAAACTGTAAATAAGAATATAGAAAAAATGGGGCTTCATGAGAATGCAGCACCCAGGGGAATACAAAACAGACAATACTTCGAACCTGCACTGCAAACAGAGTGGCTTGTGGTGTAAGCATTTGGCTTACATTCTTACTGGTGCAAAAATGTGTCATCTGTAGAGAATTCCATCCAACCTCCCTCCACATGATTAAAAAATTAAAAATAAAAACAAAAAACACTTTGACTCAAAACCAGACATGTAAAACACATGTTCTATTGTGCTCTCTTCATGTGCCATACCACCTTATTGATTAGAATTCTTCTTACTACCTCTTTTCCCCTACCAGCATATGTGCGGAACAATAAGTTCTTACTTATTACTGTCACAATGATACATTGGCACTCAGGACCTAGGTGTAAATAAAGGAGAGAGGGATAAAGAACAGTAGTAACACAGCTTTCAATAACTTTAAGCAGTTCATCTGAAGCAGTAAATGCTTCTCACCTATTGTACTTGTTAATTAATTTTCAACAATTTTGAGAGGATGAGGGTGAGTACCAGGTAACAAGACCTAGGATCTCTACAGGTGACATGTTTTGCTGAGGGCTGCATGATAAAAACAGACCTGGTATTTCTGTGAGGTAAGAGAGACTCACAGACTGGAGTGGCAGGGACAAAGGGGCCAAGGAAGGCTGGAGCATGGTCTGTCCTCAGAACAGTGTTTAGAACATTAAACATGGAGTAGAGTGACAGCAATGAGACCAAAGCGCTGCCTCCAGTGCAGCCTGTTTTTATTCCAGATATGTTCAAAAGTCAGTGGAATGTTTATAGTGGCAATATGATATGGTTCATCTGTTTTTGTTTTTGTTTTTTTTTCCTAATGGGTCTGGGAATCAAACCCATTGCCTTGCCGTGCTCGGCAGTAGGCACATTTTAATCTTATTACTGTAACTGCTGTGGGCCTCAGGAAGGAAAAGCGGAAAGATGACATAGAAAAATAAAACGGAGTGCCAAAATACAGATAATAGGAGTAACCAGAGGCCTGTTTGAAGAAATGGAGTTGCAGATCAGGTACAGTGCCTCTAGGTTCAGTTCATCTGTTGTCTTTTAAGCAGATGACTCTGTCTAGACAGAGCGCCATTTCCCAGAAGCTACACATTTCATTCTTTTTCAGTGAGTGTTATTTCTGCTATTTACTCTGCCTTAGTGATTCAAAATCCTCACTAAAACTCCATGAGTGCTTAGAACATCAGTTTCTTTTTATTTTCACCAAATAGTGGACAGCTTCATAGTTAATGGGTAAACAACAACACCATTGCTTCTCCCCCTAAGCTGAATCCCTAGGTGCAGAATTTTTCTTATCTGTGTTTGACTTGTGATATTCTCCTTCTTCTTTGTATATACATAGTGGAAAGGAGAGTGATTAAAGTGAGCTCAGCTGTTTACCAGTCACCAAGTTTTGTTGGTTGCCTGAGGTATAAATAAATCAACTAAAATGAACCAGAATTTCTGGTCTTATGTAGCTCAAAATTGACAAGAGGACAATGCAATGCAAGGTGTGATAAAGCCTAGCTCCAGCTGTAGGAAGGCAGATGAGGCTCCAAAAAGCAAAGAATCCAGGAAAGAAGCCTAAGAAGTTGATAATATTATCATGCAACTTTACTATGATGTTTATAGTATAACAGTTTTAGCTATTCAATATCACACTCAGATCACAGTAAAAAAAAAAAAAATTGACCAAAAGAAAGTTGTAGGTTAATAAGTAGATATAATCAGATAAAGAATGTACATTCACATTGATATTAGAAGTTTTGGTTGAAATTCAGTGCTGGGGAAATGACAAAAAGAAAGTAATCCCCAAACAAGCATAAACTAGGACTTTAGGGTGCGAATGATGCTTAGATGGAAACACAAATAGTTTCCTTTCACTAGGAATAACCTCTTCAAGAGAGCTATTTTATGAGCTTCCAAACTAGAACTGCCTATAGTAATCCCTCAGTAAGTAGTAACACATTTGGAGTGAATCACTCTTGAAGAGAAGACAAAAGCTTGGCTTCCTTGAAAATTGCCTTTGTCCCTCCATATATCCTGCAAAAACTCAAACCAACTAATCACACAAAAACTCCAACTCAGGTAAACATGATGATAGTGTACCTTTAGAGACAACTTTTGAAGGAGGCATGCAACAATTTCTCTAGCCTGTCACACACTGAAAATTTGAGAAGACTAATTTTTGGTATTTTTCCTCCACTCCTTCCTACCATGTTTGGGAACGGCTCACTGAATAGTTGCCTTCCCTCCCTGGAACAGGAGTTGTTCTCCAGAACATACCAGTAAATAAAAAGATCCATTTTCTGTAGAAAAGGAGCAATAGGAGAGGAAAATGGGAGTGGACAAGAGTTGCTCCTAAGATGCACTAGGCAGCACCCTAATGTTTATACTCCACTCACCTAGGAGGTGGCAGGGCTGAGGATCCAAATTACCACAATTTTATTGCAGACATTTTCTTTCTCTACTTTTGTGTGCATATAATATGCCTAGAATACATGGGCAGTGTCAAAGGAGACACTGCAAGCACATGAGTGTGGCAGATAAGCTCAGATGTTATCCTCAAAAATGATACCTTTTTCTTTGTGAGAAAATTGTCCCTTTGGTCTGGAGATCACCAAGTAGGCTAGGCATGCTAGGCCAGTGAGCCCAGGGATACATTAGTCTCTGCCTTCCTGAAAGTGGGATCACAGGCACATGCCAGTGCACATGGCATTTCTCTGCTGGTGATGGAGATGAAACAGGTTCGTATGGAAGCAAGGCAAACATTTTGATGTCTGAGCTCTCTCCCCAGACCCTGAAGCTGCTAGATGAGAGACTAAAGCAGAAGCTACAGTGAAATAAAGCACTAAGTGCATTGCTACTGCAACAAAACTTTTTTCTTCCTTCCTAATGTATTTGCTTTCACTTTTTCACTGGCTTCATCTGTTCTCATGCATGTGTAGTTATGACATCACATCTGCCCCTGCCACCCCAGCTTCCACTCTGTAACTTACTTGCTTTCAGTCAAAACAGCCACCCTGTCAGAAGGTATCTGAGAGGATTCCAGCTGGCAGGTAATCAAATGGCATCTTCCTTCTGGTGAATGTCAAGGATTCTTGCTAATGGAATTGTTAATAACAGTACAAGATCACATAATTCTTGGAGAATAAGTTAAATGACATGGCATTTGATGTTAACTGAGTGTAATTTCCTCTAGTTCCCACCTCTCAGTGAAGGCCATTGTAACTGTACTGCCTATCTCACTGGCCTTTTGAGACAATAGAGGAGATTGTGATGGCACCTCATGAAGTATCAAAACCAGGTTTTAGCTGTCTCCTTCATCACTCTTGTAGCCTGACACCTGTTCAGTAGGACCTCGTTCTTCTACATAGACACTTGCCTTACAAAGCAGCACAAGAGCTACAATTCAGTTTCAACATCATTGTCTGTGTTAATAGCAATCCCTAACCAGGCTCTTTTGTGCCTGACACCTCTGTCCCATCCCACTCCGAGTATCTAATCATGCATGAAGTTCCTCGTGTTTGAGTCTTGGGGACCTAGAACTCTTCCAGACTTTAATTTTACTGTATATTGTTAACCATATCTACATATGAGGTAGCGTTTCTTGGGAGACGGAAACACACTATTGTTAAAGCCTAAATTCTGCATGTATTTTGTGTGCTGACTATTTACAGGAACTGCTGTCTTATTGGGCCTCATTTGTTCTCACTTTAAAATGAAAAAGTGACACCAGATAACTTCTGTTTTATTTATCAAGCATTAGTAAGAACCTACCATATACCATGGCATATTCTTAGAGCTAGTGCGATAGAGGTGGATGGAACTTCATTTTTCCCTGCTGAAAGGGCTGAGACATCTGGTGGGGCAGACAGAAAAAGCCTATAACAATAATTCAATGTTGTGATTGGTAAGTATTCTTCCAGTTATGAGTTAAAACTAATGTTTCACTTTCACAGACTATGTATGGATCTATAACACCACACATATGCCATCAATTTGACCAAATCAAATGAAGACAAATGAGGGCACAGACTCAGTACAAATAATGAGGGTCAGTTTAAAAAGACCTATTCCAAAAAATAACAATAATATCTTCCACTTAGAATTTATTGGCTTTAAATTTATGAAAGCTATTTGTGAGATTTAGAAAAATATTGTTGATATTGAGAAAATGATGATGAAAAGTATACTTCCACTTTGTTTTATACTTGTTGGGCCACTTCAAAAGCTAAAAGCCTCCAAGCACAGAGCTCTAATCTGGAATATCTCCCCTCATACAGAAATAGCTTATCTCCATGATTGTTTGGTATGGAGAAAGGAAATTTGAGGATTTTCTAAGAACAACAATGTGAAACAGTATTGAGTCTCCAGATTCAGTTTCAGAGTCTTGAAGTTCCACCCTGCCTATGACCTGCTAATATAAGTCTCAAGCAATCAATTACCCTTGGTAAGACACCTGACCTCTCTGTGCAATGAATTCTGTCTTTTTAATCAAAACATGATAGTATTTTTGTTTATCATGCACAAAGGTGGTAAATTCCAAATGTTTAGTCTTTCAAAGAAGTACACATGTGTTAGATGAGTGGCTTGGGAAATAAAATGGTATAGAAGTTACCTTCTCATTGCTGGGCTAAAGCACCAATCAGAAGCAGCTTCTCAATAGCACCAGGGGAAAAGTGGAGAGAGTGAGTTAGATATCCTGACAAGAGGAACTAGACTGTAAAATCCCAATGTCAGGCTCCAGTGCCACACTTCCTCCAGCAAGTTTCCACCTTCCAAGTTCTCCACCAGGTGAGGGTTAGGTATGAAGCTTATTCACAAACAGAGGAGGCTATAGAGAGACATTTTACAGTCACCCACCACAAATGGGAGAGTTCAGAGCTACTGAGCTCTTTGTGATAATTTACTCCAATCTTCTCACTTTACAGAAGATTGGTACTATGTGGTAAACACACACATTCCAGCCCAGACTCAGCTGTAGAATTGACATGAAATAGACACTGCAAAAGGGCAGAATATTTTTAAGGCAGTGACTATTTCAATGACAATTTGCAATTCAATATTTCGTCATTGAATATGTTCACTGTACTCTAGATGTAGTTTTCTGTTACAAAAAATATATATACTTTCTCAGGAAAAATTATCTCCAATGATGGGTCTAGTACATTCAGGTTGATATTGCTATAGACCCTTATTCTTCAAATATCACATATGAATGACCCAAAATCTTCCTCATTTCAGCTTTCAACAGACCTCATGATTTCCAAAAGAAGCTGGGTGCTCTAGGCAACAAACTCACCTGATAACTAATAGCTGAAATTCTACCAAACCCAACTTCTTTAAAATAGTTTTAATTCTCCTGAATAGATGCCTGGGGGAAAGAGGCTTGTTTAAAAATAATCATTCTTTTAAACAAGAGAGAAAATAACATTATCTCAAAAGAAGCTGTAGTGCTAGATGTTTTATAGAAGATAACGAAATTAGAATTAATCCAAAAAAAGATGAGACATAAACTTAATGTTTCAGACATAAACTTAATGTTTAACACTAAACTGAAGGATTAGTTCAATGGTTAAGGCACTTGCCTGCAAAGCGTAAGGACCCAGGTTTGATTCCCTAGTAGCTACATAAATCCAGGTGCATTAGGGAGCACACACATTTGTAGTTCATTTACACAGTGGCCTGGAACACCTACTCTCTTTTACTATGTCCTTCCCTCTCCCTCTGTGTGTGTGTGTGTCAAATAAATAAATAAAATATTTTAAAAGATATTAACAACTATAAGTATATATATTTTTTGGACTTGTATTTGAGATTTCTTCTCATACTTCCTTTATAATTTTATTCTAGGAACATTCATCTCTACTATAATTATTATTTATTTGCAGTGCCAAGTACTGAACTCAAGAACTTACTCTGCCACACAGACTGAGCTACATCCTTGTGTGTGAACATTGATGGGTTGGGCTTTTCTAGTAGAAAACTTTATCTCCACAACAATATCAGGTATACACTAAGCAGATTTCACTCATTCCAGCCATAGAAACTTTACAACTGTAAGATATACAAGTTGCAATGACTGTTGGGAAAAAATTATCCAATTAACCTCAGCCACATTTTTGTACTTCCTGTAAGTAGAGCTGCAAAAATTAAATAACCCATTAGTCTTACATCTTCTGCAAGCAAACATAAACTATGGCAGCTTAATTTGTGAGCTGTTGATAAAAATCTCACAACATCCTTAATAATTGTTGCAGTGATTTATTCACATACATTATCCCTGTGCAATAGAGAATTAAATCATGTTCCTGCTTGGATAACAATTGTGCCAATATGTGGTGGCTAAGTGGCCAAGAAACATGAGTTGAACTATGGAAAATGCTTTCACATCTTTTTGAATGACGGAAAGAAAAGACCTATCTTTGTCTGGTGAAGCAATGTCATTGCATCTCATTGTGATACCTAGAGGCATTTCAGCCATCTTGCTGGAGATGACTAAAGTATAAATGCAGAATCCACTATAGGAGAGGAACTGGTGCTGGCTTAGAAGCTGCACTCCCTCTTTACATCACTGCCATGAAGATGTTGTTCTTCCTACTATGCTGATACAGATTACCGATTATGTATTTTTATGTTAAATTTTCATATGACATACATATAGAAGAAAACATAGCCTATAAGTAAAATTTAATCTTTTCAAAAACAATGTTTATTTACTTAGAGAGAAACAGGCAGAGAAAGAGAATGGACACACCAGAGCCTCCAAATAAACTCCAGATTTGTGTTCCAGCTTGTACATCTGTTTTACATGGATCCTTGGGAATCAATACAGGTTCCTTTGGCTTTGCAGACAAATTGCTAAATCACTAAGTCACCCCCCTGTCCCCAGACTTTTTTTGTAAAGAAAAAAAGTAACTCATTCAAAGGCAAGTCAAACAGTCAAGAATTTGCGACATGCCAGAAGACCTTCACAATTATGACCTTCACAATTACAATCCCTCTTTCTCCTCACAAGTACATCCACTTTTTGGAGTGTGCTCATAGGCATTATCATGTTTCTTCCTAGTTTCTCCCTTAAGCATGCCTTTCCTAACCAATGCATGTATCCACTTTTAATTGTTCTGTAAACTTTAAACTCACTAACAATAGTCTCTCTGTGTGTGTGTGTGTCTTAAACAATAATGTGTGGTTTTTTTCTTGTTGTTGTTTTGTTTCCTAAGAGACAGTCTTAGTATGTAGTCCTGTATGGTCTGTTACTTGCTATGTAGCCTAGGCTGGTCTTAACCTCAATAGCAGTTCTTGTTTATTCCTCTCCAAGTGCTGGGAATATAGACATGTGCCTCAATGTCCAGTTTTTTGGTCCATTTTTAGGTGATATCATTAATGTTGTTACTTAAAGCATATATGCTAATCTTAGTTTCATCATTGCATACCATCCTACTTATTTGATATGCTACCATGTATGCTAGAATTTGTGGACATTTGTTTGTTTGCTTGCTTTCTTTGTTGTAGTTGTTTTGTTCTCTTTCATTTTGGACAAAGAATAAAATTCTGACATCCTCAATCTCAAAAATATATATAACTTTCTAGTTCTAATATGTTTCTAAATTATATGCCTAGAAGTAAAATTTCTTTATAATAATATATTCATGGTTTCAATTTTGCTGGAAATGTAAAACACAGTTTTCAAAATGCCTTACTCCTTCTGAATATATGTGAGATTATTCAGTGTACCAATCATTATATGGAATTATTGCCAGACGTGAATATTTATACTGAACACTTGAAAAGGAAATCTCATTGCTTTGTAATTTTTATTTGTTCTCTAATTACTAACTAAGCTGATCCTGTATTTATATGTTAACTGGATATTCGGCTAGGTTTTGTTTGGATGTGTATATTTAAGTATTTACCCAGTTCCTTACTGTGCTGTGTGATTTTTTCTAATTTACTCAAATGAGCTCTTCACATATTCTAGGCATATGGGTCATGCATTCTGGAGTTAGGCCACAGCTATAGGTAGGAGAAATGTCTCTGCATATCATGACCGAATGTGTGGCTCTGACATTCTTTCCACCCCTTCTTCCACAAAATTTCCCTGAGCCATGTTGGGTTCATTTTTGATCTGCTTCAGTGAGGAGGTATTGGGGGCCTCTGTGCCTCTGGATATCTGATTTGGTAGGAGTTGATCATTCTTTGGGTCAATCTCCTTCACCTTTATGCTGGTACCTAGTTCACCAAGAAAACAGCACCCTTGCTTACTTTGCCAATTGTTCTTAGTTTCTGCTGGGGTCCCTTCTGAGATATGATGGGGTGGCTCTCTCCTTAGGATCTGCATCTATCTGAAAAAGAGAAGCAGATTCTCCATGGGAGGGTAAGGGATAGAGTAGGAGACACAAATCTAGACCCAAACAGCAATGGTACCATAAAATTGTACATCCTAAAAGGCAGACAATGAGACACCATATGTGGTTGACACCTAACAAGGAAGGCCATGGCTGGAAAGAGGAACAGAGTCAGTCCCCAGTCAATCAGTGCATCTGGGGCCAGAAGGTGCTACGTGGGTGAATGGGGGAAATGACCAATAACTGTCCAAGCAACTCATGGTCTAACCTATGTAGCAGCAAATAACCTGTCATAATGCTCACACAAGTGCAACAGTGGCAAACAGCCATGATGGGAAACCAGCTGCTCTTGATTTGGCTAACTGATCCCCTCAGTAGAACAGGACCCTTAGCTGGAGGTGGGAAACAATTCAGAACCATATTCAAACAGGTGTCTGATCTCCTTTTTCAAGCTACCACCAATTGTGGCCTCAAGAGGGCCTACATCTATTAAATTCTCTATAAAAACTCTCACCTTCTATAGGCCGTTTCTTCACTCATTTAAGCATTTCCTTTCCTGTACAAAGGTATTTTTAGTTACATGACCTTACATTTATCAATTGCTGACCAAATTTCCTAGGGCCTTTCTTTCCATAAGTTTAAATTCCTATTCAGAACTTCCATTTCTAGGCTCATGTCTTACCTCATTTTCCTAACTTTTTTTTTTATTTTATTTTTTTTAAATTAATTAATTTATTTATTTCTTTGAGAGCGACAGACACAGAGAGAAAGACAGATAGAGGGAGAGAGAGAGAATGGGCGCGCCAGGGCTTCCAGCCTCTGCAAACGAACTCCAGACGCATGCGCCCCCTTGTGCATCTGGCTAACGTGGGACCTGGGGAACCGAGCCTCAAACCGGGGTCCTTAGGCTTCACAGGCAAGCGCTTAACCGCTAAGCCATCTCTCCAGCCCTCATTTTCCTAACTTTTTACTCTAGGAGTTTTAGAATTCCATGTCTGTTAAAGTCTTTGGCCCATCTGTAGCTGATTTTACACGAGGGGGTGAGAGACAAGGTTTTACTTTTTTTAAATTAGTTTTGTACTCAGTGAATACAGTCAAGTTGGTACCATTGTTAGGTTCAGCCATGTCCTACCCCCTACCCCTGGCCTTCCCTTCCTCCCTCTCCACCCACCCTATTGTCTAGTCCTCAAAATGTTTGCTGGGTATGTAAGGCATCTTGGGCAGATTAAGGTTAGGTGCTGTACATGAATGAGACTATGTGGCAATTTTCTTCTGTGATTGGGTAAGTTCACTAAAAATGATCTGTTCCCAGTTCAACAATTTTTCCTCAAATGTCATTGTGTCATTTCTTTCTTGCTGCTGTGTAGAATTCCATTGTGTAGATATACCAACTTTTAGTTATCCATTTTTCTAGTGATGGAAATCTGGGTTGATTCCAGCTCTTAGCTATTACGAATTGAGCCCCTCTAAACATGGTTGAGCAAATTTCTCTACTCTGTGGGTTAAAGGTTTTAGGGTACATGCCCAATAAGGGAATAACTGGGTCTGTTGGCAATTCTATAGTCAGCTTTTGCAGGAGTCTCCATATTGCTTTCCAAAGTGGTTGTAACATATTACATTCCCACCAACAGTGAATGAGGGTTCCTAATTCTCCACATCCTCACCAGCATATATTTTCATCTGATTTTTTTTTTTTTTTATGTTTGCTATCCTTACTGGGGTAAGGTAGAATCTCATAGTTTTTAATTTCCATTTCTCTGATGATTAGGGATGATGAACATTTTCTTAAGTGTGTATTTGCCATTTGTATTTCTTCCTCTGTGAACTGCCTGTCCAGCTCTTTGCCCCATTTTGTTAGTGGGTTGTTCACTTTTCATTGTTTACATTTTTCAGTTCTTTGTAGATTCTAGAGATTAGGCCTCTTTCTCCCATTCTGTGGGTAATCTATAGGTTTTGCTTATTGTATGCTTGTCTGTAAAGAAACTCTTCAGCTTCAAGTGATCCTATTGGTTGAGTGACTGTTTAAGATTGTGAGCTACTGGGGATGTGTTCAGGTAGTTTTTTGCATTCCTATATCATGGGAAGTTCTTCCTGTATTTTCTTCCAGTAGTAGCCAAGTTTCTGGTCTTATATTGAGGTCTTTGATCCATTTCAACTTGAGTGTAGTGCATGGTGAAATGTGTGGATCACGTTTCAATTTCCTGTATATGGTTATCCAGTTTGTCCAGCACCATTTGTTGAAGATGCTATCTTCTTTCCCACCTAAATGGTTTGGTCCTTTGTCAAATATCAAATAGCTATAGTTGCTTGACCCAAAGTCTGGGTCCTCCAGTTTATTGCATTTGTCTATACTCTCATTTTTATGCCAGTAACATGCAGTTTTTATTACTATGGCTTTGTAATAGAGCTTTAGATCAGGTATGGTGATGCCACCAGAGGTATTTCTTTTGGTGAGGATATGCTTGGATATTAGAGGCCTTCTGCCTTACCATATGAAATCTGAGATCATTTTTTCTATCTCTTTGAAGAACACTGTTGAGATTTTAATTGGAATTGTATTAAATCTGTATATTGCCTTTGGTAGGATTGCCATCTTCACAATACTAACTCTGCCTATCCAGGAGCATGGGAGGTCTTTCCATTTTTTCAAGTCCTCCTAACTTTCTTTTCTGAGTATTTTCATGTTTTCATTGTATAGATCTTTCACTTTCTTGATTAACATTATTCCAAGGTATTTTTGTTGTTGCTATTGAAAATGGGACCATGTCCCTTATTTCTTTCTCTGTATCTTTTTCATTTGCATATAGAATGGCTACTGACTTTTGTGCATTGATTTTGTATCCTGCTACTTTGCTATAGGAGTTAATCATCTTCAGGAGTTTTGGGATGGAGTCTCTTGGGTCTCTTACATATACATTCATGTCAGCAAATAGAGCTAACTTAACTTCTTCCTTTCCAAAATCTATATCTTTTATTTCTTTCTCCTGTCTTATTACTTGGGCTAGGACTTCCAGTACTATATTGAAGAGCAGAGGTGAGAGTGGACAACCCTGTCTTGTTCCTGATCTCAATGGGCATTCCTTCAGTCTTTCCCCATTAAGTCTTATTTGGGCCTTAGGGGCTTTTTATATTGCCTTTATTATGTTAAGATATGAACCAACCATGACAATTCTCTCCATGTTTTGACCATGAACTGATGTTGTATTTGTCAAAGCCTTTTTCTGCATCTATTGAAAAGGTCATGTGGGTTTTATGTTTAACCTTCTTTATGTGGTGTATTAGACTGACAGATTTCCATATGTTGAACCACCCCGGGATGAATCACACTTGATCAATGTGGATATTGCTTTTGATGTGGTGTTTGATTTGGTTCAAGAGGATTTTGTGCAGGATCTTTGCATCTATGTTTATCAAGGAAGTTGGCCCGTAGTTTTTTCTTGTGGCATCTCTACCTGGTTTCAGATTTAGGATGATACTAGCTTCATAGAAGAAGTTGGGTAGCTTTCCCTGTTCTCCAATTTTATGGCAGAGTTTGAGGAAGATTGGTTTGAGTTCTTCCATGAAGGTTTGATAGAATTCAGCTGAGAAGCAATCTGGTCCTGGACTCTTCTTTTTGGGGAAGATTTTATTACTTTTTCAATCTCAATGAGTGTGATAGTTTTGTTTAGAAAATTAATCTGCTGTGCATTTAGCTTTGATAAATATTAGGTGTCCAGGAACTTATCCATCTCCTCATTATCCAGTTTAAGTACAAGTTTTTGAACAAAGTCCTGATGATTCTCCAAATTTCACTTATGTCTGTTGTGATCTCTCCTTTTTCATTTCAAATTTTGTTAATTTGAAGCATCTCTCTCTCTCTCTTTTTTTTTTTTTTTTTGCTTTATCAAATTGGATAGCAGAGTGTCAAACTTATTTCTTTAAAGAACCAAATTGTTTTCTTAGTTCCCAATTCACTAATTTCTGCTCTGATCTTAATAATTTCTTTCCTTCTGAAGCTTTTTTGGGTTGTAATTTTCTTGCTTTTCCACTGCCTTTAGGTGGATGATTAGGTTCTTGTTTTGGGGTCTCTCTGACTTTGTTATGAAGGCATTGAGTGCTATGAATTTTCTCCTGAGGATCACCTTCATTATGTCCAATAAGTTTTGGTGCCATGTGTTCTCATAATCATTCAACTCTAGAAATTTTTCAATTCTATTTTTATTTTGTCCACAATCTGTTTATTGTTTAAAAGTGTGCTGTTCAGTATATGCTTGTATAGTATGTTTCTATGATTTTTTGAATTTCTCTGGCATCTGTTGTGATGTTACTTTTTCATCTCTATTTTTATTAATTTGTGTTTCTTCTCTCTTTCTTTTGGTTAATTTGCTAAGGGTTTATCAATCTTTTTTATCCTTTCAAAGAACCAACTCTTTGTTTCTTTGGATTTTTTTTTCTTGTTTTTTTTTTTTTTTTTTGGTTTGTTTCTTTCTAGTTCATTAATTTCTGCCCTATTCTTTATTGTTTCTTCCCATCTACTGATTTTTGGTTTGCCTTGTTCTTTTTCCAAGGCTTTAGGGTGAAGCATTAGGTTGTTTACTTGTGACCTTTATAATTTCTTAATATAGGCATTTAAAAGTATAAATTTAACTCGTAGGACTGCCTTCATTGTGTCCCAGAAATTTGGTATGTGTGTTCTCATTATTGTTTGACTCTATAAACATTTTGATTTCCTTCCTGAGTTCTTCATTGACCCATTCAACATTTTTGTCGTGTGTTGTTTAATTTCCATGATTTTGTGTATGTCCTATAGACTTTCTTGCTATTGATCTTTAGTTTGAATCCATTGTGGTCAGATAAAATGCAAGGAAATGTTTCAATTTTCTTGTATTTGTTAACATTTGCTTTGTGTCCTGATATATGGTCTATTTTAGAGAATGATCCATGTGCTGCTAAAAAGAATGTGTATTCTGCAGCATTTGGAAGAAATGTCCTGTATATATCTGTTAGGTCCATTCCTTCTATGACCTCATTTAATCCCAATGCCTCTCTGTTTATTTTTTCCTGGGATGACCTGTCAATTGATGAGAGTGGGGTGTTGAAGTCATCCACTAACACTGTGTTTGGTGTTACGTGTGACCATAGTTTTAATAGTATTTGTTTGATAAAGTTGGGAGCTCCCATGTTAGGTGCATAAACTTCAAACAGGGGATGTCACAAGCTCTAAGGGTGTAACATCTGCTGATTTCTGGATAAATGTGTATACTATACTTATCAAACTGCCCAGTAAGCACTTGTCTTAATATTCATATCTGTATTTTAATGCTATTCTCACTTTGGGTAAAGAACATTCTCTTGTCAGATGGCAGTGACCTTGGGATGACTCAAAATGTATCGTGGAGCTGGAAAGAAGTGACTGGAGTACTGAGCAATATCTTGATCACACCTTCCAAGGCTCAGGGTCTAATGCAGAAGAGGTGGCAGAAAGAATGTCAAAGCCAAAGGAAGGGTAGGACTCTTTACCACATGCTCCTTCCATACATAAAATTGGCTGGATACCCATGACTTCATAGTGGCTGGCACTACCTACACAAGACCATCATAAGAGGAGGAAAAGATCATGACATCAAAATAAAAGAGAGACTGTTTGAGATGGGGAGGGGATATGATGTAGAATGGAATTTCAAAGGGGAAAGTTGGGGGAGGGAGGGTATTACTAGGGGTATTTTTTATAATTATGGAAAATGTTAATAAAAATTGAGTAGAAAATAAAAGATAAAAATAAAAATAAAAAATAAATGTGTGCTGTTCAGTTTCTGGGCACCGATGAAAATCTTGATGGGTCTTTTGTTGTTAATTTCTAGCATTACAGCATTGTGATCTGATATCATGCAAGGAATTATGCCAATCTTCCTAAATATATGGAGGCAGGCTTTGTGACCCACTATAGGATCTATTTTAGAGAATGTTTCATGGGCTGCTAAGAAGAATGTGTAGTCTGTGGATTTGGGATGGGATGTTCTGTAGCTGTCCGTTAGGTCTAATTGATCTATGGTTTTGTTGAGCTCTCTTACTTCCCTGTTGAAATTCTGTTTGGATGATCTGTCTATTACTGATAATGGTGTGTTGAAGTCCCCAACTGTGATGGTGTTTGTGGTTATTTCTGTTTATTGTCAAACAGCTTTTGCTCTATGAATTATGTTGCACCTGTGTTTGGTGCATACAGATTTATGATTGTAATATCCTCTTGATGGATCATTCCCTTGATCAGTAGGAATGGCCTTCTTTGCCTTTTTTTGATTATTTTTGGTTTGAAATCTATTTTATCTGATATTAATAT
The DNA here is from genome assembly GCF_020740685.1 of Jaculus jaculus. Classification (NCBI taxonomy): domain Eukaryota; kingdom Metazoa; phylum Chordata; class Mammalia; order Rodentia; family Dipodidae; genus Jaculus; species Jaculus jaculus. The sequence continues at coordinate 4,711,124 of NC_059126.1, forward strand.
ACCTATTCCTGCTTGTTTCTTATTCGTGTTTGCTTGGAATATTGCTTTCCACACTTTCACCCTGAAGAGGTTTCTGTCTTTAGTGGTGAGGTGGTTTTCTTGAACACAACAAATTGAGGGGCCTAATGTTCTGACCCATCCTGTTAGCTTGTGTCCCTTGGTGGGTGAATTAAGGCCATTAACATTTAGGGTAATGAGTGTCAGATTTGATTTGATCCCTGCCATATTGTGTTGGTGTATGTGGTTTGGTGTTTCCATGGACTTTGAAGTTTTTTTGTGCCTTCTCTGGGTTTGGTTATTGTGATCTGCTTCTTGTAGGCATTTGAGTTTGATTATTTGATTCTTCTCTGTGGGCACTTTTCCCAAACACTCTCTGTAGGCTTGGATTTGTGTTCATATAATTTTAAAGCTGAGTTTAGTCATAGAAAGTTTTTCTGTCACCATCTATTATGAGGGATACTTTTTCTGGGTAGAGTAGTTTGGGATGGAAGTCATAGGTTCTTACTTTGCAGTGTTTCATTCCTGCCTTTCTAGCTTTCAGGGTTTCCATTGAGAAGTCTGAAGTAATTCTAATGGGATTGCCTTTAAAAGTGATGTGCTGTTTTTCCCTAGCTGTTTTTAGGATTTTTCTCTTTGGTGTCAATGTTTAGAATCTTGAAGAGATTCTCCTTTGGTCCAATCTGTTTCTCCAGTGTGTATTGTTTAATGTATCATTTATTTATTTGTACATTGTCTACAAACAAACACTACATGCAACAATGTGTTTTGGGAATTGAAACCAGTGTGGCAATTTTCACAAGCAAATGCCATTAGTGACTGAGCTATCTTTTCAGCCCTCAAATGTGCATTTTGGGGCCCCTCTGTCAAAAATTGGATGCTGCTGCAGGATCACATTTGGGACTTTATCGAGTTCTTTTGATCTACACGTTCATTTTTCTGCTAGCACATTGGTGTTCTTATAACTGTTTTTTGAGGCAATAATGAAGGCCATTTGTTCCCTGATTTCTCCCTCAGCTTGTTGTTGGTATATATGAAGGCTATTCTTTTTTTTTACATTAATTTTCCCTTTTTTATGTTAAGTGGAATCTTTGTATGGGAACATCATGAGTAGATAATGTTTCCCTCCTCACTGGCCACTGAGGGTCCTTCTCAGTGGGATTTCACTGAGGGTCCACTGATGGTCTTCCCAGTGGGATTGCTGGTATTCACTATAGGGTGAAAATAACACTTACTGTGTGAAGGGGTAATGTCTCTGGATATTCCCTCCCTCTCTGTGGATCTTACAGTCTTCCTACCCCCTCCTCCACAAAACTGTTTCAGCTGTGGTGGGTGTGTTTGAAGTCTACTTTAGTGTTGAGCTCTCAGCAGCTTCACAATTTCTGCTTTGGTACATTTTGAGTATATTCAGTGTCTGTCCCCTTCACCCAGGAACAGGGTGCCAGGCTCTCTGTGAAAGCAGCCCTCTTGTTCATCTTGACAATTCCTTTGTGGTTTCACCTGGGCCCTAGCTGACATGTCACTCCTTCCAGGAAGTTAGCTATGTTTTCTAATCTTATTGGAAGACTTTGGTTGTCCCCTGTTTTCATTGTTTTTTAAAAAAGGAAAAATAGATTCTCTAATGGTGTGTGAGGTCAGCATAGGCTAAAGAGGATAAACATTGTTAATTTAGAGATTTTTATGGGTGTAAATGGCAAAATCTAGTGGGAGCTTATCATTGGTGTCAATAATCTTTGTCTACATAAGATTCTGACTTGGTTCCCAATTCCAGCTATGGGTTCCTTTCCACAGAATGGGCCTCTTGGCCAATCAGAGAGCTACTGGTTACCCTCCTACTTCATTTTTATTTCATTTCAGTAAATTTTAAATTTCATTTTATTTCATTAAAGTTGTCTGTGCTCACAATTCATTCCTTTGGTCTTTCATGAAGTCTTAAAGATTTTCGTATTCTGTTTATATGGTTTTATTAATTTAAATCTCTCCTTTACTCTATGTCTATCTTTGGATGAGACATGTCCTCTCTTTAATGTTATTTATGTTTTTGCATTGGGATAGTCTGGCTGCTGGCAGATGGTTGAAAAAGCTTTTTAATTTTTCATCTCTCTTCATTCAGGGGCTGTGTTTGAAATGTTTAGAAGGGACTAGGTATAGTAGATTTGAAGTGGTATTTTCCTCTGTTTTACTGGTATGCAGGGCATTACTCCTATCCAAAGAGTAGAATACTGTGTGCAGTGACAGACAGCATTCAGGGGTAGACCCACTGTGAAAACAGAGTTTTAGTTAAAAATAGAACAATCACTTCCTAAACATAAAACCATAAACCAGTAATTTAAAAAATTAGTTTTTAATTTTCATTTTGTTTATTTATTTGAGAGAGAGAAAGAAAGGGCACAGAGAGTGGGCGGGAGAGAGAGAGCGTGAGCTCATGTGCCAGGTCCTCTAGCCATGGCAAACAAATTCCAAATGCATGTGCCACCATACTGTGCATCTGGCTTAACTGGACATTGGGGAACACAACTTGGCTCCTTAGGTTTCATGGACAGGTGGCTTATCCACTGAACAAACTCTTAGCCCCAAACCAGTGATTTTAGAGTATTATTTTGGATTAATATGCTATTCATTTTTTTGTAAGAGTGGAAATTAAAAAAAAATAAGGCTAGTAAATACATTGGGTTGATAGAAAGTAGAACAGTAGATCATGAATGGTGGGGGGAAACTGCAGAGGTAAAATATGAGGGTGGGAAATGATGGAGTTTTGGCTTAAAGCAGACTGCAAAGAGAGATGTAGAAAGAAGCAGAGAGAGAGAGAGGGAGAGGAAGAGGGGAATGGGTATGCTACAGCATCCAGCCACAGCAAACAACTCCAGAGGTGTGTGCTCCCTTATACATCTGGCTTATGTGGATCCTTGAGAATTGAACTGGGTTCCTTTGCCTTTGCAGGCAAATGCATTAACCACTATAGCATCTCTCCAGCCCTCCAGTTCTTCTTTCAGCTAACTAAAGATATATAATTCTTTCTGATATAGGCTTTTTCTAACTCTTTTATGGAGATGTTTGCATCTTAATTATACTCTATTTATATATAATACTGTAAGAGTTTTTAATCTTTGGACAGTAGCTGAAGCTACTCAACTTTTATAAGAGATTCTATTTCTCACAAATGTGAGTTATGCAATCATTGGATACAAAGCATCATATAAACCTTTGTGATAATACAAGATAGTCTGCTTGATCTATCTTCTCGTTATACAAAAGAGGTTAAAATACTTTTTGCTTTGCCTATGAAATTTTCATGTATTTTTTAGAATTATGTTGAGTTTTTGCTTTGCATGTTTTGAATCTGTCCTTTTATCACCATATACATAAAAATTAGATCTGTTTGTTAAAGTCAAGCTCTTACGGTTATGAATCTTTCATATTCTAGATTGACTCTTGCCTTACGTTATTGACTTTCCATTGATTGGTATTTTTGTAATATATATTGTATGCATATACAGTTTAAACTTCTCTGCATGTTTATGTTGTAGGCATAAATTATATTAATTAATTTTCAATTTTAATGTGTAAATAATGTTTTACTGTAGATTTTCACTTACTTACATATTACTATTTACTGCTCCACTCAAAGTTAATCTTGAGATATATCAGTAAGAGAAATAGTCCTACTGTGTAATCTTGCACAAAATATTCGAAGACAAAATGGAGAAAAACGTGTGTGTGTGTGAGTGTGAGTGTGAGTGAGTGTCCATATGTGTATTTCTTTATCACTAGTAGCAACTGCCTAAGCTAGTAGGTTAGAACTCAGAAAGTATAAGACCAGAAATCCAAGAAATAGATGTCTGTGGAGGACAGCTGGGAAAGGACACCTGGGAACAAGCAAAAACTGTAAACATTCTTACACTGTATGTCAGTTCAGCAGGAAGGTCCTCCAACAGAAATGTCAGTAAACAATCAAATGAGTGAACCCACCTGGCCAGTTGGTGTCACTCAGCAGCTTTCACCCCTGTCCAGCATCAAAACAAGACTGAACAGGGTGAGACAATTGTGGGCATTAGCCTGAAAGCAATAACAGACAAAATAGTGGCTCCAAATCATGAAGTATTATTTGACCCAGAATACTTTGATGACTGCCACTATCTGATGCAAAACTTCTCAGATAAGAAGACTAAGGCTGAACTCAAAATATAATTTTGTGCTTTACAGTAGGGAAAGTCATTTGTTAGAAGTGGATCTGATGCCATTGTGCACCATCTATCTTGTAGAAGCCAAAATTCATATATGTTGGAAATGACTTATGTTCAAGGCATATATTTTTATTTCTTGTCCACAGAGAGCTCACTGATACCACTAAACTATGTCATATCAGTATGTTCAGCCTCCTACCATTAGCACACAAATCCATTTTGCAGCCAAACAAATTCCAGGGATAAGTACATGACAATCCATCTCATGACACCATACATGGCGCAAATGCTGCTAGGAGGCAGAGTAAAGGAATGGTCTTTTGAAAGTATATGTGATACACTGGCAACAGCTGACACTGAGGTTGAGATGGTATTCTGCAGAAAGGAGGACCCAACTAGGTGAAGGACAATCACACAACATTATCCCCAGAGAATAGAACATATATATGTATCTACACATACACACAACACATAAAATACTGCAAGAGCAATGTAGTGATCTTACATCATCATTGCCAGGAAGACACATGGGGCATATGTATCTCATATCTCTTTGTATGTTTAAAGATCCTGTGGCAGTTTAAACGTAAAATGTCCACCATAGCCTCCTGTGTTTCCATACTTTGTTGGGCCCTAAAAGGCCCAGGCATGAGGCCTAGTGGAACTTCCTGAGCCTAGTTAAAGTTTGGCGACCTGTCTCTGGCCAGCTATGATTTAGCAAGATGCCTAATGGCTTCTGGCCTGTTACCTCTGTATGGAAATTGTAATTACCATTTCAATAGTTAAACTTTACTATTGGCCCTTACCTCTTCTCCCATCCTAAAATCCCCGCCTTCGCCCCCGACATGATTTAGGCAACTGCTCAGAGCAATAAAGCGAGTAGTTTCTTCATGGAAAAGACTCCCGACTCTGGGTCGTCCGATGCTCATCATCCCCTCAACCCCTAGGGAGGAACCAACAGGCCTGATCCAACCCTCAGCACTACCTGAGTGGAAAGGAGCCCCACAATACTTAATCTGTACTTGGGGGAGGTTGTAGTGCCTTTAGAAGATGGAGCTTTGATGGACTGTGTGTCACTGGGAACAAGCCTTGGGATGTGTAATAGTCCAGCCCAAGAGCAACACTCAACTCACTCTTGCTAGCTCCTCAGGGCTGATGTGAAGATGTGCTGCCAAGATGTCCATTCATGTCATGCTTTCCCTGCCATGATGAAACTTCCCCTCAAAATTTATGCCAATGTAAACTCTTTCTTTCTATAAATTGCTTATAGTCTAGTGTATCACCCCAGCAAAGACAATGTAATTGATACAGACAATTTGGTGATAAACATTGAACTATTATTTGAAAAAACTAGTATGTTAAAAGGATACTGTCTCAGAGTTTAAAGAAAGAAGATGCATAAAGAGAAGAAAATTAATGAGGCATGATTGTGGAAACCTTTAATCCCAGCAGTGGAGAGGCAGACAAAGGAGGATCATTGTAAGTTTAAGGCCAGTCTGGGACTATGGAGAAAATTCCAGATCAGCCTAGGCTAATAAGGCCCTACCTATAAAAGAGAGGGAAAGAACAGAGAAATTTTATATAAAGAAGAAAAATAAGATAGTTTTGAAATAGGCTGCTCAAATAATAGCCCATGGATTTTGTCATTTGTTTTGTTTTGCTTTGTTTTTGTCAAGTAGACTGGGCATGAAGTGCAACATGAAATAGAATTAGAAATGGTGGGACTGATTTTCAGAAGCAGATGGCAACTGAGCTAAATTTTAGGCAAGAATGTACTTAACTAAAGCCCTGCGATAGAAGTCATTTCTGGAAAAGGCAGAGACACTTTTGTGTGGGAAAGAAAATGGAGAGATTTGAGTAATTGCCCAGCCAGGCAGACAGAAGACAAGGCAGAAGCTTTGGTGCAAGGATACCTGGGGAAACAGGATGTCATAAAGCATTTGTTCAGGAGGTGTGGGTCATCTGATAGGAACTCAATAAACAGCAGGTGAGAGAAGGAATGAGACAGACAAGAAAACAAAGCCATCCATAAGTGACCAGAGCAGGTATAGGCCTGTTGGGTAAGAATAATCCCCGGTGGAAAAACTAGGCTTCACTTTTCTCCAGTTCAATGAAAGTATAATATGCTATGAGATTTATACCCCCTAGAATAGAAACCTCTTAACATAATGTCCTGGAGGTCAGAGCCTTTGGCTAATTTACACATTGCTTTAATTTGTTCATAGATTTCAGGAAATAATTACTGAATGTCCATCTTCAGCCCCCCCAATGCCCACATCACTGAGGTCACTATGCTTAACTTTTGATTGTATTAATTACAAATCATCTGAACAGACACATCTCAGAAGAATAAGTAAAACTAGACAACAAATGCACGAAAAACTGCCCAATGTCTTTAGCCACCAGGAATATGCAAATACAACTGATAGTGAGGGTCTGTCTCAACCAGGTTATAATGGCTATCATCATAGAAAAAGAAAATAAAGTAACGAGTGCTAGTGAAGTTGTAGAGGAAAGGGAACCGTTTTGCACTGTTGGTATGAATATAACTTAGCCTATCCACTATTGAAATCACTATGGGGTTTCCTTATAATATTAAAATATCACTATCCCATCATTCAGCTATACAACACTTGGGTATATATCAAGAAAAATAAGAAAATATAAAAGACCACCCTGTTATAGCTGTCGCATTGTTAACTCTAGGATTAAACACCTAATCAGAAGCAGTTAATGGAAGGAAAAGGGTTTAATTTTTGCTGTTTGAAGGGAGGATGACTTTCACCATGGCAGAGAAGACAGCTCTGAGCATCATATCTTGTCACATGTCACATCCACTGCGAGGAAGAAGCATGCTAGCACTGGCAAGAGGGATAGGTTGTAATATACCAAGGCTTCCCCCCAGTGACACACTTCCTCCAGCAAGACTCCATTTCCCAAAGGCATGGACTATGAGGCTTCATCACAAACACATGAGACCATGGGGAATAATTCATATGCAAACCACCACACCTACTCTCCAAGGTTTACTGTGGTACTGTTCACAACAAGCCACAATAGCCTTGGTGCCTGAGAAAGGATTAACTGATAAAGAAAATACACATAATGAAGTATTAGTCATCCACAAAAAACTATGAAATTGTATCATCTTCAGTAAAAACTAGGTAACACCAGAAGTAATCATGATAAGCAAAATAAGCCAGACACATAAAGATAATTATCACAGCGTTTTTATTCATATGTGGAAATTTTATAAGTGTGAACGCAAAACCAGGAAGAAAAAGAATTATGAGAGATGGGAAAGGGCGCTGGAAGTGGGAGGGAGTTTTTGAAGAGACAGAAGGGAGGATGTCCCATGAAATGCCAATAACGTATATGTGGGTATTGAAATATCACAGAGAAACCGACAACCAAGTATAGTTTGTTAACAAATATCAAAAATTATAACAACTGGAAAGGTTGGCACATAATAGGTTATTAAACTGAATTTAGCATATTAGAAACAGTATAAAGCTGGGCATGGTGGCACATTCTTTTAATCCCACCACTTGGAAGGAAGAGATAGAAATACTACCATGAGTTCGAGGTTCAAGGTCATCCTGAGACTACATAATGACCCTCAGGTCAGCCAGAGCTACAGCAAGACCCTACCTAAAAGAAAGGAAGGAAGGAAGGAAGAAAGGAAGGAAGGAAGGAAGGAAGGAAGGAAGGAAGGAAGGAAGGAAGGAAGGAAAGAAACAAGCAAACAAATAAACAAAGAAGGAAGGAAGGGAAGAAGGAAGGAAAGAGAGTGCTAGTAGTAATAATTTATTAATGATTCTCAGTATAACAATTTTGCCTATTTTTCAAGAAAGAAAATAAGAAAAGAGTAAGTTCTACCTAAGACAAGGTGAAAAGAAGGAATGGTATTAGTAAACATCAGAGAACAAGATGGAAATTGACTCAGCTCTGTTCATCTTCAGAGAATGTATTACTATTATTATTGTTGTTATTATTATTATTACTATTATTAATTAGTTTTGTGCTCAGTGAATTCAGTCAAGTTGGTAGCATTGTTAGCCTCCTCCCTATCCTCTCCCTTCCCGATGGCCCTCCTCAATGAGGTATATAGGTCATGAATTGTGGGGTTAGCCCTCAGTTGTGGGCAGGAGAAAATGTCTACGTGTATCGTGATCCAACATGTTGCTTGTATCACCAGATATTAGTTTCAGTTGGGGCTCTTTTGAGGTATGATAGTATGATTCTCTCCTTAGGATCTGTGTCTAACTGAGAAAAGAGAAGCAGATTCTCCAATGGAGAGTAAAGTTAGCACCAGATAAATTGAATAAACATTACTTTCTTAGAGAGTAATTAATAATTCTAGGCCCTCTTGGAGCATATGATTGTTGGTAGCTTGATAATGAGAGCAGGCTCATTTTTGGATCTGGTTCTGATGTGTTTCCTAGCTCTAGCTTTGATCAGTTAGACAAATCAAAAGCAGTTTTTTTCTCACCATGCATGTGAGCCACTATTGCACTTGTGTGAGCATCACAACAGGTTATTTGCTGCTAAATAGGTTAGATCATGAGTTTCTTAGACAGATATTGGTCATTTACCCACAATTGCCCATGTAGCACCTTCTGGCACTAGATGCACTACTTGTCTGTGGCCTGACTGCTTGAAGCTTGCAGCCACATCACTCCATTTCATGGTTCAACTACATATTGTATCTTCAGCAGTAGGGTCTTACCACTAACCTTTGGTGGGTCATCAAGTACCCAGACAGAAATCTGTCATTCTTTTAGGAAACCTTGTAGGTCTCTCTGATAGAAAGCTCATTGTGAATGATATCCACCTGCTGCTGCTGGGAGTTAAAGGTCAGTGCCCATGAAGAGAAGGAAGAAGAAGATAAGTAATATAGAAGAGTTACAGAGAAGAGAGGGAGGGAGGGAGAGAGGGAGAGAGAGAGAGAAGGAAGAGGAGGAGGAGGAGGAGGAGGGAGAGGAGGAGGAAAAGAAAGTTATTATTAAGGTCAGTCTTCATCATACCCTCTTCAGGGCCTTGTGACTCAGTGTTCCCTCTAAGTAGCTCTTGAAAGTTCAACCATTTCATCTGCCTTTTAGGATGTAGAATTTATGGTACCATTGCCATTTGTGTCCCTCATCCTCTCCTTTGGCCTACCCTACTTCCCCCACCCTTTTGTCTGGTCCTGGAGATGCTTTCTGGGTATGTCGGCAACTTGGGTAGATTCAGGTTATGTGCTATAGATAAGTGAGACTATGTGGACCTTACATTTCTGTGATTGGGTGAGTTCACTGAGAATGATCTTTTCCATGTTTAACCACCATTTTTCTTCAAATATCATAGTCGTTTTTTCTTACTTATATGAAGAATTTCTTCATATAGCATATAGCACATCTTAGTTACCCATTCATCAAGTGATGCACATCCTGGTTGATTCCAGCTTCTAGCTATTATGAATTGAGCTGCTGGTTGAGAATCTCTCTGGACTGAGGCTTGGAAGATTTAGGGTACATGCTCAGTAAAGGAAAAACTGGGTCTGTTGGTACCTATCTAGTCAGCTTTTTTAGAAGTCTCCATATAGCATTGCAAAGTGGTTGCACCTTTTTACATTTTCACCAACAGTGGATGAGGGTTCCTGTTTCTCCACATCTGTGACAGCATTAATTTTCATTTGATTTTTGAATGTTTGCTATCCTTACATGGGTAAGGTGGAATCTCATAGATAATTTCATTTGCATTTCCCTGATGATTAGGAATGATGAACATTTTCTTAACTGTTGTTTGCCATTTGTATTTCTTCCTCTGTGAACTCCCTTTCCATTTCTTTGCCAAATATTGTGAGTTTGACTTTTTATTGTTTAGGTTTTTGAGTTCTTTGTAGATTTTAGAGTTTGGCCTCTGGCACTTGGATATTCAGAAATATTTTCTCCATTTCTGTTGGTAATATCAACAAAACCATGGATCATTTAGACATTTAGGTCTACAGAACACTCCAAGCAAACTCCACAGACCACACATTCTTCTCAGCAGCCATGGAACATTCTCTAAAACAGATCATATCCTAAGTCTGAAAACCTGCATCCATATATTTAGGAAGATTGACATAATTCCCTGCATGATATCAGATCACAATGCCGTACTGCTAGAAATGAACAACAAAGGACCCACCAAGAATCCCACTGGCTCCTTGAAACTGAACAGCACACTTTTAAACAGTAAATGGGTAGTAGATGCAATTTAAAAAAAAATGAAACTGTGAAATTTCTAGAGTTGAATGACAATGAGAACACATGGTATCAAAACTTATCGGATGCAATAAAGGTGGTCCTCAGGGGAAAATTCATAGTACTAAATGCCTTCATAACAAAGACAGAGAGATCCCAAATCAATAATCTAACCATCCACTCAAAGGCACTGGAAAAGCAAGAAGAATCCAACCCAAAAACTACAGAAAGAAAGAAATAATTAAAATCAGAGCAGTAACTAATGAATTGGAAACTAAGAAAACAATTAAGAAAAATCTTTGGGTGAACTGGCCATTCAGCTGCAACTGAGAGATACAACCTTTGATGTTGGTCCACCTGACCTCCGTTGGGGCAACAGAGAGTTCGTAGACTCTTTAGAAGGGGCCCTAGTGCTCTAGGAGTGTCCTATTTTTCAAAGTTTGCCTTAACTAATTGGCACACTACCTGGTGTTGCGGAGTATAAGAAATGCAGGAAAGTGAAGGGTCATTGAGTTTGCAACACAGTCTTGTGTTTTGGAAATGGCCATGGGCAGTGTGGAGCAGGTTTGGTGTTTGCCTGCATAGAGACCCAATGGGGCCATGAGGATGAGCCATGGGTTGCAGTGGAGACCCACTGGAGGTGCCAGGGCCAAAACACGGCTGCTAAGAAAGCTGCCTGTCCTGATGAAGATTTACAGGACTGTGGGTAGCTTATCTGGGCAGAGTTGGAACTACAGAGACTTGTTGCTGGCTAGAATTATCAGACTTGGAAACTTGTTACTGGTACAGTTGTTGGACTTGAAGGTACAGAGCTTGGTGTTTTCCCTGTTTAAATCATATATTGCTTGAGTATTTGTTTGCTATGACCAATACCATCTTTTGCAGTGTGAATGCTTATTCTGTGCCATTGCAGGTGGGATTTTTGTTATTGTTTTGGTATTATGGATCATTTAAACATCTTGTACTATGGGGATGCTTGAACATCATTGGGATTGATAAAAAAAACTATGGGACTTTTAAAGTTGGACTGAATGCATTGTATTTTACATAATGTATGGATATCAGTTTATGGGGGCCAGGGGAAGAATATGGTGGGTAGATTCAGATGTCCCCCATAAACTTAGGTGTTCTGGAGGTTAGTTTCCCTAGCTGTTGGTAATTGGAAAGCAAAGCCTCCTGGAGGAGTCCATATTTGGGGACAGGCTTATGAGTGTTATAGCCAGTTTCCCCTTGCCAGTGTTTGGCACAGTGTCCTCTTGCTATTGTCCACCTTATGTTGTCCAGGGGGTGATATCCACCCTCTGCTCATGCCATCATTTTCCCCTGCTATTGTGGAGCTTCCCCTCAATGCTGTATGCACAAATAAACCTCTTTTTCTCAGAAACTGCTGTTGGTTGGGTGATTTCTACCAGCAATGCAAACCTGACTGCAACAATTTGTGGTAAAATTCTACACAGCAGTAAGAAAAAATGACACAATGAAAATTGAAGAAAAATGTTTGAAAATGGAACAGACTATTCTCAGTGAACTTCCCTAATCACAGAAAGATAAATACCACATAGTGTCACTCACATATAGCACCTAACCTGAATCTACCCAAGATGCTGGCATACCCAGCAAGTAACTCAAGGACTGGACAATTGGGTGGGTGGGGAGGGATGGTCGTGCAAGGGAAGGAGTGTGAGACTCATAACTGATCCCAAATTGCAAAGCTACCATAAAATTCTACATCCTAAAAGACAGACCAAATGGTTGAACCTTCACTAGGCCCTTAGAGGGAACACCTGAGTCACAAGGCCAGAAGGAGGGTAAGATGAAGATTGTCTCTCTCTTGCACTCTCTCTCCCTCCCTCTTCTCTCTAACTCTTATGTATTACTTCCTCCCCTTTGTGGGCACTGACCTGTATCTCCCAGTAGCAGCAGGTGGATATCATCCACAGTGAGCTTCTGATCAGACAGACCTACAAGGTTTCCTAAAGGAATAAAAGACTTCTGTCAGAGTACTTGATGACCCACCAAAGGTTAGTGGTAAGACTTTACTGCTGAAGACACTATATACAGTTGACACAAGAAATGTAGTGGCATGGCTAGAAGCTGGAAGCAAGTTAGTCCCAAGATAGTTAGTGTGTCTAGTGCCAGAAGGTGCTACATGGGCGACTGGGGGAAAATGACCACTATCTGTGCAAGCAACTCATAGTCTAATCTACTTAGCAGCAAATAACCTGTATGATGCTCACACAAGTGCAATAGTGGCACATAGCCATGGTATGATAAAAACTGCTCTTGATTTGGCTATGTGATCCACTAAGTGGAACTGAACCAATAGCTGGAGCTGGGAAACAATTCAGAACAAGATCCAAAAATGAGCCTGCTCTCCCTTATCAAGCTACCACCAATTGTGGGCTACAAGAGGGCCTACAACTATTAAATTCTCTCTAAAAGAATACTAGCTATTCCTTGTGTCTGGCGTTAATTTTACTCTCCCAGAGAATCTGTTTCTCTCTCTCTCTTTTCTGATAGACACAAATCCTAAGGAGAGAACCACACCATCGTACCTGAAAAAGGCCCTCTCTCTAGGCTGACCTGAAACTCATTCCGTAATCCTAGGCTGGTCCCCTCATTCTGTAGCAGTGAGCCTGCTACATCTGCGTTCCGAGTGCTGGAATTAATAGTATGAGCTACCATGCCTGACTTTTATTTTTTCAAAAATTACTTTACTTATTTTATTTAATTGAGAGGAAGAAAGACATAAAGAATGAGTGTGTTGGGGCCTTGAGTCACTGCAAACAAACTCCAGACACCTGTGCCACCTTATGCATCTGGGTCTTGTGGGTCCTGGGAAATCTAATCTGGGTCTTTGCAGGCTTTGCAGGCAAGTGCTTCAACTGCTAAGCCATTTCTCCAGCCCTGTATCCCTTTCTTTCTTTTTCTTTTTCTTTTTCTCTTTCTTTCTTTCTTTCTTTCTTTCTTTCTTTCTTTCTTTTTTTTTTTTTTTTTGAGGTAAGGCCAAGAAAATGGACTTTTTTTTTTTAATGAGAAAGAGCAACAATGGGTGCAAGAGTGTGAGAGAGAAAGAACTGGTGTGAAAGAGCCTCCAGGCACTGCAATGAAACTCCAGACAAGTGTGCCAGGTATTGCACATATGCCACAAGGCTTCTGGCTTATGTGGTACCTGGAGAATCAAAATGAGTACTTAAAACTTGGAGTCAAGTGTTTTAACTGATTAGCCATCTCTCCAGCCCATTTATTTCATTCTTAATGTACTGAATATTTTTGTGACATTTAAGAAGTTCTCAACTTATCTATAGAGCATTGAGGTTACTTCATAGGACTGAGTAGCAACAGATTTACAGAGCATATCCACATGGAGAGAAAGACAACAGTGGTCTCTTAAATCATACACTATAGATACCTTAGATTACTAAATGTTAAATTTTTCACAGTGAGCTCAGAATAACTTTGTAACTTGCATAGTAAGCAAAATCTAAATGCAGTGCAGATATTTTTATTTCAGACACTACAAAACTAGTGTCAAAGAATTATCAGTGTCAGCAGACATTTGAGATATGTGTTGAGATAGATAAAATATAGATATCAGAATATCTGTAGAATACAAGGCAGGAGGAAGAACAGTGTTAGAAGGCAGCCCTCTTTACTGAGTGGAAAACACTCCTGAACTAGGCAAACTAAAGTCTTCTTGTAGGGTCCTAGGAGAATATACTTTGTGAATTCTTTATTTTTCTCTTATTTTTATTAACATTTTCCATGATTATAAAAAAATATCCCATGGTAATACCCCCCACCACTCCACTTTCCCCTTTGAAATTCCAGCCTCCATCATATCCCCTCCCCATATCAATGAGTCTCTCTTTTATCTTGATGTCATAATCTTTTCCTTCTCTTATGATGGTGTTGTGTAGGTAGTGTCAGACACTATGAAGTCATGGATATCCAGGCCATTTTATTCTGGAGGAAGCACATTGTAAGGAGTCCTACCCTTCCTTTGGCTCTTACATTCCTTCTGCCACCTCTTCCAAATTAGACCATGAGCCTTGGAAGGTGTGATTGAGATGTTACTAGTACTCCAGTCACTTCTTTCCAGTACCATGATGCCTTCTGAGTCACCCCAAGGTCACTGACAGCTGAAAAGAGAAGATTCTCTACCCAAAGTGAGAGTAGCATTAATATAAGGGTATGAATATTAAGAGAAGTGCTTACTGGGAAGTTTGATTAGGATAGTATATACATTGATCCAGTCATCAGCAAATGTTATACCCCTAGTGCTCATGACTAACCCTGTTCTAAGTTTTCAGTATCAATGATGTATTCCCTCCATGGAGGGCAGTTGGTTTCCACCATGTTAGATGTGCCACTATTGCACTCATTGGCTCATTTGGCCTGGTGGCTTCTGCTGAGTATCTTCACTGTTGATTTCTCTTTCTCCCATTGAACTACAGGTAGAATGGCTTATTCCAGCTTTCTGTCAGCTGATCTACATGGAGGAGGTTATCGGCTCAGTTCTAGCAGGATTTCTCAGTGGCCTTTCAGCCGAGGTATGTGGAGTCCTCAGGAATAAAGTCTTACCATAGATTCCTGGTGGGAAACCAAGGGCCTCAGCAAAGGCCTATAATATTTTCAGGGCATTAGGGACCTACCTGGCCAACAACTCACTGGAAGGTATTCTATCTCTGGCACTGAAAGTTTTCTAGCAATGGCCTGTGGCTCCTGGGTATTCCATTGTCCAAAACCAGAGGATTCCATATGACTTATTTATATCCTCTTAGATTTAGATTAGCCCTCCCTCTACCTTTCTTTTACTCAGCCTCTTCCCCTGACCTCACTTTGGCCTTTTTTACCCCCATTAATCTATTCTTCCTCATACATATATACAATACCAACCTATTAAGTACACTTCTCCCTTCCTTTCTCGTCCCTTTATATGTCTTTTTTAGCTTACTGGCCTCTGCTACTGAGGTTTTTCCTTCTCCAATCATCTGTAGCTAGGTTGAGAAAGAACATGTGGTGCTTGTCTTCCTGGGCCTTCATTACCTCTCTTAGTATAATCCTTTCCAGATTCATCCATTTTCCTGCAAATTCCATAACTTCGTTTTCCTTCATGCTGAGTAGAACTACATTGTATAAATGTGCCATATCTTCATTGTCCACTCATCTGTTTTGGGGCATCTAGGCTGGTTCCATTTCCCAGCTGTTGTGAACTGAGCAGCAATAAACATGGTTGAGAACATACTTCTAAGGAAATGAGATGAGTCCTTAGGATATATGCCTAGCAGTGCTATAGCTGGGTCATATGGTAGATCAATCTTTAGCTGTTTTAGGAACCTCCACACTGATTTCCACAATGACTGGACCAGATTGCATTCCCACCAACAGGGTAGAAGGGTTCCTCTTTTTCCACATCTCTGCCAGCAATCTGATAGGAGTGAGATGGAACCTCAAGGTAGTTTTAATCTGCATTGCCTTGATGACTAGGAATGTAGAACATTTTTTTTAGATGCTTATACTCCATCCATATTTGTTCTTTTGAGAACTCTGTATTTAGCTCCATACCCCATTTTTCATTGGCTTGTTTGATTCCTTATTATTTAACTTTTTGAGTTCTTTGTATATCCGAGATATTAATCCTTTATCAGATATATAGCTGGCAAAGATATTTTCTCTTTCTGTAGGGTACATCTTTGCTTTATTCACAGTGTCCTTTGCTGTACAAAATATTTGTAATTTGGTGAGGTCCCAGTGGTTGATCTGTGGTTTTATTGCCTGAACAATTAGTTATTTTCTGAAAGTCTTTGCCAAGACCAATATATTGAAGGGTTTGCCCTAGTTTTTCCTCTAACAGTTTCAGAGTTTCTGGTCTGATGTTAAGGTCTTTAATCCATTTGGCCTTAATTCTTGTTCATGGAGAGAGAGAAGAATCTATTTTCACCCTTCTACAGATACACATTCAGTTTTCCCAGTGCCGTTTGCTGAAGAGGTTGTCTTTTCTCCAATGAGTATTTTTGGCATTCTCATAGAATATCAGGTTGGTATAGCTACCTAGGACTGTCTTATTTGAGTCCCAGAGATTTTGGTATGTTGTGTTCCCATTATCATTTGCATCCATAAATTTTTTGATTTCCTTATTGACCCATTCATCATTTAGTACTGTATTGTTTAATTTCCATGGTTTTGTGTATGCTTTATAGCCTTTTTTGGTATTGAGTTGTAGTTTGGTTCCATTGTGCAAGTAATTATTTCAATTTTCCTGTATGTTTTAAGATTTGCTTTGTGTCCTAATACATGGTCTATTTTAGAGAATGTTCCATGTGCTGCTGGAAACAATGTATATTCTTCAGCATTTGGATGAAATGTCCTGTATATATCTGATAGGTCCATTCCTTCTGTGACCTCATTTAGTCCAGATGCCTCTCTGTTTATTCTTTCCCTGGATGACCTGTCAATTGATGAGAGTGGGGTGTTGAAGTCACCCAGTATCACTATGTTTGTTGTCATCTGTGACCTTAGTTTTAATAGCATTTCTTTGATAAGTTTGGGGGCCCCTAATATTGGTTCATACATGTTTATGATTGTATGATGTCCTCCTGTTGGAGGGTGCCCTTAATCAATATAAAGTGATCTTTCTTATCTTTTTTGATGAACGTTGAACTGAACTCTACCTTGTCAGATATTAGGATAGCAACCCCTGCTTATTTTGTAGGTCCATTTGCTTAAACCACCATTTCCAACCTTTCACTCTAAGATAGTGTCAATCCTTTGTAGAAAGGTGGGTTTCTTGGAGACAACAAATTGACAGTTCCTGGTTCTTAATCCAGTCTGCAAACCTATGTCTTATGGTTGGGTAATTGAGGCCATTGATATTAAGAAATATTATTGAAATTTGTGCCAATTTTGTAGTTCTTCCCATTTTACCTTTCTCTCCTGTGTTAACTACTGCTTGAGTACTGTTTGTTTTTAACCAGTTCGTTATATGTGTGGTTGTTTTTTTTTTCAGTATTGAGGATTCTTTCAAGTATTTTCTGCAGACCTTGTTCTGTCTTCAAATACTCCTTTTGTCGTTTAATTTCTTTACTTCTCTGCGCATTTGAATGAATGGCTTTGCAGGATAAAGTAACCATGGTTGACAGTTGTTATGTTTCAGAACTTGGAATACATCACTCTACGGCCTTCTAGCTTTTAAACTTTGTGTTGAATAATCTGCTGTAATACTGATAGGCTTGCCTTTGTAGGTAACTTGATTTTTTCTCTGTGACTGCTTTGGTTTGTGTGTTTGGTGGTTTGATTATAATATAGCAAGGAGGGGTTCTTTCTAGGTTTTGTCTGGCTGGTGTTCTAAAGGCTTCCTGTGTCTGCATTGGCACCTCTTTCCCAATTTGTGGGAAGTTTTCTTCTATGATTTTGTTGAAGATACCTACTATGACTTTGGCATGAAATTATTCTCCTACTATGCCCTGGATTCTTATGTTTGATTTTTTCATAGTGTCATGAATATCTTGAAATTCCCAATCATAGTTTTATATTAGTTTGTCTTTCTCTCTGTAAGACTGTATTAGATCTGCCACCTGGTCTTCTACCTTAGATATTTTGTCCTCTCCTTCATCCATTTTACTGGTGAGATTTTCTACAGGGTTTTTTTATTTCATTAACTTTGTTCTTTATTGCTAGTAATTCTAATTGTTTCTTCTTCATTATTTCTATTTCCTTATTTATGTCTAGTATTGAGCTCTTTACTTTATTAATTGGCATCCTGTGTCTTCTTTGCTTCTTTTGATTTCTTCTTTGAGTTTGTTGAACGTATTTACAATCGTTCTTTTAAAATATTTCTCAGGCATTTCCTCTAACTCATTCTCACTGTCATTTCTGATGCATGAATACTTTTGGGTGGGTTTATGTTTTCTTGATTTTTGGTGTTTCTTGTGCTATAATGTATATATTTTTGCATCATGGATTATTTAATGATTGGATTTTCTCATTATCTGGGTATTATTAGATGTATCAGTCAATCTGATGTTATATATCTTCAGAGTAGGAGCTTAAGGTGCTAGGTGTGGCTCTCAAGACTCTCAGAGTATTTACAAAAGTGACTGTAGGTGTTGTGTTTGCCTGCTATGAGAGTATTCAAATAGGTTGAGTGGAACCAAGTACAGATAGTTTCTAAAATTTAACTAAACAATGTACACTTTCAATGAAAAGCAGCACAGGTATTTATCCAATAGTAGGTATTATGACAACCAGATCCTCTGACTATCCTTTAGGCTGTGTGGTGCCTCACCCACTCCCTTAATCCTGACAACAAGGATGTTAAGATTCCTGGTCTCTAGAGGGTTCCAAGTCAGCTTGTGTGTGACCAGGTGAGACCCTTCCCTAATGTACTACAGAAGAGGAAACAAAGCCACTATAAGTCAAGAAGCAACAAATAACAAGTCCAAAATACAGCTTATTTAGGAGTGGAAAATCTGACCATCTATCAGATTTGACATATAATTTATCCTGATATGGAGGGTGCAAATAGAACTGCTGTTTCAGGCCTATATACCAGATTTATTAGGCAGTTACTGACCAGGTGTAATCCCAGTTACCTTTTGGGATGATTGTGATCTCTGATCCTGTTTGAATCCTGCTCTCTGTTCAAGTATGCGTGGCCTTTTCCTTGGACCACTGCTGTGTTCACTGGAGCTGGGCACTGGTGGTGGGGCAGGGGAGGGAGACAATGATGCTCTAGTTCTCTCCCTGTTCCATGTGTTCTTCTACCTTGTGATCTGCTCCTCCATTTTTCACTGTCATTCCCCCTTCACGAATTTTCTACTTTGTGAATTTGTAAAGAGAGATTTCTTTGTTTTTGATAAAAAATGACTAACTAGGGCTGGAGAAAATGGCTTAGTGGTTAAGGCACATACTTGTGAAGCTTAAGGACCCAGGCTCAATTCTCCAGGTCCCACATCAGCCAAATGCACATGGTGGTGCATGCATCTGGTGTTCATTTGCTGTGGCTGGAGACCCTGACACGCCCATTCTCTGTGTGTGTGTCTCTCTCTCCCCCCTCTGTCTTTCTTTCTTTCTTTCTTTCTCTCTCTCTCTCTCTCTCTCTCTCTCTCTCTTTCTTTCTGTCTCTTCCTCTCTGTCTATAGTGAACAACTAAATAAATATATAAATAAGTCTTTAAAAAAGTTCCTTAAAAATGATTAACAAGTCAGAACCATACCCAAACACAAGCCCACTTTACAATATCAAGCTACCATCAATCACGGGGTATAAGAGGGCCTAAACCTATCATACTGTCTATCAAAAAAGTAAGAGTTATCTCAATTTTCCGGATGCTAACTTACTCTCCATTGGAGAATCTGCTTCTCTTTTCCAGATAGATGCAGATCCTAAGAAGAGAGCTGGCGCAACATACCTCAAAAGGGGCCCAACTGAAACTAAGAACAACTGGCGAAACAAGCAAGAGGTGATGTTTTCCTGTGGGATACCAGCACAAAGGGGAAGGAGATTAACGCAGAGAAAAAATCAACTCCTACAAAATCAGAGAGCCAGAGCCTCAGAGGCCCCCAACACCTCAGCACTGAAGCAGACCAAAAATGAACCCAACATGGCTCAGGGAAATATTGTGGAAGAGGGGGCAGAAAAAATGTCAGAGTCACATGTTTGGTCATGATTTGCAGAGACATTTATCATACCAATAACTGGGGACTAACTCCACAATGCACGACCCATTTTCATTAACAAGGAGGGCCTAATGGGAGGGGGTAGATCACAGATGAGCCTAAATAATGGTACCAAACTGCCTGTATTTACTGAAAAGAAAACTAATAAATTAAATTTAAAAAATGATTAACAAATTAGTAAAATCATTGTTCAGGGAAGTTCATATCGACTTCCTTTGACAGCTGAGACATTAATACTAAAATTCAGTAAAAGGCAGTGGACATAGAATAAAAGGAGGTGTATGTTTTATGATATGAATATCACATTTAAGAAAAGTGGAATTTAGAGAAGTGATTTTGGGGGACATATTAAATGAGTGAAGTACACTGTATTAATCATTTTCTGAGTAGGAGCTTAATATTTGCAATATGTGCACATTAAAAAGGAGGTTCTCAGATGAACCTGACTACTTAGACTGTTCAGAGTGCTTCTGTAGTCCCTGTTATAATCCTCTACCCTACTTTACCCCATTCAAACAAGTGGACAAATTCTACTCCTAGAACACCAACCAGTGCTACAACTTCAGTCTTTTCTCCCACACATGAAGAAGTGGCCTTTTACCACCCTTAAGATGACTTAAGTCCCCTTTGCCGTGGTCATAAAATATGAGAATAGCCTTTAGATAGAAAACATCTACCAAAGAAAGTGATTTAATAATTTTCAATATACATTGAGCAATCTCCATGTTCATCATTTCTGCATACTCACTTGCTGTGCCTTTTATGGAACTACTAATTTAAAATCTCTCTTTTTGATCTTTTCTTTTTTTTGCTATATCTTATCCTGTTTATTTTTTATTTTTATATTTTTTGTTATTTGCATTCAATGAATACAGTCAAGTTGGTACCACTGTTAGCCCCTCCATGTCCTACCCCCGCCCCAGCCCCTCCTTGTTGAGGATTATGGATCATGCATTTTTGAGTTAGCCCACAGTTATGGGTAGGAGGAAATGTATCAGTGTATCATGATGCAACATGTGGATCTGCCATTTTTTCCATCCCCTCTTCCACAAAATTTCCCTGAGCCATATTGGCCTCTGCTTCAGTGATGAGGTGTTAGGAGTCTCTATGTCTCATGGATATCTGATTTGGTAGGATTTGATTGTTCTCTGTGCCTTTTGCAGTAGGGTCTTGCAGTAGCCCAGACTGACCTAGAATTTACTCTATGTTATCAGGGTGACTTTGAACTCATATCAATGTTTCTACCTCTTCTTCCCAAGTGCTGAGATCAAAAGTGTGTGCCTCAGCACCAGACCTTTTTATTTTTAAGCTTTTTAAAAGTTTCATATTATAATTTTATTTTATTTTATTTGAAAGAGAGAGATAAAATGGGCATGTCAGGGCTTTCAGACCTGTAAACAAACTGCAGATGCATGTGCCACCTAGTGCATCTTGCTTTTCATAGCAACTGGGCACTCAAATATGGGTCTTAATTCTTCAAAGCCAAGTGTATTAACAGCTAAGTCATCTCTCTAGCTTCTCATGACAGTTCTTACTCTTACTCACTGTGAAATCTTGTAAGCAAGATGCCCCCTCCAGATGGCTCATATGTTGAAGGATTGGTGGGTCCAAGCATCAGGTGGCATTGAGCAAACATAGCCACCTTTGCCTGTCAAATCTGATTCCACTGTATGTGTTCCCTTGACATACTGAGAAATCTTCACCGTGGGCAGTCTGTCCTAAAGTCAACTGGACTTCAACAATGTATGCCACACAAACATAAAGTTCATATTGAGTACAGCCTCAGTGGGAGACCTTAAGAAGCAAGGATGAGCTTATTACTGTTGGGGGAGGGGGAGATTATTGTTGTCTTTTTATTTTTGGTTTTTGACATTTTCATATTCACATAGAATGTATTTTGAACTTATTCCTCCAAATTACCAACCCCTCCCCAGTTTGGATTTTCAAGGTAGGGTCTTGCACTATCCCTGACTGATCTGATAGTATCAGGCTGGCCTTGAAATCATGGCCAACCTCCTACCTCTGCCTGAAAGTGCTGGGTGTAAAAAGTGTGTGCCACCACACCTGGCTTCTTATTATTTTTGGTTCATGATCATGGGTGTGAGGAAGGTGACAGACTGTATGATGGCCAATTTACCAGTGACTATGTTACTGATGTACCAGTCTCCCCTTTCATAGAAATCATCAGATTGCCTGGGATGTGGGAGTGATTGTCTGAGGTATCCTTCTAACCATGGTGAAGTAAATTTACTCTAGAAATCATCACTCTTAACATAGTACAATGGAATAATGGAACCTCTAACCAGACATTTTTTTCTTAACTTTTTTCTCAGCATAAGGCTCAATTCCCAAGAGCCTCCCCATAGCTGAATGGACTAGTTATTGTTACCCAGGAGTGGTGGTGCATGCCTTCAATTTCAGCACTTGAGAAGCTGAGTTAGAAGCGTTGCTGTGAGTTTGAGGCCAACCTGATTACTTAATGAATTCCATGTCAGTCTTCGAAGATCCTTTCTTAAAAACCAAACCAAACAAACAAACAAAAAGATATCACTCAGAGATCTTATGAATTAAAGAGCAAACACCTAGTGTGAAGAAACCAACATCACAAGCTTTAAGCTTTCTGAGATTGCTTTCATGAAGGACCATTGTAATTGTTTTAAATTTGTTTCATTGTTAATTATTTTTGTCTTCTTATGCTGTGCCTCATTGTAGCCCACATTGAGTCAGAACTCGCTGTCTATCCCAGACCAACCACAAACTCACAACTGTATCCTCCTACCTTAGCCTCCCAAGTGAGTGCTGGCAAAGTAGGGCTGTGCCATCAACCCATGCCTCCTGGTAAATTTTAAAGATTTTTTGCATGTTTTTTTTTTTTTTTTTCCTGAGATACCCCTTATCTGAAGGGAATGAGTTTAGTATGTTTTTTCTAAAAAAGAGAAAAATAGTTACAATAATAGGAGAGATAGAGACAAATGAGACAGACAGAGAGAATGGATGTGACAGAACTTAAGGCATGGCAAACAGCCTCTAGAAGCATGGGTCACTTGGTGATCTGGCTTTATTGGGTACTGGGGAATCAAATTGTTAGGCTCTGCAGTAAAGCACCTGAACCATTTATCTCTCTCCCCAGCCTGATTTTATCATGTTTAAGATTATTATAACAAGTCACCAAGTCTCTTGAATACCTTTTCATGGTAGGCTATGATGAAGAATGGGGGACGCTGAGGTTGGCAAAATGATAAATATGTACATATCCTTTCATCAACCTCATTGTGTAAATGTAGCACAGTGTAAGAAATTTGTAGCCATAATAATTTTAGTAATAAAATGATTATAACTATATATTTAGTGATAATATATATTGTTTTCATTTGTGCAGTTTGATTTTTATCGTTTGTCCCACATTGAGCACTATCAGTAAAACCATTTAAAGAAAAATATTATTGGGTGGAGAATTATCTCTGGCCATAAATAAAACAAAGAATTATTGTCATCATGGCATCGTGGTCAAAGCCAAAAGCTTCCACTTAAATCTTACTGGAATTGTTGGCCGGCATCTTTCAAAGTGATGAGAGCATCTTATGCCACCTGACTGTTCTCATTCTTTTGGATGAAGCCTTCTGGTCTCAGGGAAAGAAACCAAGGCACGAAATAAACAATGTCATCAAAAGGGGGGGGGGGGAGCAAGCAGAATGATAGCTTAGCAGTGAATGCGCTTGCCTGTGAAGCATAAGGACTCAGATTTGATCCCCTAGTACACATGTAAACCAGATGCAAAAGGTGGTGCATGAGTCTGGAGTTCATTTGCAATGGTTGGATGCACTGGTGTGACCATTACCTCTGTATCTGCTTCTATCTCAAAAAACAAAAAGAAAGAAAGAAAGAAAGAAAGAAAGAAAGAAAGAAAGAAAGAAAGAAAGAAAGAGAGAGAGAAAGAAAGAAAGAAAGAAAGAAAAAAAAGAAAGAAAGAAAGAAAGAGAGAAAGAGAGAAAACAAAACAAAACAAACAAATAAATAAAATCCTGAAAAAATTAAAAAGCTATTTGGGTCTGAGAAAATGGTTCAGTGGGTAATGTCCTTGCCATTCAAGTCTGAGGATTGGATTTCAGATCCCCAGAAAAGACAAATACTTTGTGTGGGTGGCAACCATTCTGCCTGTAGCCCACCACTGACAATATGGAGATGGAGGACCCTAGGGACAGCTCAGTTACTGAAATTAGCAGAATTGGCAAGTCCCAGGTCTTAGTAAGAGACCCTGCTAAGTCAATATACTGCAGAGTAATGAAAGTGGACATGTGCTGCCAACCTCTGGACACATAAAGCCAGATGCACAAAGTAGCACCTCCATCAGGAGTTCTTTGCAGTGGCCCTGGAGTTCATATATTTTCCCCCTCAATGCCTCCCCTCTCTATATCTCTCTCCCTTTTCACAAATAAATAAATATTTTTTAACTTTTATTTCAATTTATTTTCTTACTTATGAGACAGGGAGAGAGAAAGAGAATGGGCATCCCAGGGTTGGCAGCCACTGCAACAAATTCCAGACTCATGTGTGACCTTATGCATCTGGCTTCTACATGGATACTGGTAAATAAAATGGGTCCATAGTCTTCATAGGCAAGTGACTTAACTGCTAAGCCAACTCTCCAGACTTAAAATATTTGTCAGTAATAATAATATATATATCTGTGTATGTATATATGCATGTATATGTGTGCATATATATTTAGACACATGTATATATATGTATGTGTACATGTACATTTATGTGTATGTGTACATGTCCATGTGCATGTACATGTATATAAATATGTGTGAGAGAGAGGCAGATAGAAAATGGGCATGCCAGCTTCATCATCTGCTACAAACATACTCAAGATTCATTTGCCATCTTCAGCATCTGGCTTGTGTGGGTACTGAGGAATTGAATCTGGGTCCTTTGGCATTGCAGCCAAGCATCTTATCTGCTAAGTAATCTCTCCAGAACCCCACCCTACCACTTTTTAATGAGTAAGACATCTTAGAGATACTGAACAGAATGCCATTGGAGATGGGAATTTTTCCTTGACATCTACCCTGGTTATAGATTCCAAAGTTCAATTATGTAAGAAGATAATAGAATTCAATGTACATATATCTTTTTCAGATAATAAGATAGAAGTGTTTATAGAAAGTTTGTTAGGAACAACATGACATAAGTATACACATATGACCCTACACTTGGGAGGCAGTAATGGGAGGATTGTAATCGAGTTCAAGATTAGTTTTGTTTAGGTTGTAAGATTCTGAGCTACAGAGGTCATGACTCAAAAAATTTAAAATAATATAACATGAGTCTTCTTAATAACTAAAAAATGAAGCATGGAGTATATGGACACTTACAATATATGTGTAAGAGATACACACCAGATATTTGTATATCATTCCAAAAATAAGTTAGTTGGCATTGAAAAGTTTTACCCCTCCCTCTCTTCCCCCTTCCTTCTTTCCTTCCTTCCTTCCTTCCTTCCTTCCTTCCTTCCTTCCTTCCTTCCTTCTTTCCTTCCTTTCTTTTGGTCTGTCTTTCTTTCTTCTTCACTTTTGTGGTCCTAGTATCAAACTTTTTAACCCATGATACTCAGGAAAATTCATCTGCTGATCACTTTTGGCACACAAATAAAAAAAAAAAACCTTTGCCAAAGCCATGTGGAAAGATCCTTTAACCTTAAGATAGAATGGCCTAGACCCAGTACTCAGTTGGAGCTGAGCATCAGTATGCTTGTTTGACACCAAAGAAAATGCTGTGAGATGGCTGCCAGAGAGTCTTGTAAAACAGGCTGATGATCCTCCAGTGACATCTCACATATTCAGGCAAGAAACACTTCCCTGACAGAATCTTCTTTTTTCCCTAACAGGACAAAGCTGGAAGGACCTCAAGATGACTCTATCCCGGAGGCCACAACTAACCTAATGTAGAGGCCGACTCCCATTCGCACTGTGTTTGGCATCATTGAACCGTCCCTGGAGGATACAGGCTCGTCTGGCCATCAAGGGCTTATAGCTCTCTATCAGGCACTCTGTGTCTGTGCTGTACTCATGTGTCTATGTGTTGCACTCACTTTAACCCTACAAACGCTTCTTTCTATATATATAACATAATGACAACCTTCACCTGGTGCCTGCTGCTAATGCTACATCTTCTAGCCTATTGGCCCTCCACATCTCCATTTGACTGGTGATTCTATCTCACAGAAAACTGGACCTATGATCAGACAAAACAATTTGGACACATTTTGGTTAGCCGACTGCCCACCCACAGGCTGCAACAAGCCTATTTTATTAAATTTTACAGACTTTAAAAATCACACAAATATGGCTGCTCCTGTTCTGTGCTTTCTCTTCAATCAGAAGCACAAAAAATGCAAAAAATCATTATACTGAAGAAAGCATTGGATGCCCTTGTCACTGGTGTACCATTTGGAGCACCTTTGTCCCTGCTGAGGGTCAAATCCTGGGGACTGGATGGTCTGGCCATAAGTTCTGGCACACTGACAGTGGGCACCCCAGGGACTTGCACTGGACCTCCATGGTCCAAGTGGCCATGTATATGAACAGAATTGAAAACTGGCCCTCTAGCAAGATCCATATTTGGTGTAGCTATGTCCAAATTCAGTCCAAGGTATACTCTAACATACTACAAGCTGAAAAAGAACTTTCCTCACAGTTATCCTCTGCCTACCACCCCTTCTCTTGGCTATCCTTGCTCAGAGAAGGCCTAATGGTTACTGAAATGACAGAAATTGGTAACCTCTCTGCTTTTTTTCTGTGTGCCGCCCTCAGGCGCCCCCCTCTTATGGCTGTTCCTTATCCTGCCCCCCTTAATCTTTTCTCTACTCCAGGGCATCCCATTAACCCCATCCCAGAAGTTTCATTATTTTCTGACTTCCTTTGTAACAAATTCCCCTTTTGCTATGGAGGCAATTCTTCCCTCTGCAGTAAGACTCTCTCCCTTAATTCCTCCACACTCTACGCCCCTGAAGGCTCCTTTTTTGGTGTAACAAAACCCTCTATAAAAATATCTCCAGATCCCTCTCTGACCAACTTTGCCTTCCAGTAACCTTGGTGCCACAATTGACACTTCCGACTCCTGCTGAACTTCTGGAACCAGACTTCCATCCTGCTGATCATCAGAAGAGAGCTGTCTTCCTCCCCCTTGTGGCGGGCATCTCCCTGGCAACCTCCGCAGTGGCTGCCGGCCTTGCCAGAGGAGCCTTAGGCCACTCCCTGGTCTCTATATCACAATTGCCCCACAATTCCAATTAGCTATAGAAGCTTTTGTTGAGTCCCTCTCCTCCTTGCAAAGACAGATAATGTCAGTCAGCCAGGTAGCCTTACAAAATTGGAGAGCATTAGATCTGCTCACCACAGAAAAGGGAGGCACTTGCCTCTTTCTGGGAGAAGAATGTTGCTATTACATTAATGAGTCAAGTCTGATAGAAACCCAAGTAAAAAAATAATAAATAAATAAATAAATAAATAAATAAATAAATAAATAAATAAATAAACAAATTATATGAGTTCAGCAAGATTTCCAAAAGCAAAAATTTTCATCAGCTGTCAACGATTGGTGGAAGTCCTCCCTATTCACCCTTCTCATGCCCCTAGTCAGATACCTAATTAGCCTCATTCTCATATTCACGCTAGGACCATTTTTAATTAACAAGCTCACCTGCTTTATCCAATGACAGATTGACAATATCATTTCCAAGCCCATCCAAATCCACTATCATCAATTGGACCTAATTGATCAGGGCTTCGATGTGCCAGGTGCCTCCCCTACTTTAGGAGCTGCATAGGATTCAGAAATATGCATATCAGTTCACAATAAAGTTAGTGTGATATGGGCAACAACATGGATGCCATGCAAGGAATCACAAGGGAAGGTCCCTTTCTGACCACTTCTGAATTCCCTAAGAGAAAAATCTGACTTACATGGAGGTTGGTACCATAACTGTTATCACTAAGGCCGTGCCTCACTCTCCAGCCACATAGGCCCTGCCTCCCCTCCCCAAAAGGTACCAAGGGCCAAAGATTGTGGGAAAAAGACATCTCATGGCAGGAATCAGGTCCCTACACCCCAGTTGGTTAGTTCCCACCACTGCAAAGAGGGGCCTCCCCCTCTTTTTGTATAAAAGAAGGGAGGAGATGTTGGGAGCTATGAACCAAACCTTGGCCATTTTAACAGAAACTGCCATATAGCAAGTTAAGTTTCTACTTCCTCATCTAATAATCAACTACCAGAAACAAAGAGATCATACGCTTGGCTGATTAGTCCCCCATGCTGCCAGTAGCTGATGAAGAAACAAAGGCATTGTGGCTTAACCAGTAACTCTGTGATCTTTGGCCTGATTATGTCCCCTTCCCCTTACCACCTTATATAAACTTACATGTAAGAATAAACTCTCGAGGACTTGACAAACACCTAGCATGTTCTCCTTCTTGTGTCTGTTTGCCTTCTCCCACTCAGGTTAACTTCCCCTCGTTTCCTTGTTCAACTCCCCACTGGTCAGGGCACTTTTGAATGGGGCCAAAATGATTCATTTTTCAGAAATCCAGATTCACAATGATGACATCTAATACACTGTCAAATAACAGCATCAACAAATGTGAAAATCATATGCCATTAGTTTAAAAGTGCCAAATGTCAGGGCTGGAGAGATGCCTTAGTGTTAGGTTTCTTGCTGGAGAAATCTAATAACCCATTTTTTATTTATTTCTTTTTCCCCTGTAACATGGGATGCAAGATTTGCAAGATCATACATACATCTGGAGTTCCTTTTCAATAACTGGAGCACATTTTTATTCATTCCTTCCCCTCACTTTCCCTCTAACCTTTATCTATATGTTTCCCTCTCTCCAGTGAATATTAAAAGTGGCTGGTGACAAACATCAGAGAAGTGAGGAAAAATTAAAGCTGTATCTGGTAGAGTTCATGTTTCATTTTTTCCCCCTATATTGATAGAAGCAAAATAGCATTGCCTGAAAAATTATCACCTGACTTCAGTTACAGAGAAAGAGAAATGAAGCGTTCCATTTCTGGTAAAATAAAATTTATAGACATATGTGATAGTGCACACCATTAATCCTGGCCCTTGGAAGATTGGGGTGGGAGGATTGTCATCTCTTTAAGGGAAGAGTTGGCTAAAGCTGCGTTGTCAGTTAGTCAGGGATAGGGTGAGACCTTGCCTCATTAAAAAAGAGATGAAAAGAAAAGAAAAGAAAACAAGCAGAAAGAAAAGATAAAAATCTAGCCTCTATTTACAGGCACCATGGTACATGTTTTCAATCCAGCACTCAGGAGGTAAAGGTAGGAGTATCTCTGTACGTTCAAGGCTAACTTCAGACTATTGTTTTCCAGTTCAGCCTGGGCAGGGAGTGAGACTCTACCTACAAACAAAACAAAATAAAAGTCAACTATTTAATTTATTTTTTCAAATCTGCATATAGTCTTAGTTTGGTTCAAAAGAAATCTTATGGTTGAACTGGTAATAAAAAAAGTATGAAGAGTAATGAGATTCTTTCTCATCTGATATGTACATTGCATTTCCCAGTCTTAAAGTACTTTCAAGACTCTCCTTTCAGCAGACTCTAGCTGTCTTGAGTAAAAATGATCTTAATGATATAGGTGCTGAATTCCTTGTGCAGGTATGATGTACACACACATATGTGTGCATGTGTGGAATCCAGAGGTTGACATTAGGTTTCTTGAGGATTTTTCACTTTACTTACTGCTCCAGGGTCTCTTTCCTGAACCCAGAGCTTTCTTTTCCCTCAGTTTGACTGAGGAGCCATATGTTTACCCCCAGAGCACTGAGACTGTAGACTGGCTATGTCAACTGGTATTTACATGGTGTTGGAGAATCAGATCTACTTCACAAGCTTCTGCTGCAAGCACCTTATCCATGGAACCATCTCCTCAAATTTTATCTTTAAAGTCATCAACCATGCAGATGTGGCCAAGAAAAGAACCAAGCAAGCAATCACAACAATTCCTGCTACAGGTATGGGGGGGTGGCTCCACAATTAAAGGCACTTACTTGCACAGCCTGATGCCCCATCATCAATTTCCCAGTTCCCATATAACATACATCCAGATGTACAAAGCAACACATGCATCTGGAGATCGTTTGCAGTCAGAAGTAGTCCTGGAGCTCCCATTGGTGGACTTTATCTTGCCTTGCCTCTTTCTTGCCTTGACTCTTTGTGCCATGCCTCTTGCCTGTCATTGCCAATTTCTTGTCTTGCCTTGTCTGTTGAGCCACTTTGCCTATATCTTGCATTGTCTTGCATCTCTATTTGCCTTACCTCTTTTCTTGCCTGTTAGTTTGTGCCTCTTGCTTTCCTTTTCTCCTTGCCATGGCTTGCCTGGCCATGCCTCTTGCCTGGTCTGTCCTTGCCTCTTAACTTGCCTTGCATTACTACTTTCTTTGCCTGACCTCTTGCCTAGCCTTGTGCCTTGGCTGGCCTCTTGCATTGTCTGGCCTTGCCTCCTACATTGCCTGCCCTTGTCTGTCTTTACCTCTTGCCTTCCTTTACCTATTTCTTAAGGCCTTGCATTGCTTCTTGCCTATTGCTTTGCCTTTCATCTTGCCATGTTTTCCTTTCCTCTTGACTCTTCCCTTGCCTTTTCACTTGCCCAACCTTTCCTTGCTTCTTCAGTTACTTCCTTCTTTCTTGCCTTGCCCATTACTTCTTCCCTTTTCTTGCCTTTCCTATTGCCTTGCCTTGCCTCTTTCATTTCCTTGCCTTGCTTCTTGCCTTGCCTGGCCTCTTTTCTTGCCTACCCTCTTTCCATGCCTGGCCAGTTACCTTTGCTCCTGTTGACTTGCCTCTCCACTTTCCTTGTCTTGCCTTATGCCATACATTGCTCTTGCATTTACTTGCATTGGTTTTTTCTTGTGTTGCTCTTTTCTTGCTTTCCCTCCTGCCTTACCTGTTCTCTTCTTTCCTTTCCTTTTGCCTTACCTTGCCTATCACTTTGCTTTTCCTCTCTTCATGTCTTTCTTGCCTGGCCTCTTGTCTTGTCTTGCTTTGTCTGTTGCCTGGCCTGGCCACTTGCCTTGCCTGCCTTCTTGCCTTGTCTGGCCTCTTGCCAAACCTTCCCTGTTTGTTTGTTTTGAGATAGTTTCACTGTAGCTCAGGTTGACCTGAAATTCACTATGTCACCTCAGGTTGGTGTGGAACCAACAGCAATCCTCCTACCTCTGCCTTCCAAGTGCGCAGATTAATGGTATGTGTCACCATGTCCAACTCCCCAGAGTGTTTCTATTTTAAATAGAATGGTAAGAAGAGGCCTTAAACACCAATTTAATGAAGAAACACCTGTCAATATTTTGAGAAAGAACGTTTTAGATGGGGTATAGCATCTGACAGGCCCTAAGATGAACATGCCTGATAGTTTTGAACAGCAATTTTGACTATGTGGCAGGGAAGGAGAGAAGGAAGGAAGGGGGAAGGAGGGGAGGAACAGGAGGAGGATGAGGAATCAAACAGAGGTTCTTTGGCTTTTCACGCAAATGCCTTAATCACTAAGCTATCTCTCCACCACCCCCCTGCCTTTTTGAGAAAGAACATTTTAGATGGGTTATAGCATCTCACAGGCCCTAAGGTGATCATGCCTGGTATGTATTTTTTTTTGTATTCATTTATTTACTTGAGAGCAACAGATGGAAAGAGAAAGAGACAGATATATAAAGAGAATGGGGATTCCCAGGCCTCCAGCCACCGCAAACGAACTTCAGGTGCATTCGCCCTTTGTGCATCTGGCTAACATGGGTCCTGGGAAATCAAGCCTCGAACTGGGGTCCTTAGGCTTCACAGGCAAGTGCTTAACCACTAAGTCATATCTCCAGCCCATGCCTGGTAGTTGTGAGCAGCAATTTGTCTATGTGGAAGGGAGGAAGAGAAGAAAGGAAGGGGAAGGAGGGAGGGAACAGTAAGAGATAAGCACAGGTGGATAATGGTGCCACATGCATGACTGTTTATAACTTATACTGAATAACTTCACTTTTGCTATATTAGAGAGACAGAGAGTGGGCATACCAGGGCCCCCAGCCACTTCCAATGAACTCCAAACACATGTGGCACTTTCAGCATCTGTCTGACATGGGTAGTGGACAATTGTACCTGGGTCTTCACAGGCAAGTACCTGTGAATAACTGCTAAGTCATTTCTCCAGTTCCAAGACCTTCAATTTCTCTCTGAGCTCACAATTGTGGGATTGATTTTTCAGTAGAGTACTGATGTGCTTTTATTCCCATATTTAAGAGTCACTCTGGATACTGCATCAAAAGTATAATGTCATAGACTCGAGAGATGGTTCAGTGGTTGAACTTTCCTCTCAATATTACACTGGGAATCAAGCCTTCAGCTCAAAAGTCTTTCAGGGGACATATAAATGAATATTTACATGTGCATGCAATGACTAACTTTATCAAATTATTTAATATTTTATTCATTTAATTATTTTACAGAATGAATGAGAATGGGCATACCAGGGCCTCTAGCCACTACAAACGAACTACAGATATGTGTACCACCATACACATTTGGTTTTGTGGGTAGTGAGGAATTGAACATGGGTCCTTACACATTGGAAGCAAGCACCAGCACATCTACAGCATCTCCTTTTTAATGTTGTGTTGGCAATGTTCATAAATATAGGCAATACATAATCATAATCTCCTCTTTCTACTCCCCTTTCTCAATTTTAAATTCCCTTTCCACTGAATCCTTTCTTTACAACCAATCTCTCTTCTACTTTTTAAAAATGTATTTATGAGACAGAACAGAGAGAGAGAGAGAGAGAGAGAGAGAGAGAGAATGGGAGTGCCAGGGATTCTACCCACTCCAAATGGATTCCACATGCCTGTGTCCCCTTGTGTATCTGGATTACACGGGCCCTACGAATTTACCCTGTGTCCTTAGTCTTTGCAGACAAGTACCTTAACTGCTGTGCCAAATCTTCAGCCATCTCCTCTATTTTGATATCATTATTTTTCTCTCCTTCTGGGCAGGTCTTGTGTAGGTGTCATCAGCTGTGAGAACTTGAAATGCAACATTGTCTTCACTCCTACCCTGCCTTTGGCTCTCACATTCTTTTCATCAAAACACTCCTCTGTGAGGTCATGAGGAAAGCATTGTAAGCACTCCTTCCCTTTCTTTTGTTCTTACATTTTCTGCCACTGTTTCTGCAATAGTTCCTGCACCTTGATGGGAGTGATAGAGTTGTATCACTTAGTGGTGAACATACCACTGTCACTTTTCAGCCCTTTGATGAGTTTTAAGTTATACCAGTGGTTACTACATCTGAAAAGAAAAAAAAAAAAAAACATTCTATAGCCAAAGTGAGAGTAACATTAACATATGTCCACAAATATAAGTATTTACAGGGAAGTTTTGTTGGAAAAATATATCCATTTAGCCAGACAACATCACTAGTTCCCACACTAGGGCTTATGACTTCCCAAGCCATAGGTTTTTATTAGAATTTCAGTACCAGACATAAATCTCACCCTCCTTGCCTCCTTCCTGCACCCCTCTCCTACTCACCTACCTACTACCATGGATTGGGCCTCTGATATCATGACTAACTTTAGTACCTTCTTCCTGATAATTGTTCAATATGTTCTTTATGCCTTCTTCTCCTCAGTCTTCTTTTGAATCAATTAGTTTAGAATAATTGTATTAACTGTGCTTCCATACCTTAATAGACTCACTAGCTTGTTTAACTCTTTGTTTTATTATATACCTTGTTGTAGTCTCTTGTTAAACTGACATAAATTTGGCCAAACTTGAGTCTGCACTTGGGTAATAAAGTTTGGCTCAAAGAAAACTATACATCATGAACTGTTCCTTAGCTTTCTATACAAGCAAATCCAATCTAACCTAACCTCACCTTACCTTACCTAACCTGATAGTTATGGAACCTAGTCTTAGCCAATCCTAGCAGTTAACTCCCAACTGATCCCAGGCTTTCAACTGATCATCATGCCATATATTACTTCCAACTGCAGCCAATCAACTTGTTTCTGTTACATGACTAAAATTACAAACTACACCTGTGCTGTGGCAGGCATTTCCAACCATATCATGTATCAGCATGTGCTACCTTGTGCATTTGTATCACCTTGAGTCTGGCTTGGCTTGCGTGTGACCTGGAGAGTTGAACATGGGTCCTTAGGCAAGCACTCTAACTGCTAATCTATCTGTCCAGCCACAAATATTTTTTAAAGGAACCTTTTTCTTACATAATAAAATTTTACATTTCAGTGCTCTAGTATTTTCTTTCAACACATTTTTACTTATATCACAACAGATGTTCACATGATACTAAGCCACTTCATACACAGCTTCAGAACTTTTCATTAGTATATTTCTGTTTCTCTCGCTTGGGCTTTAAGTTTTGGTCTTATGCTTTTTTTATAAAAAGAATTTGTTTTTATTTTAAGTGAAATATTTATTTGCAAGAACAAGGGGTGAAGAGTAAGAGAAGGTTGCAAGTGTGACAGAGAGAATAGGCATGACAGGCCCTCTACTCTCTGCAAACACACTACAGATGCATGTACCATCTTGTGCATCTGGCTTATGTGGGTATTGCAGAAAGTAAACCTGAGTCCTTAGCTTTCATGGGTAAGTGGTGAGCCATCTCTCAAGCTGTTAGTTAATTAATTAACCAATTAAATAAATAAATAAAAATTATGTACTTATTTGCAAGCCGAGAAAGATATAAGCAAGAGAGGAAATACAGAGAACATGTATGCACCAGGACCTCTAGCCTTTACAAATGAACTCCCCTCACATGCATAATCTTCTACACAAGACTATCCAGTACCCACCTAAGGCAGATGCAGAAGATGGCACATGTGTATGGAGTTCATTTATAATGGATAGAGGTCCTGGCATGCACTTTCTTTCTCTGTATCTTTCTTTCTCTTTCCCTGTCTCTCCTTCCCTCTCTTTATCAAAGTAAATACAGAAAAATCTTAAGAATAAACAAGCCTGGGCATTATGGCATCCACTTTTATTCCCAGTATTTGGGAATCAAAGGTAGGAGGATCATTGTGAATTTGAGGCCAGTTGTGACTATATGAATTCCAGGTTCACATGGAAAAGAAAAGGTTATTCACTGTGCTAGGAATCATGGGTGGTGAATTTTCGAAGATAAAGAGAATCCCACCTCTTTGGGGAAATGAGGCCCTTTTATAGGAACTAATAGACCATTATCTGGATTTGTCTGTGGGTCATTTTATGGAGGGTTATTTTTGAGTAGATAAGAAGTTTGCTATGTTCCAAGAAGTAAATTTCCTTTTTAATTATTTATTTGAAAGGGAGAGAGAGAGGTGGGAAGGTGGAGAGAGAATGGACATACCAAGGGCCTATATCCAGTGCCAAAAAATTTCAGATGTGTATATACCACCATGTTCATCTGGCTTACATGGATCCTCGGTAATCTAACCTAGGTCCTTTTACAGGCAAGCATCTTAATTGCTAAGTCATTTTTTCAGCCCTTCTTCTGTCTTTTTATTAAAAATTTTAAAAAAGTACCTGAAGGCTGGACAGGTGGCTTTGTGGTTAATGGTGCTTGCAAGTCTAGTTCATTTGTTCACCAGAGATCATTTGTAGTGGCAAGAGGCCCTGGTGTATCCCTACTCTCTCTCTCGCTCTCTCTTTCTCTCTCCCCCTCTCTTTTTCCTTCCAAATAAATACAAATAAGGGCTAGAGAGATAGATTAGAACTTATGATCATTTGCTGTGAAGCCTTAAGTTTCATGTTCAGCTTTCCAGCTCCTACATAAGCCAGATGCACAAAGTAACCACAAAGTGGCACAAGGGGCCACAAACATCTGGATTTCAATTATAGTGGCTG
Organism: Jaculus jaculus; assembly: GCF_020740685.1. Taxonomy (NCBI): domain Eukaryota; kingdom Metazoa; phylum Chordata; class Mammalia; order Rodentia; family Dipodidae; genus Jaculus; species Jaculus jaculus. The sequence continues at coordinate 4,747,117 of NC_059126.1, forward strand.
GAGGCCCCAGTGTGCCAATTCTCCCCCTCTTTGTATCTCTTTCTCTCTATCTTTCTGTCTCTTTCATCTAAAAAAATACCAGCCTGTTGGGCTTGCCTCAAAAAATGAACAAATATAAATAGAAGTTTAAATAATAAAATAAATGGAGTACATTTTAAGGGACTGTGGTAGGAGGCTTGAGAGAATGCTTAGTGGTTAAATCCCTTGTCTGCAAAGCCTAAGGACTCAAGTTCAATTCCCTAGTACCCAAATAAGCCAGATGTACAAGGTGGCACATCAATGTGGAGTTAGGCTTTTTCATCTCCTATTTGGCTTTTCTTTTATGGCACAAATTTCAGCCTGAATTTCAGCTGGAGGCCCTGGAGTGCTCATTTACCACCCCACTCTCTTGTAAATAAATAAAAATGTAAAAAGTATAGTGTCAGAGACAGCAAACAAGCCATTGCAGGATCACAACGAATAAAGGACTGAAGAGCTGCATGACACAATTCCAGCCCAGATGTCTCTTCCTTAAAATCCAATGTGGCTGCTCTATAGAAACATCTTTGGCTCTCTCCACTACAGATATCTATGGTTTTCTGTATAATGTTTGTCTCTTTCTGTCCTTCACTTGATGCACCAATCTCTAAGTTTATTTTTCCAGCAAAAGTTGATGTTAGTGAAGTGTTGGTCAATGTATCTGAAAGAAGTTCTAGCATAGAAGTGGAAAAACAAGAAAATGCGTCAGGAATAATTGTTTTGCTTAAGGCCTTAAAGAAAGTCAGGCATGGAGAACAGTACACTTATGAGGAAACATTCAACTTCCTGGAACAATATAAAAATTATTCTATGACTAATTTTTCTGAATGGTGGCAATTTCAGCAATCTATGACTCTTTACCAAGAATTCTTTCAGGAAAAACAATGGAGGTCAGAAAGAGTTCAATCAGGGGGTACCTAAGACTAAGTATTGGAGAAACATGAAAAGGAAAATTCAAAATAAATGGCTGGGGGATAAATGGGTTTATTGGATGAGTGGTTAATGTTGAGTAACCCCCATTTTGTGGTTGTTTTGTCTCTCACCTTTAATATACTAATTGAAAGTAGGAGTTCAGGAAACCACAAGTGCTTGACAGCACATACATGGGGAAAATGTGAATATAGTTAATCATAGAGCCTGATTACTGTATTTGAGGTAAATCATTATGGGATTGTTTGATATAAATAAATAAAAAAGTTTCTATGAATTCTGTGGAACTGTACCTTTCTTGAAGTTTGCTCTTGCATGACATGATCAGAAAATCTTAGCCACTGAGACTAAGAGCTGTGGCAGCAGAGAAAACGAGAGAAAGAGAAAAAAAGAAAAAAGGAGCAGAGAAGCAGAGACAGGGAGATGGACAAACTCAGCTGCCCTCAGCATTAGCCTGTCAGCTTGCACAAAAACTTGATTCAAGCCATCATTGCATTGCTCCCTTTCACACCTCTCTTTGGGGACCCTCTTTCAAGTCAGGGCTGGACCCTGGGAGTATAGAACTAGGGCAGGCTGAACTCTTATGACCTCTCAGGGTGCAGGTCCCCTTCGTCATCCTCCCGCACTGTATAGGGTCAGGAAGTGGCTGGGGCAAGGCCTGGTCTTTCTCAGTTCTAGGGAGCAACAGGTAATAGAGCTGTCAGCATTGTCTTCCTGGATGTGGCTAGCCTGTACTTGATGTCAAGTAGAAGTATTCCCTGCTTGGAGCAGTCCAGACAGCCACCTCTGCATTTGTGCCACATAGGCTGTCAGCAGAGTTTGCACATGGGAGGGGGTAGCCTCTCAGTTTCTTCAACCAAGAGTGCATTTCAGATCTTCTACATCACTTCCTCATTTAAAATTTAATAGATGTCAATTGTGAGAAGCACTTTCTCCTTAGGTGATGGATTAAGACAAATTTCATTTTCTGCCTGGCAAGAAAGCCATACCATATTGTGTATTCACAGCCTCCACCCCCATTTTTTAAGAAAGGTGGGGGGAGAATAAAAATCATTTTGACTTAAAATACTATAATAATTGAAGAAAAGCAATTTCCACAGACATTGTCTTGGAAAGCTTTGTTAGTTTAAACCATCACTCATAGGGCAAGTGGAAGATTACATCAGGCATGTGATGCCTCTAGCTCTGTAAACGTGAATGGTGGGGAACACCTAAGAGGAAAATTCCTGATTTTTGTAGCCAGATAAGATTCTATCCTCAAACTCTGATACAGCTGGTATCTACTTATATGAACCCTGGTGCAGGGTGTTCTCTGTGAACTCTAGCATCATTACATAAATGGAAATTGTTGTTGTTGTTTGTTTGTTTGCTTGAGGTTCGGTCTCACTCTAGCCCACCTGTTACTTGGAATTCACTATGTAGTCTCAGGCTGGCCCCAACCTCACAGTGATCCTCCTATCTCACCTTCTGGAGGGCTAGGATTAAAGGCTTGTGTTACTATGCCCTGACTTATATTTTCTCTTAAGTGTGTGTGTGTGTGTGTGTGTGTGTGTGTGTGTGTGTGTGTGTATTTGAAAGGGAGAGAATGGCATATGTTGGGGCCTCTAGCCACTGCAAATGAACTCTGCACATATGTGCCACCTTGTACATATGACTTACATGGGTTCTAGTGAATCAAACCTGAGTCCATAGTGTTGGCAGCCAAGTGTCTTAACCACTAACCCTTCTCTCTCCAGCCCCACATTTTACTTTCTTTGATACATAGTTCCGTGCAAAACAAGCTGGCCTCAGTCTCAATAGGTAGTTGAGGTTAACCTTGTTTGCTATTTTTTGTTTCTTTGTAAAAGACAAGTTCTCAGAATAGTGCAGGCTGACCCACTCTGAACCTCCAGGCTAGCCTCAGACTCACAGTGATTCTCCTACCCCAGCCAGGATCAAAGGTTTAATGTGGTTTATTTTCTTCTGTTTGGCTGAGAATAACCATGAATATCTGATAATCCTGCCTGCATCACCCAAATACTGGGAATAGTGTTCTATAACACCAAACCCAGGTTCTGCAGTGCTAGGGATTGATCCCAGATCTTCATGTAAGCTAGGCAAAGTACCATCTGAGTTATGTCCACAGCCCTCTGAGAGGATGAGGACAGGTGATATGTGAAAATGAAATGACCAGTATATTAGGATAAAAAGATGATGGCATCAAAATCAAAGTGACTAATAGGGAGAGAGGACATGACAGGGAGTGGTGTTGTAAAAGGGAAAGTGAAGGGGAAGGGAATTGTCATGGTTGATTGTCTATAATTATGGAAGTTGTCAATAATAAAAAAAATTAAATTAAAAAATAAAAACAAAGTGAAATGAGAATGAGGGAAAACCCTCACACTGGTTACTGCCACCAGCAGTGATGGAATGAAGCCACTAGTGTGCCTTTTGGAACAGGGTTGGATTCACAGAAGTGCCTCTGAACACCTGGTGAAACCACTGCAGAGGAAGCTGAAGGTTATCCAGGAGACTGGAAAAGGGACAAAAAGCTGTTAGGGTTTCAATGAAGTGGACAACATTCATTTTGTTCCTGAGGTTTGGCTAGCTGCAATCAGCTAATTAGTATGGCTAGATTTTCCTGTTTTGCAAAAGATAAATCAACTGCCCATGGGGCACCTCACAATTTGCAAGTACAGACATGAAGTCAAGGGATGACAGGTAGGAGAAGTGGTAGAGGGAGATGGGTTGGTTCTCAGGTGGTGGGTGATGATCAGTTCCAGAAGTTAGGGTGCTGGATACTCACCATCACATAAAACTTTCTTTGAGCTCTGGGACTTTTTCTTATGAACTTCACAAATGACATTCATAGGCCATAGAGAGTGAAATTTGGATGGATTTTTTATGTATTAATTTTTAAAAATATCTATCTATCTATCTAGTTAGTTGGTTATTTATTTGCAAGAGACAAAGAATGTTTGGGTACACCAGGGTCTCCACTCATTGTAAACAAACTCCAAAGGCATGTGCTGCCTGATGCATCTGTCATTATGTGGGTCCTGGAGAACTAAGCCTGGGTTCTTTGACTTTGCAATCAAGTGCCCTAACTGCTAAGCCATCTCTGCAACCCCTTTTTATTTTTAAGTATTTACTTATGTATCTGTATATTTATTTATTTCCAAGGAGAGAGAAAGAGAGAATATGGGCTTGCCAGGACGTACAGACAGTACAAACAAACTAGATGCATTTGCTACTTTCTGCACCTGGCTTTGTATGTGTACTGAAGAATCAAACCCAAGACATTAGGTTTTGCAGGCAATTGCCTTAACCACTAAGCCATCTGCCCAGCCTCATTTATTTTTTTAAGCATTTTACTTATGGAAAAGTTATCTTTGCTTGTAGACATGTGTTTGCATGTGTATGCATGTATTTGTATGTGTGTACATGAATTTTGTGCAGATGCACATGTGTGTGCATATGGAGTCCAGAGAATGACACAAGGTCTCTCATTTGAGACCAGAGCTCTCTGATTTGTCTGCTCTACCTAGCCAGGTTTCTGTGACCATTCCCTGTTTCCACCTCTCAAGTGCTGGCATTATAGGCAAAGGACAGCATTTATATGAGTTATCAGGTCCAAAGTATGGTTCTCATTTTTGCAGCATGTAATAAGTAATTTCGTTTGCCTACTTGACAGGATTTATAATTACTATGGCAACAAATTTCTACTCATGGATGGCAATGTCTCATGGGCTAAGTTTCTGGGATATATATATATATATATATATTAAAGCTATGGGATGGAGAGATGGCTTAGTGGTTTAGGCAGTTGCCTGCCAAGCCAAAGGACCCTGATTCCATTGCACCTGTGCAAGCCAGATGCATAAATCGGTGTATATGCATGTGGAGTTCCTTTACAATAGTTGAAGGTCCTGGTGCACCCATTTTCCCTCTATCTCTCTCAAATAAACAAAATAAGTAAATAAAAGAGAAAGCTGAGTGAGTGTCTCACATTCATCCCTCTCCTCTGCTTTTTCATTGTGGACCAAATCTGACTGATTCATGCTGACATCTGCCATTGTGGATGCCCCCTTCAGACAGTAAATCAAAGATAAATCCTTTTCTTCCATAATATGCCTCTGGTCAGTACTTTGTTCCAGCAATAAGAAATCAACTTATACAAATGTCAAGGACTTTATTCTCTGAGCCATTTCCCCCACCTCATGAAAACTTTCTAACATACAGAAAGAAAGCGCAGTATGGCTTGCATTGCCCATCAACTACCAGATTATCAGACTTGTCTGATTTCTTCCTCCCTTCCCACACTCATTGATTAATATTCTTCTTCAGCTATTTTGATGTGATCACTGCATAGTATAAAGTTTAAGTGCTGCAATCATACTATTAAATGTTTTCTAGGCAATTCATACTTGCACAATAACCCACAACAATCATTTTAAAATGTATGTTGTAAGGCTCAACACTCAAAAGACAGGGGTTGGAGGATGGCTGTGAGTTTGAGGCCAACCTATGACTACATAGTGAATTTCAGTTCAGTCTAGCTTAAAGTGAGACCCTACATCAAAAAAAAAAAAAAATTAGGGCTAGAAAGATAGCATAGTATATAAGGCACTTGCCTACAACCCTAAGGAACCAGGTTTGATTCTCTAAGAATCTCATAAGCCAGATGCACAAGGTGGCACATGATATGAAGTTTGTTTCCAGTGCCTGGAAACACTGACATAACCTGAACCACCAAACCTTGTCTCCAGCTCCTAGTTCTATGCTCAAATCAAAATACATTTGCCATCGATTGTATTTCCCACCAGCCAATTGAACTACTGAACTAATCACTCCGGTTGAATTAATCACTGTTATTAAACTTCATCAGATAAAGAATGAGAACAAAAATGTTCTGAGATGCAGCTGAAATGTCTGCTCACAGTCCAGTCACCAGCTAGAAAGGATAGGCTTTAGTAATATTATTTTAAAATATATTTGGGGGAGAGACAGTGAGAAAAAGGAGCAGATGGAGAGGTAGAGAGAGAGAGAGAGAAAGAGAAAGAAAGAGAGAATGGGGGTGCCAGGTTCTCTAGCCACTGCAAGTGAATTGTAGATGCATGTGTCACATTAAGATTTGGCTTTATGTAAGTTTTAGGGAATCAAACCTGGGTCCTTTGGCTTTGCAGGCAAATGCCTTAACTGCTAAGCCATCTCTTTACAAGGTATTTAAGTTACCTTCATGTTGCTGGGACAAAACCTCTGACTAAAAGCAGTTGATGGGAAGGATAATTTTTGTTTTCGTTTTTCACTCAAGCTGAGACTGACCTGCAATTCACTATGCAGTCTTAGAGTGCTCTTGAATTCACAGAAATCCTTCTACCTTGGCCTCCCAAGTTCTGGAATTTATGGCATGTGACACCATGCCTAGCCTATGAAAAGCTTTAATTTTGTTGTACAGTTTCTAGTGAAGCCTCATTATGGCCGGGCAAAGTATGACATGAGCAGAGGCTGGGCATCACCTCTGCCAAAGCAGGTGGAATACAGTAGATTCAGATTTCAGCTGAAATCTGAAAAGAAGATAGCTGGATAGGACACCTCTAAGCCTACCCCACAAGAGCACACCTCTTCTTGCAAGGCTCCCAAAGTGCCACCAGCTGGGAACCAAGCATTAAAACTATATGAGTTTATGGGGGGCATCATATTCAAATCACCACACAGGTACAGACAGACAGCACTTCAGTCTTAACACTCAATATTATCCTTTCCCTAACCCCTAGAGAAGGTATACAAAACAAAGACAGTGGTCCGGATGTCTTCCCAAAGTTGTTCTTTTCTCCCCAGCCTCCTTCAGAGCTGAGGTGACATCACTGTCCTGGCACATGGAATGCAGGCAGTAGTGGGGTCATGGCCTGAGATACCTAGGATCCCATGCTTCCACCATCCCTGCCGTACATCCTGGAGGCTACTCATTCTGAGTGGCATTCTGATGGCAAAGCTTCTGAAGCCCTGGATCCAGAACAAGAGAGAAATCAGGTGTGTCAAGCAGCAGAGATAACATGTGCTTCACTGTCACTATGGGCTTCATTGTCACTGCAAACAGTGGGAGCCAGCTCCTGGCCTGGTCTTGACCCTCCCAGTGTCTCTTCCTCTTGCATTAGGCTACCATCCTCATAAAATAGCCTTTCTTCTGGCCAGCTTGGACTTGCTATTTTCAACAGAGACTTCTGCTTACTACAGAGCAACCAAGATAGTCTGACACTTCTTTCAGGCTGTATTCTCTTCTGAAATATTTCTCTTTTTTCTGCTGAAATACTATCATTATTTTCATTTTTTATCCTTTTTTTGTTATGAACATACTACACTAGTTAGTGCATATAAATAAGTAATAGACAGATATCTTAGAAGCCTAACATTTCTCTTATTTCAAAAGTATTTATTGGAGAATAGTCAGAAGATGCATCACAGGGAGCTGAAGACATGGTTCAGAGGTTAAAGGTTCTTGCTTGCTAAGTTTGACACCCAGGTTTCATTCCCCAGAACACATGTAAAGCCAGATGCACATAGAGCTACATGTATCTGGGGTTCTTTTGCAAAAGCTAGAGGCCTTGACACCCCCATTCTCATCCTCTCTATCTTTATCACTGCCTCTGTCTTTCTTTAAAAAATAAATAAAATTTAGGGGCTGGAGAGATGGCTTAGCGGTTAAGCACTTGCCTGTGAAGCCTAAGGACCCCGGTTCGAGGCTCGGTTCCCCAGGTCCCACGTTAGCCAGATGCACAAGGGGGCGCACGTGTCTGGAGTTCATTTGCAGAGGCTGGAATCCCTGGCGTGCCCATTCTCTCTCTCTCCCTCTATCTGTCTTTCTTTCTATGTCTGTTGCTCTCAAATAAATAAATAAATAATTTTAAAAAAATAAATAAAATTTAAAAATAATTTTAAAAAAGCTGTGCCTGGTGGCTCATGCCTTTAATCCCAGGTCATGGCAGGCAGAGGTAGAATTTCTGTGAGTTCAAAGCCAGCCAAAGATTACACAGTGAGTTCCATGTCAGCCTGAGCCAGAGTGAGACCCTGCCTCCAAAAAAAAAAAAAAAAAAACCTTTTACCATTAAATAAATATCTCCCATGTCAGTAAATGTATTTGAAAACTATGATTTTGATAGCTGCCTATTATCACATTCTGTTAATATGCAATGGATTTTTTTAATTACATTTTAAAATTGTGAACATTTTCCAAAGCTTTGCCCATAACTCTCTTTATTTTCTCCAGGTAAGTTACCAACTGTGGAATTTCTTTTCTTGTGTATAGTTCCATAAGTACTTCTGCTACATAGTGCCAAATTACCATCCAGGAAAGAGCTCCAAACTACAGTAAAAAGTGTCCTTTCAATCTATTCTTGCTGAATGTTATAATGTCAAAAATATTTTTCTTATTAGGCACTTTCTACAAAAGAAGAGTAAAGAGACACATGAAAAGAGACACATGAGGGTGGGAGAGGGGGCAGAGAAAGGAAGACAGAGAGAGGGAAAGAAAGAGAGATCAAGAATGGGAATAGGGGTACTTCCGGGCAAGATGGCGACTGCCTAGCAGTGCTGCAAATCCCAAGGAAATAAAGATAGATGCAGATCCTAAGTAGAGAGCCACCCCATCATACCCAAAAGGGCCCCAGCTAAAACTAAGGAAAATTGGTGAAACAAGCATGGGTGCTGTTTTCCTGATGTTCCAGATACCAGCACAAGGGAGAAGGAGACCAAACAGAAAAATCAATACCTACCAAATCAGAGATCCAGAGCCCCAGAGGCCCCCAACACCTCATCACTGAAGCAGACCAAAAATGAACCCAACATGGCTTATGGGAATTTTGTGGAAGAGGGGATGGGAAGAATGTCAGGGCCACATGTTGTGTCATGATATGCAGAGACATTTATTGTACCAATAACTGTGGGCTAACTCCATAATGCATGACCCATATACTTCAATGGGGGGGTTGGGCAATGTGGAGGGGGCAAGTCATAGATGAGCCCAATAATGGTACCAAACTGCCTGTACTTGTAGAATAGAAAACTAATTTTTTTAAAATAATTTTAAAAAGTCACTACAATATGATACAAGATACTCCATGAATCAATACTATATAGTCCCACCAAAAACAATAAATCCATCAGAAATGATCACCAATAAGACTGTTTTAGATGAAATGCCTTTAAAAGATTTCAAGCAAATGATGGTATCTATGCTCAAATAAATCAGAGAAGAAATGAAGGGAATCAAAGGAGAAAATAAAGGAATTAAAGAAAACAAACTTTTGAGGAGACTTCCGGTTAAGATGGCAGCGTAGGTACCATGCCAAAGCTGCCTAGGGGGGAAAAAGACCAAAAAAACTCAGCAAAATACACACTTTTACTAAAAAGTGAGGTGTATAGGAAATTGAGGCAGTAGCGGAGAAGTAGAAGAGTTATAGAGCATCCAGAGCCTGCACAGGCGGGAAAAGCAGCTCTGGCAGCTCGGCCAACCGCCGCAGCCGCGGCGCAGCAGAAAGCCTCCAGACTCTCGGCTCGAGCCGCAGGAAAAGCCAGGTGCGGGATTTTCCCCTCACACCGCACTCTCCGCAACTCGGGAAACGTGAGGGGAGAGCGGCAGCGAGCAGCGGAGGAGAAGACCACGAGGTAGAAGAACACGTGGAGCAGTGAGAGATCCAGAGCAGCCGTGGCTCCCTCCCCTCCCCCAATGCCTGAACCCAGCTCCAGTGAACACAGCAGTGGCCTGGGACCCGGCCACGCCAACTTGGGCTGACAGCAGGACCCAAGCAGGAGCACAGTTCGGCAGCAACTTCAGCGGCTCCAGCGCCGGTACCAGCGGCCACAGCAGCAGCAGACCCAGGAGCGGCAGCGGCAGCAGATCCCACAGCAGTGGCTTCGGGGAGAGCAGCGGCAGTGGACACGGCAGCGGCAGCTTCAGCAGCGGTGGTGGCTCCAGTGGTGGCAGCTACGGCAGCAGCAGCGGCTCAGTTTGCCCCATAGAAAAAGCAAGTGCCCAGCTCCAGAAATCAGAACAGCAGCCCGATGACCCAGGCAGCAACTTGACTGAGACCAAAATCACCCAAGGTAACTGGGATTGCACCAGGGAAGGGTCTCACTTGGTCACAAGCTGACTTGGATCCCTAACAGACCAGAAATCTAAACTTCTTTGTTGATAGAGGATCTGGTCATTATAATAACTATTCTTGCATACATACTCGGGGCTGTTTTTGATTGAATGTGTACAGTGTTTAGTTAAATTTTAGAATCTACCTGTATTTTATTCCACTCAGCCTGTTTGAATACTCCTATAGCAGGAAACTCAACCCCTAAGAACATCTTTGTAGATACTCTGAGAGTCTTAAGAGCCACACCTAATACTATAAGGTCCTACCCTGAAAATATATTACATGAAATCAATTGATACAGCTAAGAATGCACAGCTAGCTAGAAAATCCAAGCATTAACTTAATCCAAGATGCAAAAATATATACATTATAACACAAGAAACACTAAAAAGCAAGACGATATAAATCCACCTAAAAGTATTAATGCATCAGAAATGTCCTCCAGTGAGAAAGAGTTAGAGGAAATGCCTGAGAAAGAGTTCAAAAGAATAATTATAAATATGTTCAAAGAGGTCAAAGAACACATGAAAACAATCAAAGAAGAAATCAAAGAGAAAATCAAAGAGGAAATCAAAGGAATCAAAGAAGAGGCAGGACACCAATTTAATGAAATAAAGAAGGCAATACAAGACATAAATAGGGAAATAGAAATAATAAAGAAAAACCAGTCAGAATTACTAGCAATGAAGAACACAGTTAATGAAATAAAAAACTCTGTAGAAAATCTCACCAGTAGGATGGATGAGGGAGAGGACAGAATATCTAAGCTAGAAGACCAGGTGGCAGACCTAATGCAGTCCAACAAAGAGAAAGACAAACTTATAGAAAAGTATGAGTGGGAATTTCAAGATATTCGGGACACTATGAAAAGATCCAATATAAGAATTCAGGGCATAGTAGAAGGAGAAGAACTCCACTCCAGAGGCATAGTAGGCATCTTCAACAAAATCATAGAGGAAAATTTCCCCCAAATTGGGAAAGAGGTGCCAATACAGTTACAGGAAGCCTTTAGAACCCCAGCCAGACAAAACCCAGAAAGAACCTCTCCTCGCCATATTATAATCAAACTTCCAAACACACAAACCAAAGAAAAAATATTGAAAGCAGTTAGAGAGAAAAATCAAGTTACCTACAAAAGCAAGCCCATCAGGATTACTGCAGATTATTCAACACAAACTTTTAAAGCCAGAAGGGCATGGAGTGATATATTCCAAGTTCTGAAAGATAACAACTGTCAACCAAGGTTACTTTATCCTGCAAAGTTATCCATTCAAATAGATGGAGAAATAAAGACATTCCATGACAAAAGCAGGTTAAAGGAGTATTTGAAGACAAAACCAGCTCTACAGAAAATACTTGATAGAATCCTCCATGCTGAACAAAAGGAAAAGCACACATATAAGGAACCTAGAAAAAACAAGCTATACTCAAATACCAGTTAACAGAAGAGAGCACAGGTAGAACCAGTAACACACACACACACACACAAAAATGGCAAACATAAATACACACCTTTCAATAATATCTCTTAATATCAACGGTCTCAATGCTCCAACGAAAAGACATAGATTTGCAGACTGGGTTAAAAAGCAGGATCCTACAATTTGTTGTCTCCAAGAAACTCACCTTTCTACAAAGGATAGACATTATCTTAGGGTGAAAGGTTGGAAGACGGTGTTTCAAGCAAATGGGCCTAGAAAACAAGCAGGGGTTGCTATCCTAATATCAGACAGGGTAGACTTTAGTCCGACGTTAGCCAGGAAAGATGAGGAAGGTCACTTTATATTGATTAAGGGCACACTCCAACAGGAGGACATTACAATCCTAAACATATATGCACCTAACATGGGGGCTCCCAAATTCGTCAAACAAACACTATTAGAACTAAGGTCACAGATAACACCAAACACAGTGGTGGTGGGTGACTTTAACACCCCACTCTCATCAATTGACAGGTCATCCAGGGAAAGAATAAACAGAGAGGCATCTGGACTAAATGAGGTCATAGAAGGAATGGACCTTACAGATATATACAGGACATTTCATCCAAAGGCTGCAGAATATACATTCTTTTCAGCAGCACGTGGAACATTCTCTAAGATAGACCATATATTAGGACACAAAGCAAATCTTAACAAATTCAGGAAAATTGAAATAATTCCTTGCATTCTATCTGACCACAATGGAATTAAACTACAAATCAGTAGCAAGAAAGGCTATAGAGCATACACAAAATCATGGAAACTAAACAATACACTACTAAATGATGAGTGGGTCAATGAAGAAATCAAAAAGGAAATCAAAAAATTTATAGAGTCAAATGATAACTAGAACACAACATACAAAAATCTCTGGGACACAATGAAGGCAGTTCTAAGAGGTAAATTTATAGCCTTAAGTGCCTATATTAAGAAATTAGAAAGGTCGCAAGTAAACGACCTAATGCTTTGCCTTAAAGCCTTGGAAAAAGAAGAACAAGGCAAACCAAAAATTAGTAGACGGAAAGATATAATAAAGATTAGGGCAGAAATTAATGAAATAGAAACAAAAAGAACAATCCAAAGAATTAATGAAACAAAGAGTTGGTTCTTTGAAAGGATAAACAAGATTGATAAACCCTTAGCAAATCTGACCAAAAGAAAGAGAGAAGAGACACAAATTAATAAAATCAGAGATGAACAAGGTAACATCACAACAGATTCCAGATAAATTCAAAAAATCATAGGGACATACAATAAAAGCATATACTCCACAAAGTATGAAAATCTAAAAGAAATGGATGATGTCCTTGATCTATATGACCTACCTAAATTAAATCAAAATGAGATTAATCACTTAAATAGACCTATAACAAACATGGAGATCCGAACAGTTATCAATAATCTCCCAACTAAAAAAAGCCCAGGCCCGGATGGATTCACTGCTGAATTTTACCAGACTTTTAAGGAAGAGCTAACACCATTGCTTCTTAAGATTTTCCAGGAAATAGAAAAAGAAGGAATTCTACCAAACTCCTTCTATGAGGCCAGCATCACCCTGATACCAAAACCAGGCAAAGATAGAACAAAAAAAGAAAATTACAGACCAATCTCCCTCATGAACATAGATGCAAAAATTCTCAACAAAAATATTGGCAAACAGAATACAAGAGTATATCAAAAAGATCATTCACCCTGACCAAGTAGGCTTTATCCCAGAGATGCAGGGATGGTTCAACATATGCAAATCTATAAATGTAATACATTACATAAACGGGTTGAAGGACAAAAATCACATGATCATCTCATTAGATGCATAAAAAGCATTGACAAAATCCAACATCGCTTCATGATAAAAGTCCTACAGAGACTGGGAATAGAAGGAACATATCTCAATATAATAAAGGCTATTTATGACAAGCCTACAGCCAACATATTACTAAATGGGGAAAAACTGGAAGCTTTTCCACTAAAATCAGGAACAGGACAAGGGTGTCCACTGTCCCCACTTCTATTTAATATAGTTTTGGAAGTCTTAGCCATAGCAATAAGGCAAGAGACACACATAAAAGGGATACAAATTGGAAAGGAAGAAATCAAGTTATCATTATTTGCAGATGACATGATTCTATACATAAAGGACCCTAAAGACTCTACTAGCAAGCTGTTATAGCTGATCAAAACCTACAGCAATGTAGCAGGATACAAAATAAATACACAGAAATCAGTAGCCTTCATATATGCTAACAACAAACACACAGAGGATGAAATCAGAGAATCACTCCCATTCACAATTGCACCAAAAAAAAATAAAATACCTTGGAATAAACCTAACCAAGGAAGTAAAGAATCTATGCAATGAGAACTTTAAAACACTCAAGCGAGAAATTGCAGAAGACACTAGAAAGTGGAGAAACATCCCTTGTTCCTGGATTGGAAGAATCAATATCGTGAAAATGGCAATCTTACCTAAAGCAATCTACATATTTAATGCAGTCCCTATCAAAATTCCAAAGGCTTTCTTCATGGAAATAGAAAAAACAATCCAAAAATTCATTTGGAATCACAAAAAACCTCGGATATCTAAAATAATACTGAGCAACAAAAAAGAGGCTGGTGGTATCACCATACCTGATTTTAACCTATACTACAGAGCCATAGTAACAAAAACAGCATGGTACTGGCACAAAAACAGACATGTAGATCAGTGGAACAGAATAGAGGACCCAGATGTAAGCCCAAGTAGCTATAGCCACCTGATATTCAATAAAAATGCCAAAAATACTCATTGGAGAAGAGACAGCCTCTTCAGCAAATGGTGTTTTGAAAACTGGATAAATATATGCAGAAGGATGAAAATAGATTCTTCTCTCTCGCCATGCACAAGAATTAAGTCCAAATGGATTAAAGACCTTAACATCAGACGGGAAACTTTGAAACTGCTAGAGGAAAAAGTAGGGGAAACCCTTCAACATATTGGTCTTGGCAAAGACTTTCTGAATACAACCCCAATTGCTCAGGCAATAAAACCACAGATTAACCACTGGGACCTAATGAAATTACAAAGATTTTGCACCGCAAAGGACACAGTGAAAAAAGCAAAGAGGCAACCTACAGAATGGGAAAAAATCTTTGCCAGCTATATATCTGATAGAGGATTAATATCTAGGATATACAAAGAACTCAAAAAGTTAAATAATAAGGAATCAAACAAGCCAATCAAAAAATGGGCTATGGAGCTAAATAGAGAGTTCTCAAAGGAAGAAATACGAATGGCATATAAGCATCTAAAAAAATGTTCTACGTCACTAGTCATCAGGGAAATGCAGATTAAAACTACATTGAGATTCCATCTCATTCCTGTCAGATTGGCCACCATCATGAAAACAAATGATCATAAATGTTGGCGGGGATGTGGAAAAAAAGGAACCCTTCTGCACTGCTGGTGGGAATGCAATCTTGTCCATCCATTGTGGAAAACAGTGTGGAGGTTCCTAAAGCAGCTAGAGATTGATCTACCATATGACCCAGCTATAGCGCTCCTAGGCATATATCCAAAGGACTCATCTCATTTCCTTAGAAGTACATGCTCAACCATGTTTATTGCTGCTCAATTTATAATAGCTGGGAAATGGAACCAGCGTAGATGTCCCTCAACAGATGAGTGGATAATGAAGATGTGGTACATTTATACAATGGAGTTCTACTCAGCGGTAAAGAAAAATGAAGTTATGAAATTTGCAGAAAAATGGGTGGACCTGGAAAGTATTATACTAAGTCAGGTAACCCAGGCCCAGAAAGCCAAGCGCCACATGTTCTCTCTCATATGTGGATCCTAGCTACAGATGACTGGGCTTCTGCGTGAGAATGAAAATACTTAGTAGCAGAGGCCAGTAAGTTGAAAAGGAGACATAAAGTGTGGAGAAAGGAAGGGAGGAGGATACTTAATAGGTTGATATTGTATATATGTAATTACAATGATTGTAATGGGGAGGTAATATGATGGAGAATGGAATTTCAAACGGGAAAGTTTGGGGGTGGGGAGGGAGGGAATTACCATGGGATATATTTTATAATCATGGTAAATGTTAATAAAAATTAAAAAAAAAAACTTTTGAAAGAGAACACCAGAAACCAGCTTACTAAAATAAAAAGGTTATTATGAGACATGAATAAGGAAGTAGAAATACTGAAGAAAAACCAGGCTGAAATCCTAGCTCTGAAGAATACAGACAATCAAATAAAAATATCTCAGTTGAATGTTACTATGGTAGAATGGATGAAGGAGAGAACAGAATATCGAGAGAACAGAATATCTAAAATAGAAGACCAGGTGGCAGATCTAATATAATCCAACAATGAGAAAGACAAACTATAGCAAAGAACTAATGGGAAATTCAAGATATCTGGGACATTATGAAAAGATCAAACATAAGAATTCATTGTGTAACAGAAGGAAAGGAATTTCAATCCATAGGCTTAGAAGGCATTTTCACCAAAATCATAGAAGAAAACTTTGCTCAAATTGGGAAAGAAATGCCAACAGAGATAGAAGAAGATTTCAGAACACCAGTCAATATTGGAAAAACCCTCTCAAAGCTATGTTATACTTAAACTGCTAAACACACAAACCAAAGAAAATATATTGAAACAAGTTAGAGAGAAGAAGTAAGTCACCCACAAAGACAAGCCCATCAGAATAATGGCAGATTAATCAACACAAACATTAAAAGCCAGAAGGGCTTGAAATGATGTATTCCAAGTTCTGAAAGATAACAACTGTCAACCAAGATTACTTTATCCTGCAAAGATATCTATCACAATTGATGGAGAAATAAGGAAATTCCACAACAAAAACAGGCTGAAGGAATTTATGACAACTAAACCATCTCTACAGAGAGTACTTGAAGTAATTATTAATGCCAAAAGGAAAACACACACAGGATTAAATAGGAAAAAAATAAACCATACTCAAATAACAGTTACAACAAATGAGTAAAGGGAAAACAGGAAACACTACAAACAAAAAGAATGGTGAGAATAAATGCATAACTTTCAATAATAACTCGTAATATCAATAGCCTCAATGCACCACCCAAAAGACATAGGCTTGCAGACCAGATTAAAAGGAAGGATCTGGCCATTTGTTGCCTCTAGGAAATTCATCTCTCAATAAAAGACACTGCCTTATGGTGTATGGATAGAAAATGGTATTTCAAGCAAAGTGGCCTAGGAAACAAGCAGGGGGTGCTATCCTAATACTTCACAGAATAGACTTCAAACCAATATTACTGAGTAAAAGATAAAGAAATACTGATTCAAGGAATACTACAGTAGAGGGATATTCCAATCCTAAATCCTTAAGGTCACAGAAAACATCACTTAGTGGGAGACTTCAATACCCCACTCTCATCAAATGAAAGATCATCCTGGCAAAAAATAAACAGAGACATCTGTTAAATGATATCATGGAACAAATGGACTTAACAGATATCTATAGAACATTCCATCCAAATGTTGAAGAATATACATTTTCAGCAGCACACAGAACATTCTCTGAAATAGATCATATATTAGGACACAAATCAAATCTGCACAAATATATGAAAATTGAAATAATACTTTGTATTCTATCTGATCACAATGTGATTAAACTGCTAATCAGCAACAAAAAAGCTACAGAGCATAGAGAAATTCACATACATAAACAGTACACTATTAAATTATCAGTGGATAATTAAAGAAGAAAAAGGAAATCAATAATTTTTTTAAAATTTTTATTAACATTTTCCATGATTATAAAAAAAGTCCCATGGTAATTCCTTCCCTTTGCCCCCACACTTTTCCCTTTGAAGGTGCCTGATCTCATCTGATCTCGTAAGCTAAGCAGGGTCGGGCCTGGTTAGTACTTGGATGGGAGACCATGGAACATTCTGTAAAATAGACCATATACTTGTTCACAAAGAATCCCTCCACATACTTAGGAAGATTGACATAATTCCCTGCATGATATCACAATTCTGTATTGCTAGAAAAAAACAACAAAAGACCCACCAAGCATACAAACGGCACATGGAAACTGAACAGCACACTTTTAAACAATAATTGGACAGTGGATGAAATAAAAAATGAAGTTGCAAAATTTCTGGAATTGAATGAAAATGAGAACACATCACACAAAAATTTATAGTACCCAATGAAAGTGGCTCTCAGGGGAAAATTCATAGCACTCAATGTCTTAATAAAAAAAGACAGAAAGATCCCAAGTCAATAATCTAACCATCCACCTAAAGGCACTGTGAAAACAAGAAAAATTCAACCCAAAGAGCTCTACAAGGAAAGAAATAATTAAAATCAGAGCAGAAATTAATGATTTGGAAATGAAGGAAACAATTAATACAATTGACAAAACAAAGAGCTGGTTCTTTGAAAAAATAAACCCCTGGCCAATTTGATCAAGCAAAAAAGGGAAAAGCTTCAAATTGACAAAATTCAGAATAAAAAAGGAGAGATCACAACAGACATAAGTGAAATGGTGAGAATCATCAGGACTTATTTCAAAAACTTCTACTCCACAAAACTGGATAATGTGGAGGACATGGAAAAGTTCCTGGATGCATACCATCTACCAACACTAAACTCAGAGCAGATTAATCTCTTCAATGAACCCATAACACTTATGTAGATTGAAGAAGTAATAAACAAACAAACAACAAAAAAAAAAACCTCCCAAAAAGAAGTCTTCAGGATCAGATGGCTTCTCAGCTGAATTATATCAAACCTTCATGGAAAAATCTCAAACCAATCTTCCTCAAACTGTGCCACACAATTAGAGAAAAGAGAAAGTTACCCACTCCTTCTATGAAGCTAGTATCACCCTAATTCCAAAACCAGGCAGAGATGCCACAAGAAAAGAAAACTATTGGCCTATTCCCCTGATGAACTTAGATGCAATGATTCTGAACAAAATCTTTGCAAACCAAATCCAACAACACATCAAAAGCATTATCCATCTACAACAAAATTGGATTTATCACAAGAACACAGAGGTGGTTCAACATACAGAAACCTGGCAATGTAATACATCACATAAGCATAAAAACCACATGATCATTTTGATAGATGCAGAGAAGGCCTTTGACAAGATACAACATCACTTCATGATCAAAACATTGGAGAAAATTGGCATAGTTGGTGCATATCTTAACATAATAAAGGCAATATACAAAGGTCTGAAGGCCCAAATAATTCTTAATGAAGATAGACTAGAGAAATTCCCATTTAATCTCCGGAACAAGACAGAGTTGTCCACTCTCACTTCTGCTTTTCAATATAGTACTGGAAGTCCTAGATCAAGCAATAAGACAGAAGGATATAAAAGGATACAATTTGGAAAGGAAGAAGTTAAGTTAGCTCTATTCACTGAAGACATGATTGTATATGTAAGCGACCCAAGAGACTCCATCTCAAAACTGCTGACGGTGATTAACTCCCATAACAAAGTAGCAGGATACAAAATCAATGCACAAAAATCAGTAGCCTTTCTATATGCAAAAGTGAAAGAGAAAGAGAAAGAAATAAGGGATATAGTCCCATTTTCAATAGCAACAACAACAGCAAAATACCTTGGAATAATGTTAACCAAGGAAGTGAAAGATCTATACAATGATAATACTCAGAAAAGAAATTGAGGAGGACTTGAGAAAATGGAAAGACCTCCCATGCTCCTGGGTAGGCAGAGTTAAAATTGTGAAGATAGCAATCCTACCAAAGGCAATATACAGATTTAATACAATTCCAATTAAAATTTCAACTGTATTCTTCACAGAGATAGAAAAAATGATCTCAAATTTCATGGATATGCAGAAGGCCTCACACATCCAAATGTATCCTCAGCCAAAGAAATACCTCTGGAGGCATCACCATACTTGATCCAAAGCTATATTACAAAGCCATAGTAATAAAAATGGCAAGGTACTGGCATAAAAACAGGAGTATATACCAATGAAATAGACTTGAGAAGACAGAGTTTGGGCCAAGCAACCATAGCTACTTGATATTCAACAAAGGCCCAAACAATATAGCTGGAAAAAAGACAGCATCTTTAACAAATGGTGCTGGACAAACTGGATAATCATATGCAGGAAACTGAACTTTGATCCACACATTTAACCATGCACTACTCTCAGGTTGAAATGGATCAAAGATCTCAGTATAAGACTAGAAACTTGAATAGTACTGGAAGAAATTTTAGGAAGTCCTTTCCATGATATAGGAATGGAAAGACTTCCTGAACAAAACCCCAGTAGCTCATGATCTTAAACAGTCACTCAACCAATGGGATCGCATGAAGCTGAAGTGTTTCTTTACAGACAAGCATACAATAAGCAAAACCAATAGATTACCTACAGAATGTGAGAAAATATTTGCAGGTTATCCAACTGATAGAGGCCCAATCTCAAGAACCTACAAAGAACTCAAAAATCTAAACAGTAAGAAGTAAAACACCCCATACACACACACACACACACACACACACACACACACACACACACACACACAAATGGGGCAAAGAGCTGAACAGGCAATTCACAGAGGAAAAAATACAAATGGCAAGCACACTTAAGAAAATGATCATCATCCCTAATCATCAGGGAAATGAAAATTAAAACAACTATGAAATTCCAACTTAGCCCAGTAAGATAGCAAACATCAAAAAATAAAATGAAAATAAATGCTGGAAAGGATGTGGAGAAGTAGGAACTGTTGGTGGGAATACAGGATGGTACAACCACTTTGGAAAGCAAGATGGAAACTCCTGAAAAAGCTGACTATAGAGATACCAACAGAGCCAGTTATTCCCTTCTTGGGCATCTACCCTAAAACCTTCAAACTAAAGGCCAGAGAGATTTGCTCAACCATGTTTGTAGTGGCTTAATTTGTAATAGCTAAGAGCTGGAATCAACCCATGTGCCCATAACTAGGAGAATGGATAACTAAGATGTGATGTATCTACACAATGGAATTCTATACAGCAGTAAGAAAAAGTGACACAATGAAATTTGAGGAAAAATGGTTGATCCTGGAACAGATCATTCTCAGTGAACTTACCCAATCACAGAAAAATGAAAAAAAAAAATTGCCACACAGTCTCACTCATCTATAGCACATAACCTGAATCTACCCAAGATACCTTACATATCCAGCAATCATTTCATGGACTAGACCTAGGATGTATGGGGAGGGAGGAGTGGGCCTCAAAGGGGTGGGAAAAACTAATATAGACCCAAATGGCAAATGGCACCATAAAATTCTACTTTCTAAAAGGCAGATGAAATGGCTGAACCTTCACCAGGCCCTTAGAGAGAACACCTGAACTGTAAGACACTGGAGAGGGTAGGATCAAAGCTAACCTTAATGTTCTACATCTTCCCTCCCTCATCTTTTTCCTCATTTTCTTAGTAGCCACTGACCAGTAACTCCCAGTACCAGCATGGGGCTATCATCCACAATGAGCTTTTGATCAGAGAGACTTACAAGGTTTCCTAAAAGACAGACAGATTTCTGTCAGAGTACTTGACGACCCACCAGAGGATAGTGGTAAGACCCTACTGCTGAAGACACCATATGTAGTTGACACATAAAATGGAATGACATGGCTGGAAGCTGGAAGAAAGTTAGTCCCCAGAGAGTCAGCACATCTAATGCCAGAGGTGCTACATGGGCAACTGGGGAAAAATGACCAATATCTGTCCAAGCAACTCATGGTCTAACCTACTTAGCAGCAAATAGCCTGTTGTGATGCCCACACAAGTGCAATAATGGCACACAGCCATGGTGGAGCACCAATTGCTCTTGACTTGGTTAACTGATTCCCTCAGTCATCTGAGACCCATAGCTGGAGCTGGGAAATAAGTCAGAACCACATCCAAACATTAGCTCACTCTCCAATATCAAGCTACCATCAATCATGGGCTACAGGAGGGCCTACACCTATTAAATTCTCAATAAAAAAATAAGGGTTCTCTCATTTGTCTGAATGAATGTTAGAGCCACATGTTAGGTCAAGATATTCAAAGACATTTATCTTACCCATAACTGTGGGCTAACTCCACAATGCTGACCCATATACCTCAACAAGGAGGGGCCAATGCGGAGCAGGTAGGTCATAGATGAGTCTAATAGTGGCACCAAACTGACTGTATTTGCTGAATACAAAAGTAATTAATAAAAAAGAATGAGAATGGCTGCACAAGGGCCTCTTGCCATTTCAACTCAACTCCAGATGCATGTACCACTTTGCCCATCTGGCTTTACTGGGAAATCAAAACCAGGTTGTTAGGCTTTATAGGCATGTGCCTTTACCACTGGGAAATCTCTACAGTGGAAGAATATATTTTGAGAGAGAGAGAGAGAGAGAAGTGATAGAGGATTGGTGTGCCAGTGCAATTGAATTCCAGGCTTTTGAACCACCTAGTGGGCATGTGTGACATTATAGTTGCTTCACCTCTTGAGTATGACTAACATGGAATCTGTAGAGTTGAACATGGGTCCTTAGGCATTGCAGTCAAGTGCTTTAACTGCTAAGCCATATTTCCAGTCCCCCAAATATTTTTAATTTGATGAAAACTTATCCTGGTTGTGACTTAGGTTTTAATTACTAGTAAAGTTGTTATTATTATTATTATTATTATTATTATTGCTCATATGTCTGTCTTGACTAGTTACTTTCCTTGTTCCTGGAATAGAATGCTTGTCAGAAGCAAAATATTTCATCTTGGGTTTAGGTTTGTTTACTCTTACCATTAAGAAATTTAAAGGCAAGATCATGTTTGAAAGAGTAAAGTTTAGAGTAAAGTAAGAGATAAAGCAAAGAGAACAGAATTCTCTGGGAGGGGTACCTGGAGTTTTATTGAATGAAGGAAGCTGAACCCTCTAGAGTCTGTGATTGGTCAGTTTAAACACAGATGAATGCACTAATTTGTCCAAGATAGATCCAATATGTATCAGTTTCCAAAAAGTCCCCCACCCCATGTGAGTTGAGTGATGAAAATTTCACTTGGGCCAGGAAGAAGTAGGAAATGAATCACCCTCATCACCACCTTGGGTCACCATAATTTGGGTCACCATCTTGGGTCCTGTAATATAATCTAGAATATAGCTACATATGGAGGGCTCTTTTTCCTATCCCTCTAGCTAGTTTAGCAAACTGTCTAGTTCCTAATGTGTCATATTAATGTGGGAAAGATTTATTATTGCCCACAGTTTCATGTACCATAATCTATCCTGACCAGGAGGGCATGGCTGCTGGGCTGGCATCAGTAGCTTGTTCACCTCCTGGAGGGTTAGGAAACACAGACCTCAGATCAAGGCCCATCTCTAGGGGCCTTTATCTGCAAGTTGTATCCCTCTTTCTAAAGGTCTAATAAGGTCCCAAACAGTGCCGGCAGTTGGATATCAAGTTTTCAAACATATCAGTTTGTAGGAGACATTTCACATTTATATAAAAAAGTTATGTAGGTAAAAAGATGGCATTTAGAGGTGAAAAACTTTGCAGACAAGTGCCTCAACCACTGAGTCAACTATCAAGCCCTTCCTCTCTTTCTTACTAAAAATACACTTAAGCATTTATATCACAGAGAAAGAGGGAAGATTGGAGAATGCATGTGTCAGGCTACCTGTCACAGCAAACCAAATCGAGACACCTGCATCCCTTTGTGCATATGGTTTATGTGAAAACTGGGAATTGAACTCAGGACATCAGGCTTTAAGCTCCATAACTTTTATTTTATTTTTTTAAGGCATTTCTAAGAAAAGATGGACATGGTGCCTAGAAAAGTTGCAGTCATTTTGTGACCATGAAAGCGAGAAGTGTATTTTTATCCCAGCTCTTCAAATTCAGAGTCAGGAGGTTCTCAGGGCATTCTGACTACGTATATCAAACAAATGGACCAGAGACAGTGATAAACATCACATTTTTAGGTCACAATTTTAGGAAGTAGAAATGAAACTTAACACAAAACGGAGTTACATGTTGATCCAATGTGAAGCCAACACAAGATAATTTTGCATCTTAGACCACTGAGAAGCTAATAAAAAATGGCCTCACTTCTTGGTTCAGAGTGAACCCAAAACCATCATAGCCAAGACATGAAAAAATGAAGGTGATTCATGACCCAGGCAGGTTGGGCTCCAGAACCATTTTCACATCATAGTCCTGGGTAAGAAAAGCCTGGAGATCCCCCCCTCCAATTTTTGTTCCTTCTCCTTTAAAAGGAAAAAAAAAGGAAACATTTCAGTAGAAATATTCATTCATGTTCGTGATTGTCTTTTTCTTTCTTTTTTTTTAATTTTTCTTTGAGGTAGGGCCTTGCTCTGTCACAGACTGACCTCTGTATATGTATGTAGCCTCAGGGTGTCCTCAAACTCACAGCAGTCCTACCTCAGCCACCCTAGTGTTGAGATTAAAAGAGTGTGCCAAAATGTCCAGCATAAAATCCAATTTTACCATAATCTCTGTCAATTATCATCTTTGTCCCTGTAACCTTCTTCTCCTCCACTGAATTCCTTATTCTTTCTGATGAGTTTCTTTTTTGTCTTTGGGAGATCCTTCATCATCATCCTTATCTACAGGTTGACAAGCACAATGTTGTCGGCTCTTTGTGCAGGCTCAGAAGATAGTTATACAAACCACTCCTCCCCTTCCTCAGTTTCTTCCATTCTTTCTTACCTTTCTTCCATTATGTTCTCTGAGCATTGGAGCTATCAAACAGATGGCTCACTTAACACTGAGATTTCAATGGCCTCATATTTTCAGCACTTTCATTGATATTAGTGTGTGTGTGTGTGTGTGTGTGTGTGTGTGTGTGTGTGTGTCTGTCTGTGTGTGTGCTCAATCATTATTTTACCATGTAGGATCTCCCTCTAGACCTAGCTGACCTGGAATTCACAATATAGACTCAGGGTGGCATCAAATTCATGGAGATCCTCTTATCTTTGCCAGTGAAGTGCTGGGATTAAAGATGTGCACCTCCATGCTGGACTCATTTTCATAAGTTTCACATCTCCCCAGGTGTTGAGAGCTTCTATGATCAAAGGTGAGGGCAGCAACAAGGTGACACAAAAACCACCTCCCAGAATATACCTGACAATCTGCTGACAACTGGTTCATATGGGATACCTTCAAACAGGCCACAACCCAGGAATGGCAGTGAGAATTAGTCACCAGAAACATGGTGCCAGCACACAACTGGTCCCTGCACCCCAAAATTCAGAGCCACTGTCAGATCTTTAAGGGCTTCACATGCACTCCCCAGAAGGCCATCCCTTCAGCTGTGGAATCTCAGCAACACTCAGTACAACAGCAAAGTCTCATCTGCCAGAGTCACCTCCACCAGTGTTCCTGCTGGAAGGGTTTCTAGTCCCTGAGATTTCCTTTATTCACTTACTTTTAAATATACATTTAAATATGTATTTAGGAGATAAGGTGATTATGTATAAAGTGGGAAACCCACGTTAGACTACCTAGAATCCATGTAAGCCAGATGCACAAGGGCACATACATATGGTTAGTATATGTGATCACCATGACTCACGGAAGACCATTTACAGTGATTAAGGCTCTGGAAAGATGTTGTCCTCAAGCTCACAATGAAATTCCTATCTCTGCCTTCCAAATGCACCACTTTGCTTGGCTGAACCTTAGTTTTGTTTTTGTTTTTTATTTAACATTTTTATTTATTTATTTGCAAGGAGAGGGAGAGATAGATAGATGATAGATCATACATAGATAGGCAGAGAGATGATAGAAAGAATAGAAGGATGTATGTAGAGCGAGTGAAATAGAGGAAGAGAGAGAGAGAATGAGAAAGAATGGGAGCACAAGGAACTCTAGCCACTGGAAACAAACTCCAGATGCACGGACCACTTTTGCACCCAGCTATACATGGGCTTTGGGGAACCAAACCTGAGTTGCTACACTTTGCAGGCGTGCACCTTAACTGCTGAGCCATCTCATCTTCCACTTAACTTATGGAGGCAGGTCTCTCACACTTGAACCCAGATCTGGCTCATTTGAAGTCTATCTGGCCAGTATGAACTGAAAATCTCCTGTGTCTTTCTTAAAAAATATTTTTTATGTATGTATTTGAGAGATAGTGAAACAGAGAGAAGGCAGGGGAGGAAGGGAGAGGGAAAGAATGGGTATGCCATGGCCTTGCTACCTTGTACATCTGGAGTATGTGGATACTGGGGAATTGAACATGAGTCCTTAGACTTTTTAGTCAAGTACTTTAAGCAGTAAGCTATCTGTCTAGCCCATGTCTCTTTATTTAATGTCTGTCTGTCTGTCTGTCTGTCTGTCTATCTATCTATCTATCTATCTATCTATCTATCTGTCTATATATCTATCTATCATCTATCTATCTATCTATCTAATTCATGTATATATATAATTTTTCAAGCAGGTAGAGAGAGGATGGGGAGAAGGAAAATGAGTGCACCATAGTCTCTTGTCTTGACACTGCACATAAACTACAGATGCATGTGCCACATGTTCATTTGGCATTTACATGAGCACTGGAGGTTGAAACTGGGTCCATGAGGCTTGAAAGAAAGCACTTTTACCACAGAGCCATTTCTCCAACTCCTCCTTTCTCTTTCTCTAGATGACATTCACACCCTCCTGTTGCTTTTGTGGGTACTGGGGAATCACAGTCATATCTGTGTGGTTGTGTGGCAAGTGTCTTACTAACTGAGCCATCATCCTCCCAGCCATCAATCTCAAGGACTTGAAATACCTTCAGTCTCACTACTCAACTGCAGTAGACATTAGATACATTTCTGGAGACCTGACTTTTGAATATCTGTTGGACTGTAATGACCACACAAGATGAGATTTGGGCCTCTGGGCAATACATTTTTGACCCCAAGGGCTTCAAGAAGGTGATATTCTGAAACGTTGAATGACTTGCCTCAGATTGCACAGGGCCTGGGTTCCTCTCTGGATTCCTTCTTTAACAATGTTTTCAAGCTTCCCAGTGAGTACTAGTCATGAGGGGAGGCAGAAACTCCACTATATAGCAGGATACTAAGCATATAATGAAGTCCTAGCAGTTAAAGAGAGTTCCTGATGCCTAAAACCTAGGTTCATGTCTAATTTTAGTGCAAGAAGTGAACAAAATAAGACTGGTAAGGATAACTATTAAAATATTATATTTAGTGAAGGAAGTACAGAACCAAGGGAAGGATATTGAATACACCCACATGGCTTGAGAGTCCATATGGAGGGCCTGACAAAAATCATAGACAGGACAGAGAAGAAAGTGCAAAGAGCTCATGCTTTATGTAAAGAACAAAAGGGGTACATTGTTCTTGTGGAAAGAAATGTCTAGGAATCTCTCCTCTTGGCTTGAACTGGCTGGGAAGAGATGAGAAGAAACTTACCAGCAGCTGGAGGTTCAGGAAAGGTCAAGAAGCACAGAGACCCTGCACTACCCTGCAAACATATTTATAACCTTATGGTGGTGGGCTTTAACATCTGGCTCAGGTGAGCCAGAGGGACAGCTGATTGGTTAGGGCAAGTGGCAGAATATAAATAAATAACTACAAATATTTAAATAATGTATGAAATCCACACACAAATTCCCCATAGCGTGCATGGGTATTCACTCATGTGTATGAGCACACACACATTCACACACTTACACCATATGCATGTGAGATGGCACATTTATACAATGGAGTTCTACTCAGTGATAAAGAAAAATGAAGTTATGAAATTTGCAGAAAAATGGATGGATCTGGAAAGGATTATACTAAGTGAGGTAACCCAGGCCCAGAAAGCCAAGCACCACATGTTCTCCCTCATGTGTGGATCCAAGCTACAGATGGCTGGGCTTCTGCATGAGAAGGGAAATACTTAGTAGCAAAGGCCAGTAAGTTAAAAAGGAGATATAAAGATATAAAGGGAAGAGAAAGGAAGCGAGGGGGGTACTTAATAGGTTGGTAATGTATATATGTAAGTAGAATGATTGAGATGGGGAGGGGATATGATGGAGAATGGAATTTCAAAGGGGAAAGCAGTGGGGGGGGTATTACCATGGGATATTTTTTATAATCATGGAAAATGTTAATAAAAATTGAGAAAAAAAAAAGAAAGTACATTAAACCACTGAGCCAATTATCCAGACCCACAGAAGAGTTATAAGCAGTGATTGGCATTGAAACCTGTGCACCCATGTTTCCAACAGCACTGTTGACAACAGGCAGAAACTCAGCTGCCTGCTGAAGGGTTGACACAGACATGAATTATGATCTGTATAGTCTAACATTTATCTTTTCTTTTTGAATTTTATTTATTTTTCCATTTTGAGATTGAATGAAACATAGAAAGAGAGAAGGCACATAGAGAGGATGGGCATACAAAGGCCTCTAACCACTGAAAAGGAACTCCAGACACATGCATGCCCTTGTGCAGATGGTTTATTTGGGTACTGGAGAACAGAACCTGGGTCCCTGGGCTTTGAAAACAGACACCCTAACCTCTAAGATATCTCTCTAGTCCTTCTTTTCTTTTTTGAAGATAGAGTCTCCTGAGGTCCAGACCAGCATCCAACTGCTATGCAGCTGAGGAATGTTCTGGTACTTGCAGATCCTTTTCCTCCCAGTTCTTGGACAACAGGCATTTGCCACCTTAACTGATTTTTGCAGTGCTAGGGATCAAGGCAAGAGCCTTGCACAAAGGAAACAAATTATGACCCAGAGTACAACATGGCTAAACCTTGAAGACATGATGCTGATTGATGTGACCCCTAACATAAAATGATACAGTAGTGTGTTTCCATTTCCATGAGGAGCCTGGGGTAGCCAAATTCATAGTGATAGAAAGTACAAGGGACTAGAGAGGATAAAGGAATTATGAGCTAGTGTTTACTGAGTACAGATTTTCAGTTTTGCAGCAGTGGGACTTATATAATGTCACTGACTGCACTTAATTATTACGGGCATAGTGACTTTGAGGTCACACTTTACTATGGCAGAACATGTTTTTAAGTAGAAAAAGGCAAGATATAAGGTCTGGACACTAGGTAATGATATGTATGCTGAAATTTTAGAAAATACGGGGACTGTTGTACACAGGTTTGTAATGCATTAAAAATTAAATGAAATGGGGATGAAGAGCTGGAGAGATGATCTCTTAGTGGTTATAGCACTTGCTATGAAGCTTATGGACACAGGTTAAGTTCCACAGTGCCCACATATGCCAGATACACGAGGTGGCACATGTATCTGAAGCTTGTTTTTGGTGGCTGGAGGACTTAGAAACTCTCTCTCTCTCTCTCTCTCTCCCTCTCTCTTTCTGTCTTCCCTCTTTGCATGTCTGTATGTCTCTATTTCCCTCTACCTCTCAAACAAATAAATAAATAAAATCTAGGGCTAGAGAGATGGCTTAGCAGTTAAGGCACTTGACTACAAAGCCTAAGGACCCTTGTCCAAGTTCACAGATATCACAAATGCTAGACACATAAGGTGATGAATACACACATAGCTGCAATTGCACAGAGGTGGCTCACATGTCTGAAATTTAATTACAGTGGCTGGAGAGCCTGGGTTGCCAAATCTTTCTCTCTCTCTGCTTTTTTCTCTCTCTGTTTCTCTCTAGGAAAAGGGACAGTCTTTTTAACATGCCTCAAAAAATAAAATGTCCATTTCATCTAGACATGGTGGCACATGCATTTAATCTCACCACATGGGAGGAAAGGTAGGAGGAACCCTATAAATTTGAGGCTATCCTGAGACTAATTACAGGTCAGCCTGGACTAAAAGGAAACCCTACATAAAAACATTTACATTAAATTAAAAAAAAATAATTACAGATGCATTGTCTCACAAAGATGTGATAAAAATATGAGTAATAAACTGAATGAGGTGGCGCATGCCTTTAATATCAGCATGTATGGCTTATATGGGTCCATAGGCTTCATAGACAAATGATTTAACTGCTAGGATATACCTCCAGTGCCTTCTTACTTTAAAAAATATTGTTTTATTTTATCTTTATTTATTTAAGGAGAGAGAGAGAAGGAAGGAGAGAGGATATCAGGGCCTCTAGTCACTGCAAACAAACTGCAGAAACATGTAGCACCATGCTAAGACATTTATTAAGCCTCCAGACCCCTATAACTTTTGATTTTGTTTGTTTGTTGTTGTTGCTTCAAGGTATCTTGTTCTAGCCCAAGCTAAACTTGAATTTGATATGTAGTATCAGATGGCCTCCAACTCATGGCAATCATTTTACCTTGGCATCCTGAGTACTCAGATTAAAGGTGTGTGCCACCACAGCAGACTACTTACTCTTCCTACTTGGAAATGCAGAGGGGTCTAGCCAGGGTGCTCTGCAACTACAGACAGGGAGTTTCAGCCCTGTCATATAAACTGGTCCTCTGCTAGTCTCATGGCAAAGATCAGTGCCTCATAGAGGGTGATGGGAAGTTTAGGAGGTGTTACCAAGAGATTGTGATCTGATAGTCTGATCTGAGGAGTCCCTAGGACCCATGGGCAAAGCCTGGGTGCTGACCTGTGAGCAGTCATAATGACACAGATCCATAGACTTTGAAGGTTTGGACAATGCTTCTGGTTGAGTAGGTGACAAACTGCAACCAAGAGAGATTAAGAGACTTATAATAGTCTGTGCAGCCCTTACACATCAAGAGCAGACAGAAGTCATGACACAGACCAATTTCTGGTTTCCATTCTACACCACTCCCACCTGACAAAGATGTCTTACCAAGTCCTACAGTATGTAAACTTATCCCAGTACAGCAATAGGTACCACACACAGCCCAACTTAGCCTTGAAGGATTCTGAGAAGACAGAACACAAGACAAGGTATGTAAAACTTATAGCAGGAATGTGTGTTATCACCTTTCTAAGAAATTAGAAATAATACTGGCTGACTATTAATTTATTAAGCATGTCCTTATATCCGCTGGGGCTCCCCCTTAGCCTCATTACTATGCCATTGGAATTTGGGGTTTTTGTCCCACTTCTGATTTTGTCATGACTCTCAAGCACTGTGCACTGCATATGTATATGGAACTCCCCAGCACTGTCATAGTCTCCAAAGTCAGTCTATTATAGTGTTATATATAACTATTATAATTATATGACTATTATAACTGTAGGTTGCTACAATCTATAGCTTTCCTCTGCCACAATTATGTTTTTCATTATTCCACACAGCCTATAGCCACCAATGTGTTACCCTCTTTAAGAGTCACACAAACCCTGAATCTAAATCTCTCTGATAACATATCATTGGTGTTTCCTACACAAAAAAGTCTACAGTTTCCTGTTCCACCACTCCCTACTTTTCATCTCTGCCCACAGTCTACAGAAACATTCTCTTGTTGTCACCACCTGGCAGTTTACATAACAATATGCAGTTCCTACAACTCCAAATTGTTTTTAATAACTACTGCCTAAAATGATAAAAAACAATAAGTATAGCAGAAAGTTCTGAGGGTGACATGGATAATGTAGATAGTAGGATGAAATGATGAGCAGAGAATATTTCAAGAGAGCCAAGGGACTGGAGGTAGTAATGAAAAATACCATGGGAAATAAAAATGGGGTGGGAGTAATAAAAAGCAGTAAGTGTGGAAGGGGGTGGCTGTTGTTGTAGAATATGGTGTCACAAAACTAAGACTACTGACACACAGAATGCTGGGAAAAGCTGATGGACCTGGGGTGCACTCTACAGATTGGGATCTTTGAATACAGCCTTGAACTGTTCCTAGTGCCAAGTTTTAAGGAAGAAAACATCAAGATGTTCATTGAAAAAACAGGATGGCCATTAAACTGCAAAGTTTCATAAAGTCCTTGTTAAACAAGGGGTTATTACAAAAAAAAAAGAGGCATAAGGTATTCATCACGTAAGTAATGAGGCAGAACTGAGGCAAGAAACAGTCTATGCTATGTAATCACAAAGGTATTTAGGAACAGAGAAGTACAGGAGTGCCACATTGGACACATTGGACAGAAGAGTCACCCCATTCCATAGATAACAGAAAAAAATCTGCATTTTGCAGTAAAACCTGTGGTAAGGATTCCTGAAACCTCTCCTTTATCTGTCAACAAGATCAACTTGGGTAGTGAACTCCATTATGTGTGCCTAAAGGCAAAAGCTACATAGGAGAATGTTTAAACTGGTGTATTGTGTCCCTTTATATTCCATTTTCAATTTTCCCCCTCTCTTCCACAAATTTCCCAGAGCCATATAGGATTCACTTTAGGTCTGCTTCAGTGATGAGGTCCTGGGTACCTCTGAAAATGTGGATATCTCATTTAGTAGGAGTGATTGTTCTTTGTGACAATCTCCTTCACCCTGTGCTGTTATCAGGTTCACCATGAAAACAACTCCCCTGCTTGTTTCAAAAATTATTAGTAGTTTCAGCTGGGGTCTTTTTGAGGTATGATGGGGTGGTTCTTTCCTTAGGATCTGTGTGTATTTGAAAAAGAGAAGCAGATTCTCTGGCAGAGAGTAAAATTAGCAACAGATAAATGGGATAAACATTTTTTTAGAGAGATTTAATAAGTGCAGGGCTTCTTGTTACCCATGATTAGTGGTAGCTTGATAATGGAGATCAGGTTCATTTTGGATCTGGTCCTGACTTGTTTCTCAGCAACAGCTATGGGTTTTTTTGTTTTTGTTTTTGTTTTCCACCAAGTGTGTTAGTGGGCCAAATCAAGAGCAGTAGATTCCCACCATTGCTATGCACCACGAATGCAGTTGTGTGAGCATCACAACATGTTATTTGCTGCTAAGTAGGTTAGACCATGAGTTTCTTGTACAGGTATTAGTCATTTTTTTCCAGTCACTATGTAGCGCCTTCTGGCACTAGATGTGCTGTCTGGGGACTGACTTTCTCCCAGCTTCCAACCCTCTCACTCCATGTTATGTGTCAACTACATATAGTGTATTCAGCAGTAGGGTCTTACCACTAACCTCTGGTGGATCATAAAGTACTCTGACAGAAATCTGTCATTTTTTTCAGTTAACTTTGTAGGTCTTTTCTGATCAAAAGCTCATTGTGGATGACAGCCATCTGCTGGTACTGAGAGTTACATGTCAATGCCCACTAAGAGAAGGAAGAAAACAATAAGTAATAAAAAAGTGTTAGGGAGAACACAGCAACAGAGAGAGTGAGAGAGAAAGAGAGAGAGAGAGAGAGAGACAGATAGAGTCAACTTTTTAAAGGAGTCTCCATATTGCTATGTAATGTGGTTGTACCATCTTATATTCCTATAAACAGTGATGAGAGCTCGTATTTCTCCACATTTTTGCCAGCATTTATTTTCAAGTGACTTAATAATATTTGCTATCCTCACTGGGGTAAGGTGGAATCTCATAGTTGTTTTAATTTGCATTTCCCTAATGATTAGGGATGATGGAAATTTTCTTAAGTGTGTGTTTGCTATTTGTATTTCTTCCTCAGTGAATGGCCTGTCCAGTTCTTTGCCCCATTTCTTGGGAAGGTTGTTTGACCTTTTATAGTTAAGGATTTTGTGTTCATTGTAGATTATAGAAATTAGGCCTCTGTCAGTTGGATATTCAGAAAATATGTTTTCCCATTCTGTGGGAATTCTTTTGGCTTTGCTTACTGTATGTATGTATGTATGTTTGTGAAGAAACTCTTCAGCTTCATGTGATCCCATTGCATGAGAGATTGTTTAAGATCCTGGGCTACTGTGATTTTTTTCAGGAAGTCTTTCCATTCCTATGTTATGGAAAGTTCCTCCTATATTTTCTTCCAGCAATAGGCAAATTTCTGGTCTTATAGTCAGGTCTTTGATCCATTTGGACTTGAATGTTGTGCACGGCAAGATGTGTGGATCAAGCTTTAACTTCCTGTGTATGGTTCTGCAGTTTGTCCAGCATCATTTGTTGAAAATCCTGTTTTTTTATTATTTTTTGTTTTTTGTTTTTTTTTCCAATTTATATTGCTAGTGCCTTTGTCAAATATGAAGGATCAAGATATAGTTGCTTGACCCAAATTCTGGGTCATTGATTCCATTCCATTGGTCTATACTCCTGTTTCATGCCAGTAACATACTGTTTTTATTGGGTTTGAAATATAGCTTTAGATCAGGTATTATGATGCCTCCACAGGTATTTCTTTCACAAGGATATGCTTGGTTATCAGAGGACTTCTGTCTTTCCATATGAATTTTAAGATCATTTTTTTCCATCTCTGAAGAACAATGTTGGGATTTGACTTGGAATTTTATTCAATCTGTATATTGCCTTTGGTAGGATTACCATTTTCATAATGTTAATTCTGCCTATCCAGGAGCATAGGAGGTCTTTCCATTTTCTCAAGTTCCCCTCAATTTCTTTTTTGAGTGTTTTTATGTGTTTGTTGTATAGATATTTAACTTCCTTTTTAACATTATTCCAAGATATTTCTTTTGTTGTTTTTGAAAGTGAAACAATTACCCTTATTTCTGTATCTTTGTCATTTGCATATAGAAAGGCTACTGATTTTTGTGCATTGAGTTTTTATACTACTACTTTGCTCCAGGAGTTAATCACCTTAAGAGTTTTGAGATGGAGTCTCTTGGGTATCTTATGTATAGAATCATGGCATCAGTGAATAGAGCTAACTTATCTTTTCCTTTCCGAATTTTATCCCTTTTATTTCTTTCTCCTGTCTTACTGCTTGAGCAAGAAGTTCCAGCACTATATTGAAGAGCAGAGGTGAGAGTGGACATCCCCGTCTTGTTCCAGATCTCAATAGGAATTCCTCCAGTCTCTCTCCATTAAGTATTTTTTGGGCTTTAGTAACCTTTATTATTTTAAGATATGAACCTACCATGTCAATTCTCTCCAATGTTTTAGGCATGAAATGATACTGTATTTTATCAAAGTACTTTTCTGCATCTATCAAAATGACCATGTGATTTTTGTGTTTAAACTTGCTTATCTGGTGTATTATGTTGACAGATTTCCATATGTTGAACAACCCTTGCATTCCTGGGATGAATCCCACTTGATCAAGATTAACAGTGCATTTGATTTGTGGTTGGATTGAGTTTGCAAGTATTTTGTTCAGGATCTTTGCACCTAAGTTCATCAGGGAAATAGGCCATTATTTTTCTTTTCTTGTTGAATCTCTGCCTGGTTTTGAAATTAGGGTGATACTAGCTTCATAGAAGGAGTTGGAGGTTTTCCTGCTCTCCAATTGTGTGGTACAATTCAAGAAAGATTGGTTTGCATTCTTCCACAAATGTTGGGCACAGTGCTGTAGCCTGTTGATTGGGCTGGTTGGCAGTAATTATGTAATCACGGTGCTGTGGACTGTGAGGAGTAATCAAAAGTAATCTGTGTATTGGTAGATTATCGCAGTCAGTGGAGCTAGGTAAGGGCAAGTGCATTATGAGGAAGGAGCTGTACTTTCTGAAGTGTGGTAGGTATCTTTGAGAATAGGATGATGATGATGCTGAAGACAGTGGAGAATAATAAAAATGAGTGAATAAGCAAACAAGTTATGTAATATATAGGAGTCTGTGCTGTATGGTGACTAACTGAGTATTACAGTATTCTGTACAGTGTGTACTGGGGTAACTCACAGGGAATATAAAAGAGTCATTATATACATTGTGGGGATTTATAAAAAGCAGTGAGTGTGGGAGCAGGATACTTCAGACTGTTGCATGTGAGTACCAGCAATGAATGTAG
Organism: Jaculus jaculus; assembly: GCF_020740685.1. Classification (NCBI taxonomy): domain Eukaryota; kingdom Metazoa; phylum Chordata; class Mammalia; order Rodentia; family Dipodidae; genus Jaculus; species Jaculus jaculus. The sequence goes on from NC_059126.1 coordinate 4,782,405, forward strand.
GAAGCAATTGCAATGCAATGTAGGTTACTTAATATAATTTTCATGGTTGCTGTCTAACTGAATATCAGGGGGTGTTGTTTTAGTCTCTAGGTAGAGCTAAGAGCAGTGAAAGTTTGAGAAAAATATTGTGGTTTGTGGGGTGATGTGAACAGCTATGAATGTAGGAGGAGTTTGCTGTATTGGAGCCTTGGGATGAACAGCAGGAAGTGTGGGGAAAAGAATGCCATAGAATGTTTGTACAAATGAAATGATGGGAGTTTTTTAGGACAGGGCATTAGGGAATGACCCTGGTTCATCTGTGGTAAAGTATGGGAAGAGGGTTCTGTGGAGGTAAGAAACCAGGGCTTACTGGAGAGGAGAGTACTATAAAGTATGTAGTAATTGTAGTACACAACAGTCAGTGTAGAAGTATGTGTAGAGAAGTCAGTGTAGAACATGAAATAGACTGCAGGCAGTAATACATAGAGTGAGGGTAACATATGGAAAACTTGGTAGACCAAATGTAGTGGTAAAACTGGTGAGTTATGGAGGAGAGAGCTGTAGACTATACAGTAGAGTGCATAGCAATGAATGTAGGTGGAGGAGATTGTACACTGAAGTCAACAATAGATAGAGTGTAAAGTTTGGAGGGCTCTGTTGACTGAAAATTCTAATAATTGTAGTGAGTTTTGAAGAAGAGAACAGTGATTGAAATTCAGTAAATGTAGAAGGAGAACCCTGAAGACCATGGAGAATACTATGGAAAGCAACAGATATGGGATGAGTCATTTGTAAACTGTTGGGAAGGCTGGACAGCAATGAATGTACAAAAATGTGGCTATACATGGTGAGAAGTAATGGAGACTAGTTTTTACAGGAGGGTGATCCAGTGGACTCTGGCATACAGGGATCACTAGTGAAAGTATGAGTGTCCTGAAAACAGTTGTGTGATGCCAGTCAGTGTGAGAAGAGAGCCCTATACTCCCAGGAGAGCAATGATAAGCACTGAGTGTGGCTAGTCTAACTATATGGTGGAGTGACCAGTAGTGAGTATAGTTTGATGGTCTTATAGACTTGGTGGATTAATGAAAAGCCATGAGTTCATATGAAGGAACTCACTGTAGACTGTAAGCTGTGCTGACCAGGAGTGACTGGTGAACCACGATATGTAGAACAGCAGTGAGTACAGTGAGAGGGACCAGAAGACTGTCTCATATAGTCATCAATGTTGGGCTCCTTCCTGCTCAGGTAGTGCTGAGGGAAGAATCAGGCCTGCTGGTTGAGGGGTTGAGGGGACGATGAGAGCATGGATGACCCAGAAACCTCTCCTGGCCACTGGAGAAAAACCACACTGAGTTGGGGGTCCTTTCGAAGCAGGAACTCACTTTATTGTTACAGGTGGGTGTTTATATAATGTTGAGAATGAAGGCGGAGACTTTAGGGTGGGGTGAGATGTAAGGGCCAATAGCACACTGTGACCTTTGAGATGATTGGTTGTAAGCAGGCGTGAGCAGGGGACTTTAACTTCCTGTGCAGAAGTGGCAGGCCAGAGGCCATTTGGCTCCCTGCTGAGTTCTAAGTGCCCACGGGCAGGAATTCTAATTTCCTGTGTGGAAGTAGCAGGCCAGAGGCCATTTGGCCCCCTCCTGAGTCATAGTTGGGTGGAGGCAGTTAGGCTCAGGAAGTTCCACAAGGTCTCATGGCCGAGCATCTCAAGGCCCAACATCTCCCCCTTTTGTTTTTATAAGAGCATTAGTCACCATGGCCCCTGACTTAGGTTGTCCCCTCTGGGGATCTTACCCATCATTGGGTATCATGTGTTTATCTCGTTGAGAACCCACTCCATGGCCTGTCTTAGGTTGTCCCCTCTGGGGTTCTTACCTATCATCAGTCACATGGAGGGCAGAGGAGGTGGCAGTGGGTCATCTGAGGAACTTAATTCCTGAGTTGCCATCCTGTGATAATGTATTTCGGCATGATGAAGTTTTATTGTCTCTAGCTATTGGTGAATAAATTGTGTAATTGTGTTAATTACACTGAAAGGCCCAAGAATTCAGAAGCCCAGAAATACTATCACACTCCAGAGGGAGCTTAAGCGGACCCCTGCATACCTCAAACTCCAGGCTTTACTCTCTGTTGGAAGCAAGTAAAGAATCCCTCTTCTCATTATATCAGAGCCCGCTCCTAATATAAAACTAGGTAAAAAGGGCATGAGATAGCCCTCAAGGATGGGAAATGAGTAATGAAGTGAACCACTTACTTGGTTTCTGTAAATAACCTGCACCATAAGCCCTAATAACCCACACTGTAAGCCTTAGTAGCTCGCACCATAAGCTGTAGCAGCCTGCCTCAGACCACCAAGGTCATAGGAGGCTGATACCATACTCTGCTACCCCCTCCTAAGGACCTGCGCAAATTTTGACCTCCAAGGTCATAGGAGACTGATACCACACTCTGTCTACCCCCACCTAAGGACCTGCACAACTGCTGACCTCCAAGGTCATAGGAGACTGATACCACACTCTGCTACTCCCACCCAAGGACCTGCACAAATGCTGACCACCAAGGTCATAAGAGAATGATTGGTCCGCGAGGGGCATGAACAAATTAAACTAATTGGCTTAGAAACTATGGGGTGGCATAAACTGACTGGCTTGCACCCTGTGGGCTCCTGCTATTAAAAAAATGATTGGTCTAATGTTCAGGCTTTGTTAGAAACCCTATAAAAACTGTCCCATTCCTGCATTTGGGGCTCTGCAGTCCTCTATCCCTGTGTGGTGTACGACTGTGGGCCCCAGCGCGCTTGGAATAAAATCCTCTTGCAGTTTGTATCAAGACCACTTCTTGTGAGTGATTTGGGGTGTCACCATATCCGCGCAGAGCGTGGGGTCCCCCTCATGGGGTTCCTTCAACACAAGGCCCGACAGTGAGGATAAGGAGGAGGGGGAGGGGTTTAGGTAGAGGGAGAAGGTAGGGTAAGAAGTCATGTAAGCCCGTCCACAGTGGGTTGTCATGGAGGTCCCATTGCCTCTTCTCCAAGTCTTCCTGGAGCTTCTTAATCTTGTCCTGGATGATTCCCAATTTATTGGCATAAAAGCGGCATTTTTCCTGTAAAAGCAAACATACGCCTCCCTTTTCGGTCGTTAGTAGGTCTAGTCTTCTCCTCTCTACCTTAGCCAGGTAATCTAGCTTCCAGGAATGACATCCACATCTGGGATTAAGGTGGCTGGGGCACAAAGGCCCGTCCAATTGGTGGGCATAAAGTCATAGGCCATCCTGCCTCCACAAACATAAGCCATTTTAGAAGGCTGGCAGCGTTGAGCATTGGGCTCAGTTGTGAAGGAAGGATGAATGTATCCCACATCTATACTGAAATTATTAGGGGAAGGCAGGGCCCAGATGCCCAGAGGAAACATTGGGAAAATCTGGACAGGGATGGGGAAGGTGGCTGAGCAGTTTTTTTAAGGTCGTATGGACAACTGTACTGTAATTAGCCAGAGAGGACCAGATTGGAGGCAAAGCCAGAAATCCTCCACAAGTGAGGGAGTTATTTAATTTAGCAGGGTAAAGGACCATTTTAGGAACAGTCCTCAGGGGCAGGACACTCCCTAGAGAAGTGATTGTCAGTATCCCCTTTTTGGGGCAAATATTTTAGATCTCTCATTTGTACCCAAATGGGTCTTTTTACATCTTGAGGGAAGACACATCTAAACCCTTTCCCTGCTGGGAGAAGTGGATCAGGCCCTCTCCAGGCCCCAGTCAATGGGTCCCTCCATCTTACCCAGATAGAACTGTAGATAATGGATGAGGGCCAATGTTTTTGAAAAGGTGATAATTGTTCATTTTCTTTAGAAAAGTTTAAAATATAATGCCTTTTTTTAGTTGGACATGTGGGGGTAAGGATTTGTTTTTGTAATTGAGACTTAAGAGTTTGATTATATCTTTCAACTATAGCTTGGCCCCAGGGGTTGTATGGGATGCTGTGGAATGTGAGATTTTCCAGGTCTCGAGAAAATCTATAAAGGCCTTGCTTATGAAGCAGGGGCCATTATCTGTTTTAATTTGATCAGGCAGCCCAAGAGTGGCAAAATATTGAAGCATATGAATAATGGCATGTTTAGGTTTTTACCCGGCATGTGCTGATGCCCAGCAGGAAAGGGAGAAGGTATCGATTGAAAGAAAGATATATTTAAGGTTTCCAAATGGAGAATAGTGTGTGACATCAATTTGCCAAAGATGATTAGGGCGGAGCCCTCGAGGATTGTTTCCTGTATTTTGAAGGGGGTTACTTGGAGGAAAGGCTGATAGGACTTACAAGTCCAGACAATTTGTTTAAGGTTCTTGACTGGTAACTGTAGAAACCTGTGTTTGAGACCTTTCCAGTTGACATGGGTCAATAAATGGAAGCGTATAGCTTCTGTAATAGTATTACATTGAGGCATAGAAGCCATTTTATCAGCCAAATTGTTTCCTTGAGAGAGAAATCCCAGTAAGTGTTGATGACCCCTGAGATGTTGAAGAAAAATGGGATTGATACTTTGTTTGAGTAGGGAATGAGCTTGAATCATCAAAGGAGATATAGGGTTGGAGTCCAGTCTAATATGGGCCTCAACCAGGTTGGGTAATAAATTAACAACATAAAGGCTGTCAGAAAATAAGTTAAATGGCTCTTGAATAGTGTCCAAAGCTAGAATGACAGCAAATAGTTCTTTGAATTGTTTTGACCCCTAAACCTCATAGGAGACTGACTTTAGGGGGGATAGGCTCTTTTTTATGTTTTAAGGGAGGGTAAATGACTAGGGAAGCCCCCAGGTGCTCTCCATCGGTAAACACGGTTAGAAAGTCAGGGTTAGGTTGAGACAGGAAAAGCCTGGGGGGCTTCCATTTTAACCTGGAGAAAGAACTCATCCATTTGTGGGGGCCATAATGGCAATCAATTTTACCTAGAAACCCCTTGAGAGCCGTAGCAACTCTGTTATTATTTCTCTGAAGCCAGGTGAAATCAGTTATCTTAAAGGGAGTGACAATAAGGTCAGGTTCTGTGCCAAAAAACCAGACAGAGGTGTCTCTGCCTGTGATAATGCAATCAGCAAGCTGGTTGGTTATAGAATAAACTCTGGGGATCCCACTGATTGAGAGGTGGATCTATTGGAGGGGCTCACCTTCCTGGGCCAACAGTGTGGTGAATAAAGTTTCCCCAGGGAAAATGTAGAGGGAGATGGGCAAATTAGGATTGAACCTCTTTAAGGTCGCAGTATTTATAGCTGTTGTACCTTATAAAAAATTTGTTGATGACAAGGGGACAAAATTACCTGAGAGGAGAAGTTAAGATCCTTTAGGAGGTCAAACAAAGGGGACAGCTCTTCAGTAGTTATGGGTATCCAAGGCCTCATCCAGTTAATTTCTCCCAAGAGCTTCTGGAGTTGAGGCAAGTTGTAAGAATCCTAAATATAAAGTTGTGGTTTAACAGGTGAAACTATATCTATGGTAAGGGTCAAGCCAAAGATCTTAAAGGGAGGCATGATTTGAACTTTCTCAGGAGCTACTTTAAAGCTGTGAGTATGAAGGATAGTTAGACATTGGTGGATAAGGTCTTGGAGTGTGGAGGAATCTAGGCACCCAAGAATAATATCATCCATGTAGATATAAAACATGGTATTGGGGAGATTGATAAGAGAAGAGAAAATGGATGACAGGTAATATTGACAAATGGGTGGGCTATTAGCCATGCCCTGAGGTAAGACAGTCCATTTAAATTTCCTATCTGGGCCACAAAAATTAATAGTGGGTGCAGAGAGTGTAAATTTTTCCATGTCTCCTGGATGGAGAGGGATAGAGAAGAAGCAATCTTTAATGTCAACGTCAGTAATATGATATATATTGGGAATAGTTGGGATCCATGGGAGTTTCCTCTGGGGAGTTCTGAAGAGGATCATGTATTCATTGATCTTTCTTAAATCATATAAAAATCTCCAGGAACCATTAGGCTTTTTTATGACAAAGACAGGAGAGTTCCAGGGACTAGTGGAGGGTTGGATATGTCCGGCCTCTAACTGTTGATCAATAAGTATGTGGCATTGGTGTAACTTAGAAGAAGGGAGAGGCCATGGCTCAACCCATATAGGGTCCCCTGGTCTCCACTGAATTTTAAATGGGGGCGGGGGCAGGACTGGGCAGTGGCCCTTAGAATTGGGGGTGTTCATTGGAGTAACTGGGATGACATTTCCTCCCTTCCTCAAACTGTTGTTGATATTTTTTTTTCTTTTATTTAACAAATCATTATAAAAGGCCTTATGGTCAGTAGTGATGAAAGCCTTCGCATCTCCAAGGATGTCTTGCCTCACTAAGTTAGCAGTGAGCCCAGTCACCAGGAAAGGGCAGACTTTTCCCTTGTCTCCACCTGGGTCAGTCCAAGGGAGCTACGTGGCAGTCTCCCAGGAGGTGGATTGCCACCAACTCCCATTAGGGGAGGGCTGGGCACAAGCTGCCAGGAGGGGGGCACTTCCTCCTTTCTCAGGACCGTTCAGTCTGCTACAGTGTCAATGAGAAGTTTGAATTTTTTATTGCCAATATTTAAAATAATTTTGGGTCTAAGGCTGGGACCCAGTAGGATGGTCCAATGGGCTTTGGTAGATTCTTTCCCTTATTTAACAGGGCTTGGGAGAGAGCCCCAGGAGGAGTTTAAAGGCTTTCCCTGTATATTAAACTTTGATCAGCAGTCCCTAATCCAATGAAACCCCTTATTGCATTTAGGGCAGCAGGTGTGAGCGGCATTGGTCATGCCCCCAGAGGGCAGGGGAGGCTTTGTCTTGTTGGGGCAATCCTTTTTAAAGTGACCCATGTCCCCATACCCGAAACATGTTGAATTTTTAGGATTTAGTTGTAATGCACAGGTCTTATCAGCTAAATTTCTATTTATTCTCCTGAAGGGCGGCAGCCATGGCCCTTGCCTGATGGGAGATAGTGCCAACATCCTTGGTGGATACAATCCATCTACTCATGGAGTTGACCTTGAGACCCATACAGGTGAGGCGGTGATTGGCCGTCATCCCTTCCCAGACCATTTTAGTAAATTGATCTCGTAATGCCCCTGGGGGAAATTTTCTTTGGAGACTTTTTTCCACCCTATCCATAAATGTGGCCAATTCCTCAGAAGGTTTTTGTGTAATACTCATAAGGGGGGTTTCAGAGTGTCCTTCATCAAGCCTTTTCCATGCTGCCAAACCCAGTGCCCTGACCTGGTCCCTATATGGGTCAGGTATAGCTGCCTGTTGAGTAGCTATTGATCAGAGATACCAGAGAGCATCCCAAAAGTTATTGGCACAGGGGGCTGTTGATTTTGGCTTCGTTCTGCCTGTGCATGGCACTCATCTTTAAAATAAGCACACCACTTAAGGTATAGGGGACCCGACAAGACAGCCCTAACTAGATTTTTCCAATCTTGGGTTGTACAAGGTTGATGGGCAAGTTCCTGTAATAGGGTCTCAACCCAAGGAGAGTTGGGTCCATTCTTTGAGACTGCCTTTTAAAGCTCCTTAAGGTCATGAGCTTCCCATGGATACCAAGCAGCAGGGTGATTGCCCCCAGGATTTAGATTGACAGGAAATAAAATAAGTAGCTTTATTTTCTGGTGACTTGGCGACCAAATATGAAGGAGGGGCAGAGGTGGTCCAGAAAGGGTTAGTCAATGGAGGAGGTGGAGGAGGTCCCCCAGAAGGCCAGGGAGCACTCTCAAAGGGATTGGGTGAGGAGTATAAAGATATATCCTCTTTCAGGATTTTATAGCAGTAGCTCTAGGAGGAGTAGCCAGATCAGGCTGTATATTATCTTTTTCTTCTGTTTTTTGTTTATGTTTGGTTAGTCTTGGAGAGAAGCAGTCCATGAGGGCTGAGATAGTACGGAGGACCCCTGAGAGGAGTATTTGATCCTTCTGCACATGTGCCCGACAAACAAGGGCCTTTACCCTATCCCATGTATCCCAATCAAAGAAATTTCCTCTTGCAGCCATGGCGCCAGCTTGAAAAGGCAATTGCGGGTCTGTGGAGCCTGATTATCAGTCAAATTAAGCCCTCAACTCTTTAGGAGTGCCCTGAGAGATTATAAGGCAGGATTGGATTTAGAGGTAGATTGTCCCTTATTATAAAGTTGAGAGAGAGATGACCATAAAACTAGGTTCAGGAAGTTCCACTAGGCCTCATGTCTGGGCCACTCAAGGCCCAACAATCAGTAGTAAGAGTACAAGTAAGGCCTTAAAGGCATTCCTGATAAGTCACTTAGACCAACAGTGAGTGTGCACACGTATAGTCCATGCCTGTGGCAGCTGGAACCTGATATAGGATGTCTTTCTATCCTTTTTATTACTGAGTAGTAACTTTGTGTAGATACATCATGTGTTGGTACCATCATTTCCCTACTCTTGGACCCCTCTCCACTGAAGGTCCTCCTTAGTGGGATTGCTGCTATTCACTATGGATTAGTGAGCTATAAGTTGTAGGAGAAGCAGTCAGGCATTGTGCATGTGTGTTGGGGACGGGGTTGCAGGACCTCCCTACATTCCCTCCTACCCTGTGTTTCTTATGTTTTCTGCCTCCCTTTCCTCAAGTTCCATGAACTATGGTGGGTATGCTTTAAGTCTACTTTATTGTTGAGCTCTTAGCATTGTCTGGATTTCTAGGGTGGTCAATTTTCAGTGTCCTGACTGTTCTCTACTTTATATACACAATCAAGGTCTCACAATTGAATCAAGAACATGGACAATTACATACTCCAGCTATCTAGCTGGCCTTGGAGATACTCACCTTCATGAGTACTGAGAATATGGCACAACATCTCATGCACCCTAATTTTACTTAAATGCTAGGAATTGCAATGCATTGTCTCCATTGACACTCTTCAGAGCAGCACAGAACAGAAGGCAGAGCCACAAGCTAAGACCATGCAATTTCCCAACAGTCATGTTAAGACACATCAACAACCTCAGGAAAGATCCTAAATGTGTCCATGAGTACTCATCCAAATCTCTAAAGGCCACATGGGTGGAGAAGGTTGAGTGTTTGCTTCTTTCTCTGCTGGACTAAAATAAATCAACATGTTTTTAGAGATAAATACAATCTTTCATGTTTTATTTTGCACAATTTCCCAAAATATGTTCAGTTTACATAATTTTCAAGAAAGTTTGTGATGTCATGGCTCATCTTTAAAATGGTGTTCAGATCCCTCAGAAATTCCCACCGACATGAGACTTTTCATAGACTTTTCCTTTCTTGTGCTATGCAAGGTATATTTCTGGAGGTGTACTAGATAAAGTCTATGCCATTTTGGCACCGAGAATAACATTGGCCAAAGATTTCCCAGCAGGGACTTGTGGAAACATTGAGAAAACTGTGTATCTACTTTTGGGCATCTGTGCAGAAAACTTAGAGTACATCATAAGCAAGATCTGGGGAGGATATGGTTAAAACATGGAACAAACAAGGGCAGGGCTGAGCGAGAAGCATTTGTTTCTGAAGCAGCAGTTGTTGCTGTGTTATACTTGATCATTCTATGGTATGTTCAGATACCCTTGGGGTATGACATAGGATAAGTCATTTTCATAATCTTTCTGTGAGGGATACCATGTAAGGTTTGATTTCCAGATGCCAACACAAGATATTACTGTGTTATCAGTTATTGAGCATCAAGCAAATAGGAGAGATAGTCATCTCTGATAGTTTGAGCATGAAAATAAATGAATTCATTGATAATTGGCTACTTCCATGGCAAGAAGGGAATATTTTAGCATTCTTGTGTGCATGTATGGAGGGTAGTCACAACTCTTTCAAGAATGGCATAGCCCTTTCTGTCTATCCCTATTTTGGGGTGTTTGCATGTGTGTGTGGGGGGGTAGAGTGGGAGAAAACACAGGGTAGGTAACAATGCTAGGTGACCTCCAATAACATACTTCCAACTTATTTTTCTGGGGCAGAGTCTATCAATGAAGCAGGAGCTCCACATGCTTTCAGTTAAGCCTGAATGTTGGGAGCTGCAGCCTCTCTTCAACCTCAGGAACTGCAACTGCTCTTTGACCTCTTGACATAGAGGCAACTATTGTGAGGTAGGGACCAGGCACACAGGCCTTATTGTACAGCCTAGAAGCAGGCATGAGACACAGAGACATTACATATTGTATGGCCCTGGTGAAACTGACTTTAGACATGTAGACATTGTTGGGAAAGTTTTTTATTCTGTATACAACCTTGTGTCTGCCTGAAAAAACCTGAGCCTTGATGAGAACTTGTCTTGGCTCCATTCCTTGAGTTCTTGTCTCACATCCATTCCCACTCCCTCCTTCGGGATCTGTTTTAACTATTGTACTGCAGGCCAGCACAATTATAACTAAGTAGCTCCAATGATCTTGTGTGCATCCCAAACAATTCTGGGGATACTGCAAATGTAATCATGCCCAGCTTTGTAGAAGGGTTCTGGGGATCCAACTCAGTTCCTTATGCTCATGGAGCTAGCATTCTTGCCTGCTGAGACACCTGCTTAGTCTCTAGAAGAGTCCTTTTTTATATTGATATTGTACACACATATGTGCATACAACAGGACACCACTCATTTAACGTGGGAAATGGGGCTTCAACTTGGGTCTTTAGGCTTGGAAGGCAATTTACCCTCTTCCTTCAATGTTTCCATTCCTTGCCAGTTAAGAGTGCACCCCAGACATTCACTATGGTTACCACAACACACACACACACACACACACACACACACACACACACACACACACACTATGCAAAACCCTTCCTCAACCACTGGTTTTCATTACTCCACCACCTCTACTGAGATCTCCTCCTACATACACTCAGAATCATCCCAACCCACATTCTACATCACATGTTCACAACACTCCGTAGGCTTATTTCTCATAAAGTTGGAGGGCATCCAGGAGAGAGAGTGGAAGGTGCAGGGACTTGGGGTGGAGGGGGGATCCATAGATAGGGGAAGGCACAGGAGACCAGGTTGGCAAGGATCAGGTGGGAAAGATTGGAAGGTAAACTGGGTGGGATAGAGGGGAAGTCACAGAGAAGTGGGAGTCCTTGACAGAGGAGAAGGCCCCCAGGCCCTGTTTAGTGGGGTCCTGGAGCCAAGGGAATGCTTGTGCACCTTACAGATACAGGAGAGAGAAGGCAGGTAGTTCCTGGTGGTTGGAGGTCCTGGTAAGAAGAGAAGCATCTGGGGGACTGTTGCACGGAGGTCCAGAAGGGAGCAGAAGGAACATAGTCTATGAGAGTCCCTGAGAGATCTGAAGGAGTGTGGGACCAGGTTGGTCGGGGTCCAGGAGAGAGGGGAAGGTGGCTGGTCCAATTTGACGGGGGTTGAGAGAGACAGAGACAGAGAAAGAGAGAGGGGGAAGGGGGAGAGAAAGAGAGAGAGAGAAATTCAGACACTCTGTGTGGTTGTGAGAGAAGCCACACAGATGGCAAGAATCCTTGAGAGAGAGGAAGCCACTAGGAAAGAGTGGCCCTCCGCCTTCCTCTGTCTACCTGATGCCTATAGTCTGTGCACCTTCTCCTTTCTTCTGGACACCATCAGTCTGCGCTCCTCCTCCTCCTCCTCCAAAACCTGCACCACCCACTTGCCTCCTACTCTCTCTGGGCTCTTGCCTAAAGGGGCTCTGGAATTCTTCTAGATCCCCATCAACCTCCTCCCCCTTCCCTGTGGCTATGCAGGCCCCTGTAGCTGGTCCACATCCTCACTTCTCATTAACACTCACCAAGATTCCCTGGTCTGATGTATGTGGTGGGTAGGGAACCGGCATCAAGAGTCCCTAGGAAAAAGGGCAGAAACTCTCCTTCTTCACTCAAGGGTCTCCAGCTTTATGTGCGGTAATGACTTGTTGCCAGCAGCAAGGTTCATGACAGTGTAATAGCACAGGGTCCAGGTCACCTGTGTCTTTCAGTCATGACTTCCACAACTAAGATCTTGACACCTCAATGTCACCATTACAAGTGCAGCCTGTAAGGTACTCACAACTCAGTGTCCATCAAAGAGCACGAGTGCCCATGGAGGTCAATGGACACTTAAAGGTCTCTTGTCATGCAGCATGGCAGGACTTCCTGCTTACCCCTTCCCGACTACCCCTCCTTATAGCATTAAACTCCTTCCTTGCACATTCACTGCTTCTCATTATTTGCCTTAGTCTACGGGGCATTCCAAACACACTTCAAAATTCAGGGACTACAGGGCCTTCCTGTGACATTCAGTACCACTCACTTCTAAGCACAGATTAGACCACTCTTCCTACATGCATAGACATTAACCCACCACATTCTACAGGTGCCCTCCTCCCACATTCTCTGCCATCACCGGACCCCACAGTTAAAGCACTGGCCTCAGCATTCACTACAACCAGTCCACCCCACAATCTAAAATGTCCTTCTCTTGAATTAGCAATGTCCTTCTCTCACACTACTTTTTCATCTCTCCCCACCGATTACAGAGCCATCCTTGCAACCCACTGCTCATCCACACACCCAACTCCTTACAGTGCTCCTTTATTCCATATTGTGGCTTGCATTTATCCTGTAAATCTACAGTTTTCTCTTACATATACATTGGTTTTCATTGCTCCCCATGCTCTACAGCAACATCCTCTGATATTTAACACATGAATATACATTTTGCATAAAGCCTTACTTCTGTTTCCAGTGCTGGTTTCACCACACCACAAAACAAAGTAAACTCCTTCCATGCACAGTGGTTTCCATCCATCCACACAGATTGTCCCCTCCTGAATGCTCTGCCTTTCATTAATATCCATGACACCATGGCCCTCAAAATATGCTCAATGTTGTTCATCCCACCCCAAATTCTAGGGCATGCTTCTGCCACATTCTTCTGTAGACACCCCATGCCACTACAACATCCATAGAGCTTTCCTCCTGCCAGTGCTTTTCATTACTCCACATAGTCTACTGAGTCATGGTTCTACCTTCTCTTCCAGTCACCAAACCTCATAGTCTACAGCACATCCTTCCCAAGTTCAGTCGTCAGTATCACAACAACATTCACTGCTGCTCACTTTACCCCACACAGGTTATAGCACATAATTTCCACACCCACTGCTTTTAATTTCTACATAGTCACAAAGTACAGTTTTCACCACCCACACTCACAAATCCACTGCTCAGAGTCCACTATTCTTCCACATTCATTGCTAGTCACTGCACTCAACAGTCTACAGTGTCCACCTACCACACTAAACACTTTCCAGTATCCTAATAGGGAAGTAAGAGCCTTGTGATGATGACGTGGTCAGTCATTATATAATCTCACAGACAACATCCACTTGCTCCTAAATTCATTCCCTGTCACTGTTCTCCACAGTCTGCTGGTTCCTCTTCCCACACTCACTGATTTTCATTACTCCTCACAATGGACAGTGCATGTCTGGTTCATTGGATACTAATCAAAGTATACAGAAGACTCTTCTCATATCCATTAGGGCCTTCCTTCTACATTTCCTGAAGTTCAACCCACCCCACAGTCTACAGCTGACTTCTCCCAAACATATTGTTTTTCTTCTTCTTTCCTTCACTTTCTCTTTCTTTCTTTTTTATTTTTTAGTTTAAACAATTATAGTTTGTTCTAATAAACAAGTAAAATTGCATTATGAAAAATTGCACAGAAGGATAAGTTCTAATTTGAATTTACTGGGAAATATCCATGTATACAAACATTTCCTGATTGAAAATAAGTTCATTTCCTCAAGTAAAAACTCTTACTGATACATTTTTTAGCATTGTGCTTTATACAGACATTATTTAAGAATATCTGTATCATGTATCCTGTCTATTTAAATCATTGTGAAGATGTGCCAATTTTCTCCATGTTTATACCCATCACTTTCCACAAAATTGACATAGTCACTACATTTTAAATACTCTCTCGAAATACCTCCTCAGTGAAGAGTACAGTGTAAACCTCTGTTTATGTTCCCTCAATTCAAACACCAGAACCATCATTTATTAGCTGTGTTACTCAGGGAAAGTTATTAATTTCCCTATGTCCAGTATTTTTTTTTCCATTCCATATATGAAGAACTAACAATCTCTTCATTTTGTGTGTGTGTGTGTGGATAAAATTAACCAATATAGATTTGGTGCTTGGGTACACCCAATGTTAAATGAGCACTCAATAAACATTAGTTATACCAGAAGGAATGAGAACACTGCATGTGGCCATAATATGCCTACTTATTGTCCTGTTTCTAATTATCATAAACTTACATATAGGAAGTTCTATAACAATGGAAACTGAGTTTCAGAAAGAAGAAAAACTGATTAATCCTTTCTCATTGTCATGGACCCTAAACATAAGATGTTATTCAAATCTAGATATTTTGAAGCCCCCTATCTTTACTCTGGCTACAAATTCTCATGGATAGTGTTGAAGTCAGGTTCGCATTGCTAGTAGAAATCACCCACCCAACAGCAAATTCTGGGAAAAAGAGGTTTATTTTGGCTTACAGGGTTGAGTGAAAGTTGCACAATGGCAGAGAAAATGATGGCATGAGCAGGGGATGGATATTATCCACTAGCCCACATAAGGTGTACCATAGCAGCAAAAGAATTTGCCATGGGAAAACTGGCTATAGCACCCATAAGCCCATCACCAATAATATACTCCCTCCAGGGAGCATTATTTCCAAAATCCTCATCAGCTGGAAACCTAGCATTCTGCAGGACACCTGAACCAAACCACCACATTCCACCCCTGGCCCCCATAAACTGATAAAATACAAAGAATTCAGTAAAATTTTAAGAGTCCCCATAATTTTGATCAATCCCAGTAATGTTCAAACATTGCCATAGTCCAAGATCTTCTAACTGAGCCATAATACTAAAAAATAACCTTAAAAGACCCATGATTCAGACTACAAAACATGGCACGGGGCACAGCAAAGAAGTATTCAAACAATAGAAAATTTAAAGCAGGTCAAATACCAAACTGTGTAGCTCCAATTCCAATAACTCTAGCCAGTGACAAATATCCAAGTCTGATGATCCTAACTACTAACAAGACTCTGGCATTCCAATTCCACCCCTCCAGCAGGGCTACTCACAATCCTGGAAAACTTCATCAGGGCCGGCAGCTTTCCTTAGCAGTCATCTCATGGTCTTGGAATCTCCATTTCAATCCATGGTTCATCCTCATGACCCAATGAGGTCTCCATGCAGCCAACCAGTAAACCTGCTACACACTGCCCATGGCTATTTCCAAAACACACGACCATGTTGCAAACTCAAAGACCTTCTCTTTCCTGCATTTCTTGTACTCCTAAATACCAAGTGGTCTGACAATTTGTTAATCCAGGGGGGAATAAAGTAGACTTTGAAGAACACTTCTTGAGCATTCCAGCCACTTCAAAAGAGTCTACATTCTTCCTGTTGCCCCAGTGCAGGTAATCTGGCCTAATCTCAATACCTGCTATGTCTCAAACAGTTTGCAGATGAACAGGCAGCAGGTTAGGCCCAAAGATTTTATTTTATTTTTTTGTGCCATATCCCTCTGCTCACACCAGCCCTATGCAGTGCAACCCTACACAACTTGTCAGGACACAGCCATAACAGCAAACCTCTCAAATTGTTTCTAGCCCAGTCCAAGCAAAGCTCTTTCTCACCCTCATATGCCAATCCTCACAATCCATAGTTCTTACTGCATTCAGGTCTTTCAGCTCTGACCAGAATAGTCCATCAAGCTGTACTTACAGCACTGCAAGGCATCTCTTAGGCCAAGGTTTTGAATCTTTCCAGATTCATGATTGAAAATCAGCTCCACAAGGTACAAAGCTACACAGTCAGGTTTCTAGCAGCAACCCCACTCTTCAATACCACTTTGCTGTTGCAGGTTCACATTGCTGATAGAAATCACCCAACCAAGAGCAGCTTCTGGGAAAAAGAGGTTTATTTTGCCTTACAAATTATAAAAAAATAGGAATGCACATAAACCCCGTGGGGATTGAAAATCATGCATTATGGGGATAACAGTTAGTTATGGGGGAGATGCTATGTATCTCTGAAAAATGTCCAATCTTGTGGCTCTAACAATTTTCCACCTCCTCTTCTGCAAAATTCCCTAAGCCAAGCTGGGAGCATTTTAAGTCTACTTCATTGATGGGCACTTAGGACCATCTGGATTTCTGGTTTGGAAAGTATTGAATGTTCTCAGTATCTTTCTTAATCATCCAAGTGCTCATATCATCTTAACTAATAGATCAGCATTCTTGTTCATTTCCCCAATTCCTCTGTGATTTTAGCTAGGGCTGGGGTGGACTGTGCTGGTTCATTTATCTCCAGAAGTCCAGTTCCCATCTGAAAAATTGTAGCAGATTCTCCAATGCAGAGTCAACTCAGCACCAATTAAGTGGGATAACTATTATTAGTTTAGAGAGAATTAAAAGTGTTTAAACATTTTCTAAACACATACATATATTACAGACAACTTCTATACTTAGAGGCAAGAAACCATGGTATTTCCCTCCCCTCCCCGGCTTTCTTCTTCATAACTCTGCTCTCCATATTCCCTCCCTCTCTCCATTAGTCTTTCTTATAATTTGATGTCATCATCTTTTTCTCTTATTGTGAAGGACTTCTGTAGGTATTACTAAGCACTGCAAAGTCTTGCAGTTTCTATCTGGACAGTTGTCTTTAAGAAGTGATACATTTCCTTTGGCTCTTAGATTCTTTCTGCCATCACTTCTGCAACAGACTCTGAGCCTTGTGTGAGATGTTTTAGTGCTAAACACTACTCTGTCCCTTCTTCTAAGCACTATGTTACCTTCAGGTCATGCCAGTGGTCATCACCATCTGAGAAGATAAGCTTCTCAAACCAGAAGTTATATTAGCATTAATATATGAACATTAGTTTTAATGCTTTCAGGGCAATTTGGTCAGAGTAATATATGTATTTATCCAGACAGGAGCAGTATTTGTACCCCTAAGGCTCATGACCTCCAAAGCCATAGTCTTTTGAGTAGGTATTCTGAACCAAGCTTGTATTCCCTCCCATAGGGTGTATCTTCAGTCCAATTAGAGAGCAATTGGCTTCCCCCAGAACAGACATGTCACTATTACACTCACTCAGTCATTTGGCCTGTATGGCCGAGCTTGATGCTTCAGTGTCCACTGTTTTTATGAGTAGTGACTTCTGTGTCCCATAAGGCTACATACAATGCAGATTTTTCAAGATTTCAGTTGGCTTGGCTTCAGAAAGAAGGTTTCATGGTCAGAACCAGGTTGATTTATCACTGACTCTGCTGCTCAGCCTGTGAAGCCTTCAGCAATAGCGTCTTACCATCTGTTACTAATGGGAAACCAAGGGCCTTGGAAATAGCCTATAATGTTTTAGGAGCAACAGAGACTTTACTGGACAACAATTCACTGGAAGGTATCCCATCCTTGGAACTGAAAATTTTTTAGTAACAATCTATGGCTTCTGGATGCGCACCTACTCAAGAAAGTACATTTCCATAGGTCTCATTCAGAATATCACGAATTTTGATTGGCGCTTTCCCACCCACAATTCTTTTATACAATCTCTTTCCCTGATCTAGCTTAGGCCTTTCTCCTACCTATAATTTGTTCTTCTCCTTACATATATACAATACCATCCCCTAAAGTCTTTCCCACTCCTTCATTCCCTTATACCATTTTCTTGATTTTGGGCCTTTGTTACTGATTTTTGGTTCCAGCTAACACACAAGTCTATATATTTGTAGCTAGGATTGACATATGAGAGAGAACATGCAACGTTTGACTTAATGTGCCTTGGTTACCTCAGTATAATCCTTCCCAGACCCATAAATTTCCCTGTGAATTTCATATTTCTTTCTTGTTTTTTCATAATTTTATTTTTATTTACCATGGAGTAGAACTCCATTGTGTAAATGTACACATCTTTATTATCCATTAATCTGTGGGTGGACTTCTCAGTTGGTTACATTTCTTAGCTATTGTGAATAGAGCAGCAGTATTATTGTGTAATTATCTCTAATGTAGTGAGAAGAGTCATTAGGATGTATGGCTAGCAATGTTATAGCTGGATCATATGGTAAATCTATTTTTAGCTGCCTCAAGAACCTCCACACAGATTCCCACAATGGCTGTATCAGATTACCTCTCAATCTATAATGTAGATGGGTTCCCCTTTTATTGCATCCTCAAAAACATTTATTGTCATTTGTTTTCTTGATGGTAGCCATTCTGACAGGGGAGAATTAGAATCTCAATGTAGTTTTGCTTTGCATTTACCTGATGGTTAAGGATGTGGAACACTTTTTTGGTGTCTTTTCTTTTAATTTGTTTTTTTAAATTGTTTTGTACTTGGTGAATATAGTCAAGTTGGTACCACTGTTAGGCTCATCCATGTCCTTTCCCTCCTGCTGTCCCCTCCGTGTTGAGGTATATGGGTTGTGCATTGTGAAGTTAGCCCACAGTTATAGGTAGCAGAAATGCCTCTGCATATCATGACCCAACAAGGAGGTCTAACATTCTTTCTGCCCCCTCTTCTGCAAAATTTCCCTGAGCCATGTTAGATTCATTTTGGGTCAGGTTCAGGGATGAGGTGTTGGGGGCCTCTGGGTCTCTGGCTCTCTCTGATTTGGTAGGAGTTGATTTTTCTCTGTGTTGTTCTCCTTCCCTCTTGTGCAGGTACCTGGTTCACCAAGAAAACAGCACTCTTGTTTGTTTCATCAAGTATTCTTAGTTTCAGCTGGGGCCCTTTTGAGGTATGATGGGGTGGTTCTCTCTTTAGGTTCTGCATCTATCTGGAAAAGAGAAGCAGATTATCCAACAGAAAGCAAAGTTAGTACCAGACAAATGGGATAGCCCTTATTTTTTTTATAGAGAATTTAATAGTTATAGGCCTTCCTGTAGGCCACAATTTGTAGTAGCTTGATAATGGAGAGCAGGCTCATGTTTGGATATGGTTTTGAATTGTTTCCCAGCTCCAGCTGTGGGTCCTGTTCCACTGAGGGGATCAGTTAGCAAAATCAACAGCAGTGGATTTCCCACCATGGCTGTGTGCCATTATTACACTTGTGTGAACATCACAACAGATTATTTGCTGCTAAGTAGGTTAGACCATGAGTTGCTTGGACAGATATTGGTCATTTTCCCCTAGTCACCCATGTAGCACCTTCTGGCACTACACATGCTAACTGTCTGGGGACTGACTCTCTTCTAGCTTCCAGCCATGCCATTCATTTTACGCATCAACTGCATATGGTGTCTTCAGCAGTAGGGTCTTACCACTAACCTTATGTGGGTCATCAAGTTCTCTGACAGAAATCTGTCTTTCTTTTAGGAAACCTTGTAGGTCTCTCTATTCAAAAGCTTATTGTGCATGATAGCCCCATGCTGGTACTGGGAGTTACAGGTCAGTGCCCACTAACAGAAGGAAGAAAAAGATAAGTAATATAAAATATTTAGACGAAAGAGAGAGGGGGGGGGAGAGAGAGAGAATCTATAGAAGATTAGTGTCAGTCTGACATCTGTATTTCTACCAATAAGCCCTCTGTATTTAGTTCCATATCCCATTTTTTAATTTGTATGTTTGATTTCTCAGTGTTCTGTTTTTTTTATTTTTTTGCATGTTCTGAATATTAATCCCCTATCATATGTTTACCTGGAAAAGATTTTTCTCCCATTCTTTAGGTTATCTCTTTGCTCTGTTTACAGTGGTTTAGACACTATTATTGTCTAAGGTTATTGGGAAGGTAACAGTGGAGAGCAGAATCCTCACCTGTATATAATTCTGAATTGGTTTTCAGTTACATATATGGTTTTATTTCCCCTGGGTCATCTGTTAGCCAATCCAAGAACAGTAGGTTACCCAATATGGCTGTGTGCTACTATTGCACTTGTGTGAGCTCCACATCATTTTTTTGTTTGTTTGTTTGTTTGTTTGCTTCTGAGTCATTTAGACTTTGAGTTGCTTGGATAGATGTTGGCCACTTTCCCCTGGTAGCTCATGTAGCACCTCTCAACACTAGATGGGCAACTTAGCTGGGGAATGATGCTCTTTTGTATTCCAAGCATGTCTCTCAATGGTACATGCAAGTAGCATTTGGTGTCCTCATCATTACCATTAACCTCTGGTGGGTAATCAAGTGCTCTGACAGCAATCAGTCTTGTTTGCATTGGAAGATTTACTAGGTCTCTCTGATCAACAGCTCATTGTGGATGTTGACCACATTCTGGTATAGGATATTATAGGCAATCACCAGGTGAAAAGAAAAAGTAAAAAGCCAGAGAGTAAAGAGAAGCAGGAGACATTTGAAGTTAAGTTTCATCTCATTTTCTGGGGCCCTTTGAATATGGTGCTCTCTCCAAGGTCCACTTGAGGGTTCCACCTTGTAGTCTGATTTCCAGGATATAAGATTCTATGGTACTAGTTCAATTTGCATTCAGATTTTGTGTCCCTCTTCCCTTTCTGTACCCCAATCTCTAGTTGTTACTAGGTAGAAGTGTTGATATTTTTATCCATTCTGATGGTCTGTGTCTTTTGATGTGTGAGTTAAGACCAATAATGTTGAAGGTTATTACTGTGAGATTTGAGGTAATACCTGCCATGACAAAGTGTTTTATGGTGTAGGGTGCTTACTTATGTTCTGTACTGTTTTATGCTTGGTATATTTTGGTTATAGTGATCTTTTTCTGTTGGCTCTTTTGATTGGTTGTTTGACTGTTCTATGTGGAATATTTTCTCAAAATTCTCTGTAGATTTTGTTTTGTGTTCATATATAATCATAGAGTTGCCATTTTTGTAGATTTTTTTTTTCTTTCAACATCTATTATGAGGGATGCTTTTGCTGGGCAAAGTAGCTTAAGTTGGAAACCATAGATTTTTTCAGATTTTGAAGTGTTCCATTCCAGGCCTTTCTGGATATCATGGTTTCCACTGAGAAATCTGATGTTATTCTAAGGGGGTTGCCTTTGTATGTTTGAATTGCTTCTTTCTTGCTGCTTTTAACACTCTGTCTTTGTTTTCCTTTTTAAGAATTTTAACTATGATGTGTCTTTAATAGTTTATTCTTTGGTCCTGCTTGTTTGCTGTTCTGTGGGCTTCTGGTATCTGGATGGGCTTCTCCTTTGGAAGACTCAGAAAAGTGGTTTATGTCCTCTGCTGAGGTCACTGGTCAAAGATGCACAACTTCAGGGGCACTTGGAGTTGGGGCACATAATTGCCAAGGGAACCTCTGGATCTGGTGCTCTAGTGACCCACCCTTGGCCCTGGACACAAGCCCATTACCTGTGCATTGGCTTCCATGGGTGCCCATCCACTGAGCATTATGATGCATACTGTGCCATGAGAGCATGTTGTGATGGCACTTCTGCCTGTGGCTTCAAGGGGTCAATCTGTAGCAGGCTCCTGCACTGTGTTGCAGACCATTTCATGTGCAGTAGTCTCTACATGGCCTGGTGCTCTGCAGGCTGAGCTACATAGTTTGGTTGCACAATCTAGGCCTCATGTTTGGTTCAAAGTTTGGAGTATGCAAATGCCTCAGTCCCTGTCATCTATTCTGAATGACAGGGGTTTCTGTGGACACTCTACAATTGGATCATGTTGTCTGTACAATATACAGGAGAAAGTCTCAGGACACCAAGCCACAGGGACCCATGACTGATGATCAAGGCTACCTGTCCATGTTTCCCTGGGACAGCACCTGCCTACAGCAGGCCATGAGAAGAGGGATGGCTCTGAATAGGAGGGATCTGGATCCTCTGCTCCTACTGCCCTCAATAGACTCCTGCCACCAAGCATAGGAGGCATATCATCATCTGAGTTGCATCCCTGGGCAGGTATTATTGCTGCTGTGGTTTGTGCCCATGGATGGTGGCTCTTAAGAGTCAATATGTGTCCCTAGAACTCATGAATGAATGATAAGGGGAGCTAGATAGTGACCCTGTTTCCTCAGCATGCATAAAGTTTTGACCAGTGCCCACTGACTTTAGGTGCATGCTGACATCAAGCAAACAGTGGCACCAATGATGGGAATGAAGAGTGGCCTTGACACTGTCTCTGTAGTGTAGAGCATACAGATTTTTCCCAGCCCATTCAGATTAACCCTTCTTATCATGGTCTGTTCCAGGTGTGTGTTGTTTCAAAAAGAAGAACCAAGCAGCCTTGATCATCATAGGTTCCATGTGGTCTCCATGGTACCCTGGGATGTTCTTTTGTACATCATCTTGATGATGTGGTCCAATTGTAGAGTGTCCACAGTGACCCTTGTTGTTCCTTCCTGAAAACCAACACAATTTCACCCTCCAGGCTTCCATTTGGTCAAGAGACCTCAATTGTGCTATGAAATGAAGTGTCCCTGCTTGCAGAACAGGGACTCATTAGAATCTCACTGCACATGAAATGTCCTGCATCTCAGAACATGAGTCTGTCACACATTAACTCCTTAAGGCCACTATCAGAAGTACAGCCTACATGGTGCTCTGTGAATCTTGTGATTCAGAGTCTTGATGACCTCAGGGCTGCAACTGTGCCTGCTGTCACCCAGGGAAAGAAGAGTCAGAGTTGGAACCAGGGGACAGAGATGGTCCAAGGCCTCTCTTCATTCTAGTTTTCTGGTGCCACTGAATGTCTGATGATAGTGGGCACCTGAGATGAGTGTGTGTCATACTGATCTTTATGGATCCTCAGGAAACAGTGTCCTGATCTAGCACCCCTTGTCATTCATCCATGATTTCTCTGTAGACACATTGACTCTTAAGGACACCACCAGTGGGCACAAGACTAGATAGCATGAGACTAGCCCATGGATGCCACTGTGAATGTTGTACATACACATGAATGCCTCAAAGAACTTCCATGCACTGCAAACAAACTAGATCATTTGCCAGCTTGTGTATCTGGATTAATGGCTTAAGGGTGGTACTGTGGAAGAGATCCTGGATTTTAGACTTCATAGGAAAGCACCTTAACCACTCTGTGATCTCTCTGGCCCATGTTCCTGCTTTTAAACATCACACTACTTACTTTATTTTTTTTTCCATCATATGCTTGCCTAGATCTGCTGAGATAATGCAGGATTTATTTGGTTCACAGTTCCAGAGGGCATGGACAATCATAGTAGGTAAGGAATGCTGGTAGAAGCATGTGGCCATGTGGTCACCACACATACACTGACAGAAACCAGAGAGGTATCAGGAAGTTGAGGTGTTCTATCAGACCTTAAGGCCAGCCCCCAATGACCCACTTTTTACAAAACATCACTTTTTAAATGTATACAATTTTCCCAGGCTGCACTACCTGCTGGGTATCAAATATTTAAGCATATGAGATAATGATGGAAAATTTCACAATCAATCCCCAAAACCATATCACTACAATCAAGTTTATATCTACTTAATGCCACTCACAGGGACTAAATGTCAACACATGTTTTAGAGAGGATGGGTCATATTTAAAATGTAGTAATAATTCTTCTCAACCCCAGTGTTGTCCCCTAGTTGTGAATCTCTTGCTAGACACTAACACTGTAAGTATCCAAAATAGAGTGAGTTAACTTCCCCTTTCCTGAGTTGTGAAAAGAGATACAGCCTTCCTTTTTCTTGCTGAATTACATTGCCCTCTTCCTTAAATTCAAAACACTGAAGTCACCTTCTCTTTCTTTCTCAAATTCTCATTTGATCTTTCCTAAGTTCTGTCACCTCTACTTTAGATATCTCTGGACATGTTACATTATCTCTTATTAATTCCAAATCCAAGCACTTGGTCAAGGGTCCTTCGTCTGGCTTCCTTCTCACTGTGAACTAGTATATAAACAAACTATAATATTATCCCTAGCAACACAATTTTTTTCTCCTTATGCTGTGAGTTCCATTTTAATCATGGTCTGGCCTCATCAAGTTTTGGTGAGGGAAGAATTTATTTATGATTTGTAAAGAAGGGTGAGACATTCTTAGAGATGCATGGTATAAATTGAAAAGCACAGAAAGATCCCCAATCCTGCATTTATGGAATCCAGACATAGTTGTCCCTGGAAGGTCAGCATCAGGGTATCCCATACAGCTCTTACCAAGTGGCATCTAATGCTGTGCTCTTATCTAACAGTTTGGAAACTGTTGTCTCTCTACTCATTGGTTAAGGGTAGGCACATTATTTTACTGGCTTTATGAGAGGAATTCACAGCTCATGTCATCTGGAAAATCAAAATTTCCTTCCCCTGTATGTGTAGGTTGAGAGAGTAAGAATGTCTGTAAGAAGAGTGTGGAGATGTTACAATCCTGTGCATCTTAATGGTACGTATGCTAACTCAACAATGTGCTTATGTTCTACCAAGCCAGGTCACACACACAGTGAATATTATCAAAAGGCATAATTACTGTGGATACCTAAGCATTGGCTCACCATTGAAAGCACACACACACACACACACACTTATCCACAGTGTATCATTCATCAGATGACAGGATGTGTGCATTGAGGGAAAAGAGTAGATACAGGTGATGATTAATTTTAGTGGGATTTATACAAACTCAGATGATGGTGAGGACAAACTGTGGAATGATTTGATGGTTGTAGAGATGAATGGAAGGTCAAAGTGAGCAGTATTGGAATGAAGTATTGACTCATACTGTATCAACCAATAAATTACACAGCATCCCTACTTCTTAACTTGTATAAAAACAAAATGGGACACACACACATTTGCACACACCCACACCCACAGTGTGTGTGCTCACATAATGGCAGCTCACAAATAGTTTGGACTCAGAGCATGGTTTCTGTCTACAATATTTTTCAAGATCCCCCAAGCCATAAGCAGTTGGTTGTATACACCAGCTGTCTGCCACTGTTGCAAACGTGTTTGCTTTTATAACTAGTTAGGTATCCTGTTCACTTAATCTACCACAAGGCACCTCGTAATAGTTGGTTTTTGTAATTGTTCATTAGTTCTTCCAGTAGATTACATGGGGAGGGGGAGAGACTGTAAAACTTCAGGTTAGTTGTAAATGTTCCCAGTACAAAAGCAGTCCTACCTTAAGGCTTGTTTACACAATGTGCTTTAGAAATTTACATACTTTTCTGACAATAGACCTCTTTGTATCTGTGGTATGATAGCTCTGCAGCTGACTTAAATTCCCACAGTGCACCTGAAGTAATGAAGATCCCAAGTGCATGTTCTATGGGACATCCAAGATGAGCCAGCATAATGGCCATTTCTGACCATGAACAGGGCTTTGTATTATTGTAAAAGTTAAAAATAATATAGGTGGATGACATTATACCCCATAACACACATTGATAAATATAGCTTATACTTATTGGAGGAATCTTCTTTATTCTCCCATAAACATTGTTGAATTTCACTGATATTTAGGTAGCTGTTTAATTTTTTTTTTTTTTCAAACCTCCCAAGAGCTAGGCTTGCATGTGGTGGTAGGATCATATCCAGGGCTTCTTCCATCATGAGCAAGCAGTCTACCAACTGAGGTACATGGAATGCCTTATTAATTTTTTTATTTACATTAACCCGTTCTATGAGATACACTCAGTTTTATTGATCAATAATGAAAAATATCTTTGCCTCTCCAATATCCAGTCACCATGAAGTGCATTTACCTGTAGATCTGGAATGGCTATTTTCTTTTTTTGTTTGTTTGTTTTTTGTTTTTTTGTGTTTTCAGGCAGGGTCTTACTCTAGCCAAGGCTGACCTGGACTTCACTATGTAGTCTCAGGGTGACCTTGAACTCATGGCGATCCTCCTATCTCTGCCTTGGAATGGCTATTTTCTTATTGATGCATTTTTTCCTGGGAAGAGAGCATTTTGTGCTGTTTTACTGTTGATAATTCCCAATGTTATGCATGTCTGAAACCTTCAGAAACAGTGGGCCTTGCTTACACGACAATCTTAATTTTGTCATCTGCACAAATGTGTGTATGTGTGTGGGTGTGGGTGTATGTGTGTGTGCATATATAAGTACTATATATATATATATGTTTTATGTTATATATTATATATATGTGTTATTTAATACATATATAAATATTTAAAATAAATATTTAAAATATTTAAAATTAAAATATTTAAAATATTTAAAATAAATACTTAAAACCAGGGGATGAGAAAGCTAATGGTTCCTGAAATCTCAGACAGTCATTCATCATTATTTCAGTGAAATATTTATTCATCCTTTTTTTTTGTGAGTTACCATTTCTCTTAACAATCACACATGGTGTGCCCATCAACATGCCAGGTTGGGTTCCAATGGTCTTGCACATACTAATGCATTTGGACTTTAATAAGTTGTCAGTGAGCATGATTACAGTGGCCTGTATATCTAGAAGGAATATACAGAGAAACACTGTGGCCACCCTCTCATTTTTTCTGCCATCTTCTCTGAGCCTCGCAGAATCAGAAAGACCATAAGAGCCACAGTGTGTGGTGGAGTGCTATGTAATGCTGTTTCTGCTCATGGACATTGTCACTGCACTTGTTACCTCAGTGACTGACATGACCTACCCCAAGAGATCTGGAAGCTGAGACAGGAGGATGGCTAGCCTGAACTATAGAGTGCTTTCTGGGGCATCTGGCCTACAGTGAGACCCTCTCTCCAAACAGATGAACAAATAAAGAAGTGAAGGGCTGAAGGATGGCTTTACAATTAAGGTGCTTGCCTTCAAAGCCAAAAGACCCAGATTCAATTCCCCAGGATCCATACAAGCCAGATGCACAAGGTAGTATATATGACTAAAGTTCCTTTGCCATGGATGGAGGTCCTGGTACACCCATTCTCTCTATTATCTATCATCTATCTATCTATACCTACCTACTTGCCTACCTATCTATCTATCATCTGTCTATCTCTTCCCTCTCATATAAATAAACAAATGAATATTTTTTTTTTTTTTTTAAGTAAGAGAAGTGGAGGCAGGAGAGCTCAGGTAACCTGCACCACTGAACACAGTAGGTAACATCTGAGTCCATGATACAAACCCACACAAGTTAGCTATAAAAACATCCAGCTCCTGAATCAGTGCTCCTCATGTAAGAGTTGGGCACTAAATTTTCATAAATTTTTTTGAAGGAAGGGCAGGCAGATGCTTTGTCCTGTATGTTTTAAGTTATTTTTCTCAGTGCAGCAAAAAAGTAAATAAATAAAAATAAAAAGAGGCTTCATAAGGGAAGGATTGGTTTTAATTTGCTGTTGCATGGGATATCCCACAGTTTGTCATACAGGACTTCCATTTGGAACAGAACATCACCTTCAAATGGCCATGAACAGTGGACCCATTCCTGGCAGTTATGTCCCAACTTAAAAAACATCTTTTATTGGTTTGAGAGTGAAAGAGGCAGATATAAAGAGAGAAAGAGAATATGCAGGTCATGGTCTCTAACCACTGCCACCAAACTCCAGATTTCTGGGCCACTTTGTACACCTGGCTTACACAGGTCATGGGGAAATGAACCTGGGTCTTTAGACTTTGCAGGCAAGTGCCTTAATCACGAAGTCATCTCTCCAGCCCCATTAATGTAGTTTTAAGCTAAAGACATACATCTACTCAGAGATTATATTCATCCCAGGACTCATGAGACAGAGATAAGTTTGGGACAGCCTGAGGCTACATATTTAAAATATATATGTATTATTTTGTCCATGTATGTATGTATGTATGTATATGTGTCTCTCTTCCTGCCTCAAATACTTAAAATACTTAAAAATACTTAAAAAAAAAAGAACCAAGCCATGGACAAAATTTGCATGGGATCAAGTTATACTCCACAGCACTTGTATAAGAGAGTCATAATTGAAATAATGTTTATAAAGAATGTACAAATATCACTGTCTTATTTATCATAACAAATATACTTGCATATTGTGGTAGTTTGAATGGATGTCCCCCAACAGATTCAGATGTCTTACTAAAGCTTGTAAATCTCATTTCCCATCACCTGGCTGGAGGAGGTGTCACTGTGGGTGGATCCTGGGGTCTGTCCTAAGGTGTTACTGGAAGTGGATCTTGAACTCCAGCCTGAAGGTGTGCAGAGTGCTTGAGCTCTGCTGGGGTTTGCAGCATGTGCTTGCTTATTGTGTTGGTGGTGGGTTTCTTCTCTCCATGGAACTGACAAAGGGGGTCAGCTTCTCCCTCTATTATGGAGCTTCCACCACAGCTGTAAGCCTGAAATAAATGCCATTGCTTACATAACCTGGGTGTTGTTTGGAGGTTCGTCCCCACCACATAGTGCTGACTATGTGACATGTCCAGACCAACATATATGTATTGTTTTTCAATCTGTTTGATGTGATCAAATTTATCATAGTAGAGGTAACAAGCAAATGTCAAATCCTTTTTTTTTTCTTTTTTCATTCACAATGTAGAATTTCATTTGTTTTTCCATTACGGTTTCAACAATTACAGCAGGGCATGGTGGTTCATGCATTTAATCCCAGTACTCAGAAGGCACAGCCTGATGGATCACATTTCTACTTCCTGGATACTTATGACACCTCTTATTATTAATTTTTTCCTTCCTTCCTTTTCATTGTGAGTTCTTATACCTCCCTTTGAAGGCTTTATTTTCTTTTCAATAGAGGAAGACAGTTATTATGTCTGGTCAGCATGCTGTCTTAAATGGGAAGTATCATTATTGTATTAAATTTGTGTGAGTCTTTGGACATTTGAGAGATACTAATTAGTCTTCTCAAGGCTGTAAAGGGACATTGTGGAGGCAGCTGGCTTAGATTCTTAAACTGTTTTAGATTCAAAAAGCCAGAACCCTTGAAGTCATAGATTAACCCTCACTGATGTGTGTAAAAAGCTGTTGCTGGTTGAGAGAATGACTGTCATAACCTCCTTTACCTGCACCTAGCCAGCATTGCAACACGAGTTTAGTGCTGATCAAACTGGGAAATATTACGAAGACAAGGTTTGTTAATTTGGGTAGACAGTATGAGTCCATCAATGGGAGGGCAAGAGAATGCTCTCTGAAGATATGAAATTACATTGTCAAAAACTAAGTGTATGGGACTGAGAGTGTTCAATTTCAGAGGTTAGTGCTGTAAAATTTTTTGCTGGTAACATATGGTACCAATTTGTTTGGTTTGGCTTGAATGCAGATGATCAGCATTTTTGCTGCAAAGAAGAGAGCAGAGCGCATATGAGAGAAACACAATGGACGGTACCAGTTAGCATTTTTGTCATCATAACAAAATGTCCAAGGCAGACAACTTAGGAAGATAAGTGATTTCCTCACTTACAGTTTTGCAGGTTCTAGTATGGTGCTTGTAGGTCTATGTTCTGGTGAGGGCCTTCTTGTGTTTATGGTTGTTGGCAGCAGTAAGAGCACCTGCCCAGCATTTATCATAGAGGGTGAAGCCAGACAGCTGAGTAGGGCTCTGCTATCTTCTGAGGACTGTGCCTCCTCTGACTCAACCTTCCAGTAGGCACCACCTCTTAACTCCTTTTGAGTCACTGGGGACGATACTTGTAGCATATACAATTTTAAGGTCACAATCCATGTTTAAGCTACTCACAAAACATAAAATGCTTACTATTTGACCTGTTGTGTAAAATGTTTACAGACCCTTGGCCTAACGAATAATGAGTGACACATACTCATTCATTTATTTCACTACTTAATGAAATTTTCTTTATGAGGGTAATGTATCTCTAGCCCCAGCTGACCTGAAACTCATTCTATAATCAATGCCACCCTGGGACTACATAGTGAATTCCAGGTCAGCCTGAGCTAGAGTGAAACCCTACCTGGAAAACAAAACAAACAAACAAAAAAAGTGTGTGCCATACCACCGGGCCTTTTTTATTTTTAAGTTTTTTTTTTTTTTTAATTTTGTAACATGTTATTTGAAAGAGAGAGAGAGAGAGAGAATGATCCTGCCAGGGCCTTTAGCACTGCAAACGAAATCCAGAAGCATGTGTCACCTAGTGCATCTGGCTTTATATGGGCACTGGGGACTCAAATGAGGGTCTCAATGCTTCAAAGCCCAGTGCATTAACAGCTACATTATCTCTCCAGCTTCTCATGGGTTCTTACTCTTACTCGCTGTGATTTCTTGGATGTAATGTGTCCCATCCAGATGATTTTCACATCAAAGTCATGGTGGGTCTAAGCATCAGGGAGCATTGATCAAACACACCTAACCTTTGCCCGTGAAATGTGATTCCATTGTGTTTGTTCACATGACATACAAAGAAATCTGCTCTGTGAAGAGACTATCTGAAAGTCAATCGGCCTTCAAAAATTTATGCAATACAAACATAAATATTGAGTGCAACCACCATATGAGACCTTGAGAAGCAAGGATGAGCTTAGTGCTCTGGGGGGAGATGATTATTGTTGTCCTTTTATTGTTCATTTTTGACATTTTCATATTTATATAGCATGCATTTTGGACCTAGTTCCCTTAGTAACCCCCCCCCTTTTTTTTTAATCTTCTTTTGATTTTCAAGGTAGGGTTGTGCACTGCCCCTGGATGATGTGATAGTCTCAGACTGGCCCTGATATTCTGTCTCTCTCCCTCTGTCTCTCTCTTCTCACAAGTAAATGAATATTTTTAAAATTTTATTTTTATTTACTTTCTTATGAGACACAGAGAGGGAAACAGAATGGGCACTCCAGGTTGTCCACCCACTGTGAACAACCTCCAGACTCATGTGCCACCTTATGCACCTGGTTTTATGTGGGTACTGGCAAAAGCAATGGGTCTTTAGGCATCATAGGAAAGTGCTCTAACTGTTAAGCAATCTCTCCAGACCTAAAATATTTTTCAGTAATTATAATTATTTTCATATATATTTGTGTATGTATATATGTGTGTATATATATAGAGAGAAACATGTATATGTATATGTATGTGTATGTGTATATGAATGTGTATATGTATGTGTATGTTATATGTATGTGTATATGAATGTGTATATGTATATGAATGAGTATGTGTATATGTATATGAATGTGTACGTGTACATGTATATGTATATGTATGTGTATGTGTATATGTATATGTATATGTATATGTATATGTATATGTATATGTATATGTATATGTATATGTATATGTATATTTATGTGTATATGATTGTGTATAAGAGAGAGGCAGATAGAGAATGGGCACACCATGATCTTCATCTGCTTCAAACTGAAGATACATATGACACCTTCTGCATCTGGCTTATGTGGGTACTGACCAATTGAACCTGGGACCTTTGGCATTACAGTCAAGACCTTAACTGCTAAGTAATCTCCAGTGCCAGTTTTTTGTTTGTTTGTTTGTTTGTTTTCCCCCAGTGAGTAAGACATCTAGGAGATACTGAACTCAATGCCACTGAAGATATGAATTTGTCCTTGAAATCTACCCTGGTTTTAGATTACAAAGATCAATTATGTAAGAAGATGATTGAATTCTATGAACATATATTTTCTTCAGATAATAAAACAAAAGAAGTTCATTGAAAATTTTGTTAGGGACAGTATGACATAAGTATAAATATGGGTCCCTCCACTTGGTAGGCTGTAACAGGAGGATTTTCATGAGTTCAAAATATATATATATTATATATGTGTGTGTGTGTGTGTGTGTGTAATTTGTAAAAAAACTGCATTTGTAAAAAATACACAGCAGATATTTGTATATCATTCGGAACGTAAGTTAGTTGGCATTCAAAAGTATTTCCTCCTCCTTTTCTACCTTTTTTCCTCTCTCACTCTTTCCCTCAGTCCTACACCCACTCTCCCCTCCATCCTTCCTTCCCTCCCTTTGTCCTGTCTAACCATCCTTCTTTCCTTACTGTCTCCATCCTCTCTTGTTTCTCTTTCTTTCTCTCCCTTCCTTCCTTCTCTTCTTTCTTTCTTTCATGTTTTTCTTTCTTATTCTTTCTCCCTCTCTCCCTCTCTTTCTCTTTCTTTCTTTCTTTCCTTCTTTCTTTGTTCTTCAGTTTTGTGGTCCTGTGGATCAAACGCAAGACACAATACCTCAAGCGTGCAAGATAATAAGTACTCTCCCACTGAACTAACACTGAATCGTTCACTTTAATGTTTATTTATTTTTTTATTTTTTATGAGAAAAGAGAGGGGGTTAGAGAATGGGTGTGCCAGGACCTCTAGCCATTGCAAACGAACTCCAGATTCATGTGCCTCCTTGTGCATCTAGCTTACATGTGTACTGGGGAATCGAACCTGGGTCTTTAGGCTTCACAGGCAAGGATCTTAATCACTGAGCCATCTCTCCAGCTTTCTATTTACTTTTTAAAAATTAAAATAAAACCCATATTAGGATCTTTATAATTCACCTTTCTACATTCTGTGTAAAGATCAGAATTTCTGAATATTCTTAAATGTAATGGGGAAGTTAGAAAATACACAAGTAGGGAATACATAATCTCTTGAAAATTTTGAACTTACAATAAGTTATTGCCTCAAATTAATTGTGATCTTTTAATTTTGAGCAGAAGAAATGTAGCTGGAGAGACAGATTAGTGGTTAACTTGCTTGTAGAGAAACCAAAAGACCCAGGTTCTGCTCTTCAGATCCCATGTTAGTGGCACAAAGGTGAGGCAAGTGCAGGTTTGCACATGACCACTAGGCAGAACAAATTGTGGAGTTCAATTGCATAGGCTGAGGCCCTGGTGCACAAACTCTCTCTCTCTCTCTCTCTCGAAAATAAAATAAAATATTTCCGATAGTATGATGGGTCTGTTATATTTGTGTGTATAGAAGGTAAGAAATCTCTGCTGGCCAATATCTAATGCAAAAATATGGAGTCACGTGGATTTAACATAAAAGTTCCCAGAGACATAGCTATTACAATTTTATCTGATAGGCCCCAACTTGGATGTACTCAGTGTAAATGACTTCCTCTCTAGAAGAATATATCTCCTCACAGGGCATGGTGGCACATGCCTTTAGTCCCCGAACTGGAGAGGCATCTGCCACCTTGTGCATCTAGCTTTTAGTGGGTCCTAATGAATCAGACTGGGGTCCTTTGGCTTTGCAAGGAAGCTCATTAATCACTAAGCAATCTGTTCAGTCCTTTTTAAAATTTATTTTCAAGATTTGTTCTACTGTAGACCAGGATAATTGGGAACTAAGTCTCTAGCTCCAGTCTGGCCTCAACCTCACACAATCCTCCTTCCTCAGCCTTTCATGTCCTGGAATTCAAGGCATGAGTCACCACAATCATAGCCTACTCTGTTATTTAACCCTTAAGATTACAGAGTATTATATTTGTTTTATGGGACCATATTCACACTTATTTAATTGTGTTGACCAATTTTTCAGTTGGTATATTCTATCTGTTCTAATTTGAATTGTTTTTTCTTTCTTATGAAGTTATTGTGTTTTCAATTGCCTATAAATCACTTTGGCTTTAATATGTGTGTGTGTGTGTGTGTGTGTTTGTGTGTGTGTGTGTGTGTGTGTGTTTTCTATTGTAGAAGGTATACTTTGAAGTTGACAGCAATTGTTCTCCTATAGGATTTTAAGATTTTATATATTTATTTAATATTTCTTGCTTCCAGGTTTCCATTTCAACTCACAAGGTGTCAGTTGGAACAATTATTATTTTTATAAGTAATGGATATTTCCAGTCCTTGTTTGTTTTTAATATTGCTGTGACTTCTATGATTGTTTAGGGTCTCTCTCCAAATACGACTTTCTCCCTTAGTTTATCTAATTTGGAAATTATTAAGTTTTCTGGACATAAGTGTGGTTTACTTTCAAAGACATGAGGTTTCTCTAAACTTTCTCTCATTATTGCTGTAGTGGGTTTTGTTCCATAAGGATCTGTGTCTCCTGTACAACAAAATTCTTTCTTTTCCTTTCTATTCTCATCTTGTCATTTTACATTCTCTGTTTTTCTGTTTGTGTCAAGCACATATGTTATTTCTTAGTTATAATTTCCAATACACACAAAAGATTTTCTCTAGTCTCCTTTTAAAGCTGCAGTGTTTCATGTTTTATTTATTTTTTAATATTTTTTTTTTAAGAGAGAGAGAGAGACAACAAGAGAGATCTTGAGATATGGGGGAGGGGAGGGAGGCGGAGAACAGACATACCAGGGCCTCTAACCACTGCAAAGGAATTCCAGCTGTATGTGCTACCATGTGCATTTGGACCTAGAGAATCTAACGTGGGTTCTTATATTTCACAGGCATGCACCTTAACCATTAAGCCATCACTCCAGGTCTCCAGACTTACTTTTTTTTTTTTTTTTTTTTTTTTGGTGTTGAGTTTTACACTATCACAGATTGACCATTATCTAGTCTCAGGCTGGCCTGAAACTCACTGTAATTGTCCTATCTCTGCCTCCCTAGTGCTGGGATGAAAGGCATGCACCACAATGCCTGACATTTTCTGTTTTAATTTTAATACATATGTCTAAATATTGTATCTAATTGTATCTTTTCTCCCAAATCTGCATTTTCTTTTCTAAAGAGATAGAAGGAGGTAGGGAGAGAGAGAGAAAGAGAGAGAGAAAACCTCAATGTTTTTTATTTTACCCTCACTCCATTTGCTTCTTGGTGTCTGCAAACATGTTAAAGGT
Source organism: Jaculus jaculus (assembly GCF_020740685.1). NCBI lineage: Eukaryota > Metazoa > Chordata > Mammalia > Rodentia > Dipodidae > Jaculus > Jaculus jaculus. Next base: position 4,816,947 of record NC_059126.1, read on the forward strand.
ATCTGTTACAACATTATTAGACCATAAAATAATACACATACCAGGGCTAGAGAGATGGCTTAGCAGTTAATTTTGCCTACAAGGCCTAAAGACCCAAGTTTAATTCCCTAGCACACACATAAGCAGATGTACAAGGTGGCCCATGCATCTGACGTTCATTGGCAATGGCTAGAGACCCTGGCATGCCCATTTTGTTCTGTCACTTTTCACTCTCTGCTTGAAAACAAATAAATGAAATTAATTTTTTATTGATTGATTTTTTTGAGATAAGGTTTCACTCTTGCTCAGTTTGATCTGGAATTCACTCTGTATTCTCAAGTTGTCCTCAAACTCATGCTGATCCTTCTACCTCTGTCTCTTGAGTGCTGGTATTAAAGGCATGTGCCCCCATGCCCAGCTGAAATTAAAATAAATACATAAATAAATAAATTACTTAACAAAACAAAATCTGTATGGCTATTCTCCAGGTATAGTAATGCATACCTATGATAATTCCAGCACTTGAGAGGCAAAGGTAGGAGGATCACTGTGAATTAGAGTCCAGCCTGAGACTACATAGTGATTTCCATATCAGCCCAGGCTAAAGTGAGATCTTACTTCAGAAAAACCACAAATAAATAAAGTATTAAAGCAAAAAGGGAGACTATACAATAGGAGAAAATACTTTCAAATCACACATCCATTATGTGTTTAATTCTACACCAAAAATAGTATTGCTGGACATTGTGGTACACATCTTTAGTTTCAGCTCTTGGGAGGCATGGAGAGGAAGATCTCTGTGAGTTCAAAGTCAGCCTAAGACTACACTGTGAGTTCTAGCCTAGCCTGGGTTAGAATGAGATACTATATCTGAAAAACAAAAGAAGGGCCACAGTGATGCTTTATCAGTTAATGCACTTACCTGAAAATCCTAAGGACACAAGTTTGATTTCTCAGGACCCACATAAGCCTGATGCACAAGGAGCTGCATGTGTCAGAAGTTCATTTGACTTTGCTGCAAGTCCTGGTCTGTCAATTCTCTCCCCTGTCTTTCAAATAAATAAGTAAACGAGTAAATAAATAAATAAATTCTCTTTCTTGAAAACTTACTATGGTGTTTGCTTGAGCAGTTAGCTTTTCTTCCTGCAGCTTGATGCATTGAGTGTGTGCTTGCATGCATAACTATGTGCACGTGTGCATGCATGTGTGTTTGCGTATTATGCTCACATTGTTTGATTGTATGACTCTGGAGTGGTGCATATAATGGGTGGTGGAAAACCCAGAAGCTGCCATGTTTGTGCTTGTATTTCTGGTTATATGGTCATGCTCCTGCCCAGGCTGGCCTGAAATTCACTATGTAGTCTTAGGCTGGCCTTGAACTCACAGCCATGATCCTCCTACCTCTGCCTCTAGAGTGCTAGAGTGCTGGATTAAAGGCATGTACCATCATACATACCCATGAAGTTTTCTTACATGACTTAAGAAAATTGGTAAGGTCAATGGGAAGGGAGTAGAGCTCCAGTATTTTTAGACATCATTAATTGCAGGTGTGATCAAATCTTTTTATTATTTATCAGAGGAAGAAAGAGGAAGAGAGAGAGAGAGAGAGAGAGAGGGAAAAAGTAAGTGAGAGAGCGGGAATATTGGCATTTCAGAGCCTTAGTCACTGCAAGCAATCTCCAGATGCATGCACTACTTTGTTTATTTTGACCTTGTTTATTTGGTTTATGTGGGTTTGGGGGACTCAAATCCTTAGGCTTTGTTCATATGCACCTTCAATTCTAAGACACCTCCCAGACCTATGTACTTTTCTTATTTATGAGAGATCTTCTCTTTTTTTATTTGTGAGACAGAATGAGAGAGCAGGCAAAACAGACTGGCACAACAGGATCTTAGCAACTGCAAGCAAACTCCAGATGCTTGTGCTAACTTGTGTACATGTACTACCTTGTGTATTTGGTTTATGTGGGGTCTGGAATGCCAAATCCAGTTCCTTAGACTTAGCTTCACAGGAAAGCTAGTGCCTTAACTGCTCAACAACCTCTCCAGCACGTGATGATATTCTCAAATCCTAGTTCCTGGAGTGTCCTTGATGGTAAAAGCTGAGATTTTTATTTCTCTTGTAAGTAAATTTGGATTCCTTATGAGATTTTGATTTTATCTTTGGCATTTCAGTATTTTTATTGACTTATTTGTAAACAAAGAGAGAGAGACACAGAGACAGAAAGGGAGGGACAAAGGTAGAGGGAGAGGGAAAGATTTATGTGCACCATTTTGTGTATCTGGCTTTTGTGGATCCTGGGGAATTGAACCTACATCATTAGCCTCTGTGGTCAAGTACCTTCACTACTGAGCCATTTCTCTAGTCTTACTTTCTTATAAGTTGAACTGTTTTTGTTACTGTGATGCAAAATGGTGATCCAATAGGGCTTTTCATCATTATTTTGTTTATTTAAGAGAAACAAAGAAGTGGAAGGAGAGGATGAATGCACCAGGCCGTCTAGCCACTGAAAATGAACTCCAGATGCATGTACCACCTTGTGTATGTCACATTATGTGGTAGTGAGGAATTGAACCCAGGTCTTTAGACTTTCCAGGTAGGTGCCTTATTTCCTGAGCCATTTCTTCAGCTCACAATGTTTTGCTTTTTGGGCTTTTGAGGTAGGGTCTTGCTGTAGCCAAGGCTGACTTGTAATTCACTATGTAGTCCCATGGGGGCCTCAAACTTATAGTGATTCTCCCAGTATGCCTCTCAATTGCCTCTGAAGGGTGTAGATACGTGTGCCAGGATGCCCAGCCCCACGATAGGTTCAAATGCTAAAAGGCAGAGCATTTCTACTGGCACCTGCATCTTTATAATTACTGAGGTGTTTCATAATGAATTGTGCATGTTGAGACCCAAATCACATGATATAGTTATCTTCGGAGAAGCTGAGAGTCAACACCACATGAGAAGCAGCTGATGTGAGAAAGGGGACAATGTTTATTGTGGCTCACAGCGTGGAGGGGACGGTTGTTTAGGGAAAGGAAAGAATGGTAGAGCAGAGGCTGGAAATCACAACCTGCCACAACAGGTGGAAAACAGCAGCGGAAGAGTGAGCTGAGCTCTGGCAAAGGGGATGTGTCAACAACACCCCAGGACCTCAAAAACACACCTCCTCCAGCAAGCCTCCAACTCCAAAATTACCATCAGCTGAGCACAAAGACATGTAGAACACATGAATTTGTGGGGAAACATCTGATTCAAAACACTACAGTTCACATAGGTGACATGCACAGCCAACCCATTTTCTCTCACTTCCCAACAAAACAAAAACAGTGCTGCTGATATGGCATAGAGGTTAAAGTGTTTCCCTTCAAAGACAAAGGTCCCAGGTTTGATTGCCCAGGGCCCATGTAAAGGCAAATGCACAGGTGGCCCATGTTTCTGGCATTCATTTGCACTTGCTAGAGGCCTGGGCATGTCCATTCTCCCTTTCCCAATTATAAAAAAATATTGAATATTTAAAAATGCACTGTATTGTAGATGATGTGTTTGAGACAAGTTTAGCCTATTTTAAGATGTTGTGGAAGAAAAGTTCATTTCATTCCCTAGAGAGGCTGAATTAACTAAGTATACTTGATTCAATTTTTACTTTGTTTTGCATTGTTTTAGGTTTGTAAAATATTTTATTTATATTTATTTTAGAGAGAAAGAAAAAGTGCATGCTAGGACCTCCAGCCATCACAAATGAACTTCAGACTTATGCATCATGTTGGGCACCTGGCTTACATGGGTCCTGGGGAATCTAACCTGGGTCTTTTGGCTTTGCAAGAAAGTACCTTAACTGCTAAGTCATCTTTCCAAGTCTGTTTGTATGTTGTTTGTTTATTTACTTACTTACTTGGGAGAGGGAGAGGCAGAAAGAGAGAGAGAGAGATTGATGAGGCAGGCCTTGAACTCCTGGGTCTCTTGTGTAAGCATAAAAGTGGTGGGAATATACGCAATGCACTGTAAAACCTAACTTGCATACTAATTTTTTTTTTTTAATTTTCTTGTATCTGAGAGAGGGAGACAAAGGGAGAGATATAGATCATGGGAGAAAGAGAGAAAGTGTGTGAGGTAAAGAGAGACAAAATTGGTCTCAAGAGCCTCCAGCCACTGTAATAGAACTCAAAATGCATGTGCTATCTTGTGTACAAGCTTCCATCAGTTGCTTCTTTGGCTTTCATGGAACATGGAGAGTCAAACATGAGTCCTTAAGCTTCACAGGAAAACATTTTAACTACTAAGCCATCTCTCTTGCCCCTTATTAATTCATTAACATGATTGTATATTAAAATCTCAGGGGCAATCACATCTTTTTTTTCTTCTTTTAATCTAAACAACAGTATTAGGGATGCATTTATTTGTAGAATTTATTAAAACTGAAGTAAATTTTACAACCTAGGGCTTTAAACATTTTTTAATTCAACCAGGTGACCCAAAACAGCACCTGAAGAATGTTGTCAAATCCTCACAAAAACTTTTCCTTGCGAATTCACATGGTTTTTCCCTTTTTCTTATTTCCTCTTTGATTTACTTTACTGAATTTTCTTCATTTTCTCTTTGGACTTTAAAATTTCTTGATACAACACAACCCACTTCAATAAAAAAGGAAAAAAAATGAGTTGGAGGAGGGGGATTCAAAAATCACAAACAAAACAATATAAATTCAGGAAATTGAAGGAGGTGATATACTGAGAAAGTAGATATCTCAGTACCCAATCTAACATAATTTACACACAAGCAGGATGTTTAAAAAGTATATACAGGGACTTGTGAAGTTGCTTAGTGGTTAAAGAACTTGCCTGTAAAAACTAAGTGCCCAGCTTTTATGCTGCAGAACCCATGTAAAGTCAGATGTACAAAGTGGGAACATATGTCTGGAGTTCATTTACAGTGTTAGAGGCCATGTGACATACATTTTCTTTCTCTATGTGCTTTTGTCTCTATATGTTTCTAATAAATAATTGAAAAATAAAAAGGAAATGAAAAGTATATACACATGCCTACTGAACATTTGTATCAGCCTGACAGCATAACTGAGAGAAAGAGCAAATAAAAGCACCTCACAAAAGTTTACAACAGACTGTAAGCCATATGATCACTATAATTTAAAGAGATTAAACAAAGCTTCTGTTAAAGTAGTTCTCCCACATTCCCTGAGTGAGATTAGGAAAATGCAATCATGTGTACCTACGCTTAAGGCACCTTCTATCAACGAAAGAGAGTTAAAATGGGCCCTTACTTACAGTTGTACTCTACTAAATGTAAATATTGGTCAGCTCAGAGCCCATTAACTGTTTAATAATTTGAAACATAAGTCCTTCACCAGAGAAAGCAAATCCATAAAGTATATTTTGTAGTAAGCAGAAGGCTCACTAGGCTTCTATCTAGCCACTAGCTTAATATAAATTGGAAATAACCAGCACTTCATTACCATGCTCATCGCAAAGAACCAAGATTAGATAACACTTTAAGAATGCATTGAAGGTATCATGGTGCTGGAAAGAAGTGACTGCAGTGCTCAGTACTGCAAAATCTCTATCACACCTTCCAAGGCTCAGGGTCTAATGCAGAGTAGGTGGTGGAAAGAATGTAAGTGCCAAAGGAAGTGCAGGACTCCTTATAATGTGCTCCCTCCAGATGCAAAATGACCTGGATACCCATGGCCTCACAGTGCCTGACAGTACCTGCAGAAGACCATTGTAAGAAGAGGAAAAGATCATGACATCAAAAGAAAAAGAGAGACTGATTGTGATGGGTAGGGGATGTGATGGAGAATGGAGTTTCAGAGGGGAAAGTGGGGGAGGGAGGGTATTACCATGAGGTACTTTTCATAATCATGGAAGTTGTCATACTGAGAATGAAAATCAGGTTTCAACAGTAACCAGGTAACCATGTAAGAGCTAAACAGAAACAAAAAGTTTTAGATAAGTAATCTTATATCTGGCCATGGATCCTGGTGCATATTTTTATGTCCAGCATTTGAGAGGAAGTGTTACAAGGAACACTGAGTTCTAGGTCAGACAAGGGCTACAATGAGTTCCCCATCAGTCTGGACTAGACTAGACTTTACCATTTAATGCAACCTACCAAACAAACAAACAAAAAAACTTCAAATCCACAAACTTCACTAGATGCAGGAGAAGGAAGGAATAGGCTCTATTTTGGCTTACAATTCTGGGGGAAATTTTATCATGGTAGAGAAATCGTGGCACAAACTGAAACCTGATTCCACATCATCAGCAGTGAGGATGTACTGAGTGGGAGAGTGGCAAGTAAGGCAGGATTTTAGCCTCAGGGCTTGCCCCAGTGTCACAACTCCTCTAGTAAGTCTCCAGTTCCTGAAGTCCCACAACATTCCCAAACAGCATCATCAACTGGGATTTCAAACACTTGAGATTATGGGAACAATTTACATTCAAAGCATCAAAGTCCAAGAGCACTGGGTTTAATCCCTGGAACCTGAAAAGTAGCAATGCCTAGACTTCCATGAAACTTTCCAACTAACATATCCAATACACTATTGCTACCATGCCATTTCTAACCCAGTCTTTTTTCTCCTTTGAGATAATAACTATCTAGAAACTGGATTTATTATTTCCTTTCCTTTAAAAAGCTATGTTTCATATTTGAATCAGGTATATTTTTTTACATGTAAGATACAGTTTTGAATTACATGTTTTATAAGTTCTCTTTCAAGACTACTTGAATTGTGACAGGTGAACAACAATGCAGGAAACATATCTATACTTCTTTATCTCTCTCTCTGTTTGAGGTAGTGCCTCACTATAGACCAAGCTGAGCTGGAATTGACTGTATACTCAAACTCACTCTAATCCTGTTACCTCTGCTTCCTGGGTGGTAGGACTAAAGTGTGCAACACCACATCTGGCTCAATGTTTGTTTTCAAGAATTTCACAAAGCAAACTCACTCACTTTCTGCATAACTGTAATTTGGCAATAACAAAATAAAATAAAACTATCTAGAAAGCTTCCAAATCTTGAATCAAGACTTTCTGTCACTAGCAATTTGCATACGTGCAGTATAGATCTAACCTAGAGAAAAGCAACACAAGCAGCTTTCCAGCAGAAACCTTGACACCAAGTCTAAGGAAACCATTTTTTTAAGTGGGTCGTGGTTGTGGAAGTGTTTCCGTCTAGTCCAGGCTAACCTAGAAATCTTTAGTCCCAGACTTGTGTAAAAGTCATGGCAGTTCTTCTTCCTCCACATTCTGAGGGATGGAATTAGACATATGCCACCACACCAAATCACTTGTTCTTTTCGCAAAACTGTGTAGACATGTTTACGGTGTGTGAATACAGATATGGCATGGATGGACAACTTTGATTGTTGTCCTCACCTTCCACTACCTTTGGGACAGGTTTTCTTGTTTGCTACTCTGTTGTAATACTAGCTGGCCTGTGAACTCGAGGATTCTTTTGTTTATGCCTTCCTTCTCACCATATTCATGCTTGATAATAGTTGCTCATCCTACATATCCAGTTTTCTGTGTGTACCAGAATCTGAACTCTGATTTTTAGCTTTGTGCTATAGATTACTTTTATTCTTCATCCTTTTGTCTGCACTTTGTAAACACCTGGAATTGAAGGCATTAACCACTACACCTGGATTTTGAATGTAGGAATTTATCAGGGTACCATGATAGGAATATGGATACTGTTTGCCCAATCTTGCCTGAGGTGTTCAGAATGACATCTGAATTCCATTCCTTATGCTGACTTTTACTTTCTTATTCTTTAGCCATTTTTTAGATTCCTGCAAAACACTTTCTGATCCTAATTTATTTTCTTTTTATAATATTTTGCTTAAATGAGAGAGGGGTATGGGAAGAGCAGAAGACAGGAGAGAGAGAGAGAGAGAGGAGAGAAAGAGTGTGATAGGCCTTTTGCCACTGCAAACAAACTCCAGATGCCACATTGAGCATCTGATTTCACATGCATACTGGGGAAAAGAACCTGGGAGAAAAGTTTATAAGCAAGTGCTTTTAACCACAGTCCCATCTTCCTAGCTCCTTTTCTTCATTAAAAAAAATATATGTTTTTAATATTTGTTTTAAATATAAATGGATGGACCAATGTTTCTTGCTACTGTAAGCAAAATCTAGATGCATGTTCTACATTACATGAGTATCTGGGAATCAATCCTGTAGCAGCAGGAATTGCAAGCAAATGTCTCTAACCTCTGAGCTACCTAACAAAGTGCTGAGATGAATTTCTTACAGAAATAATACCTGGACAATAAGGAATACCTCTTTTCCCTACTCTTTTTATTTGTTCCCAAATTTTTTCTTAGTATTTGTTGTTAATAATATCTAATCTGAGAAATATCCTTTTTACTTCTCTGATGTTGCACCTGAGCAATTGCACTTGTCTGTACATTAATGATGAGTCATATTGCCTGCCAACATATGTGAGTAAGAATCACCTGATAGGGCTTATGCAGATTAGGGTAAAGTTGGGCTGTACCATCCCATAGGCTGCAGTTCTGGACTGTACTAAAAAGGAGAGACTTTGGTGAGCATGAGCATTCATTGCTTTATGCTTCTTCTCTGTAGATTGTGGAATGCAAATAAAAAGTTGCCTCAGGGTCCTGTTGTCATGCCTTCCCTGCTAGGATGCATAGTAATCTGGAACTGTATACTGAAACAAACCATTCCTCATTTAAACTTTGGTTGCTTTGTTTTACAGGTCAAACCTCATTGTAGCTCAGACTGACTTGGGGCTCATTCTGTAGTCCCAGGCTGGCCTTAAACTCAGGGCAATCCTGCAATCTCTACCACCTGATTGCTGGCTTAAAGGCATGCTACAAAATGATGAGCTGAATTTCAACCAACTTTTTTGAGGTATTTTGTCCCATTACTGGCTAACTAGTGACCTGCAAGGATCCTTCTGATTTTGCACCCCATTGCTGGTTTACAATGCATGCCTCTATGCATTTATGTACATATTAAAGATCAAACTCAGGTTCTTATTCTTGCAAGCTAATCCTTTTATGTATTTCAGTACTCATTCAACAATTTCAATTTATTCATCACAATTACTTGTTCCTTAGTAGGCTGGAGAATGGTAAAGTATATATGGTGTGTTGTATACAAAATTTATAAAAGCATTATCAGGGTTACAAAAACATGTCTGAATCATGAGATAAGGTTATTTTGTTTTGTTGTTGTTTTCACAATAAAGAGAATAGAAACATTATTTCCTGTTTTCCATGACAGAGATTTGAGAATTTGCTTGCCTGAAGCCACAATAGTCTTATGTTCCATAAGTATGTTACTCATAGGACTACAGACAAGCAAACAGAGAAGGAAACCATTGTGTTAGCATATCTATATTTTCCTGGTAGTCCCAAAACAATTTTCATAACGTGTCTTTAATTTCAGTGAAAAAAATCGCCTACATTGACCTGAAATGTAAATACACTTCTGTCAAACATTCTAGCAACATGAATTCTATTTTGATTTCTCAGAAACTTGGCTGTTCTGCATAGGCTTTAGGATGGGGCCAAAAAGTTTAATATTCTAGAAATCAAGATTAACAGTGATGATATCTATTGTGTTGCCAATGACAGGATCATCAAGTCAACTGTTGGGAGCTATCAACCAAAACTTGTCCATGTTGTCAGAAACTGCCATATAGCAAGTTAAGTTTCTATTTCCTCATCTAATGATCTATTAACAGAAATGAAGGAGCCGTTAAGCCTGGGTGACACCCTCTCCTGGTGCTGCCGGTAATTGATGAAGAAACAAAGAAATTACATTTAACCAGTAACCCTGTGATCTCTGGCCTGGTTATGATTCCTTCCCCCTACAACCCTATAAAAACCTATGTGTAAAAAATAAACTTTGAGACCTTGACAAATACCTAGCTTGGTCTCCTTCTTGTGTCTGTTTGCCTCCCCCATTCAGGTTGGCTTCCCCCCAAGTCCTTTTCAACTGCCCGCTGGCCGGGGCAAGTGGCGCCCGAACGTGGGGCCCAGGGTATGAAGAAAAACCAGAACATCACTTAAGTGGACGGCGGTCCTGCCATTGGATCGCCACCCCACCAGGGGAGTGAGTGAAGATCCTCATAGAGGTCACTGCAGGCAGTCTGTGCCTGTAATACAGACCCGCACTGTGATTGACGCAAAAAGAGCCTGCCTGCAAAACTGATCTGTTTGAGGTAAGCGAAGAAGTTTAGGCAATTAAAGTAAAGACTATTTAGTCAAATTTCAAGACACAACAATTGCGGGATTTCTCTTTCTACTTCTTTTCCTCCTTTTACTTTCGGTTGGCACTATCGTGTGGAATTGCAACATAGTGACTGGGCAACTGAAGCCTCTTGGCCAAGGCTACCCTCTGGCATTGGCTGAAGGCCCCTAGCCCTGTGTAAATCCTGACAGCCCATTCCGGTGTTGGCAAAGACCTCCTATCTAGCCTCTCTTCCTATTAACAAAACTGAGTACACAACAGCCAGTAAATGCTCTTAGAGCAGCTGACAGCTCTTATAATTGCGGTTAGGCTTATGGGAGGCCCACTGGGGAATCCCCTGTGCTGGTTCTGTGACCGGAAACATTGCCCTTTGGTCTTGCCATTTCTCATCTTTCCTTTTCTATCATGGGACAGACACTAAGTAAACAGGAACTTTTTTATCCAGGGACTTAAAGACTCCTGGAGCAAAAGTTAAGAAAAAAAATCTTGTACACTTTTTCCTCTTCTTAGAAGATTTATGTCCATGGTTTCCCCAGGAAGGTACCATTGATGAAAAAAGATGGGGGAGAGTGGGAGACTGTTTAAAAGATTATTATAAGATTTTTGGCCCTGAAAAAGTCCAGGTTCAAATCTTCTCATATTGCAATTTAATAAATGACGTATTTCAAGTTCACCAGTGTCAACTTTATGTGTCAAAAGTTGTTAGAGATGGAGAATTATTTCTTAAAAAATGACCTTAAACCTAGCCAAACCCCTCCCATTCATGAACTAACTTCCAGCCATCAGGATCCCCCAGCGGCTCCTGCTCCTGCTGCTGCAGTTCCCTCCCCTGAGCCGCCCCGCCCTCCAGGCAGGCAACTCAGCTGCAGCTCCCAGGCAAAGGCGCTAGGCAAGACAAATGATCCCCCTTCGTGGTGCCCCTCTGTCATTATTCCTATGCCTGAGGATGACCCACCTGCCCTTAAATCCATTTATCCTATTCTCTCCAAATCTGCAGTTACCCCTCCCCCTAATCCCCCTCTTTCCCTAGATGAGGAATCAGAGCTAGAGGATGACGCTGCCAGGTATCACAACCCTGACTGGCCACCTCCCACAGCCCCCATAGAAGACCCTCCACCTTATCTTCACATGCCTAAGTCACGTCACTTCTGTGCCCCTGTAACTCTTGATTGTGATTTAGAAGCAGTGACTCAATAGGCAACCCACAACTTTCCCAGGAAGCCCAATCACTAAAAACTCTCCTTGCAGTTCAAAAAGGCCACTTTACTTAAACAACTCCATGACTTAGACCTAGAAATCCGCTCTCCCTCTCCTGCACCTGTACAGCACATCAAAGCTAAAATCAAACAACCTAAGACTGTTCATGTGTGTCCAATAACAAACACCCAAGTGAAAGCAGGAGCAAATTCTTTAAACCTGTTCAACACCTGAGTCGAGCTGGGCAAAAACAGATTCAGAGGAGGAACACTCTGAAGGAGATAAGCACTCTAAACAATCCACTGATTCAGATGATGATAGCGAGCCAGACAGGAACAAAAGTATTGTTATTAAGCAGCCCCAGCAGTATCACCATTTAAAATTTAAACATATAAAGGAATTAAAAAGTGCTGTTTCCTCTGATGGTCCTACTGCTCCCTTTACCATGACCCTACTAGAGGCCCTTAGTGATAATTGGCTTTCAGTAAATGATTGGAAAATGCTTGCAAAGGCCATCCTGACATGAACGGACCTTCTCCTGTGGCCCGGGGCAAAGTAGCTCACTCTGTATATCACCTTAATGCTCAAACCTTGCGTCTTCTTTTTAAAATAACTAGGGAACAAGCTCATCAGATAGTCAAACAAGGCACAAACACCCTCCTACCCATTCTCCACTTAGGTGTAAATCCTAGAGGTTTAATTCCCAATGAGGTCTGGCAAATGGATGTAACACATGTACCCTCATTTGGCAATCTTAAGTACCTCCATGTTACTGTGGATACCTTTAGTGGCTTCATTTTTGCCAGCCTCCATGCTGGAGAAGCTTCAAAAAATGTCATTGCTCATGTACTCAATTGCCTTAGTGTCATGGGAAAGCCCAAAATTATTAGAACTGATAACAGTCCTGGATATACTGGAAATAAATTCCAAAATTTCTGTCATCAATTAAAATTAAACATATTACAGGCATACCATACTATCCCCAGGGTCAAGGAATTGTTGAGTGAGCCCATCAAACTATTAAACATACCCTCCAAAAGTTAAAAATTGGGGACTTATATCCCATAAAGGCTCCCCAAAAAACATTCTTCATCATGCTTTGTTTGTATTAAACTTTTTGACGCTCAGGGAAAGTCAGCTGCTGATTGCTTTTGGCACACAAACACAAAAAAATACCTTTGCCAAAGCCATGTGGAAAGATTCTTTAACCTTAAAATGGAATGGCCCAGACCCAGTACTCATTTAGGGCCATGGATCAGTTTGTGTATTGATACTCAAAATAATGCCACAAGATGGCTACCAGAACGTATACTTAAACAAGTCAACGAACCTATAAGTTCTCAGTAAAACATGCCCAAGAACACCCTACTCCTGAGGCAACTTCCTCTTTTCTCTTCCAGATTTCCAATACTCAAGTTTCAAGATGAAAACTGTCAACCCCCGACATCTACTGCTCCTTTTCCTTGTTGCCTATCATTCCCTTAACTACTGCTACCATCTTTCAATGGGAATTTCAAGTAAAGGAGGGCCCCACCAACCAGGATTCCACCACCCTTATTGGTTCAGGGCGCTGCCCTCTTACAGGATGCCAGTCAGCCTTCACCTTTAAAATCACTCCCAAAACAATTAGTGGTACATATAGTTCTTATGCCTGCTTTTCTTATGACAATAAGGGCAGTTGTTTAGATTATGTCTCCACCTATGGAGGTTGTAGATATTGGAGCTGCAGAATACATAAAGTTTATGGTAAAAGGGGTATTCTCCGCCTCCAAGGAAAAGAGCTCATCCTTGTTATCTCTGACCCTTGGCATGAGCACTGGGAAAAGGGAGTCACAGGCAAACTCTATAATGATGACTGGTCCTCCTACCCTATGGGTATGTGTGTATATATATATATATATATATATATATATATATATATATATATATATATATGTATCTGCAGACAATTAGTCCCTGCAGACTCCAAGGATCAAGTAAATCAAATAATTTTAGAAAATGAACAAAACCTCCACTCTGTCCTCCAAAATCATGACAAGGTAAAATGGGACTCTTGGCCAATATATCTCCAATATGCTGTTAATCTACTTAATGCCTCCCAGGTAAATGCCTCTTCTTGCTTGCTTTGTGCCTCCCTTTCACGTCCAATCCTTGCTGCAACTCCCCTAAATGCCTCCTCTACCCTCAGCCTTTCCTTTAATCAATCTTACTATTAGACCACTCCTCCTATCTCCCCAGTCCCACTACTCTCTCACCATCTAAAAAACATTTTCATGTTGAGCTGCTTCCTTACTAATGAATCACTACCTACTGACTTAACTTGCACACAAAACACCTCTGTAACTATAGAACTTATATCCCCGCCCCCCACTGATTTATTTCTAGTGCAAAGAAACCCTGTTTACTCACATTAATAGCACCACCCCAGGGCCCTGTATTCTGGTAGCTGTGGTCCCCCAACTCACCATGTACAGCCCCGATGAATTTGCCAGGTTCTTCCACACCACTCATAAGAGAGTAGCCTTCCTTCCACTCGTGGTAGGTGTAAGCCTGACCACATCTGTTATTTCTGCAGGGGTGGCAGGTGGAGAATTGGTGCACTCCTTGTATTCTGTCAGGGAATTTTCTGAAAAACTACAACAGATGATTGATTCCACCACTAATAGTCTTGAATCCCTCCAGAGACAGATCACCTCCCTAGCCAAGGTCACCCTACAGAATCAATGTGCTCTTGACCTCCTTACAGCTGAAAAAGGAGAAACATGTATGGCTCTCAAAGAAGAGTGCTGTTTTTATGTCAATGAATCTGGAATCATTGAGGAAAACATAATAAATTTGCAAACCTTAGTCAAGAGTTGCATTCTCGATATGGTTCCGCCCCCTCTCAATTTTGGAGCAATTCCCCCTTCCTCTCCTGGTTGCCATCGGTAATAGGGCCTCTACTTACTTTAATCCTCCTACTCACAATCAGACCTGTTATTATAAATAAAATCATGTCTTCTATACATCAATAGATTGACGCTATTAAGATGCAGCCTTTGCAGATTCATTATCACAGACTGGAGCTGGCGGATCGAGGCGTTGCCACTGAAGACCTGCCACCTGCAGCTGTCACTCTGCCTTGATCTTACATTCTGTACTCATTTACTATACTGTGTACATTCTGTACTCATTTACTATACTGTGTACATTCTGTACTCATTTACTATACTGCGGTCTACTTGTCATGGCCTCCTACGGGAGCTGCATAGGATTCAGACCTATGCATATCAACACACAATAAAGTGAGTGTGATATGGTCACTAACATGGGTGCGAGGCAAAGCACTTCAAGGGAAGGTCCCTTTCTGACCGTTTCTGAATTCCCTGAGAGAAAAACCTGACTTACATGGAGGTTGGTACCATAACTGTTATCATTAAGGCCATGCCTCACTCTCTGGCCACATAGGCCCTGCCTCCCCTCCCCAAAAGGTACCAAGGGCCAAAGATTGTGGGAAAAAGACATCCCACCGGAGGAGTCAGGTCCCTACTCCTCCAGTTGGTTAACACCCACCGCTGCAAAGCGGGCCTCCCCCTCCTTTTTGTATAAAAGAAGGGAGGAGATGTTGGGAGCTATGACCCAAACCTCGGCCATGTTGACAGAAACTGCCATATAGCAAGTTAAGTTTCTATTTCCTCGTCTAATGATCTATTAACAGAAATGAAGGAGCCGTTAAGCCTGGGTGACACCCTCTCCTGGTGCTGCCGGTAATTGATGAAGAAACAAAGAAATTACATTTAACCAGTAACCCTGTGATCTCTGGCCTGGTTATGATTCCTTCCCCCTACAACCCTATAAAAACCTATGTGTAAAAAATAAACTTTGAGATCTTGACAAATACCTAGCTTGGCCTCCTTCTTGTGTTTGTTTGCCTCCCCCATTCAGGTTGGCTTCTCCCCGAGTCCTTGTTCAATTCCCCACTGGCTGGGGCAGTCAACAAATGTGAAAATAATATACCATTTACTTAAAATGCTAAATGTCAGGGCTGGAGAGATTCCAAAGTGATTAGGCTTCTTGCCTGCAAAATCTAAGGACCCAGTTTTTGCTTCTTTTCACTCACTATCATGGGATTCCAGATAAACAAGATCATACATGCATCTGGAGTTCCTTTGCAGTGGCGGGAGGACCTGACATGCCCAATTTTCTCATTCCCTCACTCTCCCTCCATGCTCTCTATATATGTTCCCCTCTCTCCAGTGAAAAGTACTATATTAAAAATACATGGTGACAAATCTCATAGTACTGAGGAAAAATTAAAGTTGTATCTGGTAGAATTTTTCTTTTGTTTAGTTTTTTACCCACCTACATTACTATAATCAAAATAGCATGCCCTTTAAAATTATCAACCGACTTCAGTAATAGAAATTAAGCATTTCATTTTTGGAACAATAAAGTATAAAGACATATGTGGTATTGCACACCATAATCCCAGCACTGGGAAGGCTGAGTTCTAGGTCAGTCAGGGATAGAATGAGACCTTGCCTCATGAAACAAACTAGCAGAAAGCAAAGATAAAATGCTATTCTCTATTTCCAAGCATCATAATACATGCTTTTAATCCCAGCACTCCAGGAGGTAGAAATAGGAGTGTATCTGAGTTCAAAGCTTGCTTCAGACTATAGCTTTGCAGATCAACATGGGCTAGAGTGAGACTCTACCTACAAAAAAAAAAAAAAAAACTATTTTATTCCTTTATTCATTATGCATTCTTAGTTTGGTGTAAAAGAAATCTTAGGTTTGATCTGTATATATAAAATAAGTATGAAGAGTATTGATTTTCTTTTTTTACCTAACATGTACATTTGACTTCACAGTCTCAAAGTACTTTTAAGACTCTCTTTCAGCAGACTCTAGCTGTCTTGAGCAAAACTGATGTAAATGATATAGCTGCAGAATTTCTTGTGTAGGTGTGATGTGAACACACATATGTGTGCATGCTTTCAATATAGAGATTGGCACTGGGTGCCTTCCTTGAGGATTTTTCACCTTTTTTCTCCCTTAGTTTGGGCAGGAACCTGTATTTACCTCCTGAACACTGAGACTGCAGTCCAGTGGCTATGTCATCTGGCATTCACATAGGTGCTAGGGAATCACTGCTTCTGCTGTGCTGCAAACAGCTTATCTATGGAACCATATCCTCAGATTTTCTACATGAAGTCACCATGCAGATGTGTCCAAAAAAGAAAGAAAGAAAGAAAGAAAGAAAGAAAGAAAGAAAGAAAGAAAGAAAGAAAGAAAGAAAGAAAGAAAGAAAGAAAGAAAAGTAATCACAAGAATGCCTGCTACAGGTATGGGGAGGTGGCTCCACAGTTAAAGGGACCTGCTTGCATACCTGCTGTCCAATTTTCAATTCCCAGTACCTATATAACATAAATACAGATATGCAAAGTAGCTCATGCAACTGGAGATTATTTGCAGTGGTAAGAAGTCCTGGTGCTCCCATTGATGGACTCTGCCTTGCCTTGCCTTTTTATTGTCTTGTTTCTTTATGCCATGCCTCTTGCCTTGCATTGCCACTCCTTGCCTCATCTCTTGCATTGCCTTTTCTCTTGAATCACTTTGCTGGTACCTTGCAGTGACTTGCCTCTTTCATTGCCTTTCCTATTTTCTTGCCTGGCATATTACCTTCTTGTTCCTCTTGCCTTCCCTTGCCTAGCTTCTTGGCTTGCTTTGTGTCTTGCCTTGGCTTGCCTGGCCTTTTGTATTGCCTGGTCTTGGCTCTTGCCTGATTTGTCTTTGCCTCTTAACTTGCTTTGTATTACCTTTCTTTGCCTGACCTCTTGCCTGCTCTTATGCCTTGCCTTGCCTGTTACATTGGCTGGACTTGCCTGGCTTTACCTCTTGTCTTACTTTACCTTATATCTTGCCATTCCTTGCCTCTTGCCTTGACTTATCTATTGCCTTATCTCTTGCTCTTTGTCTCCTGCCTTGCATGGCCATGCCTCCTACCATGTCTTGCCTCTTGCCTTTTGCCTCCTGTCTTGCATTGCCTCTTGCTTATTGTCTTGCATATGGCCTCTTGCCTTGCCTTGTCTCTTGGTTTGTCTTGCTTCTTGACTCTCATTTCCTCTTGCCTTTCCATGTCCCTTTCCTTCTTTTGTCTCCCCCACTCATTCTTTTTCTCTTTTGTAGACTTTTGAGGTAGGGGTGAGAATACAGCCAATGCATTTACCTTTGGTTGCCACAGAACCTGGTTGTGCCACAGATAAGTAGATTGCTATTCTCTTCAGGCCATTCTGCGAAAGGAAGCAAAACACAGTTTGTGGTAACACTATGTAAGACACCAGTTATTCTAATTCATTTTTAAGATAGCAAGTAATACCTCTCAGTTTATAATTCAAGTGAAAATTGCTCATGTATCCTATATGACATAGAAGCAGGCATGTAATTACAGGATAAAAGCACAAGAGCAATATACAATATTAACCCTGCCTCATAACAATAAAACAGATTTCACAACACAATTTACAGAAGAAAGCATATGTAAAAAAGTGCTATCTCCAACCAACATGCATAGGCTATTCTACCCATCTAATGGTGATACAGATGTGCTCAATTGGGGACCCAGAAAAAATATTAGCACTTTTGAACAATATGGGTGATACGAAATGGTGATAAGGAAAAAAGAAAAATTTCCTTCTGTCTTAAGCAAATAACTTGAGATTTACATATGTTGAAAAAAATATGTAGACACATTTTACCTTTATGCTGGTCTTCATCACAACTAGTATACTGCCATGTGCTCTTGGCCAGAGTGTTTTGTCTGGGGGTTCCTGGTTAAATTGATTGAAAGACAAGATATTTACATTAAAGGAGAGACTGCTAAATGGCCATGCAAAAGGCATTAGAGCCTTAAAATACTGTTTTGTTAAAAACATAATTAGAATAAATGTTGCTTATTGTTTCCCCTACTTCAAAGCCTGGTTTATCCAAACTGGTTAACAAAGTGGCATGCTACTTGGTATTGTGGTGTATAACACATGCTGGAAAGAGGGGGGTCATTGAATTTGCAACATGGTATTGTGTCTTGGAAACGGCCATGGGCATTGTGAAGCAAGTTTTCTGGATGCCTGAATGGAGACTGAACCAGACCAGGAGGATGGACAATGGATTGCAGTCTCAACCCAGTGGCAATACCAGGCCCATATGATGGCTGCTAAAGAAAGCAGGTGACACCAGATGAAGTTTTCTTGGACTATAGGTATACTAGATGGAAAGACAGAATGAGAACTCAAGAGATCTGATGATTGTCAGATTTACTGGATTTGGAGATTTGTCATTGAGTAGAGTTTTTGGACTTGAAGGCTTTGTTGTTAGCCCTGTTTAAATCTTTTATCAATTCAGTATTTCTTTGCCAAGGATTTACTATTGTCACCTAAATCTTTTGGCAAATATACCATCCACTAAAAGATTCATCAAAAACAATGTGCTGCACTGCTTATAAGTTGCTCATGCCCTGGAAAATAACTCTACACTCATACACAAGAAAGAAACACAAGTTAAATTCATTGGAACATTGATAAACACACACACCCAACCACAGAGTCATTAATGTATGTTTATTTGAGAAAATTAAAAGTTTGTATAGAAATATGGCGGGGAAGAGAAAGGGTAATGATTAAATGATGAAACCATTGGTTGATGAAAATGCATCATGTTGTGTTATGCAATTATCAAAAGTAAATTAAGAAAAAAGAGCTTCACAAATAAAAACTCCAGAAATATAATATGAAACATGAAAAAGGCTAAAGTAAGTAACACTAAGAAATTTATAGCAGGATGTAGTGGGGCATTTGGGATGGAGGGAGGGAGAGAACATTAAAAGTGGGATAAGGCCAGGAGGAAGAAAAAAAGAAAGAATTTATATTAAAATTCTTTGATATTTACAAAATCTACCTTTAAAAATCTTCAGGTTAGACTCTCTAGAACAAGTTGGTCTTGAACTTACAATGATCATCCCGAGTTCTGGAATTAAAGCTATATGCCACCATGCCAAGCTAAAATCTACCTGTTTAAAACAATTCAAATGGGGCTGGAGAGATGGCTTGGTGGTTAAGCGCTTGCCTGTGAAGCCTAAGGACCCCAGTTTGAGGCTCGGTTCCCAGATCCCACGTTAGCCAGATGCACAAGGGGGCGCGTGCGTCTGGAGTTCGTTTGCAGAGGCTGGAAGCCCTGGCGTGCCCATTCTCTCTCTCTCCCTCTATCTGTCTTTCTCCCTGTGTCTGTCGCTCTCAAATAAATAAATAAAATGTTAAAAAAAAATAAAACAATTCAAATGTAATGAGAGGGTAATTACAAAAAAAGAAAAAAAAGCCTATCATTTTGCACTTAATAAGGTGATAAGAAACCCTGCAAGCCCTAATGTGGTTATTTTTATCACAGGGGCACTGAAACAGTCTTTTAGGGTATGGAGAGTCCACTGAGAAAAAGAGAAGCACAGTTGAGAATAAAGTATATAGAACAATGTTATAAGACTACAGCCTTACGGGCACATTAGATTTTTCAACATATTTCATAGGGGAATAATAAGTCAAAATGTAACTTAAGATTGAAATAAAGGGTGATTAACAATTATAAATGAAAAGTGGTGGGACAGCTTTTAATTCCAGCACTCTGCAGGCAGAGGTAAATGAAAATATGTACAGTGGTGGGACAGCTTTTAATTCCAGCACTCTGCAGGCAGAGGTAAATGAAAATATGTACAATGGTGGGCTAGCTTTTAATTCCAGAACTCTGCAGGCAGAGGTAGGAGGATAGTTTGAGCTCAAGGTGAGCCTGAGGATAGACAGGACGTTCCAGGTCATCATTGGCTGGAGTAAGACCTCACCAAGGAAAAACCAAAACCAAAACAAATCCACACATCTTAATAAACTTGGTGAAGGAAGGAAAATGTAAATGGTTAAGCACATTGTTTCTGAGGACCGGGAACAACCTAACAAAATGCTCCTGCCACCCATAAGGATAAGGATAAAAGTACTTAAACAATTCATATTTGATAAGAAGCATATAAACCAGGAAACTGCAATCAAATCCTGAAGGCCGTGGGGAATTGGAAAAGACAGTTCTGCTGGAATAGTGATAAACATGGTAACCATAATACTAATACAAATGAGCAATGAAGTGACTTGAAGGACAGAATGAATAGGAGGGAGGGAAAGGACAGGGAGGCTTATGATTTTTTTATATTTATTTTTTATGTGAGGGAAAAACAAAGTCTGACAAAGTGAGGCAGATGGAGAGGAAGAGAGAGAGAGAAATAGATATGCCAGGGGCTTTCAGCTGCTACTAAAGAACTCCAGATGCATGCAAAACCTTGTGCATCTGGCTTACTTGGGTCCTGGGGAATTGAAGTGAGTTCCTTTGGGTTTTCAGGCAAACACCATAACCACAAAGACACCTATGCAGACTCTTGCCAAAATCCTGTTAATCAGCAATCTTTCTGTTTTTCTAGTGTCAGGATATATAGAGTGTATAAAGATGAGATTATTGTAAGTTTCCCTTCATTTAATCCTTCCATCCCTAGTGAATATTAGACTGTGTCAGAAGCTGACAGACTGGACAAACCTTATGAGTCACATACATTATATGTAACTGCCCATATAGTGGCATAGGTCAGAGCTGCTATTGAGACCTACCAGAAAGCTATATATCTCAGTGGTTTACAACAGTGGTCAGCTCTAATCTGCTCTTCTAGATTCAAAAGGAATACTGTTTATTTAGTTGCTAGGAACCAAATATAGTTCCTTGAACATGCTAGGCACACACTCTACATCAGAGTTAAGTCCATGGCCTCACACAAACTAAATGTGGCAAACTGAGAACTGTATCGTATCAGCATCCTGCATAATGCTGTTATGTCCAAGGGCTCCTACTATTATGTTTCCTCTCCTCCACTCCTATCCTGCTGAGACACCTCCTCAGTGGAGTTACCAGCCTCCACTGTAGGTTTATGTATGCACCTGTTCCTCCCCCACCCCCGTGTGTGTGTGTGTGTGTGTGTGTGTGTGTGTGTGTGTGTATTTATGTACATATATATGATATCTGAAAATATACCTTTCCACAATATGGCTATTACATTCTTGTAACTCCCATTCCAGAATGAACTTTCCTGGAGCTTTGGAAGGCACTCAGCTTTCTTGGGGTGAACACTTAGCAGGCTGTTTTATTGGCTTTGAAAAATATTTTCTTGTTGTCACCTTTTTTTTCAAGGTAGAATATTTCTTTAACCCAGGGTAACCTAGATGTGTGGTATACCTTGGGAATAACAGTGATCATCCTAGCCTCCTCAGTGCAAGGATTAAAAGGCAGACAGAGAATCAGTATGGAAGGTCCTCTAGCAACTGAAAATGAATACCAGATTAATGTGTCCCAGTGCATTTGGCTTTTGTGGGTATGGGGGATCTGAACCTGAGTCCCTAGGCTATGCAATCAAATGCCTATGCTGCTAAAGCCATCTCTCCAGGCCCAATTTTGATGAATTTTGAATCTTTCAGTATCTATCACCATCTCCCTGGAGGAGATTTTGTGGCCAGTAGTGAGAGTAGTACTTATTATATTATTATATTTATTAATTACATATAATAAAATTATGTTATATATAATATTAATTAATTATAATTATAGAGTTATAAGGCCATAGTATTATATAATTATATTATATATAATTAATATTGTAATTATATATAATATAATATTCTATATAATTATATAAAATATAATTATATTTATTAATATTATTATTACTATCATATTAACCTACCTCTTCCTCTGTAATAATGAATTTTTTGTACTGCTTTGCTTTTCTTTTTGAGACATAACCTTGGTAAGTACCTCAGCTTCTCTTCATGGATTCCATTTACTCAGAGCTGGGACTAAATGGGTGCAATACCACACCTGGCCCTAATGCCTATTTGATTACTTAAGTTTCATGTGTCTTATTTCTGATGAGATCAAACATGAATACAGGGTGGTGTAATAGGGTATGTTATACACTAATTTATATTATTTTAAATTTGAGCACTTGTATATATTAATACCATGTACATCGTTCCTCCCAAGCAGTTCAGGAAGACAAGAACCAGCAACCAAATCCAACATCAAAGTACACATAAACAATTTATATGATTAAAATCAGCAAGCAGGCCTGGCTTGGTTGCATGTGCCTTCAGTCCCAGCACTTGGGAGGTAGAGGTAGTAGTACCACCATGAGTATGAGGCTGCCCTGAGACTACGTAGTGAATACCAGGTTATCCTGGGCTACAGCGAGATCGTACCTCGAAAAACCAACCAACCAACCAACCAAACAAACAAACAAACAAACAAAACCATCAAGTAGTACATAATATAAGTGTCCTTCTTGATGATCACAAATATAATCATAGCAAGCACTAGGGGAGGAAAAAGCATGGGTTAATGGGTCAGAAATGAAATGCATCCAAAGGTAGCTGTAATAACTTTAGTAACTTGTTGAGGACACCCACGTTCTTTAAAAGAAACTCCTAGCCATACCCCTAACCATCTTCTCTTCTTAAAAAATTATTTACACTTTGGAAGCATTCTACCATCCATTCATACTTCATACTTTTGTAATCCAAAATCCTGTTGGGCCTACGAACAGTCAGAGAGACACATTAACATTGGTGCCATGCTTTTAGTCAATTTTAAGGGTTATTGCAGCAGTTTGGTCTGACCTAGTATTAGGGGTTTTAATATTTAGCATTAGAGGAGGCAAGGCAAGTCACAAGAATACTGCTCTTTAAATTTATGGATAAACAAAATAAGGAATTAAACTCTTCTTTAAAGTTATTAAAAAATACAGAAAGCATAGGCTACTTTTGTTACTCTTGAATCTAAAACTGCTGGATGCTGATGTCAGGCACAACATTTAACCAAGGAAAAATGCCCAGACGTATTCTAGTTTGTTTACCAACTCTATGACTATTTAAAATTTCCCTTCCAAAGGCTAATGAGATGGTTTAGCATTTAAGGTGCTTGCTTGCCAAACTCAAGGGCTGAGGATGGAGTCCCCAGTCAGTACCCATGTCAGTCACAAGCACATGTATCTGGAGCTTGTTTGCTCTGGTTAGAGGTTCTGGGAGGCCCATTTACAATGTATCCATCTCCCTGCCTCTTTCCCTTTATCTCTGCCAGATACACAAAATGTTAAAAAGTATCTAAAAATTTTTATCTTAAAAAATAACTTCTGCACTGTTTTGGGAGCACATGCCTTTAATCTCAGTACTTGGAAGGCAAAGATAGGAGGATCATCAGTAGTTTACAGCCACCCTTAGACATTACAGTCACTTTCAGGTCAGCTTGGGTAGTGTAAAACCCTAATTGAAAAAGAAATTACTTATAAGCAGAGGAACGCTATGACAAATGGGTAGAATGGCCTCTTGCCACCGCTAATGAACTCCAGATACCTGCTACACTTGGTATCTGTAGTTTTATGGTGGTACTGAGAATTGACCACAGGAAGTCAGGCTTTGCAAGCAAGCATCTGTAATTTCTAATCGCTCTAGCCCCATTTCCATGGCATTAAAAAAAAATATGAAATGACACCCTGATGTTACCCTTTACTAGCAATGATTCAGTTTGCTTTCTCCAATTTCCTAGGCTAACACGGCAAGATTTTTTGACAGAAGCCTCTCCAGTCATTAATTCCCTCTCCACAGTGATGGAAAATGTATAAATGTGAGGACTTAACAACTGTTTATACTTTGGTGTCTCACTTATTTTTCTTTGTAGGTAGGGTCTCACACAAGTCCAAACTGACCTGGAACTCACTCTGTAGTCCCAGCTTGGCCTGCAACTCACAGCAATCCTCCTATGTGTGCCTTCCAAATGGTGAGACCAAGGCATGTACAATCACACTGGGCTAATGATCACCATTACCCCGGCATTTGGGAGGCAGAATTAGGAGGGTGGGTTTGAAGCCACCTTGGGGTAGAAGAGTGAGGTCTTGGGCTAGAATGAAACCGTGTCTTAAAAAAAAAAAAAAAAAAAAAAAAGAACTTTGCGTTCCAGATAACAGAGTTATATGAGAACAATTCTAATAGAAATGAGGAAGATTTGTAAAAGACAAAAGATTGTAACATTCCAATACTTTCTACTAGAGTTCTCCTTTACCAAACATTGGGATTAAATGAACTTGTTGTTTGGGAAGGCTAAAGCTATATGAAGCCAGTCCCACAGGAAGCCTCTGGTATTGTCCTTTGTGTTCATCTCCTGTGTATTTATTTAGGCAAGGTTTCCTTTGGCTGTTCCGTGGCCCTTCTCTCCCATTGTATAGCAATAGTAATATGATTCAAGCTTGTTAGGAAATAGAAGTGATGGTGTGAATTCCGGTCCGTTGCTGCAGAGTGCACTGGTTTAGGATAATGATTAGTGACAATACGTTACAACTAGTCTTCAAGTTTGAATTAACACACTGTGGTCGTGTTAATGTTCTACTAAACGCAGGTACTTTTGTTTGGAAGTGTAGACTTGGATGGCAGGAAGAGGGAAGAGGGCGATGGAGAAGGCCCTATAAAGGTGAGCTCTGTGGAAGCACCACCCTGGCTAAGGCCCCAGGGCCTTTCTTAGCCTCTGGCCACAGCTGACCTCTGCTCACAGGCAAGGCCCCAGCCGTGGCTAAGGCCAAGGCCAGGCGCTGACCGTGCAGAGCCCACTTCCGGCGGCGACACAAAGGCCCGCTCTTGTGATGGCATTTCCTGTGACGTGGGCCTGCCTGCCTCGGCTTGGTCCCCTTCAGCGCCGAGGACACCCTCTGCGCCAGACCCCTTCCTGGCCGGGTCCACCAGCACTCATCACCACGTGTGGGCAGCCTCTTTGGCTGCGGGATGTTCTAGTCGCTGAACCCCCAGGCGTACCGCTTGGGTCCTGAGCCCCTCCTGGGCGGCGTTGAGGCGACCAGCTTAAAAAAGAGGTACCGGGGAGAAGGAATGGGACGGTTTCGGGTTGGGTCGCCATCTGCAAAGTATTTGAGCAAATTGTCTAGTGAGAAAAGGCATTTGAGTTTGAAAGGACTGTAGGGTGGGTGACACCAGGGCTGAACAACAATGACCAAGCACAGGACTTTGTGTCTGTGGAGCCGTGCAGACTTTAAAACTCAGGCGGAAACAGGAGTCTGTCTTTCACGGTGCTGTGAAGATGATACATACTTTCTGGCTCGTGGTATCAGAGGGAATTTAGCTTTCGCGCACCCAACACAGGCGGGTCATAGTTATTGTTCCAACGAGGAAACCAAAGACACTGAGCCTTCGGAAAGCCATAAGCCTAGCGCAAGTACTATGTTTTCTTTAAAAACTAGTTATGGAAACAGGTATCACCTTGGAGTAAGGCAGGGCCGGGTGGGTGGCACACATCGCTACACACAGTAGTTGTGCAGTGGACGATACAGGATCAGGACTTGCAGGCCAGCCTGATTCCATAAGACCCTGTCTCAAAAGACAGACCTTGACAAAAATGGTGGGCTGATGATTAAAAGCCAGTCAACCAAGGTATGCCAAGGAAGGGCTAGACTTGTAAATTCTCCTAAGAAAGAAATCAATGGGGCCTCAAATGATGGGAAATGGTATCAAGAACACAAAGGATTTGTGTCCTTCCAACCCTAAACATACACAAAATAAAAGAGAAGAATGCACACTCCATGTGTCATATTGTCTGCTGATAATGTCCTTTGTAAAGACAGGGTGACAAATTTAAACTTCAAAGACTAACAAGAACTTTAGGAGATGATACTAGGCAATGAAATATGGGAATTTCTGACGTGCCATTGGGTAAGAGTCTACTAAATATGATTTCAGTGGTCCCATTGCCAAAGCAAGAAATAATACGGCATTACTGCAAAGGATTTGGGGACTGGAAAAGTTGACTCCTTCTTGTAATTTGTAAATTACTAGCGTGCACCCTAATTGGTTATCCTTTGGCTGAAGACAGCATGATTTGAAATCTTCAGGTTAACGTCCTACAAAGAGCCAGGGTTGTTGGCACACCGCTGTAGGCCAAACATTTTGGAAGTTGAAGCAGGATGATAGGCCTTGAGGCCAGCCCAGGCTATATAGTTTAAGGCCAGCTTGAGCTTATATAGTGAGATGCCTCTCAAGAAAGCCAATTGAAATCACCACTGGATTGGCTGGAGAGAAGTTTAAGTAGTTGAAAGTGCTAGCTTGCAAAGGCTGAGGGGCTGCCTTTAGTCCCCGAGTGTCCTAAGGTAAAAAGCCAAAAATGCAAAGGGGGGCATTTGTCTGGATTCAGTTGTAGAGGCAAGAGGCACTGTTGCACCAACTAACTAAATTAACTTAACTAACTAACTAACTAATATTTATTTTTCTTTCTATCAGGTAAATAAGTAAAAATATTTAATAAAACACAGCAATATCCTTCTCTATGCAAAGTAAACCAGTCAACCAAACATAACTGAAAACTCAATGAAGTGTGGTTGGGAGATGAGCTGAAGCTATTCTTGTAGTAGTAGAATTGGTCTAGTCAGGTCTGCCCATTAGAATTATCTGGGGCATGCTTAAGACATACACCGTCATGTGTTCTTCCCAAACCAGTGAATCAGAAAGAACCCACATTTTTTCTGAAACCAACTTTGATGATTCTAATGTGTAGCCAGGCTAGAACCACTGACCTGGGCACTGTTCTAGTTCACATGGCTATTCCTGCCCCTGGATTTCCTGGGTGACTTATACAGAAGGAAGCTACTAGATGCTTTTCTAGACATTTAAAAAAAATGCTAAGAATGAAAGATTTAATGCATGTTCAGCACTTTAAAAGCCTTTTTAGAAAGGTGTATTTTTTTTTTGCCAGTCCTTTCACATTATTAGAAATAGTTTACAATAATTTTATAAGATCCTAAGTTCTGAATATATTGCACTATCATTCATGCAGAATTATTGGGACTACCATGATTTGTGTCAAAATAAGACAACCCTTTTCAGTCTCTATTTTGCAGCAATCTGTTGTCATTTTGATACTGTTGGTGTGACACATGATGATGCTTCATTCAAATACCTGCAGATGGAACTTTCTGTAGAAGAAAGAGCTAATGCAGGGAGATGTATGTAAAACAGAACCAAAAATCCAGCTGAACTGCAGTTGGTAAGCCCTGGGCAGGATTCTGCACTAAGAAAGCTATTCCATTTAGCACCAGTGTGCAAGCTTATGACTTATAAATAAAACCCCAAGCTGTGCTGGAGAGATGACTTAGCAGTCTAGATGCTTCCCTTGAAGCCTAAGGATCCATATTCAATCTCCAGATCCCATGATAATTACACACACATAGGTGAGGCATGAGCAACTTTACACATTCCCTCTAGGTGGTGAAAGCGTCTGAAGTTTGGTTGCAATAGCTGAGTTCCTGGTGCAACAATTCTCTTTCCCTCTCTCTCTCTTACACCTCTATCTTTAATTTTTTCTTTCAATTTTCCAAGTTGTCTTTTAGTGGCAATTGAGAAAGAAAACTGCACCACAGACCTGCTCTTTCTATCCTTGTTTTTATTTTGGGGGGAGGAGATGGGGTTCAAGTTAGGGTCTCAGTCTATCTCAGGTTGACCTTGAATTCTCTGAGTACTTTCAGGTGGATTTGACATCATGGCAGTCCTCCTACTTCTGCCTTCCAAGTGCTTGTATTAAAGGTGTGGGCCACATTGCCTGGACCTGTTCTTTCTATTCTCTAAAAGCTTTTTTTCATCACTTTCAAACCTAGAGGACTTTGGCATTTTCTGAGATCCCTACTGAGCTTTTTTATTCCTTCAGACCTTTACAGCCAGTTCAATAATGATTGAAAATGGGAAAACAATTACAGCTAAGATGTTACTTAGGGATCTATCTAAGAGCTTACTAAGATTGCTCTATGGTCATTGCTAAGTCTTTTCTATGCACATGCTGCCATTTATTCCAAAATTATATATATGCGCATTGCACGCGCGCGCGCGCGCACACACACACACACACACACACACACGCACACGCACGACCCATGTTCCTCCAAAAGGAGGGTCCGTGCTGAGGGAGGAGGGCAGGGTGAAGGTTAAAGATGGTGCCAACATGACTGTGTACAGTGTATACATAACTAATTAAAAATGGCAATTTATAAGCAGTTGGCAAGACCACCCCACAAAAAAAATGTATTGTACTTTGTACACTGGGTTCTATTGCAGGCCATGCTCTATCTTTCATATTCTGATAGCAGTAATTGGTGACAGTGAGAAGGTCTTTGAAGTTGAGTGGTGTCTGCACCTGGTGTCTATCTCTTAGTCCCTTTGCTGTCCATTAAACCCCTTGTTCACAGTCTTGGGACTGTGGCTCACCACGACCATACCAGCCCCCTGTAGCTTACCTCTCAGTGTTCTCCTGTCCAACCTCTCCTTTTCCATGACACCCACTGTTCACCTGTTATCTCTGATACAGACACTGGCAGAATGACTAGGATTGTCCTGTGGTTTCTCCTTGTTTTCAGGATTCCAACATGGCTCACAAAAAAATGGGGTTTCCCAAGATATTATCTGCATGTTGCACTCCAAGATCTGTGGATCTTTTTGTTTTGTTTTCTTGGATTTCTTTCCAATAATGGCCCACTCCACTGCCACAGCAAATCCCTCAACTGAATTTAAAATTTGCATGAATATTGGTTTGTAATATGACTAGGACAGGCAGTCCTTGTCTACCAAAATGCCTATACACTGTTAACCTGTAACTGGGGTTTTCTTCCACCCCATAGGGAAACTCAGAATATACCTCAGGGTACTTTTCTATTTCTTCTGAACAATATTTATGCTTATCTGCCTTTGTCACCCATGTCCTGTTTTATGCTTCCATTACCCTAATTAATGAAGAGGAATAGTAGTTTCTGTGTCAAACAGAAGGATTATGGGCTTCTTGTCAACTGGGAATTTTGCAAAGCACTTAAATGCTGAAAATACAGGCCAAATACGAGAGGGATGTGGAGGCTTCTGGGCCTCCTCCTTGCACAGCAAACTCATCATGGGGTCTTGAGACTGGATCTTAAGAACAGCACTACTTTTGTTACAGAATCTGAAATATGTAGTAAGAAAAAAATTATGAAATCACAAAATGCAGGTTTTTTGGCACTAAAAGTTTACCTTCCTATGACATACTTTTAGAATAAGTTAAGTGAGGGGTATGAATGCATGACAGTATTAAGTAAACCATTTTTGAAATGTTTTTACTTTATTAATGCAATTTCATCTTCTGTAAGATGTTAGATGGAACAAAATTTACTAGACATTATTAATATGAAATAATAACAGCATATGCAATTAATGCACTCATGGCTGAAAAGTCCATGTGACTTTACTAAAACAGTATCATTTCACACATAGTTTATTGTGTGGAAACATTGAATCCTAACATTTATTTAACATGTGAAACATGACACTGCAGTCCAGATTTCCAAAAAGATTAGCAGATTTCTTCTTCTTTAGCAGAATACTTACCTAGTATCTAACTTATAAATTCAGGTTTGAAATAATTTACAAGGTCTTATGGTAAGTTCTGGGTAGTTCTTTACCTCATAAACATATACCTATTTTATTGGTAATGAGTTATTTACAATTTTGTTACTTTTGTTATTTCCATGATGGTACACTACCATGAACTAAAGGACCTACTTGAATTTCATTAAGATAGAATCAGTTTGCTAAAGGCAGTTGTAACCATTCCACTCAAAAATACTGCAAAACTGTTTAGAATAGCATAAAGATTTTTTTCTATCTATGGAAAACACAAGAATAACATGTTATCAAATGGAAATATAGTTTAATCTCAACTCTGTAATTAGACAGATGTTGAAACATCCATACACATTTCCACATAAAATGCCAACAGGGAACAATTATTTATTTTACTCCATCTTCCCTTAATGGACCACACACTGTGGACACCAATCTCTGGCATGTATTTCTGGAAGGAAGTATATCGTATGAATTCACTTAGTTTAGACCTTAATACACTCATTAGACAATCCAGGAGAAAGACATTAAAAATCCCAGAAAATAAGTGGTTTATATTATTAGTTATTCCCGCTGGCCTTATTTCAGAAGGTGATGGAAACATTTTTGTGAGTGTTACACCTTAATTGCTGGGAAAGCTACATCACCTTGTGAGGTCACAGTGGGAGAGGTTGTGACCCATTGTGATGGTCTTGTTTACTTCATTTGACAGAAGCTGCAGAGTTCACACATTCACATGAGCAGTGGAGCTAAAGAAGAACTCACTTGAGATGGCACAAGTACCTTCAGAAATTCAAGATATTTATCCAAAAGATGGATCTCCTGTTTCAGACGCCTTAGTCAAATCTCGACCATGTGATAACACACTCCTTGAGGACACAGGGCTAATGGCTAAGGTTGAGGAAACTGCTTTTCAGCTTTTGTGTCAGCAGTCCCTGATAACCCATCCATGCTGTGCACTTCGTGTCAATGATCCACAGGAAGATAGTGATTTTTTTTCTTTGACCTTTCCCAAGAAACTTTGGAAAATAGTAGAGAGTAACAAATTTAAATCTGTCTGTTGGGATGAGGAGGGAACTTCTATTGTGATTAATGTGGAGCTTTTCAAGAAAGAAGTTTTGGAAAGAAAGCCCCCATTCCGAATATTTGAAACCAGTAGTATGAACAGCTTGGTTCGACAGCTTAATCTTTATGGATTCAGTAAAGTGCAGCAGAATTGTCAAAGGTCTGCTTCTCTGGATGACTTCATGGCAGAAGAAAAAGAAGGCTCAGCTAAAGTAACTAAAGTAATCACCTTAATCACATAGTAATTCTGTAGAACTGCAAAAGTTTATGTTTGAAACAAAAGCATATTTTAACAAGTTGGGCACCTCTCAGTTTGAAGTTATATAAAATTTTAATAATAAATCATATTTTCCTTTCAAATTGACAAAAACATCTGCATTAACCCTCTAGTGTTTTTACATGCTTAAGAGACAGCTAATAAATTTGAATCTATACAATGATTTAGGAGTAAAACTTCTAAAGCCACTTAATGGTGGTAATATTCATTATCAATATAAAAATAATATAAGTTTTCACTTAAACAAATTAGCAGCTAGGTATTTGTTTAATAATAAAGACATTTTCAAAAGTAGGCAAATGTGCATTCATTATTTGAATATATTAGCTGTATGCAGTTAACTAGAAATCTGTATCTTTATAAATTACATTTGCTTGTAATGTTTTGTGTACATATAGTCACTAAATTGCTTTCTCCTTTGGTTTTAGTTCAAGTTCTATCGTAATCCAAATTTTATACGAGGCCATCCCCATCTGTTGTTGAGAATGAAAAGAAGAGTTGGAGTTAAAAATGCTTCTCGAGCAACTGCTTCATTGGTTCCAGAATTCAACTCTACCCTCAGAACACAGAGTAACATAGATAAACACAACTGTGGTTTAGTTGATGAAGCTAGGGAACAAAGTTTATTTTCCACCTCTGCAAATTTAAATGTGCCTCAGATGAACAAGGCTCCCACTGGCCAAGGGATGACTTGCACAAACTATCCAATGGGAAGTGATTTTTGTCCTCCCTCCTCATACTTAGTTAGGCCATCAGAACAAATGCCCACAGTTCACCACTCTGTTTCAAGTCATTTCTCCACTTCTTATATGCACACCCACTGCAGCTACTCTCAAGCCAATGCGAACAATTTGAATTTCATTTCCACTTCTAGCCCTGAGTTCCAGATTGTATCTACTCTCCACAATACTCATTTTGGACTGCCCATGGAGCACCCTAATTGTCTAACTGATCATCTGAATTTCTCAGCCAACCAGTCTTGTTATTATAACCTGTTACCAACAAGACACCCATGGCTCCCAACATCCAATGTGACTAATATATCCACTGATTCACAGTCAACATCAACTTACCTTCCATCTTCAATATTACAATGTAATCCTAAGGACAAATAAAATGTCACATGACCGAATAATGTTGCAGGATATAATACGTTAAACTTCATGTTTAATAGAAGTTGAGAAATAACTCTCATTTGAAAAATAAAGCTACATTTCATCTGTATGGTTTCTTATTTCATAGTTCTAAACATCATGAGTAATGTGAGATAAGGTGAGAAAATGAGGGAAAGAAGGAGATTAGTGGAACAGAGAAGGAACTGGGCCAAAAAGGATGTGGTTAAGGCAACTAAATAAAGGGTATTATATATTTGTAAGAAATTTTGATAATGAACCCATCACTATGTAGAATCAATATATGTCATAAAAGAGTAGAATTATATTTCAGTGGCAAGGTATCATATTATTAATTATTTAGTGTACAGCATTTGACAAAAATGTTGACATGCCTCTTTTCTGTAACTTTAAATGCATCTAAAAGGAGTATATCCTAAGAATGGGGGAAAAGAAAGCACACAATAATGACAAAGTAAAATGTATTGACTTATGAAATCACTGAGAATAGAGAGCATGATCTGAACTAGACATGTTGTGAAGGTAAACAATGAAATGAAATCCAGTACTGGCCAACTTGCACCACTTCTTCATGACGTTAAAAGTCTTAGTTAATTCTATGGTTAAAATGGGGTTTCTGAAACTAAGTTTGTACTCACTAAACATATTTCCTGACCAGTAATCATGAACACCACCATTCCTACCATCCATTGAGTAATTATCCTACAGCAAACCCCAAGCTTTCATTACTGTCAGTCCCTGAGGGAATTGAAGGTAGTATTAACAAGTGCTATTTCTCTCTGTACTGTGCCCTGTGATAGAATAATGGGTTTATCCCATGTCAACCCTTACACTTTTTCATGTACACTTTTATTATAGTGTGGTCTTTCTTATTCCATTAAAAGACAAACTATGTTTCCATCGCCTGCATCTAATTTTTTTTTTTTTCAGTTCTGAGCCCAAGTCCTCCTATGACTGACAAGTTCCGTTAAGAACTTAACTTTCTTTACTTTCCAGTTTGTCTTCTTTACCTGCTACTACTACTCTGGAGCTCATTCAGGCAAATCTGTCACAAAATACTCATTACAAGATGGGAATGGTGAGACATTCTTGTAATACCATTAATTGGGAGTCAGAGGTAAAATGAACCAGGGTTCAAGGTCAGAATCACACATATTGCAAGGTTACAAGATCTCTGGGCTACATAATTACCCCGTTCAGTTGCAAGAGGCCTTGAAAGATGCACAAATTAGTGTGTCAAGTTTTGTGATGATAAAAATTTCAGAAAATTATGTGGTGATCAGCATGGGCCAACAACATGTACATTTGGAAAGAACTATTATAACAAATAGATTTCAGCATGGCAATGGAAAGCAAGGGATGAACGAAGGCCTCTTCATATCCACTGGTGAATAAAACGAATACTAAGTATGCTATTTGCCTTACTGTGTCAAATTTGGAATTGGCCTGACTCTGAATTTTTTTTTTTTTGATTGTCAAACTTTCAATATGAACTTCTTTTATACTTTGTATCTCTTGGCATTTGCCAGTACTGAATGACCATCAGTTACACTTCTTTCAAACGTACAAAGAACAAAACAGAACTTCAGAAAAGAATTTTTTTTTTTTTGATTTGATAGAGACAGACAGAATGAGAACAAGAGAATGGGCATATCCAGCCACTGCAGAGGAACTCCAGATGCATGTGTCACCTTGTGCATCTGGCTTACATGGGTACTGGAGAATTGAACCTGGGTCCTTAGGCTGCACGGGCCAGTGCCTTAACCACGAAGCCATCACTCCAGACTCAGAAAAGTATTTTTTACTTGAATGCTTATTGATGCTTTATGGTCCCTGAAGGAATGGGGCTTTCACATGCAACTGAAATGCACATTTACAGTCCTAATACCTGGCCACACAACAGTGAAGGAAGGAATACAAGCAGGCCAGATAGGCAAAACCATAAAGTCACAAGCATACTGGGAATTGAGCAAGCTAGTACTAACAGTAGATTGAACCTACATGTGTCATCTTTCAGTTCTTCCATGTGATGCTGCTCAAGCACAGACAAGAGGTAGCATGTGAAGATATTAGAGCTTATGCTGTCTAACCTATAAAATCTTTATCTAACCCATAACAAGAGACTTTAAATCCGCCAATTTATATGAAACAAAAAACAACTAGGATACTCCCACTAAGCCACTGACACTTATTTTTCATGTTTCTGGAGACCAGGAAACTTGATTTTAAGAAGGTAGTCTTGAATTCATACATGCTGCATGTAAGACAGTACAATGAACTAAAGAAAACAAAAACAAGAAACATGAACTCAAAATGTTAACCTTAGCCTACCTGACATTATACCATATTTCCTCTGTAACACACATCCTTTCTCTCTATCCTCTTCCCTGTAACTAAATGTGGTAAAGTCAAGTATTCAGGGCAGTAAACTCTGCTTAGGAAGGAGAAGATAACCAACCAATCAAACCAGGGGTATCACTGTATATTGGAGTTACATAAAGCGATGTCCCACTAGGTTTAGGGCACAGGCTTTGAAATAAATTCACTGTGTCAACACAAACAAACTGCTACTTTGCATACAGCACATTGGCATTCTTATTTCCCTTGCACCTGCAACATTATGGTGCATTGACCAAGAATAGTCATGTGTTTTCACCTCCATTGCTTCGGGGTTCCAGACCTCTTTGTGCACCAGGAAAGATGAGTTGCCTGGAGCCAGGAGTTCAGTTAGTCTATAGGACACTGGCCCTCCTGTCATGCTGCAACATAGATCCTAAAAGTGTAACATAACCCAAGCAGGAATATCAGAATGAAATGCACCTCGGTGCATTTTGGTTCTGGTCAGTGCATCCAGAATGCAGAAGGGAAGTTTGATCACTGTCCAGAGCCAAGACTTGCCTGAATAATGTCATTTGAAACAAGGAAAACACCCCTTTGTAGTGGTTCCTGAGAATTGGGTGATGGGTTGGAGATATTTTTTGGATATGAATGAATGAATGAGATAGCTGAATTGAGAAAGCAACAGTCATCTCCTTCTCTAAAATTCCCATCTCCTGTATGGTTTTTGTCTTCAAATGAAGTTGTGGTACACAGAGTAAACACACACCCCTATAATGTTTGGTTAAAATTTTTGAAAGTGGATATTCTGGTGATTGTGAGAAAAGGTAACTTGTGATTCTGTGTAGGGTCATGTTGTTGAAAACTGTATGGTATTCTAAGCTGGTGATGTAGACAAAGGACTGGCATCCACAGTGGCTCAAGGGAGTGTGAATACTGCTAGTTGCCCTGGCTGAGTGTAAGACCCTGCTTATGGGCTAGTGCTTAGTACCCCAGGGAAACTGCCTGGCTTTAAGACCTTTTCATAGAAAATAAAACTTTAAACATGATACAACTTTAGACATTTAAGAATATATAAATCCCAAAATATAAGGGCTCATGCAGTATAGATTCAGGTTTTTCCTAGAAAGTGTAAAAAGTAAAGTTTTCAGGAAAAACCTGTCATCTTGATATGTCACTATGTCAGATATATAGGTGTAATTGTGATTCAGTCTTGTTATGTAAGAGACCATTTAAATTTATATTCAAATAAGACCTTTTCTGAGACACATCCCCTGCCCCCCAATGTCCTTGCATTTAGTACCGTTTTCATGTCCTGAGATAGCAAAGGGCTCTCCTGAGATCCACCACATCATGACACAACATGGCATGTAATACCTCTACCATATACTAAGAGTGTGTAGACCTCCCCAGAGTCACCACATGGCATTTTCCTTTATAAGACTCACACATATCCTGACAGGTTATAGCTGTCCTGCAACGTGTCATGTACTACCACACACTGGCCCTGATATAGCACAGACCTGTCTAGAGGCACATCGTTTCCTAACTTGTGGTGCCACTCACATGTCCAAAGACACAACACGTGTGCTGAGACACTTCCTACCATGACCTGTAGTATCAATCACATGGTCTGAGACACTGAAGATTTGTGCTCAGACACAGCCCGGCAGACTATAGTGTTCACATATCCTGAGGCAGACATAGCTTTCCTATACCACCTCATGTCTGTCCAGTAATACAACTCACATGCTCCAAACAATGCAGACTTTTCTTGGACAACACATCTTTTGCATGTGCTATCCCTCATTTTCCCTAAAGTGGCACAGGCCTGTCCTGACCACATCACTCTGAGACAAACTGTGGTCTGATATGTGATGACCGCCACATATGCTGACCCAGCATAAATTCTAAAACACCTGTTCTCTGCGAATGTGAAAAAGTCTCATGGAACAGCTCATGATATGATCTATAGTACCAAACACAACAACTCTTACACTTTCTCCATCTCTGACAATAGTGCCACTGAGATGTAACATTCACATCTCTCTAGAAATTCCTAATTGTATGGATTCTTGCCTGGCATCTTGTCTCTTACCTGTCGTGGCCTTGCCCAAGGCCTTTCCTTGTCTGGCCTGTTGCCTTATCTTGCCTTGTCTCTTGCCCTTTCTTGCCTTCCTTTACCCTTGCCTTATCTTCCTCTTCCCTTGCTTCATGCCTGGCCTCTTGCCTCTTACCTGGCCTTGCCTATTTCTTGCTCTTGCCTCTTGCCTTGTCTTGTCCGGCCTTGCCATGCCTGACGTCTTGCAATGGCCTCATTTCTTGCCTCTTTTTAGCCTCTTTCCTTGCCTTGTTTCTTGCCTTACTTCTTGTCTTGCCTGACCTTATTCCTTGGTTCAATCCTTGCCTTGCCTCCCTTCTTGCTGCTTGCATGGCCTCTAGCCACTTACCTGGTCTTTTTCTTGCCTGGACCTCTTGCTTTGATTAAACCCTTGTCTTGCCTGGCTTCTTGCCTTGTGTAACCTACTCTCTTGCCTCTTGCCCTGTGTGGTAATTTGAATAGATGGTCCCCAAGATATTCAATATTTTATTAGTTTGTGGTTTGCATCTGCAGCCACAGGCTGGAGGCAGTGACACTGGGGGGAATCTTAAGGTATGGTGGTGGATTTGAGATTTTAATCTAAAGATATGCAGTGTGCCTAGCTGGAGTTACTGAAGTGTGCTCTGCTGTAAGGCTATTGGTTTTTGGCTTGTGCTTCTCTCTCTCTGTTTGGATATGCGAAGGCAAGTAAGCTTCTTCTACTGTTATGGAACTTGTTTATAACTGTGCCTGGCCTGGAAGCTCATCACAGCAAACCTGATGCTGTCTCTACCTTTTTGCCTCTTGCCTTGCCTCATTGGTCGCCTTAGCTTGCCTCTTACTTTACTTGCCTGACATCTTTCCTTACCTGATCCCTTCCCTTTCCTGGCCTCTTGCCTTGCCTTGCCTTACCCCTTCCCTTACATTTCCTGGCCTCTTGTTTTACCTCTTGTCTTGTCATGCCTCTTACCTGGACACTTGCCTTGTCTTGACTTGCCTCTTGCCTTCAGATTCTTGGCAGTCCTCCTGCCATTGCTTCTGAATCCTGGCATTAAAAGCATCTACCACCACAGCTTGGCTCCTTACTTGTTAACATTTTGCCACAGTCCTTGCTACTCAGTTTTCCCCTAATTGTTTGATTTCATGGAAAACATCATGACATTTTCTTTTTTAAATTTTTATTTATTTACTTATTTGAGAGTGACAGACACAGAAAGAAAGACAGATAGAGGGAGAGAGAGAGAATGGGCACGCCAGGGCCTCCAGCCTCTGCAAACGAACTCCAGATGTGTGAGCCCCCTTGTGCATCTGGCTAACGTGGGACCTCGGGAACTGAGCCTCAAACCGGGGTCCTTAGGCTTCATAGGCAAGCGCTTAACCACTAAGCCATCTCTCAAGCCCAATGACGACATTTTCTTTCCAAAATATTTTAGTATGTATCTGCTAAGGACAAAAGTATTTTCAAAGCATGCAATTGCCTTTAGCTCCTGAGCAATCTCTCAAGCCCAGAAATATTCTTTATTTATACATTTTTTTATTTATTTGTTTTCAGAGAAAAACAGAAGAGAGGAAAAATAAAAATAAAAACAGAAAAAATAAAAACGGAGAGATGGAGGAGGGAATGAATGCTTGTGCTCACCAAGGCTCCTAACTGCTGCAAATGAACAATGAACTTCAAATGAAGGTGCCACTTTTTGCATGCAGCCTTATGTGGGGACTAGGGAATCAAACCTCTGTAGTTATGCTTCACAGGCACATATTTTAAACGGGGAGCTATCTCTCCAACACCAAGAGTAGTTACTTAATAATCCTAATAGAGATATAATGCAGAGGAAGTGTAGTGTCATTGCAATATTTTTTGATTAGTGTATGGCCCCCCAATCATGTGTCAGTGTTTCAAGACTCATGTAGTGCATTTTGGTATGTTGCCTTTGTCTGTCATCTATAATGTTCCCCAGCCCTTGTTTTCTGTGACAATCACCCTTTTGAAAAGTCCTGGCAATTTATATTTGAAAGTAACTTTGTATTTGGATTTTTCTTATTGATAAAAGTATTGATACCAATAGTGCTATACAAGTAGAATATTATTTTTTCTTTTGCATTTGTGGTGTATTTGTGTAGTATGTGAAGGGTGTGTATGTGTTGCATATGCATGTGTGTGTGCAAGTGCACCAGCCTTGTCTCCATGCATGTGGAGGCCAGGGGAGTACATTGGGTTTCCTCCCCTAGTGCTCTTCTGCTTTATTTCCCTGACTCACAGGTTGTCACTTACTGATTCTCCAGTTAGACAGCAAGCTGCAAACATGCTCTTCTTTTCCTTCATCAGCACAGGTGTTATAGAGCTGTTTTGACACGTCAGGTTTTGATATTATGACAAAAATCAAAGCCCGTCCTGTTGTTTGTATAGCAAGAACCCTTACCTACTGAGCCATATTCCTAGCAATTTCATTTGAATTTTTAAAAAATAAGTACCTACTGCTTTGGTAAACTAAAAAAAAATAAATAAAGATTACTTAATAATTATTAAAATTCATTTTTTAAATAAGATGGTTGATATTCCTTAAAATGTCTGAAAAAATGGGGATGGAGTGATAGCTTAGTGGTTAAGGTGCTTGCCTGCAAAGGCTAATAACAGAAGTTCTATTCCCCAGTACCCATGTAAACCCAAAAACACAGGTGGCACATGCATCTGGCGTTCATTTGCAGTGTGTAAAGAGTCTGGAAAGCCCAGTCTCCCCCTCTCTATCTATGTTTGCCCGTTCTCTATCACTCCACTGCTCTCTCTCTCTCTCTCTCTCAAATAAATAAATAAAACATTTTACATAGTCTGAAACATTGAAGCAATTATTTGCTGTACTCTGGAGACTGAGGCAAGAGGATTACTTCAAGTTTCAGCCACGACTATATAACAAGACACTACAACACTATATTATAAAACCTCAACCCCATGAAATAAACCAACTATTAGCTGCAAATGTGGTGTCTATGATTCCAGCCATAGGGAGGAGAAGGAAAGAGGAAAAGTAGTTCAAGTTACATTAGGAGTATAAAGTCATCTTGAACTACATTAAAACATCTCCAAAAACAAAACACAAACCCCGACCCTAGTTACATTCCAGCATGTTAGTGTATTCTTACTTTTCTACACTTAACAAATATTATATTTAAAAGTACTAATGCCAGCCAGGTGTGATGCTGCATGTCCTTAATTTCAGCACTCATGAAGCAGAAGTAGGAGGATCACTCTGGGTTCAAACTCATGCTAGGAAAACAGGGTGAGTTCCAGTTCAGCCTGAGCCTGAGTGACTCCATACATCAAAACAAACAACACAAAACAAAAATTTTTAAAGTGAAAGTAAAAGCAGATGGCTGGGGATGTAGGTCTCTGGGAAAGTAACTGTACCCTGCACACAAGCAAGGCCCTAGGTTCCATTCTGTTCTGGAGAAAGTGATACAAGGACAGTGGGAAATAAGGCTCTTTGGGGAATTGTAAGATAAGTGAAATATAAAGTTTGTGTGTTCTTTCTGTTACTTGAATCACATTGCTAGTCTATTTAATGCTTCAGTGCATACTAACATTGACTGATTTTCCAAAGACATGAAGGTCAGAAAAGGAGGAACAAAGAAAATGGCTATATTTCCCATCCTACTGTATTTTATTGAAATACAGACCTGGCCTTATCTTCAGATCTATTCATTCTCCTCCCCTCCTCCCCCCTCTCTCTGTTCTCTTATTATTATTAATCTATTATAACTTCTATTCTGTTTCTCTGTATTTGAAATAAATACATGAAATATTTTTTAATGCACATTCTTTTCTGTTCACCTTACCTGTACCCCTTTTCTGGTGGTGTGCTAGATTTAGGGGTACTATTCCCACCTTTCTCATGCAATAACGTGGGCACTCTCTTGCTGTTCTTTGCAGTCTGCTCTGGGGACCCGATGCCCATCCTCTGCTCATGCCATGCTTTTGTATGCCACCTCTCAAGACTGTAATCCAAAATAAAAACTTTCCTCCCATCAGCTTCTTTCCTTCCGGTGCTTTCAACCTGCAATAGAAACAGCCCAGCAGACCAAAGATTCATAGTGAGGAGGCACGTTTGTTTTATGATCTCTTTGGTGGGTTGGGGTTCATAACTCTGAGAGGGGTCCCTGTCTTGTCCGGTTCCACATTGTTCTGCAGGGGAAGGAAACATCACCTAAAATCTATTTGAAGGGTACAGTGATACTCCTCCCCATAATCTTTCTGTGAACTCCAACAAAGAACATGCATACATACATCATCATGTCATTCACGGAAGGATCACAGGCACCACACCCACAGCCACCGCCTCAGGCTGGGAGCCCTTCACATGGAATCCAGGAGGCTCAGCCTTGTCCTCAGCATGCATGTGCAAGGCCTGGTCAGTGGTGAAGAATCGCCAAGGTAGTGAAGAAAGAATATGCAAATGATGCGCAGAAGGTGAGGTAAACATGTTGCCTGGGCCTCTTGGCACATGCTCAAGGCATTGCAACAGCCAATCCAGGAGGACTCGGAAGTAGGCAGCACCACATGAGCAAGCCCCTTGCTAGGGTGAAGCACCCTAGCTAGGCAGCCTCTGTTCAGTGAGTACTGTGGTGGCGACTGCACTGTGTGCGTGCCCCTAGAGGAGCTCCTGGTGGCTTTCCTGCCAGCCTCGCCATGATGCCCAGTGGAAGCGATGCTGGTGCTTTCTTTGTAAAGGCATCTTCTCGAGACACAAAGGGTGGAAATTGCTATGACTTAAAGGTTGACCCGCCCCTGTAAGGGTCAAAAGTGAACATTCTGCATGCTGAATCACTGAGTTGTTGTACCCCACTGTGTGCCAAGCATGCACCATGCTTTTCTCTTGAGACTCGCCTAGACTGGACACCCACTTTTATGCTGCAACGTAGCTGTGGGTGTGCACACCACAGCCATGCAAGCGGAATAGTGGAGGGACTCAGAGTGAATACGGTGTGACCCCTAATGAAGAAGGTGCTCTCTGGACAAAGCCCATAATGCCTTTCTTCATGCTCACAGCGCGGTTTGTGCAGTTGCTTGAGGAATGTTTTCATTAGCAGAGGCTGGGGATGTACTGTCCACTCCACCCAAACTGCACGTGGACATGGTTGTGGAAGGCTTGCTGCCCCATGCCAATGACTGCTGAGAATACGTGGATGTGCTCCCCCATCACCCACCACTGGTGTGCACCCTGCAGTATGCTTTCATGTCATGGACGCAGATTTTGCTTGCTTTCTTTCAGGAGCAGAGCTCAGAATTTATAACTATTGTGACTGTGGTTGATAACTTGTGGCTTCCTCTGTCTGTGTCCTCAGCTTAATTATCCTGTATGAAAACAAGTAGATGAAGTGTCTGTGTAGTCATATGTGTTGAACACTTCCTTTCACCTATGATACTTATACTGTCCATAAGTCTGTGAATTTGTTTCCTATTACATGACCATGAACTATGAAAACTTAAGGCATGAAAGTGACCTTTCCCATTGCATTCTAAAACATAGCACCTTTTTTTTTTTAGTTTAGTTTTATTTATTTATTTATTTGAGAGAGAAAGAAGCACACAGAGGGAGAAAGAGAATGAGAAAGAAAATGGTGGCACCAGGACCTCCAGCCACTGCAAACAAACTCCAGACACATGCACCCTCTTGTACATCAGGCTTACATGGATCCTGGAGAAACCAACCAAGGTCCTTTGGCTTGGCAGGTAAATGCCTGAACTGCTAAGCCATCTCTCCAGCTCCTAAAACATAGCATCTTGTCAGAGTAAAATTAGTTCTCTTTCTGTAAAGAAACCCACATATACTTACTCTTGGAACTGTGGTGACCATTGTAAGGTTTTCTGTTGGTTGGGTATATCTCCATTGTAATAAATAGAATGTGGGTCAGAGTATGTTGTTCCCTGTTCAGTGTGTATGTATACTTGGTATGAGCTGTGATGGGTTCAGTTGACAGTAAAGTTATTAAAACTGAGCACTACAGTTGGACTATATTCATGTTATATGTATGTTTCCATGCCATTTTTACGGTATGAATTCTGTGTGCTGTGAGAGGCAGGGAGGACATGTGTGTATGTCTGTGTTTAGCTGTCCACAAAAAAATTACTACAGCAGTAAGGAAAACCTCAGTTATTATTCTGTTGCCAGTGGTTTGTATGTATTCTTGTGTTATGATGTCTGATCACCTGAACTGCAGTTTTCAGGAGCCACAGGGAATGTCTGCTCTGAGCTCCAAGGATGACACATGTTAGAGATGTGTGTTTATGATGTTCCTGGGTTGTGAGTTATCCTCCTGAGGTGTTTAAGAGGTTCCTGGGGAACTTAACCCTGGTGTCTGAAGATTTTGCAAACCCACATGCCAGAAATATGCAGTCAAATTACCAACAAAGGCTTAGCATTGTTCTGAAGCAACTTTAATTCACATGTATTCAAATGCTTGCTATAGTGCTGTTCCCTGTTTCTATCAAATCAGTCAACCTGGTAAAATACCATTAATATTAGACATATGAAATGTTTTTAATGAATTTTAGTGAATTCTAAAACTAAAATTGTTTACTTATCTTACAGTAATGGTGGTGAAGGATCAGGAGACCAAAAGATCTAGAGATTTTTGTTTTCATTACACATCAACATGCAGCAGAGGGTAAGAATGCAATCAAAGAAGTAAATGGAAAGTTGATATCCTTTAATAATACCCAAAGGGGGGTCAGGGAAAGAGATTGAGTAAAGGAAAGCTGGAACGAGGACTAATCAAAATCTAAGAGGATATAAATAAATCATATGGAATCCTACATTTTTGGACAATGGAACACTCAGGAGCCATAGATTGTTGCTAGCAAATTTTT
Organism: Jaculus jaculus; assembly: GCF_020740685.1. Classification (NCBI taxonomy): domain Eukaryota; kingdom Metazoa; phylum Chordata; class Mammalia; order Rodentia; family Dipodidae; genus Jaculus; species Jaculus jaculus. The sequence goes on from NC_059126.1 coordinate 4,860,634, forward strand.
AGTGCCTGGGATGGGATACCTCCAGTGAGCTGTTGGCCAGGGAGATCCCTGACGCCCACAAAACATTATAGGCCATTGCCAAGGCCCTCGGTTTCCCACCAGGAATAGATGGAAGACCCTATTGCTGAAGACTCCACATACTTGGGCTGCAAGGCCACTGAGAAATCCTGCTGGAACTGAGCTGATAAACTCCTCCATGTAGACCAAGTGACAGAAATCTGGAAAAAGCCATTCTGCATGCAGCTCAAAGGGAGAAAGTGATACCACCAGTGAAGATACTCAACAGTGGACACTGCAAGCCTTATATTTGTCCAGACAGGTATTGGGAATTACGGGTCAGTGCCCACTAAGAAAAGGAAGAAAGAGAAAACTAATATAAAAGACTTAGAGAAAAGAGAGACTGAAAAAGACAGGGAGAGAAGCTGTAGCAGATTAACGTCAGTCATCATTATACCCTCTGCAATGTCTTTTGGCTCAGGTGTTCCCTGTAAGGACCTGGTGAAGGTTTAGCCATTTGGTCTGCCTTTTAGGAAGTAGAATTTTATGGTATCATTACTGTTTGTGTCTAGATTTGTGTCTCTCACCCATTCCCTTGCCCTTCCGCCCTGCCTTCCCTACCCACCCAATTGTCTAGTCCTCAAGATGCTTGCAGGGTATGTCATTATCTTCAATAGATTCAGGTTATTTGCTGTAGATGAGTGATACTGTGCAGTGATTTTCTTTATGTGATTGGGTGTGTTCACTGAGAATGATCTCTTCCAGGTTCAACCACTTTTCCTCAAATTTCTTTGTGTCGTTTTTTCTTACTGCTGTATAGAATTCCATTGTGTAGATATAACACATCTTAGTTATCCATTCTTCTAGTGATAGACAATCTGGGTTGATTCAGCTCGTAGCTATTACGAATTGAGCCGCTACAAACATGCTTAAGCAAATCACTCTGGCCTGTGGTTTGAAGGTTGTAAGGTAGATGGCCAGTAAGGGAATAACTGGGTCTGTTGGTATTTCTATAGTCAATTTTTTCAGGAGTCTCCATATTGCTTTCCAAAGTTGTTGTACCATCCTGCATTCCCACCAACAGTGGATGAGGGTGCCTGATTCTCCACATCCTCTCCAGCATTTATTTTCATTTGATTTTTTAATGTTTTCTATCCTTACTGGCATAAAGGGGAATCTCATAGTTGTTTTAATTTGCATTTCCCTCATGATTAGGGATGATGAACATTTTCTTAAGTGTGTGTTTGCCATTTGTATTTTCTCCTCTGTGAGCTGCCTGTCCAGCTCTTTGCTCCATTTTGTGAGTGGTCCATTTAACTCTTTATTTGTTAGATTTTTGAGTTCTCTTTATATTCTAGAGATTAGGCCTCTGTCAGATGGATAATCAGCAAATATTCTCTCCCATTCTGTGGGCAATCTATTGGCTTTACTTATTCTTTGATGGTCTGTAAAGAAGCTCTTCAGCTTCATGTGATCCCATCGGTTAAGTGAATGTTTAAGATTCTGAGCTACAGGGGTTTTGTTCAGGAAGTGTTTTTCCATTTCTATATCATGGGAAGTTCTTCCTATATTTTCTTTCAGGAGTAGTCGAGTTTCTGGTCTTATATTGAGGTCTTTGATCCATTTGGACTTGAGTGTAGTGCATGGAGAGATGTGTGGATCAAGTTTCAATTTCCTGCATATGGTTATCCAGTTTCTCCAACACTATCTGTTGAAGATGCTATCTTTTCTTCTGAAAGAAATAAAAGGGATACTATTTGCAAAGGAAGAAGTTAACTTAGCTCTATTCACTGATGACATGATTATATATGTAAGAGACCTGAGAGACTATATCCCAAAACTCCTGAAGGTGATTAATTCATATAGCAAAGTAGCAGGGTACAAATTCAATGCACAAAAATCAGTAGCCTTTCTATATTCAAATGACAAAGATATGGAGAAAGAAATGGGGATGTAGTCCCATTTTCAGTAGCAACACAAAAAATAATAAAATACTTTGGAATAACGTTAACCAAGGAAGTGAAAGTTCTATACAATGAAAGCATAAAAACACTCAAAAAACAAATTGAGGAGTACTTGAGAAAATGGAATGACTCCTTTGCTCCTGGGCAGGCAGAATTAACATTGGGAAGATGTAAATCCTACCAAAGGCAATTTACAGATTTAATGCAATTCCAATTATAATCCCAGCATTGTTCTTCACAGAGATAGAAAAAAATGATCTCAGATTTCATATGAAAGACAGAAGGCCTCAGATATACAAGTATATCCTCAGAAAAAGAAATACATCCAGTGGCATCACCATACCTGATCTAAAGCTATATTACAAAGCCATAGTAATAAAACAGCATGGTACTGGCATAAAAACAGGTGTATAGACCAATGGAATAGACTTGAGGACCCAGACTTTGGGTTAAGCAACTATAGTTACTTGATATTTGACAAAGGCCCTAACAATAAAAAAAATTAGAACTAGAATATAGAAATGCTAAAATTATTGGAAGACGTCTCTGTTAGTCCTTCTAATTGAACATATGAGAAATCATTAATACAGAATTCACAAGTTAACTTTAACAACTTACTAAATCATCACATCTTGTCTGTACAGAGTCTTTGGCACATTACAGAAAATAGGTGTTATATAGGCTACTCTACTATGTAAGAGTTCCTGATACATTCTTACACAAGACATACATTTGCATAATTGTAATAGTGCCCATACTTTTGTATCAAAAGCACTGTAAATGCATATGCCAATTAAATGATATATAATGGACATTCTTAAAACTGTCCATTTTACAGAAAAAAATGTTTGATTTAAGAAATCATATGTCTAAATGAAGAATTTTGGTGTAATTATGTGTATTCAGTAAAGCATATTCCACTGAGTTTAACATGTTGGTAACTTCACCTTTAATCTTTCTAGACTCAGGCTTGGAAATACATTAAATTAGACCATCCCAACAAACTAACCCTGAATATGATAGCTGTTGGGGAACCACCACTTTCAAGAAAAAGATGGAGCATCCAAAGTGTCTCAATATGTATGGGAAGAAAGTGCCCAAACCAATACATCTTTCACAGAAAGTACATATATGTAATTTTTCACTTGTAAATTTGGAGACATAATATTGAAAAACAGCAAAGTTATAGACCTTAGACATTTCTGTTTTTATTTAATTTTCTATGAACAAAATGAAACAGGTAAACTTTAATGATAAGAAATAGTATATAAAATTGCTACAAAATTATACATACACTTACCAGTGGTTTAATTTAAAAAGTTACACCATTTTGCAAAGAACAATGTATGTTTAAAAGAAGTAAATTTTAACCAGTCATATTACCTTTATATACTCAACAAAATACTCAAGAAGGTTTTCCATTGAAATATACATATATATATATATACACATATATGGATGTATATATATGTATATGCATATATATATATGTGTGTATGTATATATATATATATGGCTGGTGGGTGTCACAAAACTTTTGAAATTACTCAATTTTTTCTTACCATTCATAGTGAACTCAGACGATTCACAGTAACTTTTTCCATTAGAAGCCATTTACCTCCTCTTCCCATGACAGTGCTATAAATAAATAAATAAATAAATATATATATATATATATATATATGTGTGTGTGTGTGTGTGTGTGTGTGTGTGTGTGTGTGTGTGTGTATGTGTGTGTGTGTATATATATATATATATATATATATATATATTTCCCCCATTTAAACACATGTGCTTGCCTGTGAACCCTAAGCGTGCATGTTTGACTCCCTGGATCCGATGTAAGCCAGATGAGCACGGTGAAGTATATGGAAGTTCACACCTGAACTTACAGTGGCACATGCATATGACAGATTTTGATTATAGTGACTGGGGGACCTAGCATGCCAATTCTCTCTCTGTGTCTCTTTACTTCCAGTATTTCTTATAAAAAAGACCAGTCCATTGGGCTTTCCATAAAATTTTGAAATAAGATTTGTAAATATTCATATGGAAAATGATTAATCGTATGATTACTAAAGAAGAGCTTTTCAGTTTATCAGATCTGAGTCATATCCAAAAGCCTGATCTAATTGTCCTTATCATTTCACACCACTACTACATAGTTTAGGTAGTCTAGCTTTTTGGTTTTGAGGCAATTTGTTAACCTTTCCAACTTGCATTAAGTGTATAACAAGTTATAGAAAATTTTAATTAACTTTTGGAATCACTCCTGCAGTATAATATTCTAGCCATTTTCAGAGACGATAATGACCTACTGCCATTAAGGCTTGTAAAAGAGCATCACTATTGACAGGTTTTTCTAAATTTCTGCAAAAAACATTGACATAAATAGATGAATTGTCTGGCTTTGTTTGAGTATTCTCTAACTGATTTTTAGCTGGTAATAAAGGTTGTTCTTGTATGTTAAAAGCTAACAAAAACATACTTTCCTATTTGGAAAAATATAAATTCTTCAGTAATACATATTGCTTCATTAAGATTCATAACAACAGCCAGACCTGGAACTGGTATTTAATAAGGTGTACATTAATTTATTTTTTTAATACAGAAGATGGTGGAAATATGCTTAGGGTCAATGTGGGTTCTTCTGGGGAACTCTTCCTCCTTATAAGGAGTCCCCTTTCAAGGAGAGCACGTCCTTATCCTAAGAGATATAATCCTTCTGCTTTAGCAGGAAGCAGCACTGTCATGGGAAGAGGAGGTAAATGGCTTCTATGGAAAAAGTTACTGTGAATGGTCTGAGTTCACTATGAATGGTAAGAAAAAATTGAGTTAGTTCAAAAGTTTTGTGACATCCACCAGCCTTAAAGAAAGCACAGAACTTGTAAAACCAGTGAAAATAAACAGACTGAGAAAAATTCAAATAATTTATGCTTTCCAAAGAAATGTAAGTGAGCTGAGGCATAAGTTTATCCCATGTGCAATATGTGTACAAGTTTGGAATAAGAACAGTTACAAAACAAAGTAATTGAAGTGAATATAGTAATAAAATAGTCATTCTCTAAAATGAAAATTACAGCATTTTTTTTTTTCATTGACATTTTCATTATAGCCCATGCTGACCTTGATTTCACTATGTATTTCCCAGGCTGGCATTGTACTCACAGCAATTCCTTTATCACTGACCCCTAAATAGTAGGACTAAAGGCATTTTCCAACATGCAAATGTATAAAATTACAACCTTTCTAGCTCAAAAAATGCAACAGAAAAGTTTATAACACAGTCCAACAAAGAGAAAGACAATCTAATAGAAAAGTATGAATGAGAATTTGAAAATATTCAGGACATGATGGGATCAAACATAAGAATTCAGGGTATAGTAGAAGCTATAGAACATAATCAAGAGTCTTAAGAGGTGTTTTCAACAAAATCGTAGAAGAAAACTTCCCCCACATTAGGAAAGAGATGCCAATGCAGACAATGTAATCCTTTAGAACACCAAACAGCCCAAACCTCAACAGCCCCTTTCCTTGCCATATTATAATTAAACTACTAAACTTACAAACCAGAGAAAATATATTGAGAGAAATGAGAGAGAAAAATCAAGTTATATACAAAGGCAAACCCATCAGGATCACAGCAGATTACCCAACACAAACTTTAAAAGCCAACGGGGTTAGACTGAAAGATAAAAGCTGTCAAGCAAGGTTACTTTATCCTGAAAAGCTATCCATTCAACTAGTCAGAGAAATAAGGACATTCCTCAAGAAAAGCAGGCTAAAGGAATATTTGAAGACAAGCCCAGCTCTATAGAAAATACTTGAAAGAATCCTCCATGCGGAAGAGAAAAAAAATGCACATATAAGGAACCTAGATAAAAAACAAATCATACCCAAATACTAGTTAATACAAGAGAGCAAAGGTAAAACCAGAAGAACTATAAAAAGGCAAAAATAAATGCATACCTTTCTGTAATATTTCTTCTTATCAATGGCTTCAATGCCCCAACAAAAAGACATAAGTTTACAGGCTGAGGTAAACAGAAGGATCCTTCAGTTTGTGGCCTCCAAGAAACTCATCTTTCTACAAAGGATGGACATTATCTTAGGGTGAAAGGTTGGAAAAGAATGTTTCAAGTAAATGGACCTAGACAAGGAGGGGCTACTAATCTAATATCTGACAAGGCATACTTCAGACCAACATTAGTTAGGAAAAGTGAGGAAGGTCACTTTGTATTGATTAAAACACACTCCAACAGGAGGATATTACAATCCTAAACATATATGCACATAACATGGGGGATCCCAACCTCATCAAATGCTACTAGAACTAAAGTCACAGATTAAACAAAACACAGGTGTAGTGTTTGACTTCAACACCCCATTCTCATCAATTGACAGGTCATCCTGGCAAAAAAATAAACAGAGAGGCATCTGGATTAAATGAGTTCATAGAACAAATGGACCTAACACATATATGAACATTTCATCCAAATGGTGCAAATTATACATAGTTTTCAGCAACACATGGAGCCTCCTCTAAAATATACCTTGTATTAGGAAACAAAGAAAATCTGAACAAATACAGGAAAACTGAAATAATTCCTTGCATTCTATCCGACCACTGTGGAATCCACCCACAAATCAATAGCAAGAAAGACTATAGAGCATTCAAAAAATCATGGAAACTAAACAATACATACTAAATGATGAATAGGTCAATGAAGAAATCAAGAAGGAAATCAAAAAATAGAGTCAAATGATAATGAGAACACAACATACCAAAATCTCTCAGACACAATGAAGGCCGTACTAAGAGAAAAATTTATAGCTTTAAGTGCTGACATTAAGAAATTAGAAAAGTCTCAATAAAATCCTAATGCTTCAGCTTATAACCTTGGAAATAGAAGAACAAGGCAAACTGAAAATCAGTGGACAGGAAGAAATAATAAAGATTAGGGCAGAAATTAATAAAATAGAAACCAACAAAAAAATTCAAAGAATCAAGGAAACAAAGAAGTGATTCTTTGAAAGGATAAACAAGATTGATAAACTTTTAGCAAAAGAAAGAGAGAAGAGACACAAATTCATAAAATTATAGATGAAAAAGGCAGCATCACAGATAGTGATACAGATACCAGAGAAATTCAAGAAATCATATGAACAAAATATAAAAACATATACTGCAATAAGTATGAAAATCTAAAAGAAATGGATGATTTCCTTGTTTTATCTGGCCTACCTGAATTAAATCAAGATGAGATTAATCACTTAAGTAGACTCAAAACAAGTATGGAGATCCAAGCAGTCATCAAAAAATCTCCCAATTAAAGAAAGTCCAGGCCCAGAGGGATTCACTGATAAATTCTACCAGACCTTCAGTGAAGAACTCATGCTATTGCTTGTTAAACTTTTATATAAGATAGAAAAATAAGTAATTCTACCAAACTTCCTCTATGAATTTAGGAACACACTGACACCAAAGCCAGACAAAGATAGAGAAAAAGAAAATTACAAACAAAACTCCCCCATGAACATAGTTGCAAAAATTCTCAGCAAAAAGCATAAAGGAAGTGAAGGATTTCTATAATGCAAACGTTAAGTCACTCAGGTGAGAAATTGCAGAAGACACTGAGAAATGTAAAGACATCCATTTTTCTTAGATCAGAACAAGCAATATTGTGAAAATGGCAATCTTACCAAAAGAAATCTACCCATTTAATGCAATCACCATCAAAATTCCAATGGCATTCTTCACAGAAATAGAAAAACAATCTAAAAATTCATTTGGAAGCACAAAAAATATCTCAAATATCTAAAACAATACTAACTAACAAAAATAAGTCTGGTCATATCAACATACCTGATTTAAAAGTGTACTACAGAGCCATAGTAACACAAACAGCATGGTCCTGGCAAAAAGCAGACATGTAGATCAATGAAACAGAATAGAGGATTCAGATGTAAGCCTGGGTAGCTATAACCACCTGATATTCAATAAAAATTCCAAAAATAATCATTGGATAAAAGACAGCCTCTTCAGCAAATGGTGCTGGGAAAACTGGAAATGTATCTGTAGAAGGTTTCCATATTATTCATTTATATACACTTAGATTTCATTATCCTTCTCTCAACCTTTCCTTTACTCAATCTCTTCCCCTAAACTCACTTAGGCCATTTCACCCCCATTAATTTATTTTTCTACTTACATATATGCAATACCATCCTATTAAGTACCCCTGCTCCCTTCCTTTCTCTTCCCTTTATATTTCTTTTCTAGCTTACTGGCCTTTGCTAGTGAGTTTTCTTCCTACTCACACAGAAGTTCAATCATCTGTAGCTAGGATTTCTTATGTGAGAGAGAATATGTGGTGCTTGGCTTTCTGGGTCTGGGTTACCTCGCTTAGTATAATCCTTTCCAGATCCATCCATTTTCCTGCAATTTTCATAACTTCATTTTTCTTCATCACTGAATAGAATTCCATTATATCCTTGCTGATTTTTGCCAGGCACTTGTTTCTGTCTATGAGTAGAGTTATTATTTTCATGTTTTTCTCTTGTGAATTTGATTCTTTGCTGGGGGTGGCTTATTTCTGATAAGACAACTTTCAGTATCCTTCAGACCAAAAATAAAATAAAATAAACTTCTGTAACAACAACCATACAAAAGTAGAGAAGATACAGGGAATACACTTAAAATTGACTAAAGTTAACTACTATACCAATGACTGTAGGACAGAAAATGTCATCAATAGTGTAGAGTATGTTAGGAAGAAAAAAAAAAAAAAAAACTATGGTTAAATTATCTAAAGCAGAGGAAAGCCACAAATCAGAAAAAAAAAAAAGGAAAGAAAAATACATAGATTAAAAGGAGAATTTTGGCTGGATAGATAGCTCAATGGTGAAATGTACTTGCTTGCCATCCTTCACTCCCTGAGTTTCAATCCACAATCCCCATGTAAAGTTAGATAGACGAATTGGTACATGTGTCTTGTGTGTGTTCTCAGTTGCAGAAGGAACTCATGTCCCTATTCTCTCAGAGTCTCTTGCTCTCTCTTCTTGCTTCTCCATCCCTTACATTCCCAGCTTGATCATATTCTTTTTTCTCATTCCCTCTCTCTGCTTGCAAATAATTAATTGAACATAGTTTTAAAATGAGACTTTTTGAAGAGGAAAGAAAAAGCAAGACATAAAATCTGTGCAATTAAGAAAAATGCGATAAGCTAAATGTATCAAAAGCAATATAAATAATGCTGATGGGACAGGTGGTTTATTAAGCTAAGATTCATGTTCAAGCATGAGAAGACAAAGGGACCTGATACAGCCTGAGTTAAAATTTATAGAAACCATACCAACAGATGGTCACAGACATACATATCTGTGTCTATAACACCATTCCTGTGGGGTACAGAGACTGAAGACTCACTGAGGGTCTCAATGGCAAGGTCAAACTTCATTAAGAGATTCTGTTGAGAGGAATAGAACATATTACTGGGTGGTAGAGGGTAAATCCAATGTTCTCCAAATGCCACATGTGACCATGCAGTGTGCTGCCTTAGCAAATACACATAAGTACATTACATACCACACATCTCCAACACATTACCCATAATATCCACATGTAAAAATAGCTTCCTAATTCAAATAATGTCACAATAATACTAAAAATGATACTCCAGAAAATGCAAAAAAAAACCCACAAAACTATCCCTCTCTCTAATACTAAAAATGATACCCCAGAAAATGCAAAAAACAAAACTATCCCTCTCTCTAAAACTGTGGGATTGAGTAGTCCTTTTTTTTTTATGAGAGCCAGTCTACCTGGAGTAAGTTGGAGTTTCAAAGTTGGTTAAACTTGCATTTCCTTGATGACTAAGACATCAAACAACATTTTAAGATGTTTATTTTATTTCTTACTTTGCAAATTCTGTTCACTTCCCTGCTCCATTTTTAGTGGTTTGATTGATTTTTTTTAATTCTTTGTAAATTCTAGCTGTTGATACACTGTCAAGTGTATATCTGGCAAATATTTTCTCCAAGTTGGTTTGCTTGTCTATACAATGGCTTTTTGGTTCTATCAAATCTAATATGAAGCCAGTAGGATCTATTCAGAAAGTCTTTCCCTATGACTGTATCTTTGAGTGGTCTCCTTGTTTTCTTCCAGTTATTTTAGAGTTTGGGAGTCTAAAGTTCCTTGACCCATTTGGAATTCATTTTTATGCAGGATGAGAGAAAAGGGTCTAGATTCATTCTTCCATGCGTGGTAATCCAATATATCCAGCACTATTTGCTGAAAATGGAGTCTTCCATTCAGTGTGAATTTTGTCTATTTTGCCAAAGATCAGGTAGCTGTAGTTACTTGAACTTAGAATTGGGTCTAAGTTCTCTGTCATTGATCTGCATCTGTTTTGTGCCAATGCCATGTTTTTTCTTTTTCACTACTGTGGTTTTACATTATATTTTGAAATCAAGTGTGGTAATACCTTCAGTATTATTTCTTTTTCTGATAAATTTTTGGATATTTCTGATATTTTGTGCTTCTATATTAATTCTGAGACCATGTTTTTTAACTATGAAGAAAGTGGCTGGATTTGTAATTGTAATTCTGTTGAGTCCATGTAATATTATTAGGTAGAATGGCCATTTTCATGATAGTAATACTGTTAATTCATGAGCATGAGACATTTTACCATCATCTCCTGTCTTCTTCGACTTTCTTTATTGATTATTTTAATGTTCTCACTGCATTGTATTTCCCTTTTATGGTTAGGAATATTCCAAGATATATATGGCCATTATAAACATTACTGACTCCCTGAATTCTTTCTTCAAATGTTCACACTTGGCATACATAAAGGGTACTGAGTTTTGTGTGTTAATTTTATATCCTGCCACTTAGCTGAAAGAATTTATCACCTGTTGTAGTTTTTTTTTTTTTTTTTTTTTTTTTTGTGTGTGTGTCTTTAGTGTCAGTTAAATATAGAATTATATCATAGCAAATATGGCTACTTTGACTTTTTCTTTTGGAGTATGTATCCCTAACTTTCTTTTGTTTTGTTGTTTGAGATGAAACTTTTACTATTCTCTTAAAACACTGTAATGAGAGAGTGTACCCTGTCTCATTTCAGACCTTTGTGGAATGTTTTCATAATTTTTCCCATTTAAAATGATATGGACCTTAATTTATCTAGACCTTAATGTGATGAAATATGATTTCTCAGTCTCTTCAGTGTTTTAATTATGAAGCTTTGTTGCATTTTGTCAAAGGCATTTTTCTGCATATATTGGAATGATTATGGGATGCCTGTCTTTAAGTCTGTTTGTGTGATAAATGATGATTCTCAGTTACTATGTGTGAACCATCCCTGTATCTCGGGGAAGAAAGTTATTGGATAGAGGTGGAAGTGATATTGGATTCTTGTGTTCTTGGATGAACTTGCAAAAATTTTATTGAAAAATTTTCATCCAGTTTTATTAGGAATATTGGTTTATAATTTTCTTCTGATTCTGCTTGATTTGTTATTATTCATTGAAGAAGTTCAGATTTCCTATTAACCATTGTGTGAAATGACTAGAGAAGTGCTGGTTTAGTTCTTTAATATTAACGTTTGGTAGAATTTTGCAGTGAGTCTCTCTGTGCCTTGACACTTATTGGTTGAGAATCTTACATTAACATTATTCTTTTTAGATATTTTTAGATTTCTTATGGTAATACTTTGTGGTTTAGTTTTGTTGTTGTTGTTATTGTTTTGTTTTGTTTTTCAGGGTATGGTCTTACTTTGGTTCAGGGTGACCTGGAATTAACTGTATAGTCTCAGGGCAGCCTCCTCAACTCACCACAATTCTCTTCACAAGTGCTGGAATTAAATGTGTGCATCACCACACCTGGATTTTTTCTTTTCTTTTCTTTTCTTTTTTTAAGTAGCGTAGTCAAGAAGTTCATCCAGTTCTTACAGATTTTCCAATTTTGTTCCATACAGATTTATAAAATATGTGCTTCTAAGTCTCATAGTCATTGTTTCTGTTGTACCATCTTTTCCATTTCTTATCTTGCTGGTATTCTATATTTTTCTTTTGATGAATTTGGCCATTTTTCAGTCTTGTGTATTAGTACATTTTAATTTAAAGAGCCATATAATAAGAAGTTTTGTTTGTTTCAACTTTGTTGGTTTCTGCTCTAATATTGGCTATCCTTTTTCCTCTAATACTTTCATATTGGACTGTTCTTATCTTTTTTAAAGTATACAAAAGGTTATTTTATTACTTATTTAAGCTCTCTGTATTTTTGTAATGTAAGCACATAGAGACATATACATCCCGATTACAACTGCTTTCCTTCTATCCCATAATTATTGGTAATTATGCTTTCATTGGCATTTTGTTTGAGTAATTTTCATTTTTTAAATTTTCTTTCTATCATCCATTCATTGGTTAATTATTAGTTGTCATGCTCTGAGTTTTGGCATATGTTTGTGTTTGCTGGTACTGATTTCAGTTTTATTGCATTATAATCATGTTTGATGTAGTAAATTATGTCAATTTTCCTGAGTTTGTGGAGAGTTCCTTTAGGTCCTAATACATGATCTATTTTAGAGAAGGATACATGAGCTATGGAGAAGAATGTGTGTTCTGTAGAATTTGACTGGAATGTTCTATAGATATCTATTATTGCATTTTTTCTAGGGTGTTTAGTTCCATTTATTTTCTAGTTTACTTTTAAGTTTTTGTTCTGATGATCTGTCTGTTGGCACTTGTGGGTTATTAAAATCTCTCTCTGTTAATATGTGGAGATTTCTTTGATTTAATGTCAAGTTGATTTTGATTTCTAAAATTTATATACTTTTGTTTGATTCTTGTATTTTTATGATTGTTATATCTTTTAGTTGAAGTGTTTGTTAATAACTACAATGTGTCCATCATGTGTTTTGAAAGTTTTTGGCTGAAAGTCTTACATTACCAAATATTAGTATAGTTATACCTGCTTGTTTCCTTTTTACTTTATTTTTTATTTCACTGGACTAATTTTTCCATCCTTATCTATCTTTAATGGTAAGTTGAGTTTATTGTAAATAGAAAAACAATGATTTTTGTTTTCTGAACCATCCTGTTAATCCATATCTTATGATTGAACAGTTGACTCCATTGATGCCCAGAGTTCTGGTGAAGAGGTATGAATTATTACCTGTCAAGTTGGATTGGCCTTTTCTTAATCTCCATATGCATTCATGTCTTTTCTATATTTGATCATTATTTTTCCTTTTGTATTCTCTTGCTTATGATTGTTCTTGTCTTTAGTGTGAAGTATTCCACCCAGTGTACATGTTGAGCTGTCTTAGGACTGTTAAATTCATAAAGTTTTCTTTTATTGGGGAAATTTTTTTCTTTTGCCTTTATGATGAGGGATAATTTTGATAGGTGTTGTAGTTTCATTGGGAGTCATGTTCCATCAGAATTTTAAATGCTCCTCTCTAAGCCCTTCTAGCTTTTAGTTTTCCTGGAAAATGGGATATAATTCTAATATTCATGCTTTCTTTGCTTTTACAATTTTTGAGATAGATAGATGACATATATATGTATTTATGAAATACACAGAAAGAGACACACACCAGGGGAGCCAATTGTGGGCCCTTAGGATTCACAGGAAGGAACTTAAACCACAAAGCCATCTCTCTGACTCTGTCCATACCATTTAAACTGATTAAATGTTTTTCTCTTAAAGCTTCTCACTGTGTGTGTTTGTGTGTGTGTTTATGTTGCAAATACAATTTGACATGTGTAATTTCTTCTCTGATCCGGTCTATTTGATGTTCTGTGCGCTTCCTGTACCTGGATAGGCCTTTTGTTAGTAAAATTTAGAAAACTTTTAAAATAACTTTATTGACATTAACTTGTATTTCCCTAACACTATTCTCTTTCTACTTCTTAAATGCCTATGGTGTTTATGTTTGTTTTTTAACTCTTGCTTGTTCCTACCTTTTTTTTTTTTTTTTTGAACATGTCATTTATTTTTGGACTTCTAAACTATTTCCTATGACTTATCTTCAAGCTTTGATATTCCACATTATCATTTTGTTGGTGAACCTTCCTTGGGATCCTTTTAAATAGGTTATCTTATTTTTGTTTTCTATTGTCTATTTACTTATTTGGGACAGAGGAGTTGCAAATGTTGTGCTAGGCCCCGATGTACCTGAAAATAAGCACTAGACACATGATTCATTTTGTGTACTTGGCTTAACATAGATATTGGAGAGTTATATCTCATTGGAAAGTCTTTTCAGAAAAGTCCCTTTGGCCTATGATCAGCCTCTCCAGATCCACGGACATTTACTGATTTACTTGCTGGATTTTAGGGAGCCGGGGTGACAAGGTCTTCCCTCTTCCTTTTTCTTGGATAGCAGTTACAGAAACACGTGGCTGTTAGTGAAGGATTTGGAGATTTTTGAACCAGTTTAGGCCTTCCAGTTCACACATGAAGTGCATTTAGCTACTGATCCATCTCTCCTTCCCTTTTTACCATTTTGTGGGGGTTTGTTTTTGCTGTTGTGTCATGATCATTTCATATAATCTTGAATTCAAATTCTATACATAGCCAAGGCTGCCCTTTAAGTTTCATCATTCTACTGCCTCTTCATAGGTGCTGGGATTACAGGTTTTCCTTACTGTTAGAGGGTGTGATTTCTTCTTCCCCAGAAAATACCGTTAAAAGGGATCCTTGCTAGAGTCTGCAATGCAATGCTTGTACTTGTGATCTCTGAAAATGAAAGGAGCTGAGTTTAGAAAAAGGGAGGGAAAAAGAAACTTGAAGAGTCAATGTGTTTTTGATATATTATCTTAGGTTTCAAAGGTCTAATCAAGATTTAATGATGTAATATATTCTCAATGACTTCTGATCAACATGGCATCGTCCTAACCATGATGCACCTCCCTTGGAAACAAAGGGAAGGTATTAAGGGTTCACTTGGTCTTTTAGGGGAGAGCATTTAACAGATCACCAGTGGGGGTAGAACAGAGGGAAAAAAGGGTATTGGCTGACTGCTTTGTCTAGGGTAGCCTAACAGTTCCCTAATGCCCCAATGCAGGTGCCCTAGCCATAGTCTCAGCCCCAGGATATTCCTGCACTTACTTCAGGAAAGGGAACCCACCCCAACATAATTCCACTTGCCTCCCTGGGCAGGGGCAACCACAGAGCTCAGGTTGTTTCCTTCCATTGGCCTGAGTGAACTTAGACTGTATCCCTCCATATGCCTACCATGCATGCACAAGCTTAGGCCCATGCTGCCCATCAGCTCCTGTGATCTCAGCCTGCTCTGCCCATTTGCACACTTTTCCTCTGGCCACACATCCACATGTGAGCTCAGACCCATTCCAACTGCCAACACATAAGCTCAGGCTTGCTCTGCCCGTCTGCCTGCAATGGCTCAGGCCCAATACCCTGTCTGCCAGGCCCATGTGGCACCAAACACAGGGGGACCCCAGTTCATAAAACAAAACCTACTTGTCAATACAACAGAAAAAAAACCAATATCATCATAGTCGGTGAATTCAATACACCATTATCAATAATAGATCAACCAAATAGAAATTTCACAGGAAGTAAGAGAGCTCACTAAAACCACACATCACTTAGACGTAATGGACATCTACAATATATTCCATCCCAAATCGAAAGAGTACACATTTTTTTATAACAGTCCAAAGGGCATTCTCTAAATAGATCATATACTAGGTCACAAAGCCTGCTTCCATGTATTTAGGAAGATTGACATAATTACCTGCATGATATATGATCACAGTGCTATTTTTCTAGAAATTAGCAACAAAAGCCCTAACAAGAGTCCCATCAGCTCCTGGAAACTGAGCAACACACTTTTAAACAATAAATGGATAGTGGACAAAATAAAAAATGAAATTGCAAATTTTCTAGAAATGAGAGATAATAAGAACACATCAATCCTAAACTTAGAGGATGCAATGAATGTGGTCCTCATAAGAAAATTCATAGAACTAAATGCCTTCATAACAAAGACAGAGATCCCAAATCAACAAACTAACCACCCACTTAAAGTCACTGGAAAAGCGAGAAGAATCCAACTTCAAATGCTCCAGATGGAAAGATATAATTAAGACCTGAGAACAAATTAATGAATTGGAAACTAAGAAAACAATTAAGAGAACTGGCAAAACAAAGAGCTGGTCCTTTGACAAAAATAAATAAGATTGACAAACCCCTGAACAATTTGATCAAGCAAAAGACCAAGAAAAGAAAAAAAAATTGAGAGAGAGAGAGAAAAAAAATGCTTCAAATTAATAAAGTTAGAAATGAAAAAGGAGAACTTATAACAGACATAAGTGAAATTGGGAGAATCATCAAGACTTATTTTAAAAACTTCTACTCCATAAAACAGGATAATGTGGAGGAAATGGATAAATTCCTGGACACATACCATCTACAAAAACTTAACTCAGAGCAGATTAATCTCCAAAACAAATCTATTACAATCATTGAGATTGAAAAGTAATTTAAAAAGTAATTAAAAACCTTCCCTAAAAGAAGGGTCTAGGACCAGATGGCTTCCCAGCTGAATTCTGTCAAACCTTCATGGAAGAACTCAAGCCAATCTTTTTAAAACTGTGTCACACAATTGAAGAATAAGAAACCCCAACTCCTTCGAAAAAGCAAGTATTACCCTAATTCCAAAACCAGGCAAAGATGCCACAAGAAAAGAAAGTTATCAGTCTATATCCCTTAAGAACTTACTCACAAAGATCCTGAACAAAATCCTCACTAACTGAATCCAACAACACATCAAAAAGCATTATTTACCTAGATCAAGTGGGATTCATCCCAGGAAAGCAGGGGTGGTTCAACATATGGAAATCTGTCAGTACAATATACCATATAAAGATAGTTAAACACGAAAACCACATGATCATTTAGACAGATGCAGAAAATGTCTTTGACAAAATACAACATCACTTCATGATCAAAACATTGAAGCAAACTGGCATGGTTGGTTCATACCTTAACATAATAAAGGCTATATACAAAGCTCCTAAAGCCCAAATATTTCTTAATGGAGAGAGACTGGAGGAAATCCCATTGAGATTAGGACTAAGACAGTGGACATTCTCATCTCTGCTCTTCAATATAGTAATGGAAGCCCTAGCTCAAGCAATAAGACAGGAGAAAGAAATAAAAGGGATACAATTTGCAAAGGAAGATGTTAAATACATGATTACATCCCAAAACTCTTGAATGTGATTAACTCTTTTAGCAAAGTAGCAGGATACAATATCAATGGCCAATGCAAATGACAAAGACACAGAGAAAGAAATAAGGGACATTGTCCCATTTTCAATAACAGCAAACAAAATAAAATACCTGGGGAAAAATGTGGAGACCTCCCATGCTCCTGGATAGGCAGAATTAACATTGTGAAAATGTCAATTCTACCAAAGGCAATATACAGATTTAATGGAACTGAAATTAAAATCCCAAAATGGTTCTTCACAGAGATAGAAAAAATGATCACAAAATTTATATGGAAAGTCAGAAGGCCTCGAATATCCAAGCATATCCTCAGCAAAGGAATACCTCTGGAGGCATCACCATACCTAATCTAAAGCTGTATTACAAAGCCATAGTAATAAAAACAGCATAGTACTGGCATAAAAACAGGGGTATAGACCAATGGAACAGACTTGAGGACCCAGACTTTGGGTCAAGCAACTATAGCTACTTGATATTCGACAAAGACCCTAATAATATAGGCTGGAAAAAAGACAGCATCTTCGAGAAATGGTGCTGGAAAAGCTGGATAACCATATGCAGGAAATTGAAAATTGTTCCACAAATCTCACCATGCACAACACTCAAGTCCAAATGTATCAAAGAACTCAATATAAGACTGGAAACTCAGGTACTACAGGAAGAAATTATAGGAGGAAATTTCCATGACATAAAAATGGAACATGATTTTGCGAACCAAACCTTAGTAACACAGGGTCTTAAATAATCACTCAACCATTGGGATCCCATGAAGCTGAAGAGTTTCTTCACAGATGAACACATAAGTAGAAAAGCCAGTAGATTACCCACAGAATAGGAGAAAATATTTGGTGAATATCCAGCTGACAGAGGCCTAATCTCTAGAACCTACGAAGAACTCAAAAACCTGAACAATAAAAAGCCAAACAACCCACTCACACAATAGGGTGAAGAGTTGGACAGGCAGTTCACAGAGGAAGAAATACAAATGGAAAACACACACTTAAGAAAATTTTCATCATCCCTAATCATCAGGGAAGTGTAAATTAAAACAATTGTGAGGTTTCACCTTAACCCAGTAAGGATAGCAAACATTAAAAAAATCAAATGAAAATAAATGCCGGTGAGGATGTGGAGAAATAGAAACTCTCATCCACTGTTGGTGCGAATGTAAAATGGTACAATCACTTTTGAAAGTAATATGGAGACTTCTGAAAAAGATGACTATAGAGATGCCAACAGATCCAGTTATTCCCTTAGTGGGCATGTACCCTATAACCTCCATGCCTCAGTCCAGAGAGACTAGCTCAACCATATTTATAGCAGCAGAGTTCTTAGTAGCTAAGAGCTGGAATTGACCCAGATGTCCATCACTAGACAATGGAAAACTAAGATATGGTATAACTCCATGGTGGAATGCTACACAGAAGTAAGGAAAAAAGACACAAAGAAATTTGAAGTAAAATGGTTGAACCTGGAACAGATCATTCTCAGTGAACTCACCCAATCACAGAAAGATAATTGCTACATAGTCTCACTCATCAGCCATGAACCAACCCAAGATGCCAACATACCCAGCAAGCATGTCAAGAACCAGACAATAGGGTAAGTAGGAAGGGAGAGGAGGGGCAGAGAAGGGAGGGGGTGGGGGATACAAATCTGGACCCAAATGACAAGGGTCACATAAAAGTCTACATCTTAAAACACAGACCAAATGGTTGAACCTTCACCAGGCCCTTAGTGGAAACAAGTGAGTTTCAAGGCCCTGGAGAGGGTACAATGAAGCCTGACCTCAATCATCATCTCCTCCTCCTCCTCCTCTTCCTCCTCCTCCTCTTCTTCTTCTTCTCTTCCCTCCCTCCCCCCCTCGCTCTCTGTCTCTGTCTCTCTCTTCTCTCTAACTTGTCTATATTACTTATTTTTTCTTCCTTCTATTCATGGGCACTGACCTGTAACTCTCAGTACCAGCAGGTGCCTATCACCCACAATGAGCTTTTGGTGAGAGAAACCTACCAGGTTTACCCTTTCTGTCAGAGTACTTGATGACCCACCAAAGGTTAGTGATAAGTTCCTACTGCTGAAGACACCATATGCGGTTGACATGTAAGATGCAATGACATGGCTGAAAGCTGGAAGAGTCAGTCCCCAAACAGTCAGCTCATCTAGTGCCAGAAGGTGATACATGTGCAACTGGGGAAAAATGACCAATATCTGTCCAAGCAACATGGTCTATCCTACTTAGCCACAAATAACCTGTCATGATGCTCACACAACTGCAATAGTGTTACACTGCCATTGTGGTTAACCCTAGAGTCTGTGACATTCTAAGACTTCCAACCTGGCTCTCAGCACCAGGTATAAATTACCATTATACAGCAGATCTCATATCCAAAGCACTAGTTTATGTCCATACCCTCTGTTTCGCCTTTGCACCAATGTTTACATTTTGTCTGGCTGATTCCCCATTCTATAGCTTTCAGGATTCATTGCTTGTTCCTGCTGATATTGACCATTATCCCCCTGCAGCTTGCACAAGCATTTTGCACCATCAAGAGAGCTAGGCAGCAGGGAGGTGGCTTCCCTCGCAGTTCCAGCATGATTCCTCAATATTCTTTGACTCTCAGCCTATGGAGTTTCCTGCAAAAGTGTCTTACCTTTAGATCTGGTGGGTAACCAGATTGGCAGTGCTGGTATTGTTTCCTTCCTGACCTTCAGCTTACTGTGTGGAGGAACTGGGCTTTCTGACACAGGGATTTATCAGCCTGTGATTTTACTCTAAAGATTTCTCCTTCTCCTTCTAACCAACCTATCCTCCATACACTATCTCACGTATTATGATAGTCTTGTCTCTTAACTAGCTAACCAAGAGGATGGTCTCTGTGTCACAGAATCTTGCCATCTTTCCATTTGTGTATTTTCCCAAGCCTTTATCTCCCTTACTCTAGTGTCCCCGAGATTATTGGGCCCTTGTAAATCTGTCACTCCACTTACCTGTAAAGTACTCCTTCTCTCATCCTGCTTGCAACTTCTCACCCCAAGCCTCATTCCATGGTGTGTATGTAGTACATCTTCATTTTCCATGTGTCAGCTGTTGGACATCTGGGCTGCTTCCACATCTGGGTTATTGTGAACAGAGCACAACAAACACGGATGGCAAGTATTTCTACGGTAAAGAGTAGAGATTTTATGGAATATGCCCAGGAGTGGTATATCTGAATCAAATGATTTTATCTATTTTTGATGTTTTGAGGAATCTCAATACTGACTTCTATACTGGCTGTACAAGTTTGCATTTTCTTCAGCAGTGGAAGGGGGTTCCTGTTTCTCCACACTCTAGCCCACATTTAATGAAATTAGGTCTCTTTAGTGACAGGAGTTACATGGAATCTCATATAGTTTTAATCATAATATAATTATGTAATTTGTTTCCATAATGACTGAAATGTTGAAAGGGTATTGAAGACACTCACTACAACTGTATTTTGATTTTTAATGTATAAAATTTGGTGCACTTGTGTTTGATGTATGTATGTTTGTTGCTCTAACCACTTTCTCATTGCTGAGACAAACGCCTAACCAAAAGCAGTTTTTATGAGGAACAACTTTATTCCAGGCTTGCATATTCCATGGGAAGCTTCAGAATGGTGAAGGAAGCTGTCTCATTCCATCAAACATCCATAGCAGAGACAGTACATGAACAAGCAGAGCCTGAGCTCAGAACAAACCTTAGGGCTGTACTCAAAATCTGCCCCCAAGGACACATTCCCCCAGTAGGAGTTTGTGGGCATCTTAACCATGAAAATTACCAGAGCCTATGGAGAATCTTTATAATGAAACCACTACATTCTGCCCCTGGCTCAGAACCATCACACAGTGTAATATGCGCTCAGTCCAATGTTAAAAGTTTCCATAGTCTTTACTAATTTTAACACTGTTTAAAACACCAAAGTCTCATCTGAGAGTTAAGACAGTCTTTTAATGGTGAGCTATGTAAAATCCAAACAAGATACCGTTGGTTGTGATGATCATTAATCCCAGAACTTCAGAGGCAGAGGTAGGGTCACTATGAATTTGACGCTAGTCTGGGACTGACTACAGAATGAATTCCAGTTCAGCTAGGGCTACAGTGAGACCCTACCTCAGAAAACAACAAAAACAAGCCCGGCGTGGTGGTGCACACTTTTAATCCCAGCACTCGGGAGGCACATGTAGGAGGATCTTCCTGAGTTGGAGGTTACCCTGAGACTCCATAGTGAATTCCAGGTCAGCCTGGGCTAGAGTGAGACCCTACCTCGGAAAAAAAAAAAAAAAGCAATAAACAAAAAACACAGTTGTTACATACTTCAAACACATAGTAGATGCAGAGTAAATGTGTCTTTCCAAGAAGGCCAAAGAAGGAGATAATGGACAAATTAAAAATCAGTAACCAGCAGTCAAATATGTACAGTTTCATACTGCATCTGAGACCTGTGATGAATAATGTTCAATAAGCATAGCTATTATTACAGAAAACTTCCTTTAGCTTTATTTTGGAGGTTTTTTCATTTCACAAGTTGATAATGAGATTTATTTATGGTTTGTGGATAAACATTAAAAGAAAACTAGTCCCTTAAGTCTTGTAACATATGCTCTTACAGTTCACTTTGGTAAAGACATGTTAGATAATAAAATGCTTCAAAAGTATAAATTGTAGAGCTGGGCATGGTGCAGTACGGTATTAACCCCAGCACTGGGGAGCCATGATAGGAGGATCTCTTACATATAAAACAAAAACAACAACAACAATATATATGTATGTGTGTGTATATGTGTGTATGCACATGACATATATATAATGTATAAAATATCAAGGTAATATGGGTATTTTTTTTTACTTTTTTTTCTTTATAGATAGCACAACTATAGAAAAGTTAAAATCAGCATGTTTGCACCTTGCAAATCCTGAAGATAGGGACCTTGTTACATCTCTTAACTCATTTTTGTCCTTCTGCCTAACAGTTGTATACCTGACAGGTTTGTTTTTCTTTGAAAAAATATTTTCATAGTAATATTAAAGTATTTAAAAATAATATTTAGAAAATTCTTAACATTGAAAAAGAAATTTAAGTGTCTTAGCAATGGTGTGTAAAGAAATACATGCTACTAGAATATAAACAATACTTTTTAAAAGTTCTTTTGTTTCTCTTCCTCCTGTTAGGCACTTTATGCTTGTCAATAACTGCTGGTTCACCATTGGCTGTTATTTCCTCAGACTTTCCATTTTACTTCTTGAAAAATAGTGGCTTACCATGTGTACTAAACATGCTGATACAAAACAATTTCTTCTCTGCAGGCCAAATAAAATAGATCATAAACTGAGTTGCAAAGCCTGCCTCCATATATTTAGGAAGAATGACATAACCCCCCGCATGATATCAGATTACAATGCTTCCTTCTCTGCTGGGACCGTCCCCACAGCAGTCCCCACCCCCATGAAGTGGTACCACTTCCCGTGCCCATCACGACTATAGTCCCATTCTCCTTGCCCCCTCACTGTGATGGGCAGACCACAGTTCAAAAAGAATAACACAAAAAATCAAATGAAAGTAAATCCAGTAAGATTGCTCATTCATACAATGGACATCTCTAATCAAAGCAGAAAAAAGCTACTAGGAACAGAACACCAAAGGAAGTTCTGAACAATGCAACTCTGATCAAGCAGCTGGTAGAACTTGCATAAAGGAGCACAGGGCTAATAGTCCTGTAGATTCCCACCATCACCACACTAGACCTAATAGGTAAGAAAATGAAAGGGATCCAAAGACAGTAAAGTATATAAAGGAAAGCCCCTCCAAAAAAGAGGACCCCCAAAATCAGTGGGATTTGCTAAGTGATGACCTAAGGAAATAAAAGGATGAATTCCAAGAAGCATTAAGAAAATCAGAAAATGATGTGAAAAGAGAAATTGACAGAGAGATAGAAATAATACACAGAAAAGTAGTAGAAAAAGCAAATCTAAGTGAAGAAGCCCAAAACTCTTTAGAAATATTAAGAGTAGACTCAGCCATGTGGAGGATAGAAACTCAGATCTGGAACACAAAACAAAAGAAACAGTTCGAGAGCTCAAAAGCTTCAATAAGTTCAAAATTTTCTATGAACAAAACATGAGTGAATTGTTGAATACCCTGAAACGATCTAACATTTGGAACAGGCAAATACCAGAAGGGGAAGAAATTCAAAACAAAAGCATGGGGAACTTATTCAACAAAATAATGGAAGAAAATTTTCCCACTCTCTCCAATGAAAGGCCCATCAAAATACAAGAATCTAATAGAATTCCATACAGATTGGACTAAAGGAGAAACTCTCCAAGACATATTGTCATTAAGACTCTACACATTGACATCAAACAGAAAGTCCTAAAAGCAGCTATGGAAAAACAACACATCACATTTAAAGGTAACCCCATCAAAATTACTTCAGAGGACTCACTGGAAACCCTGAAAATCAGAAAGGCCTGGAATGGTACTGTACAACATCTAAGAAATTATGGTTTCCAACCCAAACTACTCTACCCAGTAGAAGTATCACTCAAAATAGAAGGTGAAAGAAAAAATTTCCTTGACAAAAACTCAGCTTTATATGTCTTTGAACACAAAACTCAACTTACAGAGAGCATTTCAGGAAACTTTCCATGCAAAAGAATCAAATAATGAACTTCAAGTGCCTACATGAAGTACATCACAATAACCAACCTCACAGAAGGCACATAAAATTTCAAAGTCCATGACAACACTAAACCATATAAACCAACACAATGTGGCAAGTATCAAATCAAACCTCAGTTATCAACCTAAATACCAATGACCTTAATGCCCTATGAAGAGACAAAACCTAACAGAGTTTTGAGAACAAGCAATCAAGAGTATGTCACAATCAATTTTTATCCACAAAAAACAGGTGTACCACAATTCATAAAACAAAACCTACTCTATAATAAAACAGAAATAACCACCACCACGATAATAGTTGGGGACTTCAATATACCCTTATCAGCGATAGATAGATCATTCAAACAGAAATTCAAAAGGGAAGTGAAAGAGCCCAACAAAACCATAGAACAATTAAACCTCATAGATATCTACAGAACATTCTACCACAAATTAATGGACTACACATTCTTCTCTGCAGCCCAAATAAAATAGATCATAAACTGAGTCGCAAAGCCTGCCTCCATATATTTAGGAAGAGTGACATAACCCCTGCATGATATCAGATCACAATGCTTTATTGCTGGATAATAACAACAAAAGACCAACAAGGATACCATTGGCTCCTGGAAAATGAACAGCACACTTTTAAACAGCAAATGGGTAATGAGCAAAATAAAAAATGAAATTGCGAAACTTCTAGAAATGAATGAAAATGAGAACACATCGTACCAAAACTTATAGGACACATTGAAAGCAGTCCTCTGGGAAAATTCATACCACCAAATTCCTTCATAATAAACACAATGTGATCCTAAGTCAATAACCTAATGTTCTACATAAAGGCACTGTAAAAGTAAGAGGATTACAACCTCCAAATATCCAGATGGAAATACATAAGATCAGAATAGAAATTAATGAATTGGAAATTAAGAAAACAATCAAAAAAATTGAAGAAACAAAGAATTGGTTCTTTGATAAAATAAACAAGATTGACAAACTCCTGACCAATTTGATCAAGCAAAAGAGAGACAGAGAGAGAGAGAGAGAGAGAGAGAGAGACAGAGACAGAGACAGAGAGAGAGGGAGAGAGATGCTTCAAATTAACAAAATCAGAAATGAAAACAGAGAGATGACAACAGATATAAGTGAAATTCGGACAATCATCAGGTCTTACTTTAAGAACATCTCCATAAAACAGGATAATGTGTAGGAACTGGATAAATTTATAGACACAAACATCTGCCAAAGCCAAACGCCTAGCAGAGTAATCTCCTAAACAAACCTATCACACCCATCAATATTGAAAAGGTAATAAAAATACCCTTCCTCCCAAAAAAGAGTCCAGGACCAGATGGGTTCTCAGCTCAATTCTAGAAAATCTTCATGGAAAAACTGATAATAATGTTTCTCACACCATGCCACACAATTGGAGAACAGGGAAACCTCCCCAAATCCTTCTCTGAAACTATGATCACCCAAATACCAAACCAGGCATAGATGCCACAAGAAAAGAAAACTACAGGCCTATTTCCCTAATGAACTTAGATGCAAAGATCCTAGATATTCCTTGCAGACCAAATCCAACAACACATCAAATCCATTAATCCACTTGATCAAGTAGGATTCATTCTAGGAATGCAGGGGTGGTTCAACATATGGAAATCTGTCATTGTAATCCATCACATAAACAAGGTAACACACAAAAACCACATGGTAATTTCAACAAATGTAGGAAAGCCCTCTTACAAAATACAGCATCACTACATGATCAAAATATTGGAGAGAACTGGCATGATTGGTTCATATCTTAACATAATAAAGGTAATATACAACGCTCCTAAAGTCCAAATAATATTTAATAGACAGAGACTGAAGGAATTCCCATTGAGATAAAAAACAAGACAGGGGTACCCACTCTCACCTCTGCTCTACAATATAGTGCTGAAAGTCCTAGCTCAAGCAATAAGACAGGAGAAAAAAAAAAGTACAATTTTGAAAGGAAGAATTTTAAGGTTGCTCTATTCACAGATGACAATATTATTTTACATAAGAGACATGAGAACCTCCATCCCCAAACTCATAAAGGTGATGAACTCTTTCAGCATAGTAGCAGGATACAAAATCAATGCACAAAAATCAGCAGTCTTTTTGTATGAAAATGACAAAGTGCAAAGAAAGAAATAAGTGGCATTGTTCCATTTTCAATAGCAAAAGAATAAAAATACCTTTGAATAGCATTAAAAAAGGAAGTGAAAGATCAATACAATGAAAACATTAAAACACTCAAAAAAGAAATTGAGGAGGACACCTCCAATGCTCCTGTATAGGCAGAAGCAACATTGTGAAAATGGCAATCCTACCAAAGGCAATATACAAATTCAATGCAATGCCAACCAAAATCCCAACATTGTTCTTCACAGAGATAGAAAAAAGTGGTCACAAAGTTCATATGGAAAAGCAGAAGGTCTCAGATATCAAAGCATATCCTAGGCAAAAGAAACACCTCTGGGGGCATCACCATGCATGATCTAAGGCTATATTACAAATTTATAATAATAATAACAGCATGGTTCTGGCACAAAAACAGGAGTATAAACTGATCATATTGAACTGAGGCCCCAGAATTTGGTTCAAGTAACTACAGCTACTTAATATATGACAAAGACCATAGCAATATTGGTTGGGAAAAAGACAGCATTTTCAACAAATGGTGCTGGAAAAACTGGCTAACCATATACAAGAAATTGAAACTTTATCCATATTTTTCACTATGCAAAACAATCAAGTCCAAATCTATTAAAGATCTCAACATAACACCAGAAACTTGGCTACTTTTGAAAGATAATATAGGAGGAATATTCCATGATATAGGAATGGGAAAAGATTTCCTGAACCAAACATAGTAGCACAGGACCTTAAATAATTACTCAACCAATGGGTTCTTATTAAGCTGAAAAGTTTCTTGATAGAAAACATTCAATAAGCTGAGCCAGTAGATTAAGAACAGAATGGGTGAAACTATTTACTGAATAACTAGGTGACAGAGGCCTAATCTCTAGAATCTACAAAAAACTGAAAAAAATCTAAACAATGAAAAGTCAAACAACCCACTCACAAAATGTGGCAAAGAACTGGATAGGCAGTTCATAGAAGATGAAATACAAATGGCAAACACACATTGAAGAAAATGTTCATCATCCCTAATCATTAGGGAAATGCACATTAAAACAACTATGAGAATCCACTTTACCCCAATGAGGATAGCAAACATAAAAATTCAAATGAAAATAAGTGCTTGCAGGGATGTGAAGAAATAGGAACACTCATCTACTGTTGGTGGGAAGATAAGATGGTACAACCACTTTGGAAAGCAACATGGAGACTACTTAAAAAGCTGACTATAGAGATACCATCCTACCCACTTATTCCCTTACTGAAAATCTACTCTAAAACCTCCATGCCTCATTTTAGAAAGATTCACTCAACTAAGTTTGTAGCTGTTCAATTTGTAATAGGTAATAGCTGAAATCAACCCAGATGTCCATCATTAGATGAATGGATAACTAAGGTGTGGTATATCTACACAACACAATTATGGACTGCAATAAGGAAAAAATGACACAATGAAATTAGAAGAAAAATGCTCAAACCTGGACCAGATCATTTTTAGTGAACTCACCCAGTTACAGACATATAACCTCACTCATTTACATCTCCTAACCTGAATCTACCCAAATTGACAACCTAGGAAGTATCTGGAGGACTGGACATTAGGGAGGGTGGAGAGATAAGGGATGGGCTGGGGGACACAAAACTGGACCCAAATGGCAATGGCACCATAAATCTCTATGTTCTAAAAGACAGACTACATGATTGAACATTCACCAGACCCTTAAAGGGAACACCTGATTCACAAGTCCATGGAGAGGATATGGTAAAAACTGACCTATGGGCTGGAGAGATGGCTTAGTAGTTAAGCACTTGCCTATGAAGCCTAGGGACCCTGGTTCAAGGCTTGATTCCCCAGGACTCATGTTAGCCAGATGCACAATGGGGCACATGTGTCTGGAGTTCATTTGCAGTAGCTGGAAGCCCTGACATGCCCATTCTCCCTCTCTCTCTCTCTCTCTCTCTCTCTCTCTCTCTCTCTCTCTCTCTCTCTGTCTGTCTGTCTCTCTCTCTCTCTCTTTCTCTCTTTCCCTCCCCCCTTTCTCTCTACCTGTTGCTCTCAAATAAATAAAAATAAGCAAATAAATTACAAAAATAAGAAAAATGGACCTTTATATCCTTCTGTTTCTCTCTCTCTCTTTCTCTCCTCTTTTCTCTCATCTGTTTATCTGTTTTATATTACTTATCTTTTCCTTCTTTTTCCTTTTGGGCACTGTCCTGTAACTCCCCATACCAGCAGGTAGATATCATCTCCAAAGAACTTTTGATCAGATATACCTACAAGGACTCAAAAAAGAAGATGGATTTCTGACAGAGTACTTGATGACCCACCAAAAGTTAGTGGTGAGACCCTACTGCTGAAAACACCATATGTTGTTGGCATGTAACATATCTCGAAAGTGGAAGAGACTCAGTCACCAGACCATAAGTGCATCTAGTGCCATAAAGTGGTACTGGTGGAAATGACTAATATCTGTCCAAGCAACTTATGGCCTAAACTACTTAGCAGCAAACAACCTGACATAATGCTCACACAAGTGCAATGGTGGTGCAGTGCATTAGTGGGAAATCAGCTGCTCATTATTTGGCCAACTGGTCCACTTAGTGGAATGGAATTCATAGCTAATGTGAAATAATAGTTTAGTTGCATTTGTGAATTAAAAAGGGTTATGGGTTTAAAATTGTATGTGAATTTTTATTTTGTGCCATATATTATGAAAAATACATTACAAATAAGCTTACACAGTTCATAGCCACATGCAAGTCAATGTCTTGAACAATATTGGTCAAAATATATTTTATTTTGTGTCAATAACCATTCTTATTTCATTTAAACATTGAGACAGCCACATTATGTAGTTCCCAGATTCTAGCAATCACTCAGAAGCCCAAGCAGTCATTAAACTCTCAGTAATCCTACCACCTCAGCCTCTGACATGCTGGAATGTTAGACATTACACATTAACCCAGCTTTTATTTACTTTTAATCTAGCTTACAAAGTATTGGCTTTGTTTAGGGATGTTTTATACATGTTTACTTTTGATTGCCTCTCTCCCAGGTCCCTCTACATCTTCATATTTCTAATTTCAGTATCTTCAACTTAATTTGTGCTCTGTTAGTGTCTTCAGTCTTGTCACTGAAAGACTTTTTTCCCCTTCATGAGCCCATTTTATATTTTACTGGCCTCTACATACACTCATGCCCACATAAACACATAATATAAAATCTTTGAGGCTAGGATTTGAACTTATGTCTTTTTGAGCCTGAGATAACTACACTTAATATGTTATTTCCATACATGGTTGTGAAATTTTTTCAATTTTATTTTTCATGTAAGCTGAGTTATATCCATTGGGCATGTGTGTGTGTGTGTGTGTGTATATATAACATTCTTTTACCCATATATCTTTTGATAGAAAATTAAACTCATTTACTTTCCATACCACTGTAAGTAATGTAAACAGTAAGAATGGATGTGCAAGTTTCTCTATGGTAGAATATAGAATTCTTTCATATAATCCCAGTATAGTATAAATGGGTTTTATAGCACTTCTGTTTCTAAATTTTTGACAAACTACCATACTTACTTCCATAATAGAAAACCTCTAGCAGGCAGTGAATAAGAGTTTCTAGTTCTCACAATAATTCAAATGATAGCCATTCTGACTGAGGTTAGAGGAAATCTCATTGTTTTGACTTTCCCTGGTGGCCAATGGTATTAAACACTTCTTTTTATTTTTCATCTATATTTCTTCTTTTGAGAACACCATTCAGTTTCAGAGCATTTTTTTTAATAGGGTTGTATTGTTTAGTTTTTGTTTTTAATTCTTTGTACCTTCTAGCTTTTAGTCAGTCAGATGTATAGCTAGAAAAGAGTACTTCCTTATTTGTAAGCTATGGCTTTACTCTGCCATTGCCTTTCTATAGAAAGAGTTGTTCAATTCATGAGGTCTATATGCCGGTGGCCTCAGTGTCTGAGCCACTAGAGTCCCATTCTGAAAGTCTTTAAGTGTTTCTATACCTTGGGCTTTTAAGGTCTGTTATCCATTTGAAATCAATGTTTTTTATGAGTGCAGGGTGACAAACATCTAGTTTTATTTAGCATGTGAATATCCAATTGTACAAGCATTATTTGGTAAAGGAAGCTGTCCTCTTGCCAGTGTAATTTTTTAAATAATTTTATTCACCAAAATATTGGCCAACAGAAAACAAGAATATATCAGAAAGATCATTCATCCTGACCAAGTAGGCTTTATCCCAGAGATGCAGGGATGGTTCAATATATGCAAATCTATAAATGTAATACATTATATAAATGGATTGAAGGACAAAAATCACATGATCATCTCATTGGAAGCAGAAAAGGAATTTGAGAAAATCCAACATCCCTTCATGATTAAAGTCCAACAGAAACTGGGAATAAAAGGAACATATCTCAAAATTCCAAAGACATTCTTCATGGAAATAAAAAAGAAATCCAAAAATTTATTTGGAATCACAAAAAAACCTTGAATATCTAAAATAATACTGAGCAACAAAAATAAGGCTGGTGGTATCAACATACCTGACTTTAACCTATACTACACAGCCATAGTAACAAAAACAGCATGGTACTGGCACAAAAGCAGGCATATAGATCAATGGAACAGAATAGAGGACCCAGATGTAAGTACTGGTAGCTATAGTCACCTGATATTTGATAAAAATGCCAAAAACACTCATTGGAGAAAAGACAGCCTCTTCAGCAAATGGTGTTGGGAAAACTGGATATATATCTGTAGAAGGATAAAAATAGATTCTTCTCTTTCTCCATGCAAAAGATTTAAGTCCAAATGGATAAAAGACCTTAACATCAGACCTTAAACTCTGAAACTACTAGAGGAAAAAAGCAGGGGAAACCCCTCAACATATTGGTCTTGGCAAAGGCTTTCTGAATATAGCCCCAATTGCTCAGGCAATAGAACCACAGATTTATCTCTGGGACCTCATGGAATTACAGAGATTTTACACTGCAAAGGACACAGTGAATAAAGCAAAGAGGCAACCTGCAGAATGGGAAAAATAATCGCCAGCTATATATCTGATAGAAGATTAATATCTAGGATACACAAAGAACTCAAAAAGTTAAATAATAATGAATCAAATAATCCAATCAACAAATGGTCCATGGAGCTAAATAGAGCATTCTCAATGGAAGAAATATTAATGGCATATAAGCATCTAAAAAAAATGTTCTACATCACTAGTCACCAGGGAAATGCAGATTAAAACTACATTGCGGTCCATCTCACTCCTGTCAGATTAGCCACCATCATGAAAACAAATGATCATAAATGTTGGTGGGATGTGGAAAAATAGGAACCCTTCTAAACTGGTGGTGGGAATGCAATCTGGTCCAGCCATTGTGGAAATCAGCGTGGAGGTTCCTAAAACAGCTAAAGATTGATCTACCATATGACCCAGATATAGCACTCCTAGCCATATATCCTAAAGACTCATGTCATTTCCTTAGAAGTGTGTGCTCAACCATTGTTTATTGCTGCTCAATTTACAATAGCTGGGAAATGGAACCAGCAAAGATGTCCCTCAACTGATGAGTGGATAATGAAGATGTGGCACATTTATACAATGGAGTTCTAGTCAGCAGTAAAGAAAAAATGAAGCTATGAAATTTGCAGAAAAATGGATGGATCTGGAAAGGATTATACTAAGTCAGGTAACCCAGGCCCAGAAAGCCAAGCGCCACATGTTCTCCCTCATATGTGGATCCTAGCTACAGATGACTGGGCTTGTGCATGAGAATGAAAATACTTAGTAGCAGAGGCCAGTAAGTTAAAAAGGAGATATAAAGGGAAGAGAAAGGAAGGGCGGAGGATACTTAATAGGTTGATATTGTATATATGTAAGTACAGTGATTGAGATGGGGAGGTAATATGATGGAAAATGGAATTTCAAAGGGGAAAGTGTGGGGAGGGGGAGGGTATCACCATGGGATAATTTTTATAATCATGGAAAATGTTAATAAAAATTGTGAAAACATAAAATAAATAAATAAATAAAAATTTTGTTCAAAATAAGCTGTATCTGAGTGCATTTACATTAGGTATTCCATTCTGTTCCATTGGTGTACATGCCTATTTTTGTAATAGCACTATGATATTTTTTAATAAGGATGTATATTGTAATGAGAAAGCAAGTATGGTGATACTTCCACTTATTCTTTTAAAATTTATTTGTTTATTTATTTATTGGCTTTGTTTTTTTTAAATATGTTCTCACTCTATCCCAAGATGACCTGAAATACATTATGTCGTCTCAGGATGGCACTCAAAGTGATCCTCTTATCTCTGTCTCCTAAATATTGGGATTAAAGGCATGGGCCAGCACACCTGGCTAATTCCACCTATTCTTTTTCTATTAATTTTGATGGGGATGGCCTTCAATTTGTAAATGACTTTTAGTTTAATAGTTGCTTTCACAGTATTATTATTGTTTTTCTGTACACTCATTATATCTTCCAGTTTCTTGTTCAATATCTCCCTTGAATGTTTTAATGTCTCCATTGAAGAAGCCTGTCACTTGTTTGGTTAGGCATATTCTAAATATTTACTTATTTCTCCTTCTACCTGTTGCTGCATTGCGCAGGACTTTTTCTTGATTTCTTCATTTATATTGTTCTTATTATTACACAGGAAGGCTACTATTTTTTGCATGTGCATTTGTGTGTGTGCCTGTGTGTATGTAGAGGGCAGTCATCAACATGTGGTGTTTTATCTAGTTAATCTCCACATTCTTGAGACAGTGTCTCACTGATCAGACAAGCTACCTCAACAAGCCTCAGGGACCTCTATGTCTACTTCTATCTCTCTGTATGCATTAGATTGCAGGCACATGACACATGTAGATGATGGAAATATAAATTTAGGTCTTTATATTTTCTTAGAAAGCAATTTATGCACAGCAATCTCCTTAGCTTTTCAATTAAATACTTTTGTAATCAAGTTTAAATGCTTCTACACATCTGAAAGTACTAATTCAGAGTTTTCTTGCTAGGGTTTTTAAAGTCTCTCATATGGACTCATTTGATTGCCCTGGCCGTTTTTTATTCAGAAGATTTTGCATTACGGTTTTGATCTCAGAAATCTACTATAAGTCCATTTAATCTATTTGTTTGTTTGTTTGTTTAGTTAGTTAGTTTGCCATGATGATCTGTTAGTGCAAGAGGGGCATTAAAATAACACAATTACTGTGCTTGGTTTAGGCTGGTAATATATTTATTTTATAAAATAAATGGTTTGCATCTGTGGGCCAGTCAGTATATTAGTATTGTAATGTCCTCTTGATGGACTTTAATCAGAATGAAATGAACTTTATGTCTCCAAACGTGTTGTGTTTTCAAGTCCAACATATAACATAACTGAGATACCTGCTTATTACCTAAGTCCATTTGCTTAGAATGCTTTACCTTATTCTGTCACCTAATGTAACATTATTGGATGCAAATGTAGCTATTACATATTTTTACTTTTTTCTTTCCAAGGGATGGTCTTGTATTTCAGGCTGATCTGGAATTCCCTATGTATTCTCATGGTGGCCCTGAATTCCAATTCAAAATTATCTTCCTACCTCAACTTCCCATTGAAAAAACAAAATAATCTTGTATTATTTACTTATTTATTTATGAGGGAGAAAGACAGGGGACACACCAGGGCCTCTAGCCACTGCAAGTGAGATCCAGGTATAAGAGCTACCATGTATTTCTGGCTTACATGGTTCTTGGAGAATCAGATCTGGGTCCTTAGGCTTCTCTGGCAAGTGACTTAAACACTAAGGCATTTCTTCAGTCTCATCAGCCTCCCACTTTTTAATCCAATCTGTTTTTCTATATATTTAGATTGGTGCAATTGGTATTCAGTTATCATTTATAGGGGTGTCATTATGGCCCCTTTGTTAATTTTGTCATATTTGATGTTTCACTGTTGCTTTCTTGCTTGACCTATATTCTGTTATATATATTTCCTGTTACTCATGGATGCTTTGTCTTTCTCTTTAGTCTTCAGGTATTTTCTGGAGTAGTGGCTTTGTGGACATGAATTCCTGCTTTTGCTTTAGCCTTCTTTATTTTAACCATTTATTTTTATTTACCTGTTATGTACATACTCAGTGTGTAAAGAGCACATGTTGGTACCATCCTCCCTTATACTTGTCCTCCCCATTATGAAGGAATTCTCTTCATTGGGGATGCTCATTATCTCTGTGGGGATTTTGGATGTTTTATTGTTGGGGGATAGCCATCAGTATGGGGAAAAGACAATTTCTCTGTGCATAATGTCCCAACTTGTGTCTCTACCAATCTTTCTGTCCTCTCTTATGCAAATTTCTCTGAGCACTGTTGGGTTAATTTTAGTTCTACTTCAGTGATTAATTTTGGGGAGCCTCTATGTCTCCTGATATATTATTTTGTAGGAATTAAGAGTTCTCTGTATCTATCTTGTCACTTTTGTGCTGGTACCAGGTACCAGGTTCACCAAAAAGCAGCACTCTTACTCATTTCCCCAATTACTCTATGTTTTCAGCTGGGGCCCAAGTGCAGTGCCATGGGCTGATTCACTCCTCATGTTCTGCATCTTTCTGAATAAGATAAGCAGATTCTCCAGTGAAGAGTGAAGTCAGCATCAGATAAGTGGGGTAATCTTCATTAGCTTAGATAGAATTTAATAGGTGTAGGTCTTCTTGTAGCCAATGATTGGTGGGAAGTTGATATGGGAGAGAGAACTCATTTTTTGGATATAATTGTGACTTGTTTACCAATTCCAGGTATGGGTTCCATTCCAGTGAGCATATCTGTTAGCCAATCAAAGAACAGCTGGTTACCCACCATAGGTATGTGCCACTATTTGAGTGAGAATCACATCAAGTTTTTTTTTTTTTTTTTTTTTTTTTTTTTTTTTTCCTGCTGAGTGGTGTAGACCATGTTTCTTAGACAGATGCTGGACATTTTCCACCAGTAGCTCATGTAGCACCTTCTAACAGTAGATAAGCTAACTGTCTGGAGAATGGATCTTCTGCAGATTACCACAAGTTCTCTCCATGTTCCTAGGGCAGGGTATGGTGTTTTCAGCTTTAGGGCCATACCATTAACATCTAGTGGGTAATCAAGGACTCTCACTCTGTCTTTTTTGGTAAAACTTGTAGGGCTCTCTGATCAACAGCTCATTGTCAATGTAAAGTACAACCTGGTACTGAGATTTAAAGGCCAGTGCCATGGGAAAAGAAGGAAGGAAAAGGTGATACAGAAGAGAAATAGGAAAAGAGAGAGTGGAGAAAATTAAGGTTACTCTTCATCATACCCTCTCCATAGCCCTTTGGTTCAGGTGTTCCCTCTGAGGAACTGATGAAGGTTAAGCCTTTTGTCTGTCTTTCAGGATAAGAATTTTATCATATCACTTCCATTTGGGCACAGTTTTGTGTGACACACCACCATTCTTACCCTTCTCTATTGTCCATTCCTTAAGATGCCTGTTAGTAGGTCAGCATCTCGGACAGATCTACGTTAGAAGCCACAGATTAGTCAGACCATAAGAGAAATGTCTTTTCCCAATTTAGTAAGTTCACTGAGAATGATCTGTTCCAAGTTTAATCTTTTTCTTCAAATTTGATTGTGTCATTTTTTTTACCTTACTGCTGTGTGGAAATTCATC
This sequence comes from Jaculus jaculus, assembly GCF_020740685.1. NCBI lineage: Eukaryota > Metazoa > Chordata > Mammalia > Rodentia > Dipodidae > Jaculus > Jaculus jaculus. Next base: position 4,896,429 of record NC_059126.1, read on the forward strand.
ATGTAGACTTAACACTTTTTTGTTATTCACTCATGTAATGATGGATATCAGTGATGATTCCATTTCTTAGCTATTATGAATTGAGCAGCACTAAGCATGGTTGAGCAAATATCTCTGAGCTGAGATATGCAGCTTTTAGGAGAATATGATCAGTAAAAGAATAATTGGGTTTGTTGGTAACTGTATATCAGCCTTCTTAGGAACTTCCATATTGCTTCCCAAAGGAATTTTATCTTCTTGCATTCCACTAACAGTGAATGAGGGTTCCTGTCTATCCATATCCTTGCCAACATTTGTTTTCATTTGTTTTTGTTTAATATTTTTTTTAACTTTACTGAGGTAAGTGTAATCTCATGGTTGATTTAACTTGCATCCCCCTGATGGTTAAGGATGTTGACTATTTTCTTAAATGTGTGTTTGATATTTTAATTTCTTTCTCTGTGAATTCCCTGTTCAGTTCTTTGCCCCAATTTGTGAGTTGATTGTTTGATTTTTTTTAATATTGTTTTAAGGTTTTTGAGTTCTTTGTGGGTTTTAGAAATGAGGCCTTAGTCTATTGTACAAGTGGCAAAATTCTTCTCCCATTCTGTTGGTAGACTGTTGGCTCTGCTCATTTTATGTTTGTCTGTGGTGTTGGGGGCGGGGGGACTCTGCAGCTTCATGGGATCCCTAATGATTGTTTCTTTAAAAGGGAACAATTTTCTTTTCTTTAAGTTAGAATGGACAGTGTTGATGGATGTGAAGGTTTTTATTGATTGCCAACTTGGTAGGACCTAGAATCACCTGTGAGTATTAGGGTGAGCTTAGCTGCTGGTCAAGATGCTGAGGGATTATCTTAATTATGGTGAGAGGAGAAAATTAATATGAATTGTGGGTGGTAATATTCCATGGGCCTGGACCCTTGGCCATATATACAAAAAGAAAGAGCTAGTTCAATGCTAACACTTTATAGCTTTCTGCCTCCTCACTGTGGGTAATGATAGGTGTCTCAATCTTCTGTCACCATGTTTTCCCTGTTATGATGGGATATTTTGGGCTATGATTTATTTTTTTTTCTTCACTTTTAGAATGCCGTTTTTCTTCTATGCCCATAAATCTTACAATTGGTCTTTTCAAAGCTTCTTTTTGTCTTGAAAGTCTTTCCCATAATTTGTCATAATTCACCTTTGTCTGTGTTGGACTATTCTACTTCTTCCAACTTGTCTTCAACAGTCAGTTATTTTGTCCTTTCCTTGCTCTATGTTATTAGTGTAGCTTTCACTGAAATTTATTCAACTTTCTGTGTCACTTTTTCCTTTAGTGTTTTATCATATTGACTTCCTCTTTCATGTGTTACAAACCCTTTCTTATTTATCTCAGCTGTTTGTGTTCGCATTGGATTTGTTTAGGAGTGTTTGTCTTCTTACCTGGCTACTGGGAAATCAAATATGGATCTTTAGGTTTCACAGGCAAGAACCTTAAACACTAAACCCTGTATCCATTCCCACATATGGACTTTTTGATAGTAGTTATGAAAGACTCAGGAACAAGTGGATGCCATGACAGGCTTCTGAGTCCTCAGTAAGCCTAAGTTTCTGTTTCCCAGCAAGATCTAAGTTTTTGTTTTCTGGTTAGGGTGGGTTTAACAGTTACATGAAACTGACTATGCTATACATTCCTGTAGTCATAGATACGTTCAATTCCTCTAGACCCAGCCCGCCAACTTTGCCTGCCAAAATCCTAAGCAAACCAGAAGAATACACTGTTTAAATCAAGCAATCATGTACCCATCCCCTTCTTCTATGTCCAAATCCCTATAAAAACCCTACCCTCCCACTAAAGGCTCTTGTATGGACCCACTGCACTGGTTGAAGTCAAAAGACCGAGTTTAAGCCCAAAATAAAGCTCCTTGACTGGCATTCATGTTTGGTTCTCCTTGGTGGTCACTGGGGTTGCCAAGAACTGGGCATAACAAGTTACACTTCTAGGTGGACATTTGTCCTGGTGGTTGCTACTGCTGGTCCAGTTCTTCTAATGTCCAGTGGACTACCTGGAATTATCATTTGCATTTCCCTACAAACTGGGTGTTGTAATAGATTTGCTTTGTTGTATGCCTACACAAAGACCTTTTCCCAAAGTCAAACAGTTTTTTTCTTCAAGATTCAGTGTGTCATAGATGAGTATCTCTAAGGTTGCTGAGATTTAGTTCAGTTTCCTAAGCTTGATTCCAAAATTCCAGGAGTATTTTTGAAATAACTTCACACAGCTTTTGTACACTAAAATGTGCTCCAGTTGACACAACATTTTAGCATCACCACTTTTAGTTTCCTGGTCAATCTTTGAACTGGAATTAATGTTAGAATATTTTTGATATGCAGTTATGAAACTCTTCTGAATAAAAACCCAGCATCTACCTCTATGTCAGTATTAATCACTTATGAAGTTATTTCTTTTTGCTCTAGAAAATGTTTTCATTACTTAATGTCATAACTAAATACAAGGCTAGTAGAAAAAGAATGGTTTGGAACTTGTCTAAAGCCATAAAATCCAAAGACTAGAACTCAAGCCTAGAAAGAAGCTTTAAATCTTTGGCCGAATGTTTTAATAAGACATCAAGAATGTTCAATGCGTAAATAACACTTCCTTTCAACAAATTTAGGACAATTCAATATCCAGTGCAAAAGAATAGAGAGGGAACCTCATAACACACAAAAATTAACTGATAATTGTTAGAAAGAATAGAGCTTAAAATACTTAGATTACAACATTAGACTAAGCACATTTTACTTTGTGTCTGACAATGTTTGCTACATATACATGAACAGAAGCACAAGCACCAAAAAATTGCACACACACACACACACACACACACACACACACACACATATATATATATATATATATATATATATATATATACACACACACACACATACACACACACACATATATATGGATGTATTTTTATATATGTAATTTCATCTGAATTAGAAAATTTGTAGTAAATGACACCAGAAAGATAGAAATACACCTTCTAGGATAGGAGAATATACTTGAGAATATATATCTCATAAAGAAATAATATACAGAATTAGAATAGAGCTCCCCTAATTTAAAATGAGAAAATAAATAACCAACTTAAAAATGACAAATTCTTGAATATGTAAAAGTGCAGGTAGGCAAAAAAATAGCTTAGAAGTATGTATATATATATATATATACACACACACACACATATGTGGTTATATGTATGAGTGTGTGTGTGTGTGTGTGTGCAAAGCACAAGAAATACAACTTTCATTGATCAAAGTGACTATTATCAAAAAATGGAAAAAAAAGTAAATGAAAGAGTGAATGGAGATAAATTGCTAAGAAAGTGGAGAAAACTTTAATTGATGGAGTTAAGCATAATGAAAAAAGTTACAACATAAAAGCTTAATAAAAGCTCCAAAATATAAATAACAATTGCAACATATAACTAAAATTGGCCATTCCTTATCATAAGATCAAGAGATCTGAATTTATAAGAAATATGTATTATATATCTATGGCCTTTGCTTAGCTCTATTTCACCACACATAAATGGAAAAATACTAATACAAAATTATAAACATTATTTTGTTTTTCACTTCGTAATTTATCATTATTTGGCCTTAGCTATGTAATTTGAATTTTAATATATTCTTTTAAAAATTTAACCATTTATTTATTTGCAAACTGATAGGTACAATGACTGACTGGGGAGAGGAGAAAGAGGAGAGATACACAGAGTATGGTCACAAGAGAGCCACTAGCTGCTGCAAACGAACTCTAGATGCATTCACCATTGTGCATCTGACTTACATAGGTACTAGGGAATCAAACCAAGTTTGTGAGGTTTTGCAGGCAAGCGCCATAACTGATGAGCCATACTTTCTTTTTTTGTTGTTGTTTTTTTATTTTTATTTATTTTTATTTTTTATTTTTATTATTTTGATGAGCCATACTTTCAAACCCTAATGATATTCTTAATATATATAATCCATCTTAAATTTAGTGATTTTCTTCTAGTTGTTTTTAACTTTGTACGGGCAAATAAACAATGGCACAGTTCTCATAGTACTTTCCAATATAGTGCCTCCTTCCATCATCATTATATAAAATAACAATTGTAGCTTTATTTTTAAACTTTTTTTTTAAATATTTTTTTTGTCATTGTTATTTCTTTATTTGAGAGTGACAGACAGAGAGGGAAAGAATGAGACAGATAGAAAGGGAATGGGCATGCCAGGGCCTCCAGCCACTGCAAACGAACTCCAGATGTGTTCACCCCCTTGTGCATCTGGCTAACATGGGACCTGGGGAACCGAGCCTCGAACTGGGGTCCTTAGGCTTCACGGGCAAGCGCTTAACCGCTAAGCCATCTCTCCAGCCCTTAAACATTTTTATTAGTTAGTTTTGTACTCAGTGAATACTGTCAGTTTGGTACCCTTATTAGGCTCATCCATGACCTACTCCCTCTCCTTAGCTCCTCCTTGTTGAGGGATAGGAGTCATGCATTTGGAGTTAACCCACAGTTATGGGTAGGATAAATGTGTCTGTATATCATGACCCAAAAAGTGGCTCTGACATTCTTTCTGCCCCCTCTTCAGCAAAATTTCCCTGAGCCATGTTGGGTTCAATTTTGGTCTGCTTCAGTGCTGAGGTGTTGCAGGTCTCTGGGTCTCTGGATCTTTGATTTGGTAGCAGTTGATTTTTCCTTGTGTTGATCTCCTACAACCTTGTGTTGATACCCAGGTCTCCAAGAAAACAGGCCTCTGTCAGTTGGATATCCAGCAAATACTTTCTCCCATTCAATGGGAAGCCTATTGTCTTTGCTTATTGCGTGTTTCACCAATTGTTCATAGTTTCAGCTGGGGCTCTTTGATGGGTGGCTCTCTCCTTAGGAACTACACCTGAAAAAGAGAAGAAGCCTCTCCAACAAATAGCAAGTTAGCACCAGACAAATAAGAAAACCCTTAATTTTTTTATGGAGAATTTAATAGGTGTAGGTCCTCTTGTATCCCACGATTGATGGTAGCTTGATAATGGAGAGTGGGCTTATGTTTGTATATGGTTCTGACTTGATTACCAGCTCCAGCTATGGGTCCCTTACCACTGAGGGGATCAGTTAGCTGAATTGAGAGCAGTTGGTTCCCCACCATGGCTGTGTGCCACTATTGCACTTGTGTGGGTATCATGACAGGTTATTTGTTGCTAAGTAGGTAAGAACATGAGTTGCTTGGACAGATATTGGTCGTTCTGGCAGTAGACACACTGACTGTCTGAGGACTGACTCTCTGACTCTCTTCCAGCTTCCAGCTATGCCATTCCACTTTACTGTCAACTAGATAAGGTGTCTTCAGTAGTAGGGTCTTACCACTAACCTCTGGTGGGTCATCAAGTACTCTGACAGAAATCTGTCTTTCTTTTAGGAAACCTTAAAGGTCTCTCTGATCAAAGGCTCATTGTGGGTTTTAGCCACATGCTGGTACTGGGAGTTACAGGTCAGTGCCCACTAAGAAAAGGAAGAAAGAGATAACTAATATATAAGAGTTAGAGAAGAAGGGGGGGACAGAAAGAGGAAAGGAAAGAAGCTGTAGAAGATTGAGGTCCATCTTCATCATACCCATTTCAGTGTATTGTGGCTCAGATGTTCCCTCTAAGGGCCTGGTGAATGTTCAGCCATTTGTTCTGCCATTTAGGATGTAGAATTTTATGGAACCTTTGTCGTTTGGGTCTTCATTTGTGTTTCCCACAACCTACCTTGCTCTTCCCTTACTCCCCTCCTATCCTATTATCTATTCCACAAGATGCTTGCTGGGTGTGTAACACATCTTGGGTAGTTTTAGGTTATGTGCTATAGATGAGTGAGATTATGTGCCAATTGTTTTTTATGTGATTGGGTAAGTTCACTGAGGATAATCTGTTCCAGGTTTGACTATGTTTACTCAAATTTCATTGTGTCATTTTTTGTTACTACTGTATAGAATTCCATTGTGTAGATATATCACATCTTAGTTATCCATTCTTCTAGTGATGGACATATGGGTTGATTCCAGCTCCTACCTATTACGAATTCAGCCACTACAAACATGGTTGAGCAACTCTCTGGTCTATGGTTTGAAGGTTTTAGGGTAGATGCCCAGCAAGGGAATAACTGGGTGTTGGTATCTCTATAGTCAGCTTTTTCAGGAGGCTCCATGTTTTGATGTTTGCTATCCTTACTGAGGTAAGGCGGGATCTCATAGTTGTTTTAATTTGTATTTCTCTTATTATTAGGGATGATAAACATTTTCTTAAGTGTGTGTTTGCCATTCGTATTTCTTCTTTTGTGTACTGCCTGTTCAGTTCTTTGCTCCAATTTGTGAGTGGGGTGTTTGACTTTTATTTGTTAGGTTTTTGAGTTCTTTGTATATTCTAGAAATTAGGCTTCTGTCAGTTGGATATCCAGCAAATACTTTCTACCATTCAATGGGTAAACTATTGGCTTTGCTTCTTGTATGTTTGTCTGTAAAGAAACTCTTCAGCTTCATGTGATCCCATTGGTTGAGTGACTATTTAAGATTGTGAGCTACTGTGGTTTTGTTCAGGAAGTCTTTTTGTATTCCTATATCATGGAAAGTACTTCCTATATTTTCTTCCAGTAGTAGTAAAGTTTCTGGTCTTATATTGAGGTCTTTGATCCATTTGGACTTCAGTGTAGTGCATCGTGAAATGTGTGGATCAAATTTCAGTTTCCTGCATATGGTTATCCAGTTTGTCCAGCACCATTTGTTGAAGATGCTGTCTTTTTTCCAGTGTATATTGTTAGGGCCTTTGTCAAATATCAAGTAGCTATAGTTGCTTGACCCAAAGTCCGGGTCCTCAAGTCTGTTCCATTGGTCTATACTCCTGTTTTTATGTTATCTCTGTAAAGAACACTGTGGGGATTTTAATTGCATTTAGTCTGTATATTGTCTTTGGTAGATTGCCATCTTCACAGTGTTAATTCTGTCTATCCAGAAGCATAAAGGTTGTTCCATTTTCTCAAGTCCTCCTCAATTTCTTTTTGAGTGTTTTTATGTTTTCATTGTAGAGATCTTTCACTTCCTTTGTTAATGTTATTCCAAGGTATTTTTTTGTTGTTACTACTGAAAATGGGACCGTGTCCCATATTTCTTTCTCTGTATCTTTGTCATTTTCGTATAGAAAGGCTTCTGATTTTTTGTAGATTGATTTTGTATCCTGCTACTTTGCTATAGAAGGTAATCACCATTAGGAGTTTTGGAATGGAGTCTGTTGGGTCTCTTACATATACAATCATGTCATCAGTGAATAGAGCTAAATTAATTCCTTCCTTTCCAAATTGTATCCCTTTTACTTCCTTCTCCTGTCTTATTGCTTGAGATAAGACTTCCAGAACCATATTGAAAAGCAGGGGAGAGTGTGGACAACCCTGTCTTGTTCCTGATCTTAATGGGAATTCCTCCAGTATCTCTCCATTAAGTATTATTTGGGCCATAAGAGCTTTGTAAATTGCTTTTATTATGTTAAGGTATGAACCAAGCATGCCAATTCTCTCCAACGGTTTGATCATGAAGTGATGTTGTATCTTGTCAAAGGCCTTTTCTGCATCTATTGAAATAATCATGTAGTTTTTGTGTTTAACCTTGTTTATGTAGTGTATTATATTGACAGATTTCCATGTGTTGAACCACCCCTGTGTTCCTGGGATGAATTAGTTAAGGTGGATAGTGCTTTTCATGTGGTGTTGGATTCAGTTTGCAAGGATTTTGTTCAGGATATTTGCATCTAAGTTCATCAAGGAAATAGGCCGGTAGTTTTATTTTCTTTTGGCATCTCTGCCTGGTTTTGTAATTAGGGTGATTTTAGCTTCATAAAAGGAGTTGGGTAGCGCTTTCTCTGTTCTCCAATTGTGTGACACAGTTTGAGGAAGATTGGTTTGAGTTCTTCCATGAAGGTTTCATAAAATTCATCTGAGAAGACAAGTGGTCCTGGACTCTTCTTTTGGGGGAGGTTTTTTTTTTTTTTTTTAAATTACTTTTTCAATCTCCATGAGCATGTAGTTTCATTGCAGAGGTTAATCTGCTCTGAGTTTAGCTTTGATAGATGGTAGTCATCCAGGAATTTATCCATCTCCTCCATATTATCCAGTTTTGTGGGGTAGAGGTTTTTGAAATAAGTCCTGATGACTCTTCCTCTCCCAATTTCACTTATGTCTATTGTGATCTCTCCTTTTCCATTTTGAATTTTGTTAATTTGAAGCATCCTTTTTTTTTTTTTTTTTTTTTTTTTTTTTTGCTTGATGAAATTGGCCAGGGATTTGTAAGCTTGTTTATTTTTTCAAAGAACCAGATCTTAGTTTTATCAATTGTCTTAATTGTTTTCTTAGTTTCCAGTTCATTAATTTGTTCTCAGATTTTAATTGTTTCTTTCCTTCTGGAGCTCTTTGGGTTGGATTTTTCTTGCTTTTCCAATGCCTTTAGGTGGATGGTGAGGTTATTGATTTGAGATTTCTCTATCTTATTAATGAAGGCATTGAGTGCTATGACTTTTGCTGTGAGGCCTGCCTTCATTGTGTCCCATAAGTTTTGGTATGATGTGTTCTCATTGTCATTCAATTCCAGGAATTTTGAAATTTTGTTTTTTTATTTCATCCACTAACCATTTATTGTTTAATGGAGTGCTGTTCAGTTTCCAGTTGCCATTGAGACTCTAGGTGAGTCTTTTGTTATTAATTTCTAGCAATATAACATTGTGATCTGATATCATGCAGGGAATTATATCAATCTTTCTAAATATGTGGAGGCAGGCTTTGTGATCCAGTATATGGTCTATTTAGAAAATGCTCCTTGGGCTGCTGAGAAAAATGAGTAGTCTGTGGATTTGGGATGGAAAGTTCTGTAGATGTCTCAGGTCAAAGTTGTCTATGGTTTTGTTGAGCTCTTACTTCCCTGTTGAGTTTCTATTTGGATGATCTGTCTATTACTGATAATGGTGTACTGAAGTCCCCAGATATGATGGTATTGGTGCTTATTTCTGTTTTATTGCCAAGTAGGTTTTGTTTTATGAACTGTGGTGCCCCTGTGTTTGGTGCATACAGATTCATGATGGTAATATACTCTTGATGGATTATTCCCTTCACAAGTAGGAAGTGCCCTTTCTTGTCTTTTTTTGATTATTTTTGGTTTGAAGTCTATTTTATCTGATATTAATATAGCTACACCTGCTTGTTTCTTATTCCTGTTAGCTTGGAATTTTTTTTTTTTTTTGCCACCTTTTCACCCTTTGGAGGTGTCTGTCTTTAGTGGTGAGGTGGGTTTTTTGAATACAACAGATTGAGGGGTCTAAGTTTTTGGTCCATCTTGTTAGCTTTTGCCTCCTCATGGATGAATGAAGGCCATTGATATTTAGGGTAATGACTGAGAAATTTTATTTAATCTCTGCCATATTGTGATGGTATATGTGGGTTGGTGTTTTCATGGACTTTGAAGTTTTTTGTGCCTACTCAAAGTTTGTTTTTTGTTACTGTGATCTGCTTCTTGTAGGCATTTGAGTTTGATTATTTGTTTCTTCTCTGTGGAGAATTTTCTGAAATACTCTCTGTAGTTTTTGTTTTGTGTTCATATAATTGTAAAGCTGAGTTTAGTAATGGTAAGTTTTTCTTTCACAATCTATTTTGAGGGATACTTTTGCTTGGTAGATTAATTTGGGTTGGAAGCCATAGGTTCTTTGAATTTGCAGTGTTTCAATCCAGGCCCTTCTAGCTTTCAGGGTTCCCATTGAGAAGTCTGGAATAATTCTGATAGGGTTACCTTTGGAAGTGGTGTCCTGTTTTTCCCTAGCTGCTTTTAGGATTTTCTTTTTTGTGTCAATGTTTAGAGTCTTAATGACAATATTTTTTGGGGAGTTTCTCCTTTAGCCTAGTCTGTTGGGAGTTCTGTTGGCTTCTTGTATTTTGATGAGCTTTTCTTTTAAGAGACTTGGGAAGTTTTCTTCAATATTTTGTTAAATATGATCTCCATGTCTTTGGTCTGAATTTCTTCTCCTACTGGCATTCCAATGATTCTGATATTGGGATGCTTAAGTGTATCCCACAATTCCCTCATGTTCAGGTCACAGAAACCTTTGAACTTACTGAAATTTTTGAACTCTGGAACAGTTTCTTCCATCTTGTCTTCCAGATCAGAGTTTCTATCCTCCACATGGCTAATTCTATTCTTGAGAGCTTCTAGAGAGTTTTGGACTTGTTCAATTATGTTTGCATTTTCTACTACTTTCCTATGTATAATTTCCATCCCTCTATCAAGCTCTCTTTTCACATTTTCTGATTTTTTTGATGATTCTTGGAATTTGTCCTTGCATTTCTTTATGTCTTCATTTAGAATTGCCAGCTGATTTTTGAGGTCCTCTTTTTTATTTTTCACTCTCCCTCATATTTCTTAACTGTCTTTGAACTCCTTCCATTTTCTAATCTATTAGGTATCATCTACTGATGGCAGAATCCACACAATTATTTGTCCTTTGTTGCTTTTCTGCAATATCTACTAGTAGCTTGCTCAGGGTTGCATTACTCATAGCTTCATTTTGGTGTTCTGATCCTAGTGACTCTTCTGTTTTGATTAGAGATGTTCATGTAGGACTGGATGATCTAACTGGATTTTCTTTCATTTGATTTCTCAAGTTATTTCTTTTGTGCTGTGGTCTGCCCATCACAGTGTATAGGCATGTAGGTGGGTGGATCAACCTGGGCTCAAGCACAGTGGGAATCTGAAGCAGGCTGGGGCCATTGCCAAACAGCCTAGGCATTGGTTCTCACTTGCCAAAGGCCCCTGCACCAAAGTTGTCTGAGTTCTCATAAGGTAATGTGCCAAAGCTGATTGAGCTCATGCTAGGAGGGACACTGAGGCACCAAGCACGTAAGCAGCCCAAGCTCTTGGGGAAACACTGGGACCCAGAAGAGGTCTGCCCTCCCCTGCCACAGGACAATGGCAGACAGTGCACAGCAGACAGGGAGAGGATGGCTTCTAAGCTGGTGCAAGTGACAGACACAGTCTGAGCTTGCATGGCAATTGCAATGGGTCTGATCTCATGCATGAATGTGTGGTAGCTGGAGAAGTAAGTGAGTGAGTGAGTGGGTCAGGATAAGGTTCCACAAGCTGGGATTGATCAACACGATGGTGCAAATTGATCAAAGGAGCCTGATCCACAATAGGCTAGCAGGTATAGCCAGGCCAAGGTCACTCATGGGCAAGGATAGCAGGGTGATCGCCACTGTGCAGTGAGGAAAGTGGAACTATTTTGGCCTTTAACCCCTTCCCTACAGTAGGTGCAAGAGTTTCCTGAAGCTGGGAATGAGAATGGCAGCTGCTTGGGGGAAAGGTTTGGTCAGTTAGCCAGGCCAAAATTCAGTCTAGGTTCAGTGAGAGGCTGTCTGTAAACATTCAGTGTTCTCTGAGCTCTGTTTGTTTGTGTGCATTCTGGGAACATGCACTTGTGAATACACGCTACCTATGTAATATATTGTAAAGGCAGTCATGGCAAAAGAAAAAGGATAAATTTTTTTTTTTGAGTTAAGTTTTTTATGAAGAGGCCATTATTGTTTCCAAACAGAAAATGTTATGCTATCTTATACTACCATATCTAAGAAGAGTGTTACAGAAACAACGTCAAAGTAAATGTGAACTCTGGATACGTATGGTGGCTCCTATGGCTAAAAGAAATATTAGTGCTTGAAATTTGTTCTTGTTGTTAAATAGTTGTGACAAATTTAATAGCCTAGCAGCTATAAGTAGTTAGAATCACTTTTCTTCAGGAAGCATTTTGTTTTCTTTAATCTCGTGAAGCACTTACTGAGTGGAAATATCTAGCCTACTGGACCTCAGTCCAAAAAAGGTTTGTGGGGCTCAAACATGCTGGTGCTACTAGTTACATGAACTCTGTAATTCAGCAGGTATACATGATTCCTTCCATCAGAAATATATGCTTACAATTGAAGATACAGGTAGTGATATAGATGAATATATGTTCAAAGATGGGAAGCAGGACAGTGAGGCAAGTTTTAATAGTTAACTATTTGTTTTTCTTTGAAGATTCTGATACCAAATATTCTTGTTAATCCTTAAAATATCGTTCTTTCATAGTCTCCTGAACTATATAATATGATTCTTCATAGTCTACTGAAATACATATTATTTGAACAGAGAGAAAGAAAGAAAAGAAAGAAGGAAGGAAGGAAGGAAGGAAGGAAGGAAGGAAGGAAGGAAGGAAGGGGGGAAAGATGATGATGAGTATGCCAGGATATCTAGCCACTGGAAACAAACTCCAGATGCATGAACCACCTTGTGCATATGGTTTACTTGGGTCTTAGGGAATGGAACATGGTTCCTTAGGCATTGTGGGCAAGTGCTTTATCCACTAAGTCACCTCTTCTTTGTGTGTGTGTGTGTGTGTGTGTGTGTGTGTGTGTGTGTGTGATGTTTTTCAAGCTATGTTCTCACTTTATCCTAAGGTAAGCTGGAATTCACTATGTAGTCTCAGGGTGGCTACAAACTCACAGCCATTCTGCTACCCATGTCTTCTGAGTGTTGGGCAGTAAAATATTACTTTATAAGGATTGTGGCCAGGGAAGGCAGTATATGCCTTTAATCCCAGTACTTGGGGAGGCAAAGATAGGAGGATAACCATGATTTCAAGGCCATCCTGTGATTATATAGTAAATTCCAGATCAGCCAGAGATAGGGTGAAGCCCTACCTTAAAATGTGGTGGGTGATTGTACAAGTCTGAATTTTTTAGAAATCACTTAATGGTATGATTCCAGCTCATGAAATTCATACTATGCACTGATCACATCAATAATGCTAAAGGACAATAGCAAATGGATCAAAGACCTCAACATAAGACCAGAAACTCAAAAACTACTGGAAGAAAATTTATGAAGTACTTTCCATGATATAGGAATGGAAAAAGACTTCCTGAATAAAACCCCAGTGGCTCAAGTTCTTAAACAGTCACTCCACTCAACCAATGGGATCATATGAAGCTGAAGAGTTTCTTTACAGACAAGCATATAATAAGCAAAGCCAATAGAAAGCCCACAGAATGGGAGAAAATATTTGCAGGTTATCCAACTGATAGGGTCTTATCTCTAGAATTTACAAAGAACTCAAAAGTCTAAACAATAAGAAGACAAATACCCCACTCACAAAATGGGGCACAGAGTTAAAGAGGCAATTCACAGAGGAAGATATACAAATGGCAAACACATACTTAAGAAAATTTTCATCATCCCTAATCATCAGAGAAATGCAAATTAAAACAACTATGAGATTCCACCTTACCCCAATAAGGATAGCCAACATCAAAAGGTCAAATGAAAATAAATGCTGGTGAGGATGTGGGGAAGCAGGGACACTCATTCACTGTTGGTGGGAATGCAGGATGGTACAACCACTTTGGAAAGCAATATGGAGACTCCTGAAAAAGCTAACTATAGAAATACCAACAGACCCAGTTATACCATTACTGGGCATCTACCCTAAAACCTTCAAACCAAAAGCCAGAGAGATTTGCTCAACCATGTTTGTAGCACCTCAATTCGTAATAGCTAAGAGCTGGAATCAACCCAGATGTCCATCATTAGAAGAATGGATAACAAAGATGTGGTATATCTACACAATGGAATTCTATACAGCAGTAAGAAAAAACGACAGAAAGAAATTTGAGGAAAAATGGTTGAAACTGGAACAGATCATTCTCAGCGAACTTACCCAATCACAGAAAAAAAATTGACACATAGTCTCACTCATCTGCCACACCTAAACTGAATCTGCCCAAGATGTGTTACATACCCAGCAAGCACCTCATGGACTAGACAATAAGATGGATGGGAGGGCGGGGGGGAATCAAAGGGTGGAAAACAGTAATCTGGACCCAAATGGCAATGGTACCATAAAATTCTACTTCCAAAAAGACAGACCAAATGGCTGAACCTTCACTAGACCCTTACAGGAAACACCTGAACCACAAGACACTGGAGAGGGTAGGATCAAGACTGACCTAAATCTCCTACATCTTCCCTCCCTCCCTCTCCCCCTCTCCCCTCTATCTCTCTCCTCTCTAACTCTTGTATATTAGTTATCTTTTTCCTCAATTTCTTAGTGGACACTGACCTGTAACCCCCACTTCCAGCTTGGGCCTACCATCCACAATGAGCTTTTGATCAGAGAAACCTACAAAGTTTCCCAAAACAATGACAGACTTCTGTCAGAGTACTTGATGACCCACCAAAGGCCAGTGATAAGACCCTATTGCTGAAGACTCCATACACAGCTCACACGTAAAATGGAATGACATGGCTGGAAGCCAGGAGAGAGTCAGTCCCCAGACAGTCAGCGTGTCTAGTGTCAGAAAGCGCTACATAGGCGACTGGGGGAAATGACCAAGATCTGTCCAAGCAACACATTGTTTAACCTAATTAGCAACAAATAACCGGATGTGATGCCCACACAAGTGCAATAGTGGTACACAGCCATGGTGAGGAATCAACTGCTCTTGATTTGGCTAACTGATCCACTCAGTGGTACTAGACCCTTAGCTGGAGCTGGGAAACAAGTCAGAACCATACCCAAACACAAGCCCACTCTACAATATCAAGCTACCATCAATCACGGGGTATAAGAGGGCCTAAGCCTATCAAACTGTCTATCAAAGTGTTATCTCAATTTTCTGGGTGCTAACTTACTCTCCGTTGGAGAATCTGCTTCTCTTTTCCAGATAGATGCAGATCCTAAGAAGAGAGCTGCCCCAACATACCTCAAAAGGGGCCCAACTGAAACTAAGGACAACTGGTGAAATAAGCAAGGGTGATGTTTTCCTGTGAACCAGATACCAGCACAAAGGGGAAGGAGATCAATGCAGAGAAAAATCGACTCCTACCAAATCAGAGAGCCAAAGCCTCAGACGTCCCCAACACCTCAGCACTGAAGCAGACCAAAAATGAACCCAACATGGCTCAGGGAAATCTTGCGGAAGAGGGGGCGGAAAGAATGTCAGAGTTACATGTTGGGTCATGATTTGCAGAGACATTTATCATACTAATAACTGGGGGCTATCTCCTCAATGCACGACCCATTTTCATTAACAAGGAGGGTCTAATGGGAGGGGGTAGATTACAGATGAGCCTAAATAATGGTACCAAACTGCCTGTATTCACTGAAATGAAAACTAATAAATTAAATTAAAAAAAGAAGTCTTGAGGGCTGGAGAGATGGCTCAACAGTGCTCAAAAATGCTTGTTTGCAAAGCCTAACAGCATGGATTTGATTCCTCTGCACCCACATAAATCCAGACATGCTGAGTGGCATTTGCAGTTGCAGGAGGACTGGATGTGCTCATTCTTCCTCCCCTCCAGTAATGTTTGTGGAGACCAAACCTATAGGATTAAAAAATTCCATATTTAACTTTGTTAACAGGTAATTAAATTTAGGGGAAAATTAAAGCTACAGATAAATTGGTCAGGTTTTATTTTAATTGAAAATTTTTGTTTGCAATGATTTACTTTGTACTAACAGCACCCTTAACTGAAAGAGAGAGTGTCACTTTCAAAAACCACATGATCTACAGTCATTCCTGTGTTTGTAGAGGCCTTGTACCCACTCTAGACTTTAAAGGTAAATTCATAAAACTAGGCTGCCACATTACTTAATCACTTTGCTGGCATTCCTTCCTGTTGGGGGGTAATAAGGAAGAAGAGCAGCCATGCATCTGCATGCCACTCTGCTTTTTTACAAAGAGGGCAGCAAGAGAGATGAAAGGGGCAGTGTTTCCCATTGACCAAGTCTTGAAAAATAGGGCCAATGATTGAGGGTGATCACTTCTTTTATATGAGCATTGCCCCTAATACACATTTTGAAAACTGTAATCTAGCCCTTCCCAACATGTGTCATTCATCTCTCTCTCTCTCTCTTTTTGTGTAACTGCATTTTTTTCCAAATTTTTATTAACAACTTCCATGATTATAAAAATTATCCCATGGTAATACCCGCCCTCCCACACACACTTTCCTCTTTGAAATTCCATTCTCCATCATATCCCCTCCCCATCTCAATCATTCTCTCTTTTATTTTCATGTCATGATCTTTTCCTCCTCTTGTGAATATCTTGTGTAGGTAGTGTCAGGAACTGTGAGGTCATGGATATCAGGCCATTTTGTGTCTGTGGGGAGTACATTGTAAGGAGTCCTACTCTTCCTTTGGCTCTAACATTCTTTCCTCCACCTCTTCTGCATTAGACTCTGAGCCTTGGAAGCTGTGATAGAGATACTGCTGTACTGAGCACTGCGGTCTCTTCTATCCAGCACGGTAATACCTTCTGAGTTGTCTCAAGGTCACTACCATCTGAAAATAGAAGATTCTCTACCCAAAGTGAGAGTAGCATTAATATAAGGGAATTAGCATTAATAGAATTAATAGAAGTGCTTGATGAGTAGTGTGATAAGCATAGTATATACATTTAGCCAGACAGTAGCAGATGTTACCCCTAGGACTCATGACTACCCCTGTTTTAGGTTTTCAAATCAGGGATGTATTCCCTCCCATGGAGTAGGCCTCTAGTGCAATTACAGGGCAGTTGGTTTCCACCATGACACATGTGCCCCTATTGTACCCATTAGCTAATTTGGCCCGGCAGGCCAATTATAAGGCTTGAAGTGTCCACTGTTTAGTATCTTCACTGGTGTTTTCTCTTTCTTCCATGAGCTGCATGCAGAATTGCTTCTTCCAGCTTTCTGTCAGCTGGTCTATATGGAGAAGGTTATCAGCTCAGTTCCAGCAGGATTTCTCAGTGGTCTTGCAGTGTAAGTATGTGGAGTCTTTAGCAATAGGGTCTTACCATTTATACATGGTGGGAAACAAAGGACCTTGGCAATGACCTATGATGCTCCAGGGGCATCAGGGACCTCCCAAGCCAACAACTCACTAGAAGGTATCCCATCGCTGGCACTGAAATGTTTCTAGCAACAATCTATGGTTCCTCCGTGTTCCATTGTCCAAAGAAGTATGATATTCCATATAATTTATTTATGTCCCCTTAGATTTTTTTTTTAAATTTGTTTTATTTTCATTTATTCGAGAGCAACAGAGAGAGAGAAAGAGGCAGACAGCGAGACAGAGAATGGGCACATGCCAGGGCTTCCAGCCACTGCAAACGAACTCCAGATGCATGTGCCCCCTTGTGCATCTGGCTAACGTGGGTCCTGGGGAATCGAGCCTCGAACCAGGGTCCTTAGGCTTCACAGGCAAGCGCTTAAATGCTAAGCCATCTCTCCAGCCCTCCCCTTAGATTTTGATTATCCCTCCTTCCACCTTTCCTTTACTTGATCTCTTCCCCTGACCACATCCCCATTAATCTATTCTTCTAGTTACATATATACAATACCATCCTATTAAGCACAACCCCCCCCCCCTTTCCTTTCTCTTCCTTTATAACTCTTTTCTAGCTTATTGGCCTCTGTCTGCTACTGAGGTTTTCCTTCTCACACAGAAACTGAATCATCTGTAGCTAGGATCCACATATGAGAGAGAACATGTGATGCTTAGCTTTCTGTGCCTGGGTTCCCTCACATAGTATAATCCTTTCCAGATCCATCCACTTTCCTGAAAATTTCATAACTCCATTTTTTGTTACTGCTGAGTAGAACTCCATTGTATAAATGTGCTATATCTTAATTATCCACTCATCAGTTGAAGGACATCTAGGCTAGTTCCATCTCCCAGCTATTGTGAATTGAGTGGCAATAAACATGGTTGAGCAAGTATTACTAAGGAAATGAGATGAGTCCTTAGGAGATATGTCTAGGAGTGCTATATCTGGGTCATATGGAAGATCAATTTTCAGCTATCTTAGGAACCTCCACACTGATTTGCACAATGACTGGACAAGATTGCATTCCCACCAGCAGTGTAGAAGGGTTCCTCTTTTTCCACATCTGCACCAGCATTCATGGTCATTTGTTTTCATGATGGTAGCCAATCTGACAGGAGTGAGATGGAATCTCAACATGGTTTTAATCTGCATTTCCCTGATGACTAAGGATGTAGAACATATTTTTAGATGCTTATATGCCATCCACATTTCTTCTTTTGAGGGTACTATATTTAGTTCCATAGCCCATTTTTAATTGGATTGTTTGATTTCTTATTAATTATTTTTTTGAGTTCTTTGTATATCCTAGATATTAATCATTAGATATATAGCTGACAAAGAATTTTTCCCATTCTGTAAGTTGCCTCTTTGTTTTATTCACAGTGTCCTTTGCTGAACAAAGTATTTGTGATTTCATGAGGCTCCAGCAGTTAATCTGTGGTTTTATTGCCTGAGCAATTGGGGTTATGTTCAGAAACTCTTTGCCAAGACCAATATGTTGAAGGGTTTCCCCTACTTTTTCCTCTAACAGTTTCAGAGTTTCAGGTCTGATGTTAAGTTCTTTAACCAATTCAGACTTAATTCTTGTGCATGAAGAGAGAGAGAGAGAGAGAGACAGAGACAGAGATTTTCATCCTTCTGCAAACAAATATCCAGTTTTCCCAGCACCATTTGCTGCAGAGGCTGTCTTTTTCCAAGGAGTATTTTTGGCATTTTTATTGAATATCAGGTGGCTATAGCTACCTGGACTTACATCTGGGTCCTCTATTCTGTTCCATTGATCTACATGCCTGCTTTTGTGCCAGTATCATGCTGTTTTTGTTACTATGGCTCTAACACATAGGTTAAAATCAGGTATGGTGATACCACTAGCTTTATTTTTGTTGCTTACTATTATTTTAGATATTTGAGGTTTTTTTGTGATTCCAAATGAATATCTGGATTGTTTGTTTCTATTTCCATGAAGAATGCCTTTGGAATTTTGATGGAGATTGCATTAAATGTGTAGATTGCTTTTGGTAAGATTGCCATTTTCACAGTATTGATTCTTCTTATCCAGGAACAAGGGATGTTTTTTCATTTCCTAGTGTCTCCTGCAATTTCTCACTTGAGTGTTTTGAAGTTTTCACTGTAGAGATTCTTTACTTTCTTGGTTAGGTTTATTCCAAAGTTTTTTTTTTTTTTTGATGCAATTGTGAATGGGAGTGATTCTGTATGCTTGTTCTTACCATATAGCAAGGTTGCTGAATTCTCTGTGATTATTTTGTATCCTGTTACATGGCTATAAGTGTTTCTCAGCTCTAACAGTTTGCTGGAAGAGTCTCCAGGGTCCTTTATGTATAGAATCATGTCATCTTCAAATAATGATAACTCGGTCTCTTCCTTTCCAATTTGTATCCCTTTTATGTGCATCCTTGCCTTATTGCTATGGCTAAGACATCCAGTACCATATTAAATAAAAGTGGGGACAGTGGACACCCTTGTCTTGTTCCTGGTTTTAGTGGAAAAGCTTCCAGTTTTTCCCCATTTAGTAATATGCTGGTTGTAGGCTTATAATTGCAGCATGTAGGCTGTGATTACAAAGAACCTAAGTACTAACCATCCTTGATTCAACAGGGTATGAAACTCATAATGTGCTGATATGTCAGGGAATGGATATTCAAACTCTACAGTACATGAGATTCTTTCTTTTAAAATATTGCATTATTATTTATTTATTTGAGAGAGAAAGAGAGAAATAAACACATAGAAAGAGATAGCCAGGGACTCTAGCCACTGCAAACAAACTGAAGTTGATGGACTGTCAGTTGCATCTGGCTCATATGGGTAATGGGGAATTGAACTTGGATCCATAGGTTTCACAGGTAAGTACCTTGACCACCAAGCCATCTCTGCACCCAAGAGTCTTGCTCAGTGTAGAACAATTAAACACAAATAATCGAAAATATAAAACAAATATCTGAAGTGAAATTTCAGTTATCTTTGTATTTTTAAAGATCTCATCCATTTTGTGCATGTATATACACACTTTTTATGGAAAGATGGCTCTGTGTATAGTATAAAATCTACCACTTTTTGAACCAGAATATCATTAAAGTCCTTCCATGGTGTTAAAGGATAAGAATATATTAAACATATATTTAGTCATGTACAAATGTATAGTACAAGTATATAACATATAAGGATATAGTATTTATGCAGCATAAAATTCATAATAGTAGTAGAGCATGAACTTTATCAGATCGATGTTGTCAATAGTACTTTGATGATTTTTGGGGGAAACCATGCACACGTGTCCACAGTTCATTCCATATAGCTCTTCCCACTGTTCCTCCTTCCTGCTTCATCTTCCTCCTCCTCTTATTCCCAGCTTAACCTGATTCATTTAGAAGACACATGAGGTCAGATTGGATTCCATTTTCCTGAAACCTGGGCAGGAAACTCAATGCAGAAAACTGGAATTAATTACAGGGCTCCCTTGTACTTCTTGTGTCTCAGGAATTGCTGTCTGCCTAGAATGGTCAGTAACCACTTGTCTCACCTAACCCACTCTACATTGTATTATTCCTTTTGTTGTTCCATGTCCTAGAAAGATCCCCAAAATGCATGTGAAATCATTTTGCAAATCATGAGAACCTTTTTCCATCTCTATGGTTCTCTTTTATTTGTCCTTCTTATTTCCTCCATATTTCTCCACTGTCTTTTCATTCCTTCTTTTTCCTTTCACTATTTCATTTGTCCCTTGATGAGACCCAGCTCCTGATCTCAGTTTGCATTCCCAGATTGTTTTCTCGTACTTCCTTGCAGATACACCATTTCACAAATGCTGTATTAGTGTCACTTTTCATTAATTACATTCTGAATATATATATATATATATATATACATCTCCAGGCTTTGCTTAGCTCTTCCCTTAGCTGGGATTACCTTTTCTAGAACTTTTAAACAGATGGGTCCTTGCTGGAGGAAGTGGATCACTGGCACAACCCTGTACATTTTATAGTATGGGCCCACTTATTTGTTGTTCCTATACTTCCTGACTGATTAGGTGAGACCCAATCTTCTTGTCCTGACTGGCTCTGCATCCCCAGCATGAGGAAACTTTGCCAGACCTATACCTATAACCCAAAAATACAAAAGAAAAAAATAAAAAAAAATCTCTTTCCTATCCATATTTGGCGTCTGGCCAGATATTCACAGTAATGAGAAAATAACTGAGACAGACTTGGACCATTTTAACTATGAAAATGTCCCCTGTATTTAATGGAATTCCAAGACATATAGTGTAAGTAACACATTCTGTGTTTGATTTTTTTTCTGCCTTGACCCTAACAGCTTGTGTAATTTCAATCCTTCTTATAACTTTATATGACTTTATAACTTTATAACTTTAATATGACAATATATTAGCCATAAATGAAGAAAAAGCTTTCAATATCATCAAATTGTTATACTAGGCAAAAGTAGGTAGGGCCTGTACAGATGGCAAAGTGAATAGGAGTGTATCTTGGACAACCAAGAGGACCTGCATGCATGTAAATAGCTGTGTGTGGCCAGGCATGCTTGAAAATGCAATCCTAGAGGAATCAGAGACCAAAGAATCTCTTGTGCTACCAAAAACTACAAGCAACAGCACTAGTAGGAGACTCTGTCTCAAAGAAACAGGCAGGTGAGTGATGAAGGAGAAACATCAACATGCTTCTCTGTCCTCTATGTTACACACATGAAAGGTGTGCACATCTGCTCACACACGCACTCATCACACATGTATCACATCACATAGACTACACACACACATGATTACACCGCATACATACCACATCACACATACCACACGTGCACATGGAAAATCTAAAGTTAAAAAAATAACTCAGAGGGGGATGGAGAGGCTGAGGTAGGTAAGAAATCTGCAGTAAATATATTCATTTATTTCACAAGACACAGAGAGTAAAAGCATGAGGTAGCAAGTGGGATGAACATAGGTGAATGTATCAATCTCAGCTTTGGACTTCTAGGTTCTGGTATCTAGCTGGGTTGATGATGGGGCAATATTAGTGACAGAAATATATGAAAAAAAATAGCAATGAGTGATAATAAGTAGAGATTTTGGCAGAAACTAAGGAACATTTGGAGACTTCCTGACAATAAACAAAGAAGACCTTAATATGTGTATCTGCCATCAAAACTATAAATTTTTAACTGCTTACATTTT
The DNA here is from genome assembly GCF_020740685.1 of Jaculus jaculus. Classification (NCBI taxonomy): domain Eukaryota; kingdom Metazoa; phylum Chordata; class Mammalia; order Rodentia; family Dipodidae; genus Jaculus; species Jaculus jaculus. The sequence goes on from NC_059126.1 coordinate 4,918,565, forward strand.
CCACCTTTTCAATTCGTTTTCTAATTTCATGGAAAATAGTATGTGCCCTCCACATCCTCAGTCAATCATGGGACACAAGGAGAGAGACATGAGGAAGTCTGAGGATTCAATACACACATGAAGGAAATGAGAGAAGACAAAATTCTGAGAGCAGAAAATCAAGAATATGGGAAAGCAAGGATGCTTATAAATAAGGCAATGACCCAGTAGTAATTTCTCCATCCCAGAGATATGGACCTGCATTGAAGTCATACTGCAAAAGAAATTTTTAAAATTAAGGAATCACTGTCTATTTTCAATGAAACTTGTATCTGGAGAGCAACATGTAAATAATCATTTCATATCCACAGAACAAAATATGATGCCAGTTCATTGTTTTTGTTTTTGTATTTTCTCTCAAGACTCTCGTCTGCCATGTTATTTTATATTTCACCTTCTGTCAGAAGCCATAGAGCAAAAGGCTCTCCATTTTGCATAGGCCTGTTCTTAAGTTGACTCATTTATTAGAAAGCTGGTCCATCCAGCTTGCAATTAGGAATGTTGGTCAGCACACTGCAGAATCTTATCTTTTGCAAAAGGCCAGTTTACTGTTAGGCTGTCAAGCCAGACACAGTCAGGCTGTTAAGCCACTGAGGTCAGGCTGCTAAGCCATTAAGGTAATGTTAGACAAACACTCAATTACATCTCCTCTAGGCACCCTAAGATTAGGATTCCTAACAATCCTTTGGCCCTAAAACACGTCAGCCAGCTTAACTCCCCGCTTTCTTCCCCTATATAACCATTGTGTAAAAAATAAAAATCTGAAGACCTTGATCAGAATATAGACTTGGTCTCCTTCTTTGTGTCTTTTATCTCTCATCCAGGTTAATTTCCCCTTGGGTCCTTGTTTGACTCCCTGATGTTGTGAGTTTAAAAAAAAAGAAGTCAACACAACACAACAATAATATATCACTCTCATCAATAGACATGTCATCTAGACAAAAAAGCATAATATTGGACTTAAATGGCATCACAGACCAAATGGACCGAACAAATGTTACAGAACATACCATCAATCAATGCAGAACTAACATTTTAATCAGCCATTCTCAAAAATTCTGGTAAAATAGGTAACATTTTAGGACATCAAACAAATGAGAACAAAACTAAGCAAATTGAAATAACTTCTATGTTCTATCTGACCACAGTGGAATCAGTAACAAGAGAAGTTATAGAAAAACACATAAATTCATGGAGATTAATAAACACATTTTTGCATGAGCTTTTTTAAAATTTACCTATTTATTTATTTGAGAAAGAGAGAGAAAGAGGCAGATACAGAGAGCGGGAGAGAGAGAATGGTTGTGCCAGCTTCTCCAGCCACTGTAAATGAACTGCAGGTGCATGTGCTCTGTTGTGCATCTGGCTTACATGGGTCCTGGGAAATCAAACTGGGGTCCTGCGGATTTGCTGGCAAACACCTTGCTGCTAAGCCATATCTCCAACTCTAAGCAACACACTTTTAATTGACAAACGGAACATTGATGAAATCAAGAAAGATATTTAAAAATTCTTATAATTGAATGAAAATGAATAAACAAACATACCAAAACCCATGTGATATTAATAAAAGCATTCATAAGAGAGTGGTGTATAGCTCCAAGGGCCTATATTTAAAAAAGAAAAAGAAGACAGAGAGCTTTAAAATAAATAATTTCATTCAATTTAAGGCCTTGGAAAGAAGAATAAACAAAATCAAGACAGAAATAAATGAAACATAATGGAAAAATGAGCAAAAACGCAATGTAAAAGATGAGCAGATTCTTTGAAAAGGTCATATTGGCATACCCTTAGTCAAGTAAACCAAAAGAAAGACATAACATACATAAATTAATAAAATTAGAGATAGAAAAGGAGAACTTACAATAAATACCAACAAAATTCAGAATATCAAAGGACAAGCTTTAAAACTCAATATCCTACCCACTTAAATAACCATAAAGAAATGAATGGGTTTTTAGATACACATAGCCTAATATAATTAAATCAATATGAAAATAATAATTTAAATAGATCTATAATAAACAATAAGATTAAGCCAGTATTTCAAAAAACTCCAAAAATAATCCTAGACCCAGAAGAATTCACTGCAGACATCTACCAGATATTAAAGGAAAAATAAAGACAGTACTTCACCAATTATTCTGAATATAGGATTCTGAATATAGAATTGTATTGAAAATAGGAAAGTAAGAGATACTTCCAAGTGCTTTCTATCAATCTAGATACCAAAGCCATATAAAGTCACAACAAAAAAGAAAATCATAGACTCATCTCCTGATTCACATAAAGGCAAATATTCTCAATACTTGCAAATGAAATCAAGAGCACATCAAGAATACCATACAGCACAATTTATTGGACATGATTTTATAGATAGAGGAATACTTACACATAGATATACCAGTAAGTATCATTCACCATAAAAATGGAGTCCAGGGAAGAAATCACATAAAAATCTCAACTGATGCTAAAAAGGTCTTTGACAAAAATCTAATAGCCCTTCATTTTTAAAGTTCTAGAGAGCCTAGGGATGAAAGGAACATATTTCAGCATAAAAAAGACTAAATAAAACAAACCTATAGCTAACATCCTAGTAAGTGGATGAAAACTGAAAGCATTCCCATTAAGATCAGGAACAAGTCCTAGGTACTCACTCTCTTTGCTCCTCTTCAAAATAGTACTTGAATTCTTGACAGGAACAACAACACGAGAGAGGAAAATAAAAGAAATACAAACAGGAAAAGATCAAGTTAGTGTATACTTGTTTGAAGATAATGTAATTCTCCATATAAACAGCACCTAAAGAGCACCTAAAGAAAAGTCCCAGTGATGATTAACAATTTTAGCAAAAAGGCAGGATAAAAATTAGTGCGCAAAAATTGGTAGCTTTCTTATGTACCAAAAGAATTATTCGCTTTCTTATATATCAACACATAGAGTAAGAAATGAGGAAAATAATACTTTTCATAATGGTCTCTTGCAGGGGGAAGGGATACTTTGAAATTAACCTAACCAATGAAGGGAAAATGTTCTACAGTGAAAACTTTAAGATATTAAACAAAGGGTTTTAGGTCATTAAATCTCCCATGCACACGAACTGGTAAAAACAACATTAGAAAAATGGCCCTGCTACCAAAAGTAATGTACAAATTAAGTGTAATCACCTTCAAAATTCCAGCACCATTCCTTATAAAAATAGTGAAAATACCATTGTAAAATTCATATGGAAGCACAGAAAACCCCAGATAGGCAAATTAATCTTGGGCATAAATAATTCTTCTGGGGTATCACTATGTCTTGTTTCAAGTCACAGTACAGATCCCTAGTAATGAAAACTGTGAGGTGCTGCCACAAAGTAGAAAAGTAGTTCAATTAAACAGGATAAGAGGCTCAGATATTAGTCCATGCAAATATTGCCCTATAATTATTGATAAAGATGCCAAAAATCCACACTGGATCAAATATAGCTCCTTCATAAATGGTGCTGAGAAAACTGATCATCTATACATAGAGGGATGAAGTTTGGCTCTGGTCTCTCATCCTGCACACAATGTCAAGCACAAATGGATTAATATCTACAATATATAAAGATCTAAACATCTAGAAAGTGAGCAACTTAATAAAAATGGACTATGGGTGTTCATCAGTCTCAGCCACCAGGGAAGCTTAAATTAAAATCAGGTTAGATTTGTACTGACCCTAGTCAGCATGACCTTCATGTAGGAAACAAGTGCTGACAAGGCTGTGAGGAAAGAAGGATCCTTATTCATTTTATGTGGGGGTGCAAACCAGTGCGGACACTATAGAAGTCACTATGGTGCTATTTTTGTTGTTGTTAAGAAGTACTTTATGATTCAGCCCTGTCACTACTATGCATGCATCCTAAACACTTTATACTTCATATATATTCGCTTAACAATGCTTAACTTGCTCTGTTCATAACAGCTAGGAAATGGGATCAGCCTAGGTGCCCATTTACTGTAGAATGGATTATGAAAATGAGGTAAATACAGGCAATGTAGCTTTATTTCATTGTAAGGAAAAATGAAATGGTGAAACGAATGAAACTGGAAAAGTCACAGCAAGCAAGGTAACCAAGGCTCAGAACACAAATATGTGTCCTTTCTCATTGTAGATCCTAGCACCACATTCCCAGATTGGGGGGTGCAAGTCAGATTGAGTGTCCATAGAGACCAAGAAGCTAGAGGGGCAATGACTAAGGGGATTCAGCAGGGTAGGGAATAGGAGAACACCTATAACCTGACATATATTGGAATAATACTGAAGGAAAAAGGAGAGAAAGTGGTGTTGGGATAATGAACTAAAAGTTAAGGAATGCGAATAAGCTATATGAAAGCCTATTTCTTAGTAAGCCAAAATTTTAATAAATATTTTACTCATTTATTTGTGAGAAACAGAGAGGGGTGGGGAAATGGGTACCTTTCCCTCTAGCTGCTGCAAATGAACATGTGCATATGGCTTATGTGGATCCTGGGGAATTGAACTTGGGCCCTTTGGCTTCACAGGCAAGCAACTTACCTGCTAACCCATCTCTCCAGCCCTGAAATATAACTTTTGAAATGTTTGAACAGGATGCGATGGCACACACCTATAGTCCCAGCACTTGGGAGGCAGAGGTAGGAGGATCTCCAGACTGAGACTACATAGTGAATTCCAGGTCAGTCTGAGCTACTGTGAGACACTACCTCACAAACAGCAACAACAACAAAAAAGTGTTTGAACAAAAGTATCATATGTCATTGCATTAAACTACTCCCAGAAGCCATATATTATTAGTCATAATCCATTGCCAGTGATGAGATATTTCCCAGTGAGGTGGTAAGGGAGGCCACAGAAGCTCATAAAACAATACAGACTACTGGCATTGCTCTAGTTTGCTTACCAGAAGTAGATGGTAATTTCCTGTTACTGGAAACAGCACATTCTTTGGTTCCAAGTTACAGAGAAACCAGGCTGGACCTGAACTGAAAGCTTCCTCATGCCTGCCAACTTTCTCATATTAGAAGGCGCTACATAATCTGCAGTGGGAGGAAAGTCATCAATAATCCTACCCATGTATGGACCCTGCACATTCCACTACTGACCTGACAGATAAGATGTGTCCTTAGGTGCAATAGTGGCATGAATATTATCATAGTAACCAGCTGTTTTCTGATTGGATTTTGGACTCACTTTATGGGAGGAAATGCATGTGTGGTACTGTGAAACTAGTCAAGAGTTTAGGGCTGAGGACACAGGCACTGGGGTAGGGGAAATTTACCATTCTGGTCATGCTAAGTGGAAATCATGTCAAACACATACAAACTGCTCAAATGTACAGTCATTATTTTGAAAAAAAAAAAAAGAGCATGATTGCTTTTTCAGTTAGTATGACATTTTAAATCTTTTGTTAAAAAATTCTTATCAAATCACTTTAGTGTTGAAGAGGACCAACTCTTGATGGTAGGTGAAATCTTCTTTGGGATCTGATCCAGGATATTATGATGTTTAGAAAAGAACTTTTAACTTAAAACATATAAACAAAGTATTACACAACTTAAAAGTGGAAGTCTATGAAACTGCTTTTGGCTTATGCTAAAATAAAGAATATTGACATTTTGTTGATAGCAAAGTAAGTTTTAAAAATAATGCACTAGAAAACCCCTTGGTACCCATGGATAATATTGCAATAGATTGTTTCTAGGGATTGGATGTGTCCTTTTTCAAATTATAATAATAATTTATATAATAATCATATACTATTATATCTTATATATTATTATAGTTATATAATAATAATAAATTCTATAATAATTTTGGAGGCTTTCCCTTCAACTGTGTCAATAAACATATTTATTTGTGAGAGAAAAGAGTGTGTCTATTGGCATACTAGGGCCTCTTGCCCCTACAAGCAGATTCCAGACACATGTTACTCTGTGCATTTGGCTCTATGTGAGTCCTGGAGAATCGAACCCAGTACATCAGGCCTTGCAAGCAATTACGCTGAAACACTGAGCCATTTCTCCAGCCCCAGACCACTTTATTTTATGGGCAGATACAAACAAGGGAACAGGAAAATATGATTAGGAACAATGCCCACCAAATTCACACAGTAATTTCCTTGGAAAGGGAAGAAGAATGAAGAAAGAAGAAATTTAAATGTATTCCTAAAGTTTAAAAAAAAATAAAGAAAAGGTTTGAAGAAGAAAAATGAACAGAAAGATATAGGAAAGAGTGAAGGAGGGAATAAAGAAGGATGAAGGGAGGCAGAAGGAGAGACAGAGATAAAGAATGAATATGGGCTGATCAGTAAAAACAACAGGAATGTGTGTGTATGTATGTATATGTGAATCTTTGTGGGCATGGAGAGGCCCAGACACAGGGTCTCTACTTGAGCCCAGGGTTTGCCAGCTAACAAGTCAGCTTGCCTGGGACCAGAGATAGGCTGCCCTGCCTCCCTAGTAATTATGCAGGTGCTGGATATTAGATCTCAGGAACTCACACATCTATGGCAAGCATTTTACAGACTGAGGCATTTCCCCATCCCTAATTTTTAAAAAATTAAGCCAAAGTCTCAAACATATAGTATAATGAAAGGGAAATATCAATGTATCTCTTCAAGAAAATTATATGCAAAAAAAATACTTTCTGTCGGGAGGGGTGGCGCACGCCTTTAATCCCAGCACTCAGGAGGCAGAGGTAGGAGGATCGCCATGAGTTCAAGGCCACCCTGAGACTCCATAGTGAATTCCAGGTCAGTCTGGGCCAGAGTGAGACCCTACCTCAAAAAACCAAAAAAAAAAAAAGAAAAAGAAAAAAAAATACTTTCAGAGGTAGAGGGGAAGCAAGTTGGTCATAGTAATTCTTGAAGTCTACTCTACCAGTTCTCATTTACGTTCTGTTCTGACACCATTTCTTAGTTCAGTTCCAGTATGGAATAGGTTAGCCTTGCTTTACCTGGCTTTATGATAGTGCAAATTCCCCATTGATATATTTGTACATATAACTCAACAAAGAGGTTCCATTCCATTTTCCAAATTTTATCTGATAAAGCATTATCGTAGTATAACATGTTGATACTATCAATAATTTCTTTATATAACAAAAATGTCCATCCCTTATAGAAACTGTAAATGATCTTTCTCTGTGAAAAGTTCCATAGGCAAATAAATAAAAAGATACAGATCTCACATTAAATTCTTAAAAATCTACTACTGTCTGCTCAAAGAGAGAACTTCTCTAGAAAAATAAGACCCTTGCTTTGTCATAAAAAAAAAAAAAAACAGTGAAGGAAGCAGGAAAAAGGTGTGTATGTGGATAGTATTTCTCTGTCTTTTACATGCTACAATAAAATGGAGAGGGTCATTGGGAGATAAGCTTTTTGTCTAACATTTCCATGACAGAAAGAGTGCTCTTCATTGTAAGAAAACACATGGTAAAATTAAGTATATAACTAATTAAAAAAATATTTGTACTTTATTTGTTTTATAAAAAGGCCCAAAGTAAAATTGTTTTTAGTGTCTGCTTTTAACATTATGTAAGAAAAAAATTTGGTCACTCCCAATTTGTCTAGGACTAGAGATATGTAAAACTTCAGATCCTTACCTGTTTTTGTTTGTTTTGCTTTTGTTTTTTGAGGTAGGGTCTCACTCTAGTACAGGCTGACCTGGACTTCACTATGAGATTTCAGGGTGACCTTGAACTCATGCTGATCCTCCTACCTCTGCCTCCCAAGTGCTGGGATTGAAGGTGCACCACCGTGCCTGGCTTCTTGCCTTTTATTAAAGTCAGAAAATTACAGTCTATAAATGAGGAGATTCAATGGATAGTTTTTCAGAGAGTTAAGTCCATAATGTCTTTGGATAATGTTACAGAAAAAGTTTGTGACTATAAGCAAGGCATAAAGCAGTAACAATAAGTTCAGTGTGGAATGGGTGTGACAATTGTGTGAAAGCCAATGACAGTTTAGCTCCATGTATATGAATTTATAAATATATTTTTCCTGTTTCCAGGTCTATCTTAAGATAGTATGAAATGATTAAAAGTATATAAAACACTGGACAGATGCCTTAGAGGTAAGGCACCTGCCTGCAAAGCCCAGATTCCATGGACCCAGATTCAAATCCCCAGGACCCAATTAAGCTGGATGCAATAAAATGGTGCATGGTTCTGCAGTTTGTTTCCAGAGGCTGAAAGGGTTGGCATGATCGTTCTCCTACCTCACCCCCCATCTCTCTTCCACTCTCTTTCTCTTTCTCTTTCCCTTTCTCTTTCTCCATCTCTCTCAAATAAATAAATAAATTAAGTTAAATTAATTAAAATGTATACAAAAAACAGCAGACATATTTATATGTTTCAGGGTGGAATCCTAATTCTTTAGAAAAGCACTTCTTTCTATCTCTCTCAAACGCGAAGCTTGTAACTTCTCTTGCTAACTGTAGATGTATAGTCCCTTCATACAAGAAATCCTGGCCAGCATCACACATTATCAGCTCACACAATGCCTGATCCTTGTGAGCTTTGTTATGACACTCAGGGAAGACAATACTGCTAGCTTCTGATGGTTCAAGTATGTCTTGGATTATCCTTCAAGGTTCAGCACAGCGTCATCCTCAAAGACACACTAGTTAAAATGTGTTTAATTAATTAGTCAATTAATACTTGTGGAAAGAGACATAACAGTGATATTTCAAGGCTCCTGGTGAAAGTGAATTCTTTTCATTATGGCATCTACCCCCTTTCAATTCAAGAAAGATTTCATTAGTTGAAATCACCATTTGCCAAGGCATTTTGCAATATGATAAGGGTACTTTTCCCCTAAGACACCTGTTTGTATCCATCCCAAGTAGTTAGGGGCTGGAAGTTACTTCTGCCAGGATGAAAGGAGCTCATAATGCATTAAAGTTTAGATCTGAAAGAACAGATGTCCTTGTTATAAAATCATCCATAACCAGGAAGCAGATGTGTTAGAGACAGAAAGAGCTGAATAATGACTTGCTTATAATTTAGCTTATAATGCAGCTGATCTTATGGGGGAAGCTCATGGTGTTGGGGTAGCATGGAAGATGATGAGGGTTCGGAAGTTATTATACCCAAATCCTAGTCTGGGCTCTGTCTTGCCATCTTGTTGTTGTGATGATAAATTGCCTTAAGGATATCTCCCACAGTTTCTGTGGTAGCTGTGGAATTATCCATTTCTCCAAACACCTGTATTTTTTTTTTAATTTTTATTTATTTATTTGAGAGCGACAGACACAGAGAGAAAGACAAATAGAGGGGGAAAGAGAGAATGGGCGCGCCAGGGCTTTCAGCCTCTGCAAACGAACTCCAGACGCGTGCGCCCCCTTGTGCATCTGGCTAACGTGGGACCTGGGGAACCGAGCCTCGAACCGGGGTCCTTAGGCTTCACAGGCAAGCACTTAACTGCTAAGCCATCTCTTCTCTCCAGCCCCTGTATTTTTTTTTTTTTTAAGGAGACACATCTCAGCATCACAAAGTAGGTATTAGCAGTGTTCAGTGCTGCTTCACTTCACACTATTTCTAGGTCTGTTCAATATAAAATATTAGAAAATGTACAAAATAAATGTCCTCATGGCATCAGAACAATATTTCCAATCTCATAGTGTGGGTTTTTCTTATTTTTATCATATTCTATCAATGTCTCTTTCATTCCAAAAAGAAGAAGCATGGTCCTTCATGAGATTGGAAGAGACAGAAGTGGTGAGTCCTACAATTATTCATTCCCTGCAGCCTTCATTGGACACTCAATTGTCTTAGAAGTACTCAGTCTAACATCCCCCACAGCAGAGAACGTGGAAACATGTGTGCATAAATTTCCCATTCTCTGGGCATTTCTTATGCCTGTGCTGAACCTGCTGCTTAAACATGGGACTATTGCTCAGTGTGCACTTCCCTAGAGTCACACTTAGGTCTTTGTGTTCTTTCTTTACTTCTTAGTTCTTTTCCTTCACTACAAAAGAATAAATGAAGTACATATCTAGGGAGAAGAAATATTTATGTGGGATCACAGTTTCAGAGGGTTCATTCCACATCTGCAGTCTCTGTGGATTTTCTGTCTGTGGTAAGGCTGCACATCATGACTGAAAGACATGATAGAACAAAGCCCGTCAACTCATGGTGCCCAGAGAGATTGAGAGGCTGTTTGGAAACAGACTCTTCAAAGTCATGTCCTTACTGGCCTTTTTTTTTTTTTTTTTTTTTTTTTTTTTTTTTTTTTTTTTTTTTTTTTTTTTTTTTTTTTTATTTTGGCCAGTCCTCATCCCCTATTAACCTCTTCAGGTCTGCATTCATCAGTCAATTAGTTATTGGTGAGGTTAACACCTGTATAATCCAATCATCCCTCAAAATAACTGCCAGCTTTGGATAATGTTTTTGTAATATATTTGACTCTTTGTAGGAACAATTTGTATTCAAACCATTATATACTCTTAGAAACTACTTGATATTCAATCCTAGATTTTATGAAAATGTGTGCTTAGCCATTTTGACTTTCAAAAGCTTTCCTTACAGCATAAGGATTTCTTGGAAAAATATTCATTGAGTACTTATGTACTGAAAGCTTTGTGTTTGCCTTCTCTATAAGGAAGCTCATATTGTAGATAGAGAATCATCAGTGTATGCATACCAAGCATCATAAATATGCCATCGTCTTTGCAAAAAGTGTTGTTGTCAAACACTTTGATGTTATTCCTACTTCCTATTGCATTAATACTCACAAAAGTGCTGGCTGGCACCATCAAAATTCTGATTCTCCAATTTATCCGCCTCTTCTCTCTCCTTATCTCTATTCAACTTTCTTCAGTTTTGGTTGCCATTTCTACTCTATGTAGGTCCCATTCCTGGAAAGGCATACTAGAGGGTCTATATCCTGTGTTTATAGGGGCAATACTACACAGGCCCTTTCTGGCCTCATTGATCAGAGGCTATCTTCCCCTTAGCTGGGCATATCATGAGTGGTGCTATTGACAAACTCAACCTACTGTGATTTCCAGTCAACACCTGTTACTTGTCCAGGGATTTTTCTTTTTACAGGTATATGGAGACCCTCTGTATTTCTCTGCAGGCTCATACTATGCTAGTTTTATGCCATTTTGGAACCAGTGGAGTTTCCTCATCATGAAATTTAACTAAGTTGTTTATGAGGTTTTATGTTCTGTTTTGCTTTTATACTCTCAGTGCCATTGTTTCTACATAAAGTTTCCTATCACTGGAAAGCTATGCTGCCATTATTATCTTTCCACTAATGAATTCATCTGAAGAATTCTGAAGAAATTTTCCTTTTTGTCTCTAGAAGTTGTATGGTGGAATAGAACTATCTTGATGTAGAATCAAAATAGAAAGTTAGAATTTGTGTGTGTGTGTGTGTGTGTGTGTGTGTGTTTCATTATACATGTTCACTGATCTAGCAATCTAGCAAGCTGGAGTCACTGAAAAAGCTTTAGCCCAGAGCTAGCAGCAGGAAAAATAGAGGGAAATAATGACTGATGCCATATGGAACCACAAAACCAAGTTCACAATGAAGGACATTGCAGCAGAGCCCCGACCAAGAGTAGAAAAAGCATCGTATATGAAGCAAGTGGAGAGAAGAGACTATAGTATATTGAAAGAAGCATTATTACCCCAAACATTATCGCACTCAAGTCAGATGCCTTTTTTCCCATACAGCACAAGCAAATGTACTTCTTCATGTACTGTGATTTTATTGTAGATGAGGGGAGCCAAAGGGCAGAACCAACATGACTATCCAGCAGAAATCTATTTCCAGTCTCTTGTGGCTAGAAGGTTGCTGATAGGGGAGCTCCTGAGGTCTGGGATATTGCAGATAATTCTGTGGTATATTCTTGTCAGATTTTTAGTGTTTAAAGAGACCTTTCTTTCACACTCATAATTAGCACCTTCTTAATCCTTCCTTTGATTATCTCTTCAAAATAAATAATCCAAACTTAGAGACAAGTTTCAAAAATGGTACAAAGAATATTATCCCCTAGTCATTACAGAAAATGGATGCTTATGAAAACAATCAGAATATACCATTGACTGTAGGTCAATAGCTATTGTATGTTTGTGTTGCTGGGATATAACTCCTAGCCAAAAACAGCTGATAAGAGAAAGGAGTCTATTTAAGCCTGCAGTCTCAAGAGGAAGCTTCATTATGACAGAGAAAGAATGGTGCAGCAGAGACTACACCTCACATTTTGCTACCATAGCTGGGACATATCTCCAGCAAGGGTACAGTCCTAAAGCACCTTAATGCTGCTAGCCAATAACACACCTACATCCGGGCTCCACCTGCCAAAAATGGCATCAGTTGAAGACCAGGTTGTTGGGAGCTGCAGCTACTCTTTGACTTCTGGAGCTGCAGGTGGTCTTTGCTTAACACAAAGGCATTATTTAACATACAGCCTAGGTGAAGAATTTGCCAGACACAGAGGCATTACCATATGGCCCTGGTGAAGCTAACCTTAGGCATGTAGGCATTTTCATGAAGGTTTTATCTTCTGTATATAAGCCTGTGTCTGCCTGAGTAAACCTGAGCCTTGATGAGAACTTGTCTTGGCTCCATTGCTTGTGTTCTTGTCTCAGATTCATTCCCACTCCCTCCTTCGAGGGTCTGTTTCTACTCTTGTGCTGCAGGCCAGCACATGGATCTATGTTAATAACTGTGTTTCTTGTCATCCTGAGCAGTTAACTGCATATTTACAGTCTGTCAGATAATTCTTGTGCATAAATGATGATAGCCTCCTTGGACCACCTTCTGCTTTTTCTCAAATTTGTCTGAATAGTCATGCAGAGTATCTAGAGACCTCAGGACAGAAGAAAATGGACAGGAAAGAAGCTAGGACAAGTTGCTGACTCCAATCCCCAACATTTGACTCTTCATGTAACTTTGCCTCATAATGACTAAATTTGTAAGTACGTTTTTTTGCTTGTCTTCTCACTCAGCTTCTCTGACTTGGCAATAGAGTCAAGGTGCATAGTAGCCATGTCACAGTGAGTGATATCCTTCGCTCTCCTGACTGAGTTCATGTACTCATTGGTGTGAGAAACTTGGTTGATTTATCTTTATGATTTGGGGATGCTGAGAATTGAACCTAGTCCATCATAGCATGCTAGGTCAGCACTATGTCACTCTGTGACATCCCCAGATTTTTGGTGAATTGTTTTAATTCTCCAAGATTCTGATTCATTATTAGTATTTATAGGGATCCACTAAAAGGTAAAAGCTGTATTGATAGGACTTTAAATATACAGGCTGGGCTCTCCTGTGTGAGAATGGATTTGCTAACATTTTCAAAAACTGTTTTAGAGAAATTTGGAAAGACCTTTATGGTCAAGTACACTCAATGCTCATTCTGTTCAGCCTCTAAACCACAGTTTTACCATTTCTCATCTAGAACAGCATTTATTTACCTAATGTATATTTTCCCCACATCTTTGCTGGAACATTTTAACTAGGACAAAACTTCAAAGAAGTCTTAAGTTGGTAGAAAACCTTCAGAGGCTTCCTGAAGAGTCAATTAGCACCTGTAAAAATTATCTGTGTTATCACTAAAAACTAGTAAAGTTAAGTGAGGGCTAATGAAAACTTCTGACCACTGCCTCCTGGCATTGTTATGATTTCAGAGAAAAATTACCCTTAAATCTCTACATTGAATATTAAACATGCAACTGCTCTAAGTGCCATTCACTACTGTAGTTTTAAAGACCTATTGTGATTCTTTCAGGTGGGAAAGTTTCTGTGTATCTGGCAACAAACATAGCTTAGGCATCTCCCTTAGCAGTAACATAAGTTGGTATGTTTTCCTGACATCATGGGAACTGATCTCTGGCATTCTCTGAAGGCTTCAAAACATAAATGTTCATCTTAGCACCAGGTTGCAATAGGTATATGTTGTAGGGAAGGGGCACTTCAAATCTGACCTCTACATTTTGTACCTTCTTAATATTGGGCAATTGTCGGGCTCCCCTGGCAGGTAGTGCTGAGGAAGGACAAGTCCCACTGGTTCTTCCCAAGGGGTTGAGGAGGAGGGTGGCCAGGAACACACTGAGCTGGGAGTCCTGTCAAAGCAGGATCTAAGTTTATTTTATCAGGCAGGTGTTTATATAATGAGAAAAAAGGCGGGGATGTCAGGAGGGGATAAGGTATAAGGGCCAATAGCATACCGTGACTTTTGAAATGATTGGTTCTAAGCATGCACACGAGAACTCTAACTTCCTATGCAGAAGTAGCAGGCCAGAGGCCATTAGGCATCCGTTGCCCAACTTTAGCTAGGCTCAGGAAGTTTCAGCAGACCTCATATCTAAGCCTCTCAAGGCCCAATATCTCCCCCTTCTGTTTTTGTAAGAGGGTCAGTCATCATTGCCCCTGTCTTAGTTTGTCCCCCTCTAGGTATCTTACCTGTCACTGGGCACCATGTGTTTAGCTTGCTGAGGACCCACTCAATGGCCTTAGGCTGTCTCAGTCAGTCTGAGATCCTACCTGTCATCAGTCACTTGGAGAGCAGAGGAGGTGGCAGTGGATCACATGAGAAATTTAATTTCTGAGTTGCCAGACTGATGGAGTTTTATTGCCTCTAGCTGCTGGTGAATGAATTGTCTAATTTTGTTAATTACACAAGGCCCAACAGTGAGGATAAGAGGGAGGAGAAGGAGGGGCCCAAGTAGAGGGGGAAGGTAGGGTAAGAAGCCATGTAAGTATCCATAGTGGGTTGTCTTGAAGGTCCTGCTGTCTCCTTTCCAGGGCCTCTTGAAGCCTTTTGTTCTTGTCCTGGACAGTTCCCAATCATTTGGTGTAGAAAGAGCATTTTTCCTATAAAAACAAGCATATGCCCTTGAGGATTTTTTTTGTAGTTTTAGTGGTGATATAAGCCTCAGCTTCTCCAAATATATCATGACCTGAGAGGCTGGCTATTTCCCAGGACACTGACTGTCCACCCACACCAAGTAAAGGCAGACCAGGGACTAACTGCCATTAAGGAGGTACTTCCTCCTTTCTAATTAGTATTACATTGAAGCAGAGAAGTCATTTTATCAGCCAAAATGTTTTCGCAAAAGAGACAGTAAAGTCGGACCCAGTATCATTTTTGGCCTTAGTCCCAGAAACAGGGGCACAGTCCAGTGTGTAATGGGGCTAGGGATAGTCCCTGGGGGAGTTTAAAGGCAAATATCATTGACAAGTTGTAAAATAAACATTTCTTCTAACTTTAGCTAAGCCTGGTTGAATAAGAATGAAGAAGATTGGCTAGAGAATCATGAGGAAAACCTTTTGTAAATCCCTAAAATAGTTTTTGTTACTGTCATGTAAATGAAAAATAAATATGAAAAGTAGTAATCTCCTATGTATTTAAGGAAAACTAAAGTTTTAGCTTTCTCTTTTGTCTACCAAATTGCTGAGATATGAGTCAAAATAAATCCTATACAGTTGATGCAGTCAATAGTGGCTATAGGTATGATCCTAAGGTTAGACACTTCTAAATCACTTTTTATTCTCAACTAATATTGCAGAATGAAGAAAGACATGAGTTCATAAAAAACCTGGATTGACTGAGTTTATCCAACAATTGAGTGCTAATATTAGAATAAGAAACTTGCATATATACACTTTAACTGGCACCTATGGATAATAAAGTTTAAAGAGTTAAATCATTGCAAGGCTATTGAATAAGAAATGAAAGTATGGGCTAGAGAGATGGCTCAGTGGTTAAGGTACTTGCTTAAAAATGCCTAACACCCTAAACTAAAAATAATAAATAACTAAAATAGAAGTATCTTCAACAGCTCCTTTCTCTCCCTCTCTCTCTCTCTCTCTCTCTCTCTCTCTCTCTCTCTCCTCTCTGTAACTTTTCTATATTACTTATCTTTTTCTCCCTTTTCTTAGTGGGCACTGACCTGTAAATCCCAGTACCAGCATGTGGCTATCATCCACAATGAGCTTTTGATCAGAGAGACCTACAAGTTTTCCTAAAAGATAGATTTCTGTCAGAGTACTTGATGACCCTCCAAAGGTTAGTAGTAAGACTGCTGGAGATGTCATATGCAGTCGACACCTAAAATGGAATGACATGGCTGGAAGCTGGAAGAGAGTCAGTCCCCAGACAGTCAGAATGTCTAGTGCCAGAAGGTGCTACACTGGCAACTGGGGAAAAATGACCAATATCTGTCCAAGCAACTCATGGTCTAACCTACTTAGCAGCAAATAACGTGTCATGATGCTCACACAAGTGCAATAGTGGCACACAGCCATAATGGGAAACCAACTGCTCTTGATTTGACTAAGTGATCCATTTAGTGGAATGGGAGCCATACCTGGAGCTGGGAAACAAGTCAGAACCATATCCAAACATGAGTACACTCTCCTTTATCAAGCTACCACCAACTGTGGGCTACAAGAGGGCCTATACCTATTATACTCTCTATTAAAAAAATAAGGGTTATCCCATTTGCCTGGTGCTAATTTTAATCTCCATTGGAAAATCTGCTTCTCTTATTCAGATAAATGCCAATCCTAAGGAGAGAACCACCCCATCATACTTCAAAAGGGCTCCAGCCGAAACAAAGAATAATTGGCAAAACAAGCAAGGGTGCTGTCTTGTTGGTGAACCTGGTACCAGCACAAAGATGAAGGAGATCAACACAGAGAATAGCCAACTCCTACCAAATCAGGTAGCCAGAGACCCAGAGTCCCCCCACACCTCATTACTGAAGCAGGCCAAAAAAAGAACACAACATGGCTCAGGGAAATTTTGCAGAAGAGGGGGCGGAAAGAATGTCAGAGCCACACATTGGATCATGATATTCATTTCTCCTACCCATAACTGTGGGCTAACTCCACAATGCTTGACCCATCTACCTCAACAAGAAGGAGCCAAGGGGAGGGGGAAGGACATGGATGAGCCTAACAATGGTACCAACTTGACTGTATTCACTGAGTACAAAACTAGTTAATAAAAAATTAATTAATTAAAAAAATACCAGTCTCATCATGTATTTTTTACGGGCTTCCAACTCATCTCCCTTCCAGTATTGAGATCAGGTGTGCCCCCATGCTGGCATTCGACATACATTCTTATCTGAGAAACAGTGTTGTTGTTTTTTTTCCCTCAGGGCTTTACAGCACTTTAATTTCCCTTACCCTTTTTGATCATTTTGCTACCTGTTCTCATGCATTCTAATTCATTATCATGGATGCTTCCTAGTAGTGTTCACTTATGTGGACCATTGTATTTACTTCCATTGCTCTTCAGTCTGTATACCAGTGTTGATCTGGGATTGTATTTCCTCCTCTATAAAATTATGTTAGTATTTCTTTTTATGCCTGTGTTAATGGTGCATTGTCTTATTTTTATTTGATTGGAAATGTCTTTATTTTGCCTTTTTTTCCAAAAGAATTGAAAGGAACCATGTGTGTGGATTGATCCATGTATGTTTTGTCATTAAAGACTATTAATCTCTTGGAAAAAAAATAGAAGTGTGGAGGAAAAGTTTGAATTAAATTATTAGATGGTGATTGAATGTATTTAAGATATTAGTACATTGTATCCTATTATTTAATATAAAAATATAAATTAATATGTTCCATAGACACATTTGTTCACTACATCTGAGCATTTATAAATGTAGTAACATCTGAGCAATTACAAATGCAGTTTTTATTATACTTTTATAGCATGTATATTTCTCTATATTAATATGTACATTTACAAAACATGACTTAAAATATGTATTTGCAAGCAGAACAAAGAGGGACAGAGAGAAAGAGAGAGAGAAAGAAAGAGAGAATGTGTGTATGAGTGCCTCTAGCAAATGAATTCCACATGCAGTGGTTAAGGTACTTGCTTAAAAATGCCTAACACCCTAAACTAAAAATAATAAATAACTAAAATAGAAGTATCTTCAACAGCTCCTCTCTCTCTCTCTCTCTCTCCTCTCTCTCTCTCTCTCTCTCCTCTCTGTAACTTTTCTATATTACTTATCTTTTTCTCCCTTTTCTTAGTGGGCACTGACCTGTAAATCCCAGTACCAGCATGTGGCTATCATCCACAATGAGCTTTTGATCAGAGAGACCTACAAGGTTTCCTAAAAGATAGATTTCTGTTTTTTTGTCTATTTCTGTACAGTGGGAGACCATCAATTTCATCCTAAGCACAGAAATAGAAACAAAGGGTGGCGAGGAGGGAGGGCAGAACAAAGGGAACTTGTTTAAAACTTTTTTCTTTCAGTCTCAGATTATAAATATATTTTTAAAATTGTATTTGCAAACCAAGAGAGAGAGAGACATAATATGCATGCCATGGCCCTATCAACTGCAAACAAAGTCCAGATGCATGCACCACCTTGCACATCTGGGTTTACATGGGTACTAGGGACTTGATCTCTGCTCACTAGGATTTGCAGGCAAGCACCTCAACCACTAAGCTATCTCTCCATCCCGAGATAATATTTTAATGCAATCAAACTAAATATTATAGGCTAATTTTTATTGAGATATAGTATACTATAGCTTTTCAAAGTATTTTTTAGTATATTTACAAGCCATGTATCCATCACCATTAATTTCAGAATATTTTTTATCAGCCCCAAAAGAAACCTTATTAATATTCCCTACAGTTCCCGGCAACCACTAAACTACTTTCTTCCTCCAAGGGTTTTATTTCTTGGGACATTTCTTAACAATGGCAATATGAAATATGAAACCACTTATGCCATGCTTGTTGACTTAGCAAAATGTTTTCTAGAGTCATCCAAGCAACAACATGAATGCAGGCATTTCTTTTCACTGCCAAGTTGCATCCATTGTGTGGAGGATGCACTGCATTTTAGTTATTCAATCATCAGCTAGCTGATGGATATCTGGATTCTTTCCCCCTTGGGCTAATAAGGAAAAACAGTGATCTGAGACATCATGTTTTTTTTTGTTTGTTTGTTTTGTTTTCTGTGGTAGGGTCTCACACTAGCTCAGGCTGGCCTGGAATTTACTCTGTCTTCTCATGGTGGTCTCCAACTCAAGGCAAACCTCCTACCTCTGCCACCCGAGTACCGCCATTAAAGACTTGTGCCAACACTCTCAGCTTTCAACTTTTTTATCTTTTATTTTTTGGGTTTTGAGGAAGGGTCTCACTCTAGCCAAGGCTGAACTTGAGTTCACTATGTAGTCTCAGACTGTCCTCAAACTCACAGTGATTCTCCTACCTCTGTCTCCTCCTGAGTGCTGGGATTAAACATGTATGCCACACTATCTGGCTCATAAAAGTTTTTATGTAAAAGTGTTTTCATTTTCTTGGGCTGAAAATTTTAGGACACAAAATAATATTTAATGTATTTTTTGGAAGGAGAGAAAGACGGTAATAGACAAAGAATGAGAGAGAAGAAATGGAAGACCTAGGCCCTTCTGCCACTGCAAAAGAACTCCAGATGCATGCATGCATCTGGCTTTACATGGGTACTGGGGAATAATGCCCATGTCACTAGAGTTCACTAAAAATACCTTTAACTGTTAATTATCTCTGCAGTCCACATACTATATTTTCTCTTTTTTCTAAATATATTATTTATTTGAGACACAGAAAAGAGACTTCAAGGGCCTCTAGCTACTGTAAATGTACTCCAGGCATGAGTCCCTTTTTGCATCTGGCTTATGTTGGTACTGGGAAATAAAACGTGCATCCTTGGGCTTCTTAAGCAAATGCATTTAGCTGCTGAATCATTGCACCAGCCCCACACACTAGAATTTTTAAGGCAATATACATGGTATTTATTTAGGTAACTATTCCCTGGATAGCAAAATACAGATTAATGACCTTACTTCCCTGTCAGGCCCCACCTGAACTCCTGGGGAACAAGAGCTTGATGGGAAATATCTACTTGACCATTTTTGGTCCCTGATTTCAGTAAGGTTGCTTTGCACCCTGAAGGTTCTCCACTCACTGGGACTCAGAAAGACTTGTGAGCACAGATGCCAAGATGGTGGAGCACAAGAGATCATAAAGTGAGAAGACTAACATCTTCATTTTCAGATTGTAATAATATATATGTGTGTAATTTTATTTAAATTATAGCATATATCAAAGTTACTTATTCAGTAATAGATACATATATAAATGTAAATGCCAAACTCATGAAGTGAAGGGATAGAATTTCACATTTTTATCAGGATTAATTATCTTTTGTTTGGTTATACAAGTCAGCTCCTCTGCCTGTCCACGGGTCTTGTTTCTTTCCCCTAGTCTACCGTCCTCCAGTACTTTTCAGGGGCATTTTCAGCTTTTGGCAGTGTCCTCAGTTCCACTTTCTATTATTCCAATCTTCCATACCCTGCCTTTATACACCGAGGTGTGGAGTTTAGGATGATTACTACCTTATCCACGCTGATGATGACCAACCAACCCAGTGTTTGTGATGTAGGATCTTTCTCAGAACAAACACCAGTGAAGACATAGAGAAGTATGGGCTGTGCACTACACTATCCAGCCCCTTAACCTAGAGAGAACAATGGGCTCAACTACTCAGCTTTTCTGTTTTTGACACCTTAGTATTTCTATTTATACCCCCACCCTCTTCCAACAGGTGCAGTTACAAAGCTATGTTACTATTTCACCCAGCAGCACAGTCGCTTGCTAATGAATTTTTTTTTTTTTTTAAGTCCTAGCACTTTGTCAGGCCACCCAAAAGCCTGATATGCTGGCCCATGCCTTTGATCCCAGCACTCAGGAGGCAGAGATAGGGGGAGCTCAATGAATTCAAGGCCACCCTGAGACTATAGTGAATTCCAGGTCAATCTGTTGGAAAGCACCCACACCCCAAATGACATTTGAATGCTTTTCATCAGTACCAAAGTTGAAGAAAGAGGATTTAAAAGCTATGGGCAGGGGCTGGAGAGATGGCTTAGCAGTTAAGGTATTTGCCTGCAAAGCCAAAGAGGCCCGCTCAACGCTCCAAGACCCACTTAAGCCAGATGCACAAGGGATCACAATCATCTGGAGTTGATTTGCAGTGGCTAGAGGCCCTGGAGCCCCCATTCTCTTTTTTTCTCTCTCCCTCTCAAATAAAAAATAAAAATAAAAAAATATTTTTTTAAAAAAATGCCATGAGCAAGTAGTTACTCATGAAGATGTAAAAGGGATCCCATGGGTCTCCAGGGTGATTTTCCCTGTCCACTGGTGTTGCCCTTGCTGTGGCCTTGTTCTACAGCCCTGGGAACATTTTAGACCTCCCTAGTTGTCCTAAGCATCTTTCTGTAAACCAAAGGAGAGAAGCTTTTCCATGAGGGGCACAAAAAAATGTACCACCATGTCCCCTTTGGACACTGGTGATGCTGCCTTGACCACAGGTCCTGAAAGCTTTAATGGCCACCCACCAGGCCTTTTGTTTCCCCCAACGCTGTGGGCCTCAAAATGACCCAAGTGCGTCAAGATGCCTGGACAGTTGACTTGTCCTTCCTTAGTCTGTGCAGACTTGCTTTAATTTTCTATCACTTGGAGCATGCTTTTTAAAAAAAACTCTTTTTCTGGGGTTTGGCCTTCCGGTAATTATTGCACCCTCCGGACGCCATTTTGAAGATTACAAGCTGCAAGGATGGAAATTTTTTTTCTCCGAAACCAGAAGACTTGGACTATGACTGTGTACGCCCCTTAAAGTAACAGGAAGGTCTCAAGGGCTTCTCTGAGGTGGGGGAACGGGTGATAACTGCACATTCCTCCGTCCACCCACCTCCCTCGCGTGGCCAGGGGCCTCCGCCTTTCTGAAAGGCCAGAAGACTCACGGCCTCCTGCGCCTCCCCGCATGCGCGTGCGCCAGCAGGCGAGCCAGGCCGTCAGCGCCACCACCGCCCCAGCGTAGCCCCCCTCCCAGCACGCAGGGAAACGCCTTCTGCCATTGGCTGAGCCAGGACGCACGTACTCGAGACGCTCGGCCTCGCCCGGCCCCCTGCAGGCAAGCTTCGGTGCCCACGGCTGCTTGGTGGACCGGCTGTTGGACACGCTCCTCCACCTCCGACTTCTCTTTCCCTTTCCTTCCAGCTGCGCCTCGCGGAGCTGCGTGCCCCAGTACCGCCCCGGCTGGTGACAGCGGCGGACACGCCACGCAGCTGTCCTCCGCTCCGCCTCGCGCTTCCGTCGTCACCACCACCTGCTCGCCACGGCCGCCATCATGGTGAGTCGAAGGAAAGGGCCGGACTAGGCCCGGGCTGGCCCAGGGGCGGCCTTTGCTGAGCCGGCGCCAAGTACTGGGAGGAAGGGTGGAGGGCTCAGAGTCTGGGCCCTCGGGCCCCCCAGGGCGTGACGGGCGGCAGGCTTGGCGTACAGGGTGGGGTGTGCCCGCGGCCTAGTTGGCCTCGAGATCTCAACGCAGCGTCAGGCCCCTCAGTGGCGGCCCTCCTGGCGGGGCACGTGCGAGGCCCAGGCCCTCCACGTGATGGCTCCCCGCCTTGGTGGCTCTCCGGGGCTTTAAGGCGAGTTCCCGCTGTGCGCCCCACCTGACCATGCCCGGGAGCAACTTCCCGTGGGGTAGAGGCAGCGAGGACTTCTCCCTAGGTGGCCTCGTCGTCGTCCTCTCAGGGTCGGGTATTAGGAGGGGGTTGGCGCTGCGCCTGGCTGGGTCCCCGGAGGCGGCCGGTGGCCCCGAGCTGCCTGAGGTGGCGCCACCCGTGTTCTGACAGGGCTGCATGAGCACGTGCTGGGGTACTTGGGGAGAGGAAGATGAGGTGAGAGAGGCGCTTCTGAGGGGCCGAGCCTGGGCCAGCGGGGTGGGGCCTTGCTGAGATGGCGTCCAGGGCTGCTTGAGGAGGGCCAAGCTTCTGCTGGGCTGGGCCTCTAAGGGCAGATTGCGCCATCTGGGGAGGGGCGGAGCTTCCGCTGGGCTGGGCCTTGCAAGAAGGGGGACGAGGGACAGAGTGAGAAGCTGCTGAGGGGCTGAGCCTGCAAGGGCACGGAGGAGCTTCCTGAGGGGGCGTCAAGTGTGGCTTCCTTTGTGTCCTGCTGTGCTCTGAGCTCCCTTCTGTCAGGGGCTGGTGTTTGCACGAGAAGGGTGGAGCTGCTTCTGGTTGGTCTTGCCTTCTTGGGGTTACCATCACCTGTCGTGTGAGCTACTGAGTGAGCGAGGGCATGGGGTATTTGAACAGCGCGGAGCTTTGGAGCCTCTGATCCTTGTAAGGGGTCAGTGGCAGACGGGAGAAGCTTCCTGCAGATGTGCAGATGAGTCTGAGGACCTCAGTTCTAACCGGCTGAGCTTCGCTGATGCGTGTTCAGTTGTCAGCTGCTGAGTATAGTTTTGAAAGTGAAAGATGGAGACGGAGCCTCAGGTTGGCTGGACCTTGTCTGGGAGGCATGTGCTTTCAGCTGCACAGCATGTGGAGGGATGCTGATGGCCTTTGGTATTTGAGCAGCTCCTGGAGCTGCTTCTGGTTGGATGGACCTGTAGGGTCAGAGGGTCACTTTGTCATCTATTGCCATCTGTTAGCCTCCGCATTGGAGGAGGGGCGGAGCTTCCTAATAGCTGCCCTTGTGAAGCAGGACTAGAATGGAGCTGAGACAGGGACAGACAGCTGGTGTTGCTGCCAGGAAAGAAACACCAGGGCAGACAGATAATCAACTGGCTGTAGTCCCAGCACTAAGACAGGCTGGCAAAAGGAGACACAGGGCTCAGCAGTTACAGGCGGTTGCTTGAAAAGCCTGCCTCCCAGGGCTAGACTCCATAGAGCCAAGGAACACAAACTGACGCAGGAGCAGTCTGCAGTCGAAATGCTTGGCAAGAGGCCCTGGTGCACCTGTATCCCTCCTCCTTCATCTTCCTTCCTGTCATCTTCCGCTACCCCCTGCTCCCCTCTGTTCCCTCCTCCTGTTTCCTTCATCTAGCCTCCTTCCTCCCCCTTCTTATTCTCTTTCCTCTTCCCTCTCTGCTCTCCTTTTGTTTCTGTCAGCAAATGTACCTCTTCCACCTCTCCCTCCCTTTCCTCTGCTCCTTCCGTCATTCTTTGCCCCTTTTGCGTTTCCCTTTCTTTCCTCTCCCATCACTGTGCTTACCCCTTCTCAGTCTCCTTCCTCTTCCCTTCTAATTCCCCTCCTCTCCCTCTTTCCCCATCTGATCCCTTTCCTCTTCCCCATTTACTTTCCCCCTCCTATTCCACCTTCCTTTCCTCTCTTCATCCTCTACCCCTATTTCCCTTGTAGTTTTCCCTCCCTTTCTCTCACCTACCCTCCTTCCCCCTCTCTTCCCTTTCACTTCCTTCACCACTCCCCCCTTCTCTCCCTTTTCTCACCTCCCTCTTCACTCTTCCTAGCAAAAACTCCTAGCAAAACCATGGGAATATTTTAATTTTTTAAAATTTGTTTGAGAGAGAGTGGGAGAGAATATACACAGCAGAAAAACTCCACTTGCATGCTGCACTGTGTACATGTGGCTTTACATTGGGAATGGGGAATTGAAGCCGAGTTCCTACGTTTACAGGCAAGTGCCTATCCTAAGCAAAGCTGTCTTTAGCCTTTCATTTGCTTTCTTAGTTAGCTTAAATAAGACTAATTTACAAAACACCTCCATCCTAAATCAAGGATCTGTTTAGTTCTCATTCCAAATTTTATTTCCCATTTCCTTAATTTAGCCTTTTCTTTTGATAGATGCTTCCCTGTTCCTGTAACTGTAACTTTGATGACTGAAAATAACACTTCTTGGTCACTACACATAAGTGTCAACTTGCTAATACATCAAGTGAATTGAATGTTGTCAAAGAAGTTGAAAGCAGCTTTCATAACATTATTGTTTTTCAAACCTTAACATCTTTGTTCTGTGGATATCCAAATGATTTATTGTAAATGGCTTTGATGAAAATTTCCATATTATGGCTTCCAAGTACATTCTTAAGAATTTTAATATTTCTCACTTCAAAATTCATGAAAGTTTCTGAGGGGTAATTAATAAAATACTAGTTACTTTTATTTTATTTTCTTAATTTTTATTAATTTGTTTTACTTGGGGCAGAGAGAGAGAGTGGGGGAGGAGGAACACTACGGCCTCTAGGCACTGCAGACTCCAGACACATGTCCCACCTTGTGCACCTGGCCTCCATTGGACCTGGAGGCTTGATCCTCTGTGCTTAGACTTCACAGACAAGTAGCCTACCCACTAAGCCTCTCTACAGCCCTGATTGCTTTTATTTAGTGAAGCTTTTCCATGTTGTATTATATTTGATTGATCGTAAACATCCTTACCTAGTTGAAGTGGTATGCGTTGAGACGTCAACTACTAAAGAGGTGAGGGCAAAGGATTACTTGAGTCCAGGAGTTTTTCCCTGCCTGGTCAACATAACAACAACTTGCTTGGAGATTAACTAAAGAAAAGGGGATGGAGAATGGGGAGATGCCTTAGTGGGTGAAGTTCTTTCTGTGCAAGCATGTGGACTTGAATTGGATCCCTGCTGCCATGTCAGCAAATCTACCTGGATGTAGTAGTGGATACTTGTAATCCTAGTACTGTGAAGGTGGAAACAAGGATTTCTAGGGGCCAGGCAAGATAGGTTAGCAGTTAAAGACACTTTCCTGCAAAGCCTTAATACACATGTTTGACTCACCAGATCCTGTGTAAGCCAGATCCACAAGTTGATGCATGTTCAAGGTCCCACATGCACACAAGTTGGCATACTCATCTGGAATTCAATTACAGTGGTTGGAGACCTGCCAATTCTCTCTCCTCTCTCACTTTCTCTCTCTCATAAAAAATAAAAAAGCCAGACTGTGTGCTTGCCCAAAAACAAAACAAGTTCCCTAGAGCTTGGTGGGTAGCTAGTCTGGCTGACTCTGAGAACTTAAAGTTCAGTGCAAGACTCGACCTGAAAAAAAAATGAGGTTGGAAGAGTTTAGAGATGGCTTAGTGACTAAATGGCTTATCTTGCAAGCATGAAAATCCCAAGTAAAATGTGAAGCACGGTGGCAGTGCCAATATTTTCATTGCAGGAGAGGCACAGACAAAATCCATGGTGCTCAGTGGCTACTTAGGCAAGGTGACTCGGCATTCAAACCCAGTTGCATTAAAATTGGGGATAGAGGAAACATCTGATGTTTGCACACAAGGACAATCACATGCATGTATGTATGCATACCACATACATAAACACATAGGGAAAATATATGGGAATGTTGCTATCAGCTACACTTTGATGACAAAAATCAACCAACCAAGAGCAGCTCGTAGGAAGAAAGAGTTTATTTTGGCTTAGGCAGCTCCATGGTGCAAGGGAAATTGTTGGCATTAGTAGAGGGCGGGCATCATCTCCTGGGTAACATCTGGTGGACAGCAGCAACAGGTAAGTATGTTAGACACTGGGAAGGTAAAGCTGGTTATAATGCCCTTATGTTTTCCCCCCAAAATACCTCCTCCCAAGAGTTCCAGTTCTAAAATTTCCATCAGCTGAGTGCCTAAGCACTCAGAACACGTGAATTTATGGGGAACACCCAAATCAAACCACTACAGATGGCAGCTGAAGAAAACACCCAGTCATTCCATAGGTATGCTCATACCCAAACACATGCATGCCACCACACATACAAGCATCCGCACATACCACACAAAACATTACGCTTTCTTTTTTGTATTTATATTTTTATATATTTATATTTAATATATATAAATATTTGTCATTTTCCTTACAGTAAGGTACAGTTGATAGCTCAATAACATTTTACATGTTGTACACACACATAATCACCACATAGAACAAGATTTACAACATTTCCACCACTCTAGAAGCTTCCCTGCATAGTTTTGCTGGTTCTTGAGCCTCATTTACATGGCAGCAAACAGATTTCCCACACTTGGTTCTACCTTTTTCACTTGTCGTTTTGTCTATGATTCACAGCCACATAACTTTGCTCAGTAGTTCTTTTTTAATGACTGTGTCAAACTTCATTTTATAAATGGACTGAATGAGACCCTCAGGACACCACAGTTGAACACCAATAACCCTACAGAGGAGCAATGTGTATATTTCAGTAGAATGTGGGGCCAGAGGAGAGGAGATATTTGTGTAACCTTTAAAAATTACTTTTACATTATGCTTTGTTTACATCAAACATTTGTTTATCCTGAGCTTTTTTTTTTTTCCTGTTAGGTATTTGGTGTAAAAGTTTAAATAGTGTAAAAGTATCTATATGTCTACAATAGATCATGGATATATAAGATGTAAATTATAACTATACATGAACACATAGGAAGAATTAAAAGTCTAAAGATTCAGAGCTGACCAACTAGCTAGCCAGTGACCACAGACATTCCTCATCTCTGCCTTACCAGTGCTGGTGTTATAGGTGCATGTCTTCATGTCTAGAATTTTACTCGAATAACTGGGAATTCTGATTCAGTTCTTCATGCTAACATGAGTGCGTTACCCACCATGCTTTCTCCCTAGCCCTTATTTCTAAAGTTTTAATGAAATTATGTAACTAATCTTTCAAAACACATCAGTTGGCTTCCCCAGTCTTTTTGTTTTTTCATGAACAGGTCTATGTGTAGTAGCTTTCCCATTCCCCTTGTGACCTTTAGTGCTTATTTCCTTTAGTGAATTCATCAGTGAATTTCAAGTGAATGAGTATGTTAAAGTTTTATGAAATTCCTGTTGGGCTTTGTAATTCTTTATTGACAACTTTCATAAGTAATAAACAATGTAGTGTGATCATAATAACCTCCCACCACCCTCCTTTTCCAGCTCCTAAATTCTGCCTTCTTTCCAAGTAGCCTTTCATCTCT
This sequence comes from Jaculus jaculus, assembly GCF_020740685.1. Classification (NCBI taxonomy): domain Eukaryota; kingdom Metazoa; phylum Chordata; class Mammalia; order Rodentia; family Dipodidae; genus Jaculus; species Jaculus jaculus. The sequence continues at coordinate 4,946,354 of NC_059126.1, forward strand.
TTTGATGTCATTACTTTCCCCTCCTCGTATGCATGCCTTCTGTGGGTACATCACCAGCTAAGAGGTCATGAATACCATGGGCACTTGGTGTTTGACAACATTTTATTATATTACAACATGACAGCATTACAGAGCACTCCTCCCTTTCCTTTGGACCCTACATTCTATCACCTTTTCCACAATGGTCTCTGATGCCCTTGGGTCCCATTAGTTGTTCAGAAGGTACTTGCACAAAAAGTCTAAAACATAATCTATTGAAAATAAATATAAGGGCTGCAGAAATGGCTTAGTAGTTGAGGTGCTTGCCTGCTAAGCATAAGGACCTGGGATCGATGCCCCATTTCCTATGTAAATGAGATATAAATGATCTGGAGTGTTGTTTGCAGTGCCTAGAGAACTTGGTATATCCATTCTCATTCATTCATATTCTTTCTCTTTCCTTGTAAATAAGTAAAATTATTAAAACAAAATATTTAAGGGATGAAGAGATGGCCTAACAGTTGAGGCACTTGCTCAAAGGATCTAGGTTTGATTCTCAAGAACCCACATAAGCCAGACACACAAGACGATGAATGCATCTGGAGTTTGTGTACAGTGGCTGGAGGCCCTGGTGCACCCATTTTTGATTTAAATTAAAGTTACACAAATACATCTCACTATTATATAGATAAATAATAAATATAATAAAACATGGGCTACGCTGATAACTAACTTATAATTACAGTAACTTGTATCAAATACTTTATGCTTTAAATATAAAAACTTTGTTTCTTATTGTATCTGATTTTGTTTGCATATCTAAACATGTTTGCTTTTTACATTACAGTCTGCTACAACTTCTGAGACTCCAAGTTCTGTCATCTTCAGAGAGGCCAGCACCCAGACATCCTCAGCTGCCACTAGCCAAGGCTGTCTTATACCCGAAGGCAGAGTCATTCGAAACACTGTTTTTGTTGGCAGAATTAATGTTAGGGTACTGTATTCATATTTAATTTACACTTTAAAATACGTTCTGAAGGGCTGGAAAGATGATTAACAGTTTGGTGGAGACATGGCTTAATAGTGAAGGTGCTTGTCTGCAAAGCCTAATTAATGACCATGGTTTGGTTGCTCAGAACCTATGTAAGCTAGATGCACCAGGTGGCTCATGCATCTGGAGTATGTTTGCAGTGACTGCACCTATTCTTTATCATTATTTTTTTTTAAATTAAAAGCATTATACAAATGTATCTCTCTGTTACATGGATAATTATTACTTTAGGAAAGCATAAACATATACTCAACTCTATTAAAATGTGTGCTGAAAACTGAAGTGATGGCTTAGTGGTTGAAACCTGGGAAGCCTATGAATGGACCTGGGTTTGATTCCCCCATACCCACATAAATCAGATGCACAGACGGTAGTTTGTTTCCAGTGGCTAGAGGCCATGGTGCACACATTGTCCTCCAGCTTGCCCCAGTGTCTTTTTATAATCTCCTTTTGCAAATAAAATAATTTTTATTAAAGAAAATAAATTCAACTGGCAGGACATTAGCTGTTGGTGGAACTGTTGATAGCTAATTTAGACTGAAAATAATTTAAATTTAGAGATATTTATTTTTAAAAATAAAAACTATGTTTCATATTGCATGTAATTTTGTGTGCATATCTAAACATGTTTGCTTTTTACATTATAGTCTGCTGCAACTTCTATGACTCCAAATTCAGTCATCTCCAGAGAGGCCAGCACCCAGATGTCCTCAGCTTCCACCAGCCAAGGCTATGTTTTACCCGAAGGCAGAGTCATTCCAAACACTGTTTTTGTTGGCGGAATTGATCTTAGGGTATTGTATTCATGTTTTCTTTGCATTTATTAAAATAATGTGAATGGCTGGATTGATGGCTTAGGACTTAAGGTGCTTGCTTGTCTGCAAAGCCTATGAACACAGATTCAGTTACCTAGGACCCACATAAGTCAGATGCACAAGGTGCAGATGAAATTTGTTTGCAGTGGCTCTGGGCCCTGACACACCCATTGTCTCTCTCTCATTCTTTCTCAAGTAAATAAGTAAAATATTTGTAAAAACTATGTTGGGTAGTCAGGATCAATGGTATACGCTTGTTCTAGCCACTTGGAAGGTGAGGCATGAGGATCCCTTGAGCCCAGGAGTTCTAGACCAGACTGGGCAATATAGTGAGACCCTACACTGATTTAATAAATTAAAACTTAATCATTATTTTTTTTTTATATTTTTTGACTAATGGTATTTTAGCATTGTTGCCTGTCCAAGGATTTTTTGTTTCTTCTGTATTTCATTTAGACTTACACCCATTGTGGTGGCACACATCTTTAATCCTAGAACTCAGGAGGCTGAGTTAGGATAAGTGTCATGAGTTCTAGGCCACCCTGAGACTATATAGTGGATTCCAGGTCATCCTGGCATAGAATGAGACCCTACCCTACCGTGACCAAAAAAAAAAAAAAAAAAAAAAAATTATTATTGGTTCTGTGGTTAACATCCATAGAACTAAAAATATCCTTAAATGAGTCCTGTAGGTACTTTGAAGATAACTTAGGGAAGATCATTTTTACATCATCAAATCTCTCCTTACAGTAGACTTAAAGCTATTGCCTGATTTCTCTTTTTTGTAGATGGAAGAAAATGAAATCAGGGGTGTCTTTGCTAGATTTGGCTCAGTAAAGGAAGTGAAGATAATCAGTGACAGATATGGTTTGTCCAAAGGGTGAGTCAGAAAACATGTTCACTATAAATTCTTGAAATTCTCAACTCCTACAGGATCAGAGAACATGCTGGTACTCAAACTGGAATTTGAACCCTTGCTATGAAATGTATTGCTTTGTTAATGTATTTTGTGGATAAAAATTCGTTAGCTTTTGGGATGATGAAATGGCTTAAGGTATTTGCCTGTGAAGCCTAAGGACCAGATCTCACAAAAATCAGATTCAAAGAGGGTTTCATGCATCTGGAGTTCGTTAGAAGGGGCTAAATGCCATGGTGCACCCATGCACTCATTCTCCTTCCCTCTCTCTCAGAACAATAAATAAAATGTTTATAAAAATTTTGATATCTTTTATTTTATTGCCTTCCTAATTTGTATTTCAAGATTCCCTTCCTTTATTTTGATGAAACAAGTAGATCATTTAAAAATTCATTTTTTCTATGTTATATTTAACTAAAATTTTAATTGTCTTGCTTTTGAAATAATAATAATAATAATAAGTAAGATTCAGTTTTATAGATGAGTCTTGTTAATGACTGACGCTTTCATGCTTGCTAACTTAGTCTCAACATATTCTGACATAGATCAGATTAAAAAAAACAATGCTGTAACTTTAGATAGGATTTGTTAATGTAGATCTTAGCTATTTATCACAGTATATTTATCCTTTATTATCACTTCCATTATTTCACAGAATGCTGTGTTCTGTAAACCATGTGCTTTGTGGTGATGATTTTATATTTCATTTATGTTTATATGTATATTTCATTTGCTATTCTAGCTATGGATTTGTATCATTTTATAACGACGTGGATGTGCAGAAGATAGTAGAAGTAAGTAATAGTGTTAGGGTGAACAAATCTTATTTAACTGATTGATGCAAGTTTTATAGACTTGTATTCTGAATATGTACAGTCTTATATAAAATACAGAGAAAGTTATGGTTTCAGTTAGGTTCATATTGATAGCAAAAATTACCCAACTCAGAGCAGCTTGTGGGGGGAAAAAAAAAAAATATATATATATATATATATATATATATATACATATATATATATGTATATATAATGTATATATAATTTATTTATTTAGGCTTACAGGCTTAGGGGAAGTCCCTTGATAGCAGGGAAAATGATGGCATGAGCCAGATGGTAGAAAACAACTGCTGGCCAAGAGAAAGGTGGACAATAGCTCCAGTAGACTGTGCCAAACACTGGCAAGGGGACACTGGGTATAATAACCAAAACCCCACCCCAACAATATCCAGGAGAGGTTAATTCCAAAATCTTAAGTCAGCTGGGAACCTATCATTCAGAACTCCTTGTGTTTGTTTAAAATGAAAGCTTGAGCAGTTTATCTAACTTACCGTAACCTACTTATGTGGAATCCTCTATTTTCAAGAATTAAAGACTATGATTAGAGATTGTACAATTTCTGCTCAGTACCTCTTGACATTTTGATAGCTGGTAAGTAAAGTAGTCTTTATGGTAAAACATTTTTATTTGAGGCAGTTATAGCCCTTGTCTGACAACAGGAAATTTGAGAGAACATTGAAGCATTTACCCAAATCTTGGAGAAATACTTAAAAATGTAGTTATATTGTTATTGTTTTGTTTTTAGTCACAGATAACTTTTCATGGTAAAAAGCTAAATCTGGGACCTGCAATCAGGAAACAAAATATAAGTGAGTAAAAAAAAAATGTTCTTATTGAAACTGTTCAGATTTTCAAAGTATTATAAATGGGTTTTCTTCTTTTCTACTTTTTAAAAAGGTGCTCATCATGTGCAGCCATGTCCTTTGATTTTTAATCCTCCTCTGCCACCATTTCAGAGTGTTGGAAGTAGTCCAAACACTGAAAATTACATGCAGCCTCCAGCCATGTTGAGTCATCCTATTACCCAGTATGTTCAGGTAAGAATTGCCTCTATTCCTGGTCATCATGCCTCTGAACTTAACACCCACAATTTTTGTAATGAATAGTAGGTGTTTAAGTTATGGGTCTCTTCTAACTCTGAGTGTGTCTGTGTATGTGTCTGTGTATGTCTTTGCATGTGGAGGAAAACAACAAAATAAAGGTTGGGCATTTTGGCTCACAGTATTTGAGTATTTATCATGGTAATGAGATAGGGCAGCAGGTGGGCTAGGCAGCTGGCGATATTGCAGGTACAATTATGAAACAGAAAGGGATAAATGATGTTGTTTATCTACTTTCTTTTTTATTAAATTCAGAACTGTTGCCCATGAAATGTTACTTCCATGGGGGTTGGGTCTTCCTAACTTAACAAAGCCAATCTAGAAAGTTCTTCACAGACACACCCAGAGATTCATCATCTTCTAAGTAACTGTAGCTTGTAAGCTGGCAAACAGTATCAACCATCACAGTTCTACCCCTTGTCATTTTAACACGCCCAACATGCCACTTTTAAGCCACAACCTTCTACCTTTTTTACATGAGCTCATGGTAGTGTTGATATAAAATGCACTCATGGGCTGGAGAAACTGCTCAGCTCAGCTCAGCAGTTAAGACTCTTGCCTACAAAAGGCCAACAACTATTTCAGTTCCCCAGTATCCACATAAAGTCAGATGCATAAAGTGGTGCATGTTTCATGGATCTAAAATCCATTTGCAACAGCTAGAGAACCTGTCATAGTCATTCTCATTTATTCATCTTGTATTACCTCCCAGCTTGTTTCTTCTTACAAATACACAAACATTTTTAATGCATTCAGTCCAACTTCAAAAGTTCTCATAAACGTTAACATTTGCAACTTTGAATATGTAAAGGCAAACTCTGGCAATCTCTTAAATGTAAAACCCCTACAGCATTCAAAATCAGGTTATGTAGTTTTACTGTATAGAAATATAAACATTCTCATTCCAAAAGGGAAGAATGTGGTCATAGCAAGATTAGACAAAGGCAGCTGAACATGTAGCAGTGCAAACAGCTAATCCCTTGGTTCCATGTTGGGCATCTAGGGCTCTTCATGGAATTATCTTTGATCCAAGGGGTTTGGTAACCACATGTACCCCACTCTGTCATCCACGTCCTATACAACTTTGCTCTTGTTTGACTCCATGCCTCCAGCTTTCCTTGGAGATCCCACATCCCACATGTTTGCTTAACATCGTGAAATCACTGTTGCAACCTAGGCTTTACCTCCACAGCAAGGATTGAAGCAGTGACTGCTCAGGGCCTTCTTGCTCTACATTGCTGGACTTCAGTACTTTCTGAGAAAGTTTGGTATAAACTTCCACAACCCCCTCAGTATAGTTTTTCTCATATCACACAGATGGCACTGACAAATTGTGCTGCTAACTCAAGATGTAACCTTGGGCTTCTAGTGCTTTCTAGGCTGGTCATTGGGAAAGAGGTTGCTTGCAAGCAAGTAACCCCATTGTTGGTGTGATGACATATATTGATTGTCAACTTTTAGTGGACCTATAGTTACCTAAGGAACTTGACTGAGGAGATACCTTCTGTAGGATAATTGATGTGGGGAGGTCCACCTTAACTGGATAGCACCTTTCCAGTAGGCTGGCACACTATACTGTATAAAAATAAGAAAGCTGGTTCAGCCCTGGCATTCATCATTTTGTGCTCCCCCAGCCTCACTGTAGTGGATTGAATGTGCCTCACGTTCCTGCTGCCATGCTTTCCCCACCATGATGGACTGTAACCTTGCACTGAATACTGAAACACAAACGCTCTTTAAGTGACTTATTGACATGTATTTTCCCCCACAGCACCATTCTAGGACTTTGTTAGCCCAAGTTCCAACCTTCCATATTCTTCGGGCTACTAAGAACTGCATGGTTTAATCACAGTAATGCCCCATTTCTCCATAGCAATTATTTGTATTGCTTATTGATGGAACAAAATTTCTGACAAAGACAGTATTAGGGAGTTAGGGTTTATTTTAGCTCCTAGTTTAAGATGTCCATTTAGGGTGGCAAGGCAGAGATGGCAGCACAAGTGTGAAATAGATACATTGTGTCCATAGTTGGGAGAGAGAAATGTCTCCTTTTTCACTGCATGAAGACAGCTTTGTCCCCTTAGCTTATTCTTCTCTACAGTTATACATTCCAGATCACTTTTACTTGCAGTGATTTCCAAGCTTCAAGTAGGTTCCTGACTGATGGATTTATCTTAGTTTGAGAATGTATAGAATTATGATGTACTTATCTCTAAACTGTGTGCTTCTGCCATTTAGTATTTCTGAGTTGATGAATGTTATGTTTTCATTACGAATAATACTCACTTTCTAAACAAACTTACTTCATTAATCATTCCACAAATTTTGTTCTCAGACACATCCTCCTTACCAATGTTCACCAGTTCAGGTGGCCACTGGATACCAGCTTCCTGTTTATAATTGTCAGGTAATTTTTTAAGGGAGGGGAAAATTTACTTCAGGACATGATTTTGGCCTTGATGCAGATTAATTTGTCATAGTGTACTTGTTAAGTGTGCCTAAAATTAATTGAATAATATACCTAGTCTGGAATTTATCCCTCTGTCCTACTTAGAGGTAAAGGGATATTTTTGACTAGGTAAAATCTTTGACTACAACTGTCTTGCAGATATGGGAAAGTTCTGTCAATGGCAGATTAAAAACGGTCCCCTTCTAAGACCATCTCTCTAATAGGACTAGAAATAGCTATCTATTGCAGCAGGTTTCAACCACTATCATTTAATTTTTTTTTGAATGCCAGATTGTAATGAGGAGGTGAGAGGGTTATATGTAGAAGTAACAAGGAAAATAACAATAAATATTAAACACATAAAGTACTTCTCTTCTCCAGTCTGTTTTGTTATTTAGCAGATTAAAGGATCCAGCATGATAAATAACTTCAACATTGTTTTATCTCCTGTCTTTGTAAAAATGGATGATATATTTAAATTTTTGTCTCCTTTTTTTTAAGTTGGCACCTCAGTGGACTACTAGGGAAGAAAGAAGTTATGTTATTCCTCCGGTAAAGTGAATTAAAAAAATATATAAACACTACTTATTCATAATTTAAAAGTATTTTCTTGGTCCAGTATGGTAGTACACACCTTTAACCCAAACACTTAGAGGTTGATGTAGGAGGATTGCTATGAGTTTGAGTACAGCCTGAGACTACATAGTGAATTCCAGGTCAGCCTGGGCCAGAGTGAGATACTCCCTCAGAATATATTTTCTTTGGCTGGAGAGATTGCTCAGTGGTTAAGGCATTTGCCTGCAAATCCAAAGGATCTCAGTTCGAATCCCCAGGACCCATGTAAGCCAAATGCACAGGGGAACATGTATCTGGAGTTGGTTTGCGGTGGCTGCAGGCCCTGGCACACCTATTCTTTCTCTACATCTCTCACTGTCTCTTTCTCAAATCAATTAAAAGTAAACATTAAAAAATATTAAGTATTTTCTTATTTATTTTGCAACCCTATGTATGTCTATAATTATTGCAAATGCCTTTTTAAACATCATTTTTCATGCTCGTAAGTTTATGTTAACATAGTTGTATACTTAACATGGAAAAAAAAGTTTCTTTCTGAGATTCCTTTTGTGTACCTACGCAATGTGTGATAACTTCTTTCTTACTGATAGGAAATATAGTACAAGAAAAAGAAAACGTTAATTTGGATTTAGAATTAACACCGAGTCTGCCTCTGGCTTTGCTAGTTATAGAAAATGTTGAAGATAAGAATATTTTAGGATTAATATTATTAAAATATAATGAGACAAGGATTTTACCTCTAAAACCACTTGAGATTTCGTTACCCTATTTTTAAGCAGACTGGATATTTTTTAAAAAAACACCAATTGGGAGCTCTTACTACTCCTTTCTACATATTACAGTTTATTTTGCTCAAAATTTACTGGTTCTGTTGCTGATACATACAAAATTTTGTTGGCAGATAGAAGACTTTTTTTTAAAGAGACCACTGCTGAATTTCAGCTACTGAGACTGAAACCATGTCTCAGTTTAGCTGAACTTCAACATAACCTACACTTTGAAACTTTTTTCATTATAATGTTGATTCAGCTCAACAATTTTATGTAGACTTCTGCTGCTGTTAACTACCACTCTAATGAAGTTGGTCCAGGAGTTGAAGTTTTGCCATATGATTGCCTGGGCCATAAAGCTACTCCAAACTCTGGAAACGGCCCACAAAAGGCACATGCCTAGTTTTGCTTATAGATTTTTACCCTTTTAAATTTATTTACTAAAATATAATAGTGGCTACTTGACAAACATGCATGTTTTCCCAGTTTTAAAAAAGTGGATGTCATAAACTATGGAGCTTAAAAAAGTAACACTTAGCAATTAATGTTAAGACAATTACATTTCAGCTGACCACAAACTTGTAATGTCTTGTACAGACAGTTTCTGATTCAGCTATTCTAGCTTCCCTTCCAATTTCATTCCTTTTTTTGGGTTTTCTTAACTCATAAGATAATATTGAACAGGGCAAACTCTTAACCACCACATATAAGTTAATATGGAATCCATATTATTTGGCAGATTGCTATCAGCAGGCGTCTACAAGAATTTTATCTTTGTGAAAGTAGTGTGGATTATATCTACCTTGTCTTCTACAATGTAAACTTGTACTTAGAATACCACTGTATATTATTAACTTTCTGTGATGACATTAACTCTCAAGAATGATAGTAATTACTCAAACTTACCAAAATCCTCAGTTTTAATTATTAAAAATAAGGGTGTGATGATACATGTCAGTAATCTCAGCACTTAGAGGCAGGAGGTGCAGGAATTTAAGGCTAGTCTGGACAACGTGAAACCACGGGTCTATGTCTCCCCTCACCCCCTTTTCACACACACATGTAGCTTGAAATGAAACTATAATACCAGATTTTTGTTATGAATAGTTTTTTTCTTGAAGGATTAAAGTTAATAGTATTTGAAATTAAAATACTTGAAAGCAAATTAATAGTTTTAGTAACTGTACCCTTATGACCACTGCTTTCTCACTGAGGGAGAAAATGTATATGGTAAATGTATATACTAAGTGATAAAGTAGTAAGAGTTACAGAGTACATAAAAATTTTTCAGAAATGAGTATGTTGGTCAAACTTCGAAAAAACCATTAAAGACTAGTCTTTAGATTAAATAAGTGTTTGTGTTTCAGAAATTTGTGAACCGAAGCGTACAGACTTTGGAGTCCTGTCTGTTCAACCCAGAGAACAGAGTGAGAAACTCTTTACTCAGGATAACTACTCGAAGGTATAAAAACAGTGTGGAGGATAAAGCACGTATGTGTGGACTCTGAAGTGTCTTCCCCCTGTGGTGTATATATTTGGAGATGAGTTAACAGCATTTAGTGGATGTGTTGGTATTTGGCTGTAACCCAGTAAACCAATGTGTTTTATGTTCTATGCACTAGTTCTCGAGACTAATAAGATATTAGTGTAGAATAGTTTGTCTTTAGAGAAGTAATGTAGCAGAACTTTTATGAAGACAGGGTTAAAATAATAGTTTGGGCAAATAGTAAAAGAAAATGTTAGAAACCAGAACCCAGTGCATTGATAGTAAAGAACTACTCAGGATAGTAATACAGTTGAACAATGTGGAGAGGACAGAGAGACAAAGTTGAAGTGGTTGCAAAGAGAAGAGCTAAAGTAAATAGAAATTTATTTAGAATTAGTGAAATAGAAGCAAGTATGAGAGTTAGAATTTAGAAATGATCGGTTTATAAGTCTTGTAATACCCAACTTGGATTGATCCCATTTCTTCTTGTTTTTGTTTTGTTTTTCAAGGTCAGGTCTCATTGTAGCCCGGGTTGTCCTGTACTTCATTATGTAGACTCAGGGTGACTTTGAACTCACAGTGATCCTCCTACCTCAGCTTCTGAGTACTAGGATTAAAGGGTGAACACCCATGCCAGATTCTCCATTTCTTTCTGGGACTCATATTCCACTTGCCTTTTTGCAGCACTTGGTTATGAGGATATCTTGCACATGTTAAGTACTTGTTTTGCCACTGCGCTGTCCCCTCATGTTTAAGTCTTCTATTTATGTCAGAGTAAGATGAGGGTGCAGACAATCAAAGGTCTTGGAAACAATCAGTTGGTCAGTCCACTGGGTGAGAATATTGTTTGTTCAAGAAGGAGTTTTTACACTAATACGCTAACAGAGGTAGGCAATTTGGTTACCATACATCTTACCCACTTAAAATTATTTAATCTAATAATCAGTATATTCACATAGTTGTGCCACCCTAACCACTTTCAAGTTTAGGATATTTCAGTCACCTCAGAAACAACCTCGCCATCCATTACCAGTCAATCATAGTATCTCACAAATCCTGAAGACTTAGACAGCCAACAACTTGTGTACCTACAAGATTTTATTTTTCTACACATCTCACATAAATACAGTGTTTAGGATTTTGATGCCTGGCCTCTTTCACTTAACACATTTTCAGGGTATTTATCAGTGTGTCATTTCCTACAACTACAACATTTGTGTTGTTTCTGCATCCTGGTTATTGTGACTAAATGAATATTCATGTACAAAGTTATTGTGTGTACATGTATTTTTATTAGAATGAAATCAGAGAAGCATTTGGTAACTGCAGTGTTTTGAGGAATTGGCATGATTTATCCAAAATGACCATGTCATTTTACATTGAGAAGCTTGTTTACAACTACTTTGTCTTAAAGGAGGGACAATGCCAATTAAAAATCTGTGCTGAAACCAGACTTGGTGGCACATGCCTTTAATCGCAGCACCTGAGAAGCAGATTTAGGAGGCTCGCTGAGAGTTCAAGGCCACCCTGAGACTATATAGGTCAGCCTGGACTAGTGGGAGAATCTACCTCAAAAAAACAAAAAAGGCTGTGCTGAGAGCTGGTCTTGGTGGTACACACGTTTAACCTCAGTACTCAGGAGACAGGGGATAGGAGGATCACCTCACCATGAGTTTAAGATCAGCCTTGGCTAGAGTGAGACCCTACCTCAAAAATAATAAAAATGGGTGCTCAGTGTTGGAGTGATGGCTCAGGGGTAAGGCACTTATCAGAGTGCGATTCTCCAGTATCCATGTAAAGCCAGGTGCGTAAATTGTTGTACGCATCTATAGTCCATTTGTAGTGGCTGGAGGCCCTGATATACTCTGTTCTCTATCTCTTCTCTCTTTCCTTTTAAATAAATAAATGAAAGAAAAAAAAAAAAAAGAAGTTGGCAGCCTATAGTTGTCTATATCTACATTTATTTTCAGGGGTCAAGCTTACTATCTTGATGGTAAGTCCTACACCTGTTTTAATTCCAGCGACTTTTCAAGCTTGTTTCCTACTTGATGTCTACAAATTAGAGCCTTTGAACACTTTCTGTGATTGCACTGAAACAAATTATTACAAGATACAAGATACATGATTTTTTATTGAAGAAAGTGATAGAAGCAGAAAGAGAATAGATGTGCTAGGGCCACTGCAAGCAAAATCCAGGGGTTTGCACACGTTTGTTTCTGCCTTTGCCTGGATACTGGAGAATTGAACCTGGGCCATCTAGTTTTGTAGTAAAGTGCCTTTTCCCAGTGAGCAGTCTCTCTAGCACCAGAAGTCACCGTTTTTGATACAGCAAGTGACTATCTCCTAGGAAAGGGGAACAATTAAAGTATGTGTGTAGAAAAGAAAAAAATTGTACTATCATCTGTTACTCTGTTTCTCTTTTAAACGCCTCACCTCCCATTTTTGTGTGTGTTTATTAGCATGGAATGAAACACTTACCTTCCCTCTGTATTTATGGGTTCTGAGTCCTTGAATTTGCCCAAATACTCTGAGATTTTTTTTTTAACTCTATACAGACATTGTCTTGTCATTCCCTTAACAATATAGTATAACTTTATCTGTACTAGTTAAAGGGTAAGAGATACTTGTGACTGCAGGAATATTGCATGAGGTGTGTGCAAATTATATGTCATTTTTCTGTAAAAGGTGTAATCATTAGGTTTTGGTTTTTGACACCGGTGCTTCTGAGAAGACTTTTTTTTTCCCCCGTTGTGGCTTTCAAACATGTGTCTTGTAGGTTAGGAATATAGTTTTGAAGTACATAATAGTTTTCCATCTTAAAAAATGGCATTTCAGTTTGAAGTGGCATGCTCTTTTCAAGCTACAATTTCTAGCAGATACAATTTAGTTAGTAAAAATAATTTTAAAGTGGCATACATTTTCTACCACTTGTCATTGGCAAACAGCTGCCCAGTCATTATATTAAAAAGTATCTAAAATAAGCTGGCATATTGGCGCACACCTTTAATTCTAGCACTTGGGAGACAGAGGCAGGAAGATTGCCATGAGTTTGAGGCTACCCTGAGACTACAGAGAGCAAGACCCTCCCTTGAAAAAAGATACCTAAAATAATATTTATTCTAACTTATAAATGATGATCATCTAACTTGTGCATTTCTGAGGTGCTGGGATTTGGTTTTTAACTCAGCTGTTTAATAAAACTTAGCTAGTCTTGGTGCATTTGTACTGTAAAGCTCAGAATTTTCTTTAAATGATTGCCTGTTTTGTTGGTGTATACTATCTGCATTAGGGATTGTATAATTCTTTTAAGTAGCTAGCTGTTTCAGTATATCTTCAGTGATTTAATATGACTGTTTCTTTCAGGATAAATGAGTGTGTCACTTCAGAAGAAGCCGGGCAGTGATGAAATCTGATTGAATTTCTGCTAACTTTCTAGTCTCAAGAGAAGTTGCTGGTACTGAATACTACAAGACTGAAACGTTTTTCACTGTTACAGAAACCTAATTCTAAATTTTGAATAATCACATTCCCAACTTTCTGTAAAAGTTATATTAAGTTGTCTAGTTTTATGTTGAGATTGTTCTGTATTAGATGCTTGATTAGAAAATAGTTCTTGTTTAATATATGGTAGAAAGAATAAATTCAAAGTAAGAAAAATAGTTTTCAAATACTTGAAAACAGTTGAAAGTAATATGACTTACAAAGACTTTTATTGAAATTGGTGTTAAAGATTTTAAAAGCAAGACCTGATTTTTCATAATAAATTTTAATCTATTTTGAAAGTTCAGAATTTTAATAACTTGAATCCAAGAATTTCCCATCTGCAAAAAGAACCTGCAATCAGAAAATATTTAGTGTTATACTTTGCATTTATTATTTCTGAAATTTATTACAAAAGCAGAATTTTTAAGACTCCATTTTCAATCGGTGGAACTCAATATATAGTAAGACTTATTGAAAAGTCTTGTCTATACTCAGGAAAACAAATTTTACACCATTCCATCTTAGCATTCATACAAAATATCCTTGGTCTAGAACATACACACACACACACACACACACACACACACACACACACAAACACACACCTTATTTGGTGTGATACTAACTAGGATATCTAAGTTTCTGGAAGTAATATTAAAGAATCCTATACACACTAACTTTAGATGTAAGCTTAAATTCAGTGGTTGACTTAATGTGTGCAAAATACTGGTATTAAGTAGTTCTAAAAATTTCAATGTCATTTAAAAGTTAGTGTCTGAAAGAAATTGTTTTCATAATTCATTAAAATAGTATTTGTGTTGCGTTGTGGGTTTTTTTATTGTTTGTTAATCTATATTTTTGTAAAGTATATTTTCAAAATAGTGAAAATAGGTAATTTTGACATTTCTAAATTACAAAAAGTTATTACAGATACATATCCCAAAAATGTGCTAGAAGCATGCAGTGTGTTTATAGATTACATGGAAGGTAGCACTGGCACTGTACCTTTCCAAGAAACACTTTATTGGCAATATTTGAGCTGCCAGGGGCATGACTCTTAAAAGTGCCTTATTTGGCCCCTTTCCTGAAACATGGAAATTCTGCTCACTCACCCTTAATCTAATGATTGTTCATGTCATCAGTGCATGCTGGGCTTGGTAATTTTCATCCTGGATCTGAAGGCAGAAGCTATTTAAGGATTACTAAGAAGATTTTATACATAAACGTTAGAGAATGTTTTGAAACTCATACTTTTATCAGAATCTCTGTACAGTTCTTTGTGGTGTTAGAATTTTACATTGCCACTCTGCATTTAAATTGGCTGTCTACTACACGTAATACCTAATAAAATTCTGAAAAGTCAATTGTAGTTGTCCCAGTGTGGTCTTAAGGAGAAGTAAAGGAATAAACTTAGCTGTCTGCTATTTTGTGAAGCAGAGTGTTTAAGAGTAATGTAGAATGAGGAGACAGAAGTCCTGAACTTTTGCAAAAAAAGGAAGATTCATTTCAAATGTAGACTATGTTCCTATTATATACTGTCATTGCATAAATAAAGCTTTTTCTTTATTTTTTTAATTTTTTTTTTGTTTGTTTATTTGAGAGCAACAGAGAGGAGGCAGAGAGAGAGAGAAAGAATGGGTGCGCCAGAGCTTCCAGCCTCTGTAAATGAACTCTAGACGTGTGTGCCCCTTGTGCACCTGGCTAACGTGGGTCCTGGGGAAATGAGCATTGAACCAGGTTAGGATTCTCAGGCAAGCGCTTAACCACTAAGCCATCTCTCCAGCCCAAATAAAGCTTTTTCTGTAAAGTATTCTTGACCTATTAATTTTTACAGAAGGCATAGGGAATTTTATGGTTAGTGATGGGGTGGGGGAGTTTAAATGGATGACTCCTTCCCCCAGTATATTCAGGATTTAAAATTAAATGTACATCTGCAGTCTCCTGGTTAAGAGGTGTCACTATGGGTGTATCTTTGGGTCCAGCCCAAGGCTATTTGAATTGCAACCTAATACGCAAAGTGCCTGAGTTCTGACTGGGGTTCCTGAATGTGCTTCCTTGCTTGTGGCTTTTGCCTGCTCTCTCTCACTCCTGCCCTCCTCCTCCCCTTTCTTCCTGTCTCTTCTCCCATCTCCATCCACTCACTCTCTCCCTCCCTTTTCCCTCAACCCCAAACCCTCTGCTTAGTCTTAGTCATAGAAGGTGCCAGCTATTTCTGCCATTAAGGAACTTCCCTTGATCAGTAATGTTCAAATAATTTCCTATAATTGTGCCTGGTTTGTAAATTAATCTCAGCAACCTGAGGATATGCTACAATGTTACTACACATCCTTGAGATTCAAAGATATAAATATTGGTCGATTTAATAACCGGCAATACTTGGTGCATTTTGTTACTTAGTCCTGTAAGAATTTGTTTATACATCTACATATGTGTATGCAGATATGCACACATTTTATTTTAGGAGAAAAACATTTACTGAGCTAAACAGGTTAATATAGGTCACTGTAGTGAACTAACAGAAGACATAGGACCATTAAAGAAGACAGTACATCTGGTTCCAGTCCCAACCCCTTGGCCAAGGCCGGCCTTCTAAATACCCACTTTGGACCTAAGATCTGTGACTCTTCCTTTATCTGGGGATATTGTAATTACCCTATAGGATCTTTGGTCTTTCATACTATATTTTCTTTGCATGAGAATCTGTTTAAGAAAAATAGTATTCACTGCCTTTCCCCTTTATAGTCCTGGCAATTTTAAGTTCTGCACGCTGAGCTTGTGGGCAAATAAATGCTCCCTTCAACACACCTGTGCAATAATTCATCAGTTGGTAAGCATTTGTTCACGGACTCATAATGAGAAAATAGGACCTCCAAGCTTCCAAAAGATAGAGTGGCATCAGAATCAGGTTAAATCTTGGTAAGTGTAGGGTGGCTGAAATCAGCAATTACTATTTTTTTACTTAAGAAAGAGAGGAAGAAGGGAAGAGAGAATGGGTGTACAAATGAACTCCAGACACGTCCCGTGATGTGCATCTGGTTTACGTGACTCCTGGATAATTGAACCTGGGTCCTTTGGCTTTGCTTGCAAGTGCCTTAAGTGTTAAGCCATGGCTTCAGCCCTGAAATAAGTAATTTTAAACTGAGTGTGTGTATACATGCTCATACACATGCATACATACACACACAACAGAACATACACATTCATTATAGAGAATTTAGTTACCCTAGCCAAGGTGTGTATGCTACCATATAGATTATTCCCATTAACAGTTACTTTACATCTGCTTTGTGGCATTGGAAGCACATTTGCAGTTGTGTAGTACCAAGATTCTCAACACAAAACCAAGTCTTGAGGGCTGAAGAGATGGTTCAGCAGTACTCAGAGGTGCTTGCTTGTAAAGCCTAACAGCCTGGATTTGATTCCCTAGCACCCACATAAACCCAGACGCACAGAGTGGCATTTGCTGTGGCAAGAGGCCCTGACTTGCTCATTTTCCCTCCCTCCCAGTAATTTTCTTAGAGACCAAACCTTTAGGATTAAAAATTCTATATTTAACTTTGTTCACAGAAAATTAAATTTACAGTAAGATCAAAACTCCAGATAAATTTGGTCAGATATTTTTTATTTAAACATTTTTGCTTGCAATGATTTAATGTGTACTAATAGCACCCTTAACTGCAAGACAGAGTTGTCACTTTCCAAAAACACATGCTCCATAGTAGTTTCTGTGGTTGCTGAGGCCCTGTACCCTCTTGTAAGCCCTCTGTAGGCAATACAGGTAAACTCAAAAAAAAAAAAAACATTGCGTAATCACTTTGCTGTCTTTCCTTGCTGTTGGTGGGAAATAAGGAACAGCAGCAGTGAGGCTGTGTGCCAGTCTGGTTTCACAAACTGGGCAATAACACGTATGAAAGCAGCAGTATTTCCCATTGACCAAGTCTTGCAAATAGGGCCAACTGTTAAGGATAATCATTGGGAATCTCTGAATCCCTTCTTTGAGATGAATATTGCTCCTGTTACATAAACATTTTGATCCTGTAATGTCCCCACCTGGCCAACATCAGATGGAAAACAGGGAAAGGAGAGAGTGCCAAAACACTGTGGTGGGGAAATTGCTTGTGATACCAAAACCCCACCCCCAACATGCTGCTTCCAGGTAGCATTTATTCCCAAATCTCCATCACCTGGGAACCTAGCATTCAGAACACGTGGGTTTATAGGGGACACCTGAATCAAGCCACCACATTCCAACCATGGGCCCCATAAACTGACAACCATCCATGAGGTAAAATGGAGTGCATTCAGTTCCAATAGTTTTTCTTTAAATCAATCTTAATGATGTTCAAACATCCCCATAATACACAGTCTTCTAATTGAACCAAAATGACAAAATAAAAATGAACCAAAAGCCTGTAATGGTACAAAATAAACCTTCACATTGTAAAAGATGGCATTAAGCATAGCAGAGAAATATTCAACTAATACTAGATTTAAACAGGGTAAACATCAAACTCTGTAGCTCCAATTCCTAAAACCAGCCAGTGACAAATCTCCAAGCCCACTAAACCAGCAAGTCTATATAATTCCAATTCTGTCTCTCCAGCTAAGATACAGTCCTGGAAAACTTCATCCAGGACTGGCACATCTTCTTAGCAGCCATCTTGTGGTCTGGCATTTACACTGGATCTCCACTGCAACCCATGGTTCATCCTCACATCTCGATCAGGTCTCCATGCAGGCCTTCAGCTAGCCTGTTTCACACTGCCGATGGCCCTTTCCAAAACACAAGACCCTGTTGCAAATTCAATGACCCTCTCTTTCCTGAATTTTTATACTCCATAATACCAGATTGGTTACTAATTTGTTAATCTGTGAGGAGGGGGAAGACTTTGAAGAACAGGACACTCCTGCAACATTCACCCTGCTTCAAAAGACTACATTCTTTCTGTTATCCCAATGCAGGTTAGCTGACCCAATCTTAATGGCTTTAATTTCACCTGTAATTCAGCTAAACCAGCAGCAATTTCAGCTGAAGGATTTCATTTTGGTTGTGCCATTACCCTATGCTCACACCAGGATGTTTTTACATAATGCACCACTGCACAAGTTCTCAGGACACAGGCATAACAGCATGCCTCTCACATAAATTGTCTGTAGGCCAGCCCAGGCCTTTCTTTCTTTCACAAGCCAAACTTCACAATCCATAGTTCTTACTGCATTCAGTTCATTCAACCATGACCAGAACAGTCCATCCAACTGTAGTAATAGCACTGCAGGTGTCTCTCAGGCCAAACATTTAAAACCTTCCACATTTCTCTTGAAAATCAGCCCCCAAAGGCCAAACCATAAAGTTTAGTGTATAGTAGCAAATGATACCACTCCTGATAGCCAAATTCAAATTACAGTCAGGTTCACACTGGTGGCAGAAATCATCTGACCAAGAGCAGATTGTAAAGGGTGGGTGGAAGGTTTATATTGGCTTACAGACTCAAGGCAAAGCTTCACCATGGCAGGGGAAAATGATGGCGTGAGGAGAGGAAGGAGAACACCTCCACACCATCATCTGGGGTACAACAGGAACAGGTGCATGTGCTTTGAGTATTATTATATGTCCTACTTTTAAAATGGCCTCTGGTAGGCACATGGTTTTCTCACTTGTTCTGTGTCCTTTCTTTTTTAAATAATATATTTAATTAATTTATGTATTTGAGAGAGAGTAACACATAGAGACATAGAGAGAGAATGGGTGCACCAGGGCCTCCAGACACTACAAATGAACTCCAAATGCATGCACCTCATTATGCATCTCGCTTATGTGGGTCCTGGGGAATTGAACCAGGATTCTTTGGCTTTGCAGGCAAAGCCTTAACTACTAAGAGGCCTTTTCCAGTCCTTGTGTCCTTACAAAGAGCCTGAACTTCCAACTGTGTTAGGCACTTATTTTGGCTTATAGTCTTAAGAGGAAGATTCATTATGGCAGGGAAAAGACAGTACAGCAGAGCAGCTGGACATCACTTCCTTGCTGCAGCATGTGGAAAGAACAGTAGCAAAGTGGAGACTAATAAATCTCAGGTTCTACCTCAGTGACACACCTCCTCCTACACCCTCCAAATTGCCACAACTGGGACTCAAGCCTACAAATACATGAATTTATGGAACACATTGATCTAAACCACCACAGGATCAAACTTCATTGACATGTAAATATTCACCCAGCACAATTTGCAGCTGAAATAATATTTTCAATTATTTATTTATTTTGATAAACAGGGAGACAGACAGAGAACTAATGAGTGTGCAAGGCCTCTAACCACTGCAGATTCAGATGCATATGTCATTTTATGCATCTGGCTTACATTGGTCCTGGGGAATCAAACCTGGGTCCTTTGTCTTTTCAGGCAAACACCTTAACAACTAAGCCATCTCTCCAGTCCAAGCTGACTCTTTATAAACCCCAATCATACTGCAATACATACAAAAAAAAAAAATATATATATATATATATATATATATACAGGGCCTCTAGCCCCTGAAAACAAATTCCAGATGCATGTGCCACCTGTGAACCTGGCTTTATGTGGGTACTTGGAATTTAACTTGGGTCCTTTGGCTTAGCCAGCAAGTGCCTTAATCAGTAAGCCATCTCTCCAGTCCCTAAAGTAGAAATAGCAGTCATGTTACCTCAATGCCATTCTGGTGCATTTACAGCTTTGCTTGGGTTTCTTTTTCTCCATTTTTTGGATTTTTTTTTTCAGAGAGACAGAAACAGAGCTAAGGCTGAAGAGATGCCTTAGCAGTTAAGGCACTTACCTGTGAAGCCTTAGGACCCAGGTTTGATTCACCCATACCCATGTAAGTGAGATATCCATGATGACACATGTGTCTTGGGCTCATGCACAGTGGCTAGAGGCCGTGGTGCACACATTCATACTCTCCCCCTATATTTCAGAAAGAAAGAAAGAAAAGAAAGAAAGGAAAAAAGAAAGAAAGAAAGAAAGAAAAAGAAAAAATGTAAAACAATACAAATGTATTGCAGTATGATTGGTATACAGTAAACTGCATATGCTCAAATAACATGTTTTGATGAATTTTGGCCTACGTCTTTATAACTATGACACCATCATAAACAAATATAAACATGCATTTTCAGGACTTCTTTGTAATCCATTTCCCCAACCAGTTGTCAGCTAAGTTGTTTAGCTCACATGTGCTGGAATTTTTTATCTCTAGAGTTTGGTGTGGCTTCTTTGACACCACATAATTTTAATGTTTATCCATGTGGAAATTGGTCAATAGTTTCTTTGTATTGCTGAGCAGTATAATATAGCACATATTCTTTTCTCACAACTTGTTTATCCATTCAAGAAATGTGGATGGAGCCTGGTGTGGGGTATACCTTTAATCCCAGGAGGAAGAGGTAGGAAGATTGCCATGAGTTGGAGGCCAGCCTGATACTACATAGAGCATTGCAGGCTAGCCTGAGATAGATTGAGATCATACCTAAAATAAATAAATGAAAGAAAAGAGAGGAAAAGAAAAAACTATGTAGATGGAGCAGGAAAATGACTCATCAGTTAATTCATTTGCCTGCAAAGCCTTAGGACCCTTGTTGGGTTCCTAATACTCACATAAAGACAGACATATAAGATGGCACTTTGTCTGATGTTCACTTGCAGTAGCTAGAGGCCTTGGAGTGCCCATTTCCTCACACTCCCCTCTCTGTCCTTCTCTCCACTTTTCCCTCTTACATACTGAATTTTTTTTTAAACTTGGAAAAGTTGTAATTTTTTTTTCTCAATTTTTATTAACATTTTCTGTGATTATAAAAAATATCCCATGGTCAGTAAGTTAAAAAGGAGATATAAAGGGAAGAGAAAGGAAAGGAGGAGGGTACTTAATAGGTTGGTATTGTATATACGTAAGTAGAATGATTGACATAGGGAGGGGCTATGATGGAGAATGAAATTTCAACAGGAAGTGGCGGGGAGAGGGTATGTATTACCATGAGATTTTTTTTTATAATCATGGAATATGTTAATAAAGATTGAAAAAAGATATTATTTAATTATTAATTAATTAATTAATTTGAGAGCAATAAAGAAAGAGGCAGAGAGAAAGAGACAGAGAGAGAATGGGCACACCAAGGCTTCCAGCCACTGCAAACCAACTACAGACATGTGCGCCTTTTGTGCATCTGACTAACATGTGTCCTGGGAAATCGAGCCTCAAACCGGGGTTTTAGGCTTCACACGCAAACACTTAACCAGTACCCCATCTTTCCATCCCCAAAAATATTTTGAATTGTTTATTTATACTTATTTACAAACTTTACATACAAAAATGCATCTTTTGTTTTAAATGTGTATTCTCCTTTACAAACACTACTCTGATGAAATACAGAATTTCAAAATATTCCTTGTTTTACCTGAGGCACCCAATGTCAAATTTTACTATTCCTTGGGCTTTCTCTAGGATGTCACCTAAGTGAAACCAACATCCTGACCTCATACCTAAGAGTCATGCTTTTGTGTGAATAGTAGCTTCTTCTTTTTTTTTTTTTTTAACACTTAAGTAATACTTCCCTGTATGTGGAAACACATTGTGTTAATCCACCTTCCTTTTCATGACTCTAGTGTTGTTTCCAGTTACAAAGAGACCTTCAGGGGCTGGGGAAATTGCTCAATGGTTAAGGCACTTGCCTGAGAGTTCTAAGGATGAAGGTTCACTCCCTCAGTACCCACATAAGCCAGATGGACAAGGTTTGCATGTGCCTGGAGTTTGTTTGCAGTAGCTGGAGAACTTGGTTCTCTCTCTTTCCCTCTCTCTCTGTCTCTCTGCAAATTAACAAACAAGTAAATAAATAAATCCACCTTAAAAGAAAAAGAAGGGAAAAATCTTCCAATCACTCTAATGTGTCAAACTAAAATCCACTAATGGAGACTAGAAAGATATGTCAAATATTTAAATAGTAATAGAATGTTTTGTTTATGGATTTCCTTCATTCATAAACTGGTATTTAGCTTTTGGAACATCATCTTCAAAAAGCAGTCATAAAAAATCAGAACAAAGTGAATATCTCTGGGTTTGCCTCAGACACAATTTAAACCATAGTGATGTCTCTTTCTGATTTTCAAATCTGAATTTCCTTAAGATCAGACTTTACAAATATATTATTTAAATTTTGTTTTGTTTATTTTCATTTATTTGAGAGTGACAGAGAGAGAAAGAGGCAGAGAGGGAAAGAGAGAGAAAAGAGAAGGAGAGGGAGAGAAGAAGGGAGAATGGGCACAACAGGGCCTCCAGCCACTGCAAAGGAATTCCAGATGTGTGCACCACTTTGTGCATCTGGCTAATGTGGGTCCTGGAAAATTGAGCCTGGAAGCTAGGTCCTTAAGCTTCATAGGCAAGCACTTAACTACTAAGCCACCTACACAGCCCTACAAATATAACTTTTGTCAAGGAAATCTGATCCTCATCTCCATTTATTTTGAAGTTATGAACTTACAAGCTTGGCATGTTGGTTCATGCCTTTAATCCCAGCACTAGGGAGGCAGACCATAGGAGGATCATAGTGAGTTGGAGGTGACTACATAGTGAATTCCAGGTCAGCCTAGACTAGAGTGAGATCCTTCATATGTCAAAAAGAAAGAAATTTAAAAATATATATTTATCTGTGTGCATGTGAGTGTGCTAGGGCCTCTTTCCACTCCAAAAGAACACCAGGCATTCACACCACTTCTTGCATTCCACTGGAATGGATGGCTTGAACTGAACCACACCAGCAGGTTTTGCAAGCTAAAGCAAGCACATTCCTTTCACCACTGAGCAATCTTCACAGCCTCTTCATTGTTATTTGATAGGAATTATCACTGCCTGTCATTTAGTGTGTTGTCAGTTTTATTTTGAATTCATTCCACCAAGAATAAATAATACTTAGAACTTGGGTAAAAGTTTTCTCTTTTAAACAGTTGAGGTCATTTGATAAGACAAAGGCATAGGTACATAGGAAACAGAAAAAAAAAAAAAAAAAAGTGCCCAGAATAAAAATATCCAGAGCCCTTGGGAGCACTTCTAAGAACAAGGTCGAAACATTCTATTTCAGACCCAGCTGCTCAGCTGTTTTTCTTCTCTGCTCTTCTTCACTCACCAGTAGGTCTTGTAATTCTGGCCCTCTTTATGCCATGAACACTGGCCTGGATGAGGCTAGATACCTGATTTTGGGCTGAGAGAAACTGTACATTCAAATGGAAGTAATTTTGGTTCTGGAGAGATAGATGAAAGGTTAAATCACTGGACTTCAAAGCCTAAAGACCCAGGTTCAGTTCCCCAGTTACCAATGTAAAACCAATGAACTATCTGACTCACATGTCTGTAGATTACTGGCAGTGGCTAGAGGCCCTGGTGAACCCATTCTGTCTCTCTCTGTCTCCCTCCCTCCCTCTTTCTCTGTCTCCTAGCAAGTAAACAAGTATATATATTTAAAGGAAGTCATTTTACCTGAGTCAGCCAAGAAAAATATTACACAAATACAAAAGCATAGAAACAAGTAAGGTCAGAGAACCATTCTTTCCTTCTGTGGACACATTAATCTAGGTACACCCCCATATAGAGCTTGGTACAAGACTTGGCAAGTTCACTTCTAGAAATCGAAAATGACATACTAGGCTTTTGTCCAGTAAGCAATACTAGATTACCTAATTGTCAACAGAAATTAGGAATAAGCTAAATGTGTGCAGATAGGGGAATAATTTGATACAATCTTTTCATACTATTTAATTCTTGACCATAAAGAGTTAGTAGCTAATATTTTCTGTGGAAGACTGATAGTAAATGTAGTTTGTGATTTATATGGTGTCTGTCATAAATAATTGGTTGTGCCATTGTAGTATAAAAGCAACTGAAGACAATGTGGAAGGGAAGGGATAGAGCTGAGTTCTAATAAAATTCTTATTTATAAAAGGCACCACCAGCTGGATTTGGCTTTAGGGGCTAGTTTAAATAGATATGGATTTATATTTATTGGCATGCAGAGTTCATTGTAATATACTGCTTGGGGCAAAGGCCCATCTTAGTATAGCATGGGTCAAATAAAGCTGCATATGTAAAATGAAAATTCATGTGCTTGCAGACCAGCAGACAAGGGACTGGAGTGATATTACAACAAATAATCATGAGATCTTGCTAGGTTGAGAGATTTGCAATGATTTTTCTTTAGGTTTCCATATGTTATTATTATTAATTTTCTAAAATTATCTAATCATTTGTTTACTTATTTACTTGAGAGAGCAAGAAAGAGGAAGATACAGAGAATTCACGTTCCAAGGCCACTAGACACTGCAAACAAACTCCAGATGCATTAGAAACATCCACCACCTTGTACATCTAGCTCTATATGGGTCCTGGGGAATTGAACTCCAGTTCTTAGGCTTTGCAGGCAAGTGCCTTAACTGCTGATCCACTACTGCAGACACAATAACATATACCTTGGGCTGGAGAGATGGCGTAGCGGTTAAGCGCTTGCCTGTGATGCCTAAGGACCCCGGTTCGAGGCTCGGTTCCCCAGGTCCTACGTTAACCAGATGCACAAGGGGGAGCACGCGTCTGGAGTTCGTTTGCAGAGGCTGGAAGCCCTGGTGCGCCCATTCTCTCTCTTCCTCTATCTGTCTTTCTCACTGTGTCTGTCACTCTCAAATAAATAAAAAATTTAAAAAAAAATAACATATGCCTTAATAAAACAATTCCATGATTGTTAGGGTCACCACATGGCATTATGCAGACCACATGCTCCACAATTCCAAGAGACATCCTTTACATGGGCTCCAATGCCAAGAATTCCCTTGTGTTGTATCATAAGGCAGCCCTCCTATGAATGACTCCTTTTTCATTCTGTCCAATTATTTCTGCCATCATTTACTTCATACTGACTAGTTCAGACATTGTCCTAGTGCAGAGGAACTATCAGGAAACAAAGTGCCTTCTCTCATAAAGTTTCCACTGAAATCAGGAACAAAGGGAATAAGCCAAGTGAAGGATATACTGGCATGTTTGAAAATGAAAGCCTAACAGGAAGGTAAGATAGAATCAAAATCCTGGGAAGGAAGAGTTTTCTGGTTGTTCATTCATATTTCTTATGGAGACCAGGCCATCCTCAACATCACTATGCAGCTGAGTATGACCTTGAACCTGACCCACCTCCCAGATGCTGGAATTACAGATGTGTGCTTCTGACCCACACAGGACTTTCTATTTTATTGTTTGTTTTATTTATTTGAGAGAGAGAGTGAGAGAGATGAAGAGAATGGAGAATGGGGATGCCAGGACCTCTAGCCACTGCAAATGAACTCCAGATGCCTGTGCCACCTTGTGCATCTGGATTTACATGGGTATTGGGGAATCAAACATGAGTCTTAGGCTCTCTGGGCATGTGCGTAAACTGCTGAGTCTTTTCTCCAGTACTCTGGTTTCTATTTTATTTTCCTCCATTTTTTTTTTAGGGAGGGAGATAGTGGGGGACGGAGGATGGGCACACTAGAGCCTCCAGTGCCACTTTGTGCAACTGGCTTATATGAGTACTGGGCTATTGATCTGGGTTCTTTGGCTTTGCAGCAAGCACCTTAACTGCTAAGTCATCTCTCTGTTGCTGGTGGTTTCTTTTTTTTTTTCTTTCTTTCTTTCTTTCTTTCTTTCTTTCTTTCTTCTTCTTCTTCTTCTTCTTCTTCTTTTTTTTTTTTTTTTTTTTTTCTCAAGGTAGGGATTCACTATAGTCCAGGCTGAACTGAAATTCACTATGTAGTCTCAGGTTGGTTTGGAACTCTCAGCAATCCTCCTACCTCTGCCTCCAAAGTACAGGGATTAAAGGCATGCACCAACATACCCAGCTCCCAAGAGGGGTCTGTTTTAAATAGGATGGTAAGAATAGACCTTAAACACCAATTTAAGGAAGGAACACCTGTTGATATTTTGAGAAAGTATATATTAGATGGGGTATAGCATCTGCCAGGCCCTAAGGTGATCATGACTGGTAGGTTTGAACAGCAAGTTTGTCTCTGTGGCAGAGAAGGAGAGAAAGAAGGAAGGGGGAAGGAGGGAGGGAACAGTAAGTGATGTGCACAGGTGGGTAACTGTGGCCACATGACATGACTTTATAGCTTATACAGAATAACTTCACCTTTGTTTTATTAGAGAGAAAGGGGCACACCAGTGCCACCAGCCACTGCCAATGAACTCTAAACACATGTGGCACCTTGAGCATCTGGCATATGTGGATACTGGGAAACTGTACATAGGTCTTTGGGCTTCACAGGCAAGCACTTTCACTGCTAAGTCATCTCTCCAGTTCCAAGACCTTCACTTTCTTTCTATGCTCACAGTTGTGGGATTTTCAGTAGAGCAATGACGTGCTTTGATTCACATAGTTAAAGTGCCACTCTGCATATTACATAAAAAGTAGAATGTCATAGACTCTATAGATTGTTCAGTGGTTAAAGGTGCTTGTCTACAAAGCCTGGTGGCCAAAGTTAAATTAATTCCATGTAAAACCAGATGTACTATGTGACATCTGAATCTGGAGTTTGATTCCAGTGGCTACAGGCCCTGGCATACCCATTCTACTTTACTCTCTATCACTGTTTTAAAATAGGTAAAATAGTAAATGAATAAAATACTTAAAGGGTTTTATTTTTTTCACAAATCCAAATTGTGTGTGTGTGTGTGTGTGTGTGTGTGTGTGTGTGTGTACTGGGGAACCAAATGCTGCTCCATCAGGCTTTGCAAGCCTTTATCACTGAGTCATCTCTCCAACTCTCCAAGGCATTGATGATATTGTTGTTGTCTTATTTTTAAACATGTGAAAGATAAAGAGGCAAAGAGAGGCAGAGAGACAGGGGTGCACCAGGGCCTGCAGCCACTGGCAATGAACTCCTGATGCATGCACCTCCTTGTGCATCTGGTGTGCATAGGTACTGAGGAATCCAAACAAGTTTCTTTGGCTTTTCAGTCAAATGCCTTAACCACTAAACCATCTCTCCAACCCCCTCTCTCCCCACCCATTTTATTTTGTTGAGGTAGGATTTCTATCTAGCCCAAGCTGACTTGGAATTCACTATATAGTTTCTGATTGACTTCATATTAATAGCAATCCTTCTACCTCTGCCTCCCAAGTGCTGAGATTAAAGGCATGTGGAACCACCCTCCAGTTTTTAAAGACATTGAATTGAACTAGAAAAAAAATTCCCTGTTGGGCTCCATTGATTTTCTGTGTCTAAATTCTCATATTTAACTTAGTTGGATCTTTGTATTTAGAATACATTTCTTATAGGTACCAGAAAGCTGAGCCTTACTTGGTTTTCTTTTATTAACTTAATTAATTTGTATTTTCATTGGACTGTTTTGACTACATGGTAATCAGTGGGCTTTTCCCCAATACAACTGATACCTCAGAGATGAGTAGAAGCAAAAGAGATATAGTCAACCTCACAGTTTCCCAGGGCTCAGTCAACCATTGGTTGCTTTCCTTGCTTTTAAGCAGTGGTTAGGTTAGTCACCATGATGACTGACCACACTCTAAAGAGACTGCTCATCACATGTGGCCAGGAGAGGTGGAGAGAGAAGGAGGGGTGGAGAAAAAGAAAAGGAGAGAGAACAGACAGAGTGAGACAGGAAAAGGAGGAAGACAGAGGCATGGAGGGGGGAAAGGGAAGGAAATAGAAGAGAAAGTGAGGGATGAGAGGAGAGAAACAGAAAGACATAGAGAAAGGAAGAAAGGGAAGAAGTAGGGAGAAAAGGAAAGGAAGAAAGGGGAGAGAGAAGGGAAGAGAGAGAAGGTAAAGGAGGATGGAGAGAGAGGGAGGGAATGAGGGAAAGAATGAGAAGCAAAGAAAAAGTGGAGAGGGAGAGATGAAAGGTAGAGAAAGCAAGGAGAAGGACAGAGAAAAGGGTAGAGGAGGGAGAAAGAGAAAAGGAGATTGAAGAGAGGAAGGGAAAAGGAATAAGATGGAGAGGGAGAGAAAATGGGAGGAGGAAGGGAGGGAGGGAGAGGCAAAGGGGGAAGAGAGGAAGGGAAGGAAAAAGGCAGAAAGTGGTAGAGGAAAAGAATAAATACACAGAGAGAGAGACAGGGAGCTAAATATATATATATATATATATATATGGAGAGAGAGAGATAGAGACACAGAGAGAGGAGACACAGGGTACTTCTGAGGTAGGAGAAGAGAGGAAAGGATGGGATGCAGAAACCCGTATTCAAGGCTGTATAAAATCACCATATGACAAAAGAAAGTTAGCCAGAGAGAGGAAGGGGGAGAGAGAGAGAGAGAGAGAGAGAGAAAGAATGGGCCCACCAGGGTCTCCAGCCACTGCAAACAAACTCCAGTAGCATGAACCACCTTGTGCATCTAGCTTACATGGGTCATGGGGAATTTGAACCTGGATTCTTTGGCTTTTCAGGCAAATACCTACTATGTTCAGCTATATCTTCAGCCCTCAATCAGGTTTTAAATAACTTTAGAATTTGCTTTTTTTTAACCATAAATTTATTTTGTTTTACTTCAAAACTTGAAAGATAATATTTCTAGTTATCTAAAACTGGCATAATAAGGGTGATATATTGAAGCATTTCCACTGCTGAGGGAAATAAATATGTCTGTTACCATCACTAAATTTTTTGAAAGCTATAGTCAAAGCAATAAGCTGTGAAAAAGAAATAACTATTATAATTAAGTGAAGAGAATTATTATAATTTTCACTTTTGTACAATTCAATATCCAGAACTTTCCAATAGATCAATGTATAATTGGTATATTAGTAAAGATTATGGTTATCTAAAATAATGGAATAAATGTTTATATTTTACTTATTTATTTGAGAGGGAGAAATAAGAAGCAGAGAGAGAAAGGGAGAGAATGGGCATGCCAGGGCTTCTAGCTACTGGAAACAAACTCCAGCATGTGTCGCCTTGTGCATGTGGGAACTGGGAAATAGAACCTGAGTCCTTAGTCTTCAAGGCAAGTTTCTTAAGCGTTAAGCCCCATCTTTAGACTGAAATATCTATTTTTAACAAAGCTTTTTTTTTTTTTTTTTTGAGGCATGGTCTCATTCTATCTAAGGCTGACCTAGAACTTAATACAAGGCTGGCCTTGTACTTACTGATGAGGGATTACAGTACTTAGAATTTCCACCTCTGCTTGGATAATTTATACAGAAATTAGCAGGATGGGTGATAGCAGGCAGGGATACATAATAAGCAAACAGAGGACAGGGATTCCCATGAGATAAAGCGGAGCTAAAACCATTAAAACAGAAAGTGAATTAATGGAACAAACAGAATGTTTATCTGTCCATGCTCACATGACAAAGTACCCCAGATAGGGTAGACTGAACCAAGAACTCTATCCCTACACAGTGGTGGAGGTTAGGAGTCTGAGATGGCATTTTGATGCCACTGATTTCTCCAGAGACCACCTCCTCAGCTAGTAAAGGGTGGAAATTCTGCCTTTGAATCTGTGTGAGCTTCATAATTACATGGCTGTATTGAATCAGGGATCCGGAGTATTTCCTCATCTTACCTTAATCACCTCCTTAAAAGCATTTTGCCTAAATTCAGCCATGTTCTGAGATTGAATTCTGGGAGTTAGGACTTCAATACATGAATTTGATGGGGCATGTGACTGATGGATGGAGGTCTTGACAATAGGGGAGTGAAGGGAGTGTTGAAGAATGATTTAACCAAGGACAGATAGAAACAAAGTCTGTGTTGTTAAAAATCTCTGTCATGCCTTAAGTAACATGGCCTTGATTTGGGTGACTTTAAAATTTTAATTATTGCAGTGTTATTTTTTTTCATATTTTTGGTTTTTTGAGGTATGTTTTGCTGTAGCCCAGGCTGACCTGGAATTTACTGTGTAGTCTCAGGGTGGCCTCAACTAATGGTGATCCTCCTACCTCTACTTCCTGAGTGCTGGGATTAAAGGTGTGCATCACCACATCTGGCTTGTTTTTAAGTTAGCATACAAAGTAAGGCATGTCACTGTGGCATTTTCATTCATTCATGCCAGTATACTTTGCTCTTATTTGTTCTGGTCCCTACTGGCCTTTATCCCTGTTGCTGGTACTCTTCCTTACTCCCTTACACTTTCATGTCACATGTTTTCCTTTGCTTTCTTTTTCCTTTCCTCCTCTCTTGTTGAAGATTTCTTCCTCCACTCACATGGCCCTGTTTCTACTCTCAAGCGATATACTACATGGTCCTATTTTTACTCTCAAACACACACACACACAAACACACACACAAATTTAAGTCTATAATCCACAGCAGAAGGAAAATGTTGTGTTTGTCTAAATCTGAATTATTTTGCTTAGTAAGGATAATGATCTCCAGTTCTACCCATTTCCCCATGAATAGAATGCTCTCATAAACTTTTGTTATGCATATGCAACAGATTTTTCTTTATCCATTTATATGCTGGTGGATATATAACCTTTCCCCATTTCTTAGCTATTGTTTCTCTTTCCATTTGTTTTTGTGATGACAACCCTTCTGTCAGGGCCAGAATGGAGTCTCAAAATAGTTTTTGTTTTGTTTTGTTTTGTTCTGTTTTGTTTTGTTTTGAGGAAGGGTCTCCTTCTAGCCCAGGCTGACCAGAAATTCACTTGGTAGTCTCAGGGTGGCCTTGCGTTCACAGGGATCCTCTTATATTTTCCCTCCAAGTGTTGGGATTAAAGGCATGTGCCACCCCACACAGCTCAAAGTACTTTTAATGACATTTCCTGCTGGCTACAGATGTTGGACACTTTTTTCAAATATATATTGGTCATTTGTATTTCTTCTTTTGAAAATTGTCTATTCAGTTCATTAGCCAGTATTTGATAACTGGATGGGAAATTGGTGTTCTATTTTTGCATTTCTTTGTAGATTCCAGATGTGGATCCCTCCTGACGTTGCTATAGTCTATCTTTTCATGTTGCTCACTGTTTGCTTTGCTGTACAAGAGCTTTTAAATTTGTGATCAATTCAATTCTTGTGATTATTCCCTGTGATATTGGAAGACTTTTTCCAAAGTCCCTCTTCGCGACCACATCTTGAAGGGTTTTATTTACTCTTTCTCTAGCATTTTCAAATTTTCAGGTTTTACGTTAAGATATTTGATCCATTTTTAACTTATTTTTATATATACTTATTTCTGGGTTCTCTATTTTATTGGTCTAAATATCTGTTCCTGTGCCAGTACATACACTTTTTACTAGTATAACTCAATTTTTTGTTTTTGTTTTGGTTTTGGTTTTTTGAGGTAGGCTGATCTGGAATTCACTATGTAGTCTCAGGGTGGTCTCAAACTCATAGTGATCCTCCTACCTCTGCCGCCCAAGTGCTGGGATTAAAGGTGTGCACCACCATGCCTGGCTCTTTAGTGTAATTAAAGGCAAGGTATTATAACATATCAAAAATTGTTCTTTCTACTTTAGGTTGCTTTGGTTTTTCAGGGACTTTTGTGTTTCCATTTAAATTTTTTTAAAAAAATATTTTATTAATTTGAGAGAGAGAGAAAGAAAGGGAGGGAGGGAGGAAGGAAGAGACAGATAAAAAGAATAATGACATAAAGAGATAGTGGCCTCTAGCCACTGCAAACAAACTCCAGATTGCATATACCACCTGTACATTTGGCCTGTGGGTACTTGGCAATTGAATCTGGGTTCTTGGCCTTCACAGGTATGTTCCTTAACCACTAAGCCTTCTCACCAGCACCTCCATGTGAATTTTAAAGCTATTATTTCTTTTTTGTTTTGTTTTGTTTGGGGAGGTAGGGTCTCACTCTAGCCCAGGCAGACCTGGAATTCAGGGTGGCCTTGAGCTCTCTGTGATCCTCCTACCTCTGCCTCCCAAGTGCTGGGATTAAAGGCATGCACCACCATGCCTGGCTGAGGCTATTATTTCTTGTTCTTGAAAGATATCATTGGAATTTTGAAGGGGATTATGAGGGCTATGTAGTTGGCTTTTTTTTTTTTTTTTTTTTTTTTTTTTTTTAGGTAGAATCTCACTCTAACCCAGGATGACACAGAATTCATTATGTAGTCTAGAACTCATGGTGATCCTCTGACCTGTACTTCCCGAGTACTGATATTAAAGGCATGTATCACCATGCCTGGAAGAGATTGCTTTCGGTGATAGAGCTATTTTGCAATTTTAATTCTGCCAGTCTATGAGCATGGGAACACTTTTTATTTGTTAGTATCTTCTTCAATTTCTTTCATCAGTCTTGCAGTCTTCATTGCAGAGATTTTTCATGTCCTTGGTTAGGTTTATTCCTAGGTTATTTATTGGGTTGTTGAAGCTATTGTGAGTGGTATTTGTCTTACTGCACGGTTTATTTCTCACCAAGTACTTTCCTGCTATAGAGAAAAGTTGCTATTTTTGCATGTTGTTTTTTTGTTCTGCTTCTTTCCAAGGTTTATTGTGTCTAAGCAATTTCTTGTGCGTTTGAGGCCAGCCTGAGACACGTGCTTTTTTTTAAAAAAAAGGTTGCAAAATGTTTATACTTACC